>NC_139537.1:46434547-47034547 GCF_965153285.1 Podarcis tiliguerta | reverse complement strand
CTTTTTTTGCATGCAAAATCCCCTAATAAGCAGTGCCCAATTTGGAGAAGTACAAATCTGAAAGTATGTGTTTCAGTCTGTGTACTTTCTCAGAAAGTACAATTCAGGTAAGCCCACATTTAACTGAAAAGTGAATTGAAGTTCTCCCCCATCCCAAACTTCTGTAGGGCACACACTACAGAAGGCTGACCTATGGCATCCCAAGGCCATGTTAGTTCTCATGGGGTGGAGAATGAGCAGGAGTGCAAAACAGAGTAAGGGAAAACCCAAAATGGTTTCTCACTGATGTGCTAAGCAAATTAGAACTGCAGTTAGATATATGATTTGTTATTATTATGGGAAGGGTTGGTATTTGAAGTCCTTACTTAGAAAACTCAGTCCTATATATAAAAAAGTCAACAGTGATGCAAGCAGAAGGTAAATTTATATTCCTAACCTTAGGTTGAGGAATGCCAAATGATACATGGAGAACTTCATAGCTGAAATAGGATTGGAAGGTGCGCCTCTCTGGCCCAAGTCCTACAGGCATCCCTTTTTAGAAGGTAACATGTTTTATCTCTCCCACTTCAACATGATCTGCTCTATTTCAGGACTCTCCTGACCAGTCTGTTAAGTGAAGCCCTTGTAGTCCTGCCTAGACCACCAGCTGAAAGCAAGTCCACAGTCTGCATTGCTTACTGTCTCTGAAATTGATGTTGCCAACATTCGGTTATTTAGCTAGTAGAGGAAGAGCTGAATGTTTTCCCTTCTTTTGCCATGTCTTGCCAATCAGAAGGACATGGGCAAGGAATCTATTACTACCTGCATGCGCCATACATTTCATACTGTACACCATCTCCATAGAAACGGAGGAGAGACTAAGTTGCACTCCAGAGCACATAAATTTCACACAAAAGCCTATGTGCCTGTGACAGGGAACTACAGTAACAGTCATGCCTGCTGAGTTTGTTCATTACATTTGTAATCCACCCTTCTACCAAGGCGCTTGGGGCATTGCATAAGACCACCCTCTACGTACTGTATAATCTACTCTGCAGTGCTGAGAGAGCTATTTGGCTAAGTAATTCTGACTTGCCCGTGGTGAACATCATAGCTGGATGAGGATTGGAAATTGGGTCTCCCTGCCCCAAGTGCCACACTCTATCCTCTGCAACATGAAGGCTC
Source organism: Podarcis tiliguerta (assembly GCF_965153285.1). NCBI lineage: Eukaryota > Metazoa > Chordata > Lepidosauria > Squamata > Lacertidae > Podarcis > Podarcis tiliguerta. The sequence continues at coordinate 47,033,383 of NC_139537.1, read as the reverse complement.
TGAATGGAGTTCAGTGCTATACCTCTCTGTTAGAATTTTGCAAACTCATTTATACCATCTCTTCCCATAAGAATCAATTTCAATGCATAAGTGAATTTGAGACCTGGGCAGTAGAGTGTTTATGACTCCCTGTCCCTCCACACCACCACCCAAAGACCTCTAGAAGGGAAAGGCCGTAGCACAGTGGTTCAATGCTTCTCATGTACAGGTAGAGTTGGGAATGTCTCCTATCTGCAGTCCCGGAAAGCCAGTCAATATAGACAGTACTGAGTTAAGTGGAACAACGTTATGTGTACATGCACACACGTGCACATGAGATATATAACAGCAGGTACTGAAGATTGTATCACATGTGGCACCCCCCCCCAAATCTTATTTCTTCCTTTTCTTCTGCACTGTCATTTGTGAAGAAAGAATGAGACCAGGCCCGGGAAGGCTATTTCGGCTGTTTCTACCTCATGAACTATTTCCATATGCCAGCAGTGCATATGATAAAACCCAAAAGTTAGTAGGATCAATCATATGTGATTTGGTCAAAAGCAACATCCATTTACACAAATCCATTGACACATACCCAGGCATTCACACAAATCCAGCCAGCCACATATTCCGCCAATATCTCTCGCATTCCATTTCCCATCTATGTCCCCCCCATTACCACCCATTCTTGCTTCCTTCCTCACACATCTCTTTCTTTCTTTTGCACCCACACCAACAGCCATTCATTCTCTCCTTTCTTCTATCCATCTATCTCTGTCATTGCCTTTTTAAGAAATACCAAATGCATTGCTCTTGCAAGGAGTGTGGATGCTACAGGCTTAATTGTTCGCTACTGCTTTCAGGCAAGGAACATGAATTGTCTGCTTGCTTGGTCAAAATTGCTTCTTTGCTCAGATGTGATTGCTTTCCTCCCCCAAAGGTAGGTTCCTTTCCTTCCATGCTCTCCCACATGTTGTTTTAGTGGCAGCATGGTGGAGGACAGGCCATGGACACAATGTTATTGTTGGCACTCTCTCAGGAGACAATGGAAGAGTACAGCCTCAGGTCAAACCATTGGAGAGTTACAGTGCCTGCTTTCGCTGTAGAGGAGAGACATGCCTTATTGCAGGTGGGGCAGATGAAGGCATCTGGTTTTGTTTCTACAGGAGCACTATGGTGTTTCTTCTCTCTGCACTCCTCCCAGTGGTCATGCTGCTCACTGCTGCAGATACAAGACCTGACTGTTCGAGAAAAAATGCAAAAGACCTTGTCATGGATGTTTTCGGCATGGATTATAAGTCGCAGGCCAGGAATTTTCACCACGAACCATTTAATCTGCCTTCAATTCACATTCACACTGTACTTTTTGAATACTCCTATTGAACTTTAACAGTCGTGGAGAATCCTTGGAGTTATAGTTTGTCAAGGATTGTAGATGTGGAAGGTCAGTACCTTTAGCAAACTACAATTCCCGGTGTTCCCATGGGAAACCATGACTGTTAAAGCAGAGCAGGAATGTTTTAAATGCATTGTGTGGATGTGACTGATCTGTCAGTATGGATGATACTTCCTTTGTGTATCATCTCAAGGTAGCCTTGGGTTCTAGGACTACCTTATTTTGTAACAAATGAAGAGTTTCTGAATCTTGGCAAACTAAATAGCACAAAAGGTTATTTAATATGACATTAAAATTCTGACAAAGAACACTTCTCTGAGGAAATGAAATGCTAACACACTGACACAATATCCTCTACTTATGCAAATAACTGGTTATGGATTTCTTGGTGACAATCCCTCTGTCATGTTTACATTTACATAAAGAGTTGTCTCTTGGAAAATATTGCACAATCAATAGGAGGAAAAGAACAAAGTTAATGTTAGACCATTCATAATTGCAAGCATTTAATACTACATTTTTTATTATAATGTTAACTTTACAAATACTCTGGGGTTGGAAGAAGTGGGTACACAGCTTGGCGGTACTTCTAGATCCTATGCTGTCACTTGAGGGGGTATTCTTTTTGTTTATTACTATGCTATTTTTTGTGTTTTTATATTGTAAACCATTCTGTGAGCCTCAGATGAAACGTGGTCTAGAAAATACATACATACATACATACATACATACATTCATACATACACACATATATTTGATGGAAATTGCATTGATAAATGTATATGACAGTCTGTTGGAAACATGTTAGCTTAAACAGGACTATGTTATTGTCAAATCCAATATAACAGGGCTTGGAACAAATAGACCAGGCACAGGCAAACTCGGCCCTGCAGATGTTTTGGGACTACAACTCCCACCACCCCTAGCTAACAGGACCAGTGGTCAAGGATGATGGGAGTTGTAGTCCCAAAACATCTGCAGAGCTGAGTTTGCCTATGTCTGAAATAGACTGACTGTGTAACGAACAGTCAAGGATATTTCCACCTAAAGTGCACCGTAATTGTTTAAAGAAGAAGAAGAAAAAGTGTATTTAGGTCTTTCTTATGAAAGGCAGGAGGATCTTTTGTGGAAAGACAGTTTCAGATGGAAACAAATAAGTTAATGATAAATTGCATAACATATGTAGTTCAAAGCACAGCTAGACATCAGGCATGATTTGAACAATGCCTATTTGAATCTGATATATATCTGAGGTTAAGTTCACTTTCCAGACAATCTGCATATGGTGACTGGACTGGGAGGCAGGACAGTGAGTTATCAGGCCCATACAGGACTTCCACCCTATGTTTCTGCACTGAGCAACAAGTTAGACTTGGGAGTCAGGTCACCTGATCCTGCTGAACTTCAAAGCTACAAGAGACCTTCTGACCATCGGCGGTGGAGGCATGTCAGAACAACAGAAGCCAGGCTAACGGTTCCTTTCCCTTGCTTTTTATCCTCCCTCCTGCCATACAATGTTTATTCTGCCTCTGCAGAATATCAGCGAGCTAGCAGCTAGATAGAAACATGATTAAGAATCCATTACACTTTAAAAAGTTCCTTGCAACCATAGGGTAAGTGTTGCTGTGCAATCAAACACTTTGGATAGGAAGGACATGCAGGCTGCTATGTCAGCACAATGTCTCAGATCATGGTTATGCTGGCACTGCAAGGATACTAACTCCTGCATCACAGGAAGATTTGCCAGTGCAAATATTTAGCATCTAAGTTGCCAAGAGCCAGTGATTAAATCTTGATATATCTGCAGCAATTAAAACTTGACATCTTGTTTCCAGCCTCTAATACCCAATCTCTATCTTTTGTACTGTCCCCTCCTATGAATTAGTTGGATAGCTTCCACCTGTCTGGAAACTTGGGTGCTTTAATCTTTCATCCCTTGTATTGATAATCAGTACATTGTGCATCACTGCAGCACTTTATAATTATAACCTGATTCAGCATACAGTTAACCAAAGCTAATGCGACTTGTAGTCTCTTCCTCTCTACTGTTGTGGAATGAGCTTGCAATGGATAAGGTATTGGACATCATAAATATGTATCCCATACACAGAAGCCACAGTATTCTGATTTTATTTGATAGGGCTTTTTTGGTGAAGTTGTTGTTGTTGTTGTTATTATTATTATTATTACACACAATTAAAAGATGAAAAACCAAAATATAGCATAGGCATGTAGAGTTGCACATGAGCTGAAATAACAAAGTCCATCAGATCAGATCATCAAGCGGAGTTCTAGAGTTGCCAGGCTTGTGACAAGCACTATCTTGAAAATGATGGTTCCACTGTATATGTCATAAATGAATGCCAAATCATATGAAATGTTACTGGAGGTTTTTGTCCCTGTCAAAATATCAAATTATGTATGATGTTCTCCACTATAGCTATGTTCCAGAGTGGGTGGCTCTAAACATCCAGTGTAGGATTTTCGGCTGTTTTCCATTGTGATGCACATACTATTGTGCTACCAAAATCACATACAAGACCAATTCTTTTGAAGAAATATTTACAATAGTATCATCAAAAATATTCAGTAACATTAATTTTGGACAACAAACAATAGTTTCTTTAGTAATATTTATCATTTGTCAAAATTAAATCCCCAAAATCTTGCACCAACTGCCATTTCCCACCATAAATAATATGTACCAAGTTTATGGCAACCCCTCCAGCAATTTGGTAATACAGCAGAAAATATGGTTGACATTTGCAAAGAAGTGAGATATCATACGTGTGATCAATTTTAGGACTTTTCTACCACACTGGAGAAGTTACAAACTCTCTCTATGGCTGCCAAGAAAGTTTTTTTAATCTTTTTGCTCTGCACCCTCTAAAACTGATCTAAATTCCAAAGTCTGTCATGATTTTACTTAACACCCACATGGTCATACAGTTCTTTATTATATTGTAGAAAGGTTTGGATTTCCCCCCCAGAGTTTTCCACACACAATTCCATAGCTTCATTTACACTTATTTCTATTACTTGTATCTTCCGAGTTAATTTTTCTCACGGATCTTTAATAGTGTTGAAGCCTCTTTGTCACTTTGCAAGTAAGGAGGCATGCAGATTTTGTATTTTGACAGTAATTGCCTTCATCAAGGCATGAAGCAATATCTGCTAGTCCAAGATTTTCTCCCTTGGTGGTCTTTTTGTGTACTTTGTTTCCACTCTGTTTTTCTTGATAAGATTATAGCAAGCCAGAAAGAGAAGACTCACAGTTCTGGAAGATAGTGTTTGCTGTTTTCATTTGCAAGATCAAATATATCTTTAGAAAGATTCAAAGTTTAGTTTAATCCATTGAAATCAGTTGTAAAGACTTGTTAGAATCAGAACTGTTCCCAAGAAACTGCTGTTTGACTCTCTGCTGCACCTCCCCCTCCAATTTTAATTGATGTTGATGCCAGTTCAGTTAAACCTCAAGAAAGGTAGAGCTTGTTCTAGTTCAACTACAGGGCATGAAAGACCAGGGGAATTAAATAATTTATTGTTTAATTTTTGTTTTGACTGCAGGTTTTTTTTAAAAAAATACGATCTCCAAATATTTCTATCTTCAGCTACAAAATAGCCACCCTAATTATCTGAAAAACCTTTTCAGTAATGAGTTACCAGGAAACAGGATCACCTTTCCATAGTTTCTAGGTTCAATTATGAGTCAAACATATTGTTAAAAATAAAACCCAATTATATATACATAACTGACAAACACTGTAGCATATTTTTTTCTTGGAAGTCCCTCTTGCCACTCATATAAATGAATTTCTTAGAAAAATGGTCTGTGAAGCTCCACTTCAGCCATATTTTTATATCTTCTAAAATAATTCTCAGTGTCACTGGCAACAAGCTATCTCTATTGGAAGGAGCTGACCTCCTATCTCAGGTTAATCCCTGATAAACTAACAGATAAATGGATGAAGGGTATACACAAGCTCTAACAAAACCTATAGCTCAGACTTCAAGAAATTGTTTCCTAAACAAAATTCTAAGCACAGTTACTAGGGAATGTGGGTTTTACTCCTGGTGTTTAGAATGGTATTGCAGATATGGGAAAGAACCTTAGCTCAGTGACAGAGTGCATGTCCTGTATACAGGGGTCTCAGGTCAAAATCCACCCCCAACATTTTCTGTTGTTCTTGTTAAATTTCTCAAAAGATTCCAGGGTGGCAACCACACAAGCTAAAAAAAATCTAAGAACAATTCCAATACAGATGCAGACTTTATTGTACAATTAAAAGACCTGTAGGAAGAGGAAGGCCCTCACTAGGCACTGAAGAGATAACAGAGATGGTACCCTCAGGAGGCAGAATGTGAAGGGACAGACCTCTGTCTAAGAACCAGGTGATGTTCTGTGAGTCAGTATACAACAGTGGCCTAGGTTGACAACATCATCTGACCTGAAATAATATGGCTTCCTACATGCCCATAACAAAACTGTTGAATGCAGAGAGAACCCAAACTCTGTGCTTAAAAAGAAATAAAAATCCACTCCCCCATGTTTTTCCAGCCTGTCACTGTTGGAAAAGTTAAAATACTAAAACAGATTGAAATTACCTCATGGCACATTACTGTATGTCACTTGGCCAATGCCTGCATATCACTGAATTCAAAGAAAGCCAAGTGTACAGTATAATCCTTGTTAATTTTAGTAGAGCTAGCTTCTATGCAATTATGTTTCGGGCTATGTCTGGAAGAATTTATAACTGGTGCAAGGGGAAAATCTGCCACCCATGACTATTTCTGCAATGGGACAGGCTGATCTCAGTCCACAAGAGATGACCCAGAAAGTTCCTGAAGAGTTAGCCAGAAGGGCGGGAGTAAGAGCCCTTTAAAAAGCAGTAGTTTGGCAAATAAGCAAAGGACAGCCAAAACTTTAGAAGAATTACTATTGCTTCTCTTACTTGGCTCACCTGTTCCATTGCTAGGGCTGCCTGTAAATTAAACCCAGTCTGGGTGGGGCGTGATAAAAATCTGTCAATATATTTGCAGACGAATTTGCCTAGAAACAGACAGTGTTATCTGTAGTAGTATTATTTGTGTGGAAAAGCTAATAGTCTGAATTATGGCTGGAATTCTATATGTGCCAAAAAAGAAAAGGGAAAGGGAAAGAAAGAGATAGAAAGAGGCTGTAAAGGGAAACAAAAGCATATGGCCAGGAAAGAAAGAGCTACAAAAAGCCACGGTTGGTGCCTTCATTCTGGCAGAAGATTAAATGAGTGTAAGTCCTGACTGAGCTCACATGAGGACCATTGCATGGCAGAACGCTTATGTGTCAGGTCTGTCTATTTTTCACAGTTGTTTAGAAATAAAATAAATCACTCTGTTCAAGCCAGACTAATTCCAATCTGCAAGGATGCAGCTTTGCGCCATATTTCTACACAAATATTTGGTTGATGGGAGCCCAAACATGACAGATTTTCAATCAACATGTTTTTAATTTGGATTATTTTACTTGTGGCTTATGTTTCCAACTCATCCAGCTAGATTGTGATCATAGGGACAATTCCTACATTCAAATTGTGAAGTTACCCAAATCAGTGAAATGTATTTTGACATCCACGGTGAGACCACTGATGGGTACAAGAATTAATTAAAAATAAACTACTGAAATCTATGTGGTACACTGACCACACATCCCAAAATATATTTTATTTGACAAAACTGTCATTCACAACTGCCAGTTATCCTTTATCTTACATGTTCCATTTCCTTGAAAGAAGATATATAAGATTTTGATAATGCATCACATTTTCCCCACAAGAACAAAAAATAGCTCAGCTAAGAATCAAACTATTGCTAACTCAGACACTGTTCCCCTGCTCATTACTTACTTTCCAGCAACAAAAAAATATGTTGCAATACAGTCTACAAAAAATGTGATTGCAAAATGTCTCTCCTTCCTGCTACCTGGCCATTTGGCCATTATATCTTAAAAATTCACACACAGAGAGAAATCTGAAAGAGCAGCACCAAAGCACTAGCAGGGGTAAACCAGATTAAGTTAAACAATTTTAAAGCCTGGATAACTAATGTTTAAATCAGCTCTGAAAAGACATCAAGTTAGTCACCCGGTGAGCATCCTGAATAGGGAAGGTCCACAATCAAGGGACTACTACTTCAAAGATCCTTTTTCCAACAGCCTCCCAATGCACCCCAGATGGTATCTGGAGCCTGCTCCATATACTAAAATGGGCAGGTGCATTTGTGGAGACAGGCAGTGTTTTGATCCCAAGCTGCAAATAGCTTCAAAAGACTAGCACATTAAAATGAACCTGGAAACAGACGAGTACATGAGAGAAATCACCAATGCTAGTTAGCAATTCAGCAGTGATATTTTGAAGAAACTGCAGTTTCTGAATTGTCTACAGAGGGCACCTCTCGTCTTGCACATTAGAGTTTAATCTGGAGGTTGCAAAAGCATGAATAACAGGAGTAATTGATTAGAGAGGTAATAGGTGAATGGGTACTTAAATGTACATTTTCTGAGTCTAGACATGGTAACATGTCAGACATTAATGAAAGGGAAGTGAACTTTATGCTTCTAGAATTGTCCTTCTTCTGAAGCACAGAACACTTGCCTGATCAAATTCAGTTACAGAACAAACAATTCAGTTTCAATTTCTGAACTGGGAAGTCAGATAGTGATCTGTTTTGTATGGTGTGTTCCTCCATTGCTGTAACTGAATAGATTTTCTGCCCATGGCTTTTACTTAACATTACAGTTCAGGATAATATCCATCTGGATGTTCTGATAAAAGAATGTGAGATGAACCACCAATTATTGCAGATCAGCAAAGCAAGTCACATTGATATGATTGATCTGAAGATGGCTTGGACGACTCACTTGTCAGGCACCTGGATGATCGTTGTTCCAAAGACATGTTGTGCATTTTCCTACTGGCAAAACTATGCAGAAAACCTGTTTTTGACTTGCAAATATTATATCTGGGATTAATTTTGAAAATACACCCAATATCATAAGAAGGCAGTTCTTTGAAACTGGCCACATGTATTCTAAGGTACGGATGATTGGGCTGAAAAGCAGTAGATTTATACATATGGTGGCAGTCCAAAAATAAAGATCTGAAAGGGAAAATGAATCAAACTCTTTGGCACTGACCTTTAGGAATGTTCTCCACATCAAATCCAAGAATACTTTGGAATAGCTGCTGGTGTAAAGTGTGAGCCCTAGATCAAACTTCCCAGAACAGTGTGAGATCCAGCCTGGCATGGCTGCTTCTCATGCCATTGGAGTGATGTGTAAATGGGCCAGGTGACATAGTTAATCTGCCCTTGAAGTTCTCACTTCAGATGATTCAACCACATTTTCTTCTTTTCAAATGTTACAGTGGTGGCATAGGAAGCAGCCATGCCACAGTGGTACCCAAGCTGTTCAGGGAGCATGGGCATAATTTAATCAGCCTCCAGACTTGAAGTGGTTACTATATGCTATTCTGGTTCTCTGTGTGTGGGCTACTCATGGTTTCAAATTTCTAGAAGGAGGTGATGGGTGGATTTTGCTCTAAGCCTCACGCAGAAATCGCACACATTCTTTCACAAAAGCCAGCTCTTTTAAAATATCATGGTAGTGCACAATAAAATTAGTAAACCATAATAAAAATGTAAAATTTTGTGTTCCACTTATGATCATTCATTGGTGTAACAAAGAAAATGGTTAGTATGTTTCTTCAATTTATTATTGATACAAGTGTTCATGATGGATATAACATGTTTTCCAGCAAAATATCAACACATTCACCAGCTTAAGTCATTGTCAGACTTAAGTCACTTTTATAAGCTGAGCCAAAAATTCTAAATGAGTAGGCATATTCATCTATAGTAGTTTTTGTGGCACCTTGAAGCCTTACAAATGTACTGTAGCATCAGCTTTTGTAGGCAAGACAAAACCACTTTATCAGAACATGGAGTGATCAGAGGTCTTTAGAAGAGAATAGCATAATCAATGTTAGCCCTTAAGGTTTCCTTCTTCCACCTGTTATCCTTCAGCCGTTTTGGCTTACAATTCTGATCAGCTCCAACCAGCATGGGGCTGGCTGGGGCTGATGAGAGTTGTAATGCAAAACAGCTGGAGGGCACCAGGTGTGAGAAGGCTGATTTAATGTATCGCAAGCCAAGGTATGGTTTCCAGCATGAAAACTTCAGTCTTGACCTTACAATCCATATCCTTCTAAAATGTATTTTCAATTTTGTTTTGTCCAAATATAGAGGGCAACATGAGATTCTCTGCTATTAATCTCCTTAATCAAGAGTTTGTTTTGCAATTCTCTCAAAAATGAGCATCATTTCCAAGGTTGGAGGAAAAATATTTGGAACAAACAATTCCTATCCAGGTACTAAAAGGGGGACATAGAGATACTGAGAAAATAAATTGGCTAACAAACATATTTTTGTTTTAGTGGCTCATATAAGGTTTTGACAGGTATATGTAGGAGAAGCATTATAAAATAAGTATGGCTTTATCCATTTATTATTAATATCAGTTATGTCAGCCAAAACCTGAATTACAGAGATTAAAACACAAATTAGGTATGACATTCAAATGAAAAAAAAAGCACTAAACATAAAAAATATGTCTTGCATTATTCTCTGAAGGTCACTAGCCTAGATTTCTGTTAAGGCTGCCAAGGGAAGCAAATTTCAAAAGTGCTATCTCAATGGAATGTTCAAACCCAGTTATAGACCAAACGTCTTCCAGCTTATCTTTACTACCATGGAAGAGCTTCTGCCAAGGGCTTTAAAGGTCACAAGAAATGTTCTGAATTCATCTAAACAATATAAATTGACAAAGCAGATGTAAAAGTAGTTGTAGAATGCTCTCAGCTAAGACTCGTGTCTATCCACTCACAATTCATTTTAATTTTATGCTGCAATCTCAAATACACTTAATAGGGAGACAAACCCACTGAATACCCTGGGACTGACATCTGAATAAACCTGTGTAGTACTGTGCTATCCCTTTGTAAGATGAGGAAAATAAGGAAATATTTAGTGAGTGGAGTTAAACCCCTATCTCTCTTTCACACAGCAACACTCACACACATGCAGAATATACGGTAATAATGCTGTGACAAAACCCATACTCCAATTTCTCAAAAGTTTTCTTCCTCTTTGAAAGTGGATTCCATTTTTTCTACATCTAGCTTTACCAACTGAGGATACATTGGTGTTTTCAGGAAACACAGGAACCAAGAAGACTGAAGATCACTAGATATATGTTTTGCAGAATTCAAGGGCAAACACCCCTTCCTCATCTTGGAAGTAAGGTTAGCAAATCAAAATCCTTGCGCTCATTAGAATTTCACTGAAATATTCTCTCTCATTTGATGGTTTTTCAGGTGTAATTTCTTTTCTCATTAATTGATGGTTATCAAAAAAATGAATCAGGACAACATTTTGGCATAGAACTACAACATATTGTATGCTGGCACACGAATATTGATAATTACATTGTGGTTATGACATAGAGAGGAAATGACCTAGGAAGAAAATGTGATGACAAGTTATTACATATATATACTGAATATATACTGCTTAAACTCCATAACGGATTGTGAAATTTAGAATAGATCCTTAGATACTTTAGGCATCTAAGTTGCTCAGTGCATGCTAGGAGACAAAGAGGTAGGTGATGCCACTTTTCTTTCACCATATTGGAGACTGATCATATTAGATGAGATCTAGAATGGTCTGGTGATGACTCCTAGGCAATGCTAGACTTTGTCCATATTATTAAATATCAAGACCATGGCAAGGAGAAATTGTGTGATGGTTGTACAGTGGTACCACTGGTTACGTATCTAATTCATTCCGGAGTTCCGTTCTTAACCTGAAACTGTTCTTAACCTAAAGCACCACTTTAGCTAATAGGGCCTCACGCTGCAGCTGCGCCGCTGAAGCATAATTTCTGTTCTCATCCTGAAACAAAGTTCTTAACCTGAGGTACTATTTCTGTAACCTGAAGCGTATGTAACCCAAGGTACCACTGTATAGCTATATCATGCTTCCTTCTTTCTGTAGCAGAGACAGAATTCATAGGAAAGCATTGCATCCTGGGTAGATTGCCATATTGTTTTTGTCACAAATAGAACCCAGACCTTCACTGTGGATTCTAGTTGGGAAATAATTTTCCCCCAACCTGATAATATAATAATTGCAGGTGGAGATGAAACAGCGTACAGGGGGGAGGTTCAAAAAGTATCTATATGGTGTTTAGAGAATAACTTGCACCTAAATATTAGCAAGACAAAGGAGATGGTCTTGGACTTTCAGAGTAAGAGAGGGGAACCTGCCCCGTTATATATCGGGGGGGGGGGGGGCTGTGTGGAGAGAGTTGTCTCCTTTAAATTCCTGGGAGCTTACCTTAGTGAGGACCTCACTTGGAAAATCAACATAACTCAGATGGTCAGAAAAGCCCAACAGAGACTCTATTTCCTCAAGGTCTTGCGAAAGAATAATGTTAAACAACAGCTGATGAACTTCTTTTACCGGTCCACAATAGAAAGTGGCCTGACAGCCACAGACAGAAAGTCTCTACAGAGGGTGGTGAATACAGCACATGATATCATGGGCTGTCCTTTGAGTCCACTAGATGACATCACAAGGCTAGCACCTCTTTAATCTTCTACCCTCGGGCAGGAGATATAGAAGTATAATCAGCTGTAGCAACAGGCTAAAAAATAGCTTCTATCCGTGGGCTGTTAGGCTGTAGAACGGAAAATAACATAGCGCAATTGACTTGCGAGGTGGTGTGTTGTTCGATAAGAGATTGAGTGCTTGGGGGGGGGAGGCTCATTTAATTTCATTGTACAATGTACATTGTACAAGACAATAAATGTATTATTATTATTATTATTATTATTATTATTATTATTATTATTTTATTTTATTATTATTGCAAGTTTCCAAGCTTCTAATCATTCAACCTAGTCTATTTCTTTTTCTGAGTAAGGCTTAAAAGTGTCTGGAGCCCTCTTCAGGCATTTCTTGCCAAACACGAAGGGGTCCTCACCCTTAACAACATGTATACCTTCCAATGTAATACAAAACTTGCTTCTCCATTAATAAAACTTTTTCACAAGAGCTTTCTAGTGGGAGCAATTGGGGCATTATTGGGAAGGCCTGATAAGTCACCAAGAGAAGAAGATATTTAACTGAGAAAGTGAGTAATGTGATAAAGATAAATACCATAAATTGTCTTATTTATTTGAGAAGCAAGTTTTTGTTTTGTTAACGAAGAAGCAAGTTTTGCAACATAAAAAATCTGTAAAAATAAGAAGATAAAATTCTATTGGAACATGCCATTGCCTGCACAGATTGTTTTCATTTTTTAGAAACTCACACATGCAATTCCTTAGTTTAGTTGAATGTTTTTGCCCCTTTTCATGTTCAGCAGAGCCAACAGCTGCCCTTGACTACTTGGCATCTACTTTTATGGGTTTCCACCCATCTTGAACCTATCAGAAATATAGAAAGTCTGCATGCTTTCCTCTAGAACTTTAGATTAGTCAGTCAAATAAATATCTTTGCCCTCTAGGAGTGCATCTTATACTATGTAAAAAGAAGAAATAAATAAAGAAAAACCACATTGTCATAGGCAATTTACAATAAGTGTGTTAAGTATGTGGGCAAGTCTGTTTTCTGGAAGAACTACATCAGAAGCATTAGTCTTGCCTCAAAAGGGGGCATATGATGCTGTAATTTCTTTCAAAAACAATTTCTGTATGTAGTTTCAATTTAAAAGCAAACTTTTCAGGAACATGTGAGACCTCAGACTTGTATAGGGAGCCTGTACATTGTTGTGTGTTTTTTAGCCCTATTACTTACCTTTAGGCACACACATGCACCAATCAGCAGAAGTAGTTTGTGAACATTTATCTTTGTATTCGAGCTCTTCTGGAATCCAATTTCTCCAGATTACTATTGCCTCAGGCCATGTCCCATCTGCTCCAAAGGTAAAGAGAGTTCAGCACAAACAGAGACATAGATATCAGGTGTTTTTTTTCATGTCAATACTACAGTGGTGGGTGGAGTTTGAAAGCATATTACTGTTCTCATACAGAACTTGTATTGAAGTTTGCTAGGTATAGTTTTATCAGTGTTCCCAGTAATCCTCTAATCACCAAAGAGGGGGAAATGTGTCAGACAGGTATTGAAGCACATTGGGGAGGATGTGTGTGTCAGGGACGGAGGAAATGGGGGTGCGGTGGGTGCTGGCTGCCCCGGGTGTCACCACAAGGGCTGCAGCACACCCGAGCCATGTGTCTCTCCTGGGAGAGATGCGGTGGCTTAGGCTCGCACTGCCCAAACGGTCCGCCCTCTACCTCTCCCCAGTTGTAGGGTGGCAGAGTGGGAGGAGGCAGGCAGACTCCAGAGGCCCTGTGGTTCACCCTGCCCCTATGGGCTGCTCGCCCCGCCCCTGGGCACGCCGTCCCATGCGCCCGAACGGCTTCCTCCACTGCTGGTGTGTGTTCTCCCTTCTGAGCAATATTTTCCAAATTAATGGCATTAAAAATGGCATTAAGACATTACTTACCATCTATGAATGGATCTGTAACATATGGCCCAAGTCATGTGAAGTGGTGCCTGATAGAAGATAGAACAACCCATAATGTTAAGGTTCTGGGAGTGGTAGCATAACAAGTAGTCATAACAGATCTTCATCAGTTGCTGTTCATGTTTTGTTTCTTCAAAGCAGAAACAAGGGATGGAGTCAGAAAGTCAGATGTCATCTCAACACATCCAGGGGCGATCTGGAGCCAGAGTTGACAGGTGTCAGCAGATAGAGAAGAAGCAAGGCTGGGTTGAACAGTAATATGGCTCAGGGCAACAGCAAAGGCAGACACAGATTTAAGCAGCAGCCTATCACAAGGTTTTCTGATAATGTAGGGTTAGATATTTGCTTTTGCTTTCTCTAAGTCAACATTTCGACAGTTTCTGGGGCAATTAATTTTCTTCAATCACCTGAGATCAGGGTGGCTAGCTGTGAGCTGCAAGGTAGAGGCAGCTGTTGGCAACTATGTTCCCACTAATCTGAAGATAAAGAATCAAACATGATGCCTTGGGTATCAGATACAGATCCTTTAATCTCCTTCATGTGGCAGCACAGAGATAGCATTCCTGAGTTCCAGTGCTAGGAAAGGCATTTCAGGTGCTCAACAAGAAAAAATCAGGGTAGTGCTACAACATGCTGATTCATTTTCCTTCCTCCTCTTCATCAACATTTTCCAGACCAGGGGTGAACAACCTTTCTGGGACCATGGGCATATTGGCAAACTGGAGGAACTGTTGCAGGTACCACATGCACCCTGCAACCAAGCAGACACCTGTTCTATTGACTACAAGTGAATGCTTCTTCCGAGTCAAACTTTGGGTAGGGGAGGGAATCATGTAGGCATGAGGGAAGGTCTATGGGACATGAGCTCGCATGAGCACTATGTTAGTGAACCCTGCTCCAAACAAACACTGGAAAACAATTGTTTCCATATCAGAGCTGGATTTCCATGTCTGAAGAACTCAGTATTTCCTCTGCTATGTTACTGACCTAGTCCCCACCATCAAACAAGTTATCACTGCTAATAGCACTGACTATCTGATAGAATTGAGTTCACAGTTTTATATTGCTATCTTTCCCCCTGTAAATTGTTACTTTATTTCATTTATACCTGGTCTGGGATTGAAATATTGAACGAAGAGTGGTTTATATAGGAAACAACAACAATTCTGATATAAAGGTGAGAATCCCACATGAAAATTGTTTTGTGTGTGTGTTGTGTTAGACTAAGGTTCAAGCTGACAAACCTATTTACTTAGAATAGTTCCTTTAAACCCCCAGCAACATATTTTGGAGTAAACAATTTTATATTCTGTTATGATTGATAGCTGCAAATATATTATACACTATTTTGATAACAACTGAATTATAAGAACACAAACCAAACAAACTCCAACTTTTCATAACACAAAACATCATAGATAAATAAGGTCTGTATGCCCATGTACAAATATTGGCAACATGACTTGGCATTGGGCATTGTGTAGTTTCTTACCCATTATTAAAGTATACACAAATATCAAGTTATTTGTTATATTGCTGTATTTATACTTTATATTTTCCTCTTATTTTCTTTTCTTTTATTGATGTTTGACATTGCAAAGTATTCTGAGTTGCGCTGTGGCATGCCTACTTTAAAAAAAGTGTTTAGCATGTAATAAAAGAATAGTTTTTAAGAGTCTGTGTAGGCACACAGCACATATTCCCTTTTCCTGACAGCTGTGCTATAGGTAGATCAATTCCCTCACCATAAACCTTTCATTTTGAAAGCTTGATACAATTCGGTCAAATGAGTAAGCACTATATCTCCTCCCACTGTAATGCTGAAAGAGACCTAACCTTGCTTGAAAACTCTGCATTGAGTATGTCAAATATGTACATAACGCAGAAGCATATTGAGTCAGAAATTAACTGCTTCCTAATCCATATTTCTCACATCCCTTTTGAAAGCTGCACTGACTCACTCATAATAAGCTATTTTCTTCCCTGGAATTTGGCCTGGTTTGCAGTGCCCTGGGCAGTATTTCAGTGATTCTGGGTATAACTTTCTAATAACTGCTTTTAGTTTACATATCTTCCTAGAACATAGACATTTTTTGTACTCCTGTGAGGGTTCAGGGTTGAACAGTGCTTCTGTGAAGGTACAATTTGTGTACCATTGTCAAAAGATTGCAAAGCCATACTAGCTTAGATGCTTTAACTCCTTTTTAAAAGAGGGTTAGGCAAATTCATCATAAGCAGTGCTGGTACCAGGCTATTTTGTGCCATAGGCAAAGGTGACTACTTGCACACACACCCAATGGTTAACTTCAATTTTCAGAAACAGGGGTCTTGTAGAAAAGATACAATATTAATGAAAAGAAAAATATTATCTAAAAATTATAACAAAAAAGAATCTGTATAAAATCATGCTCCGCAAAGGTCAGTACTGTGCCCCTCTGAAGTCTGAGCCTTGGGCAACTGCCTAGTTGGTCTAATGATAGAACTGGCCCTGGCTATAAGCAATATCCAGGTTCAGATGTGCCTTGCCTCTGACCACCAACTGCTCGGGAGCAACAGCAGGAGAAGGCTCCTGCCCTTACATCTTGCCTGTGGGCTTCCCACTGTGGATAACAGGATACTGGATTAGATGCACCTTGGGTGAGTTTCAACAGCATTCCTCTTACGTGTGATTGAAATTCTCTGTGGGCTACAGTACTTGCAATTGCTTGCTGACAACAGTGCTTTTTGTAATCATAGGCATTGTGGAAATCATAGCAGCCATGTAGTATGGTGGGGTCAGTTCACCTAACAGTGCTTCTCTGTCAGTGCACCTAATTGTAGCTCCCATCTGTTTCTGAGGCAGAAACATGGGTTTTGTCCCTGGCAATATACACTTACTAGAAAACAATTGTGTTGTTGTTTATAAGCCAAATTTTGAAACTGACTAATTCCCCAATGACTGTCAGACGCCATCTTGACACCAAGGGGCAGCCCAGAGTCTGAGTTGAAAGGAATGTGAAGATGGAGAAGAAGCAAGTGTAATTAGGAAATAAACCACCTTCAGTATTCTTCCTTGAACAGATCCTCTGCTATTCCTCCTACTCCCCCAAACTGGGGCTATGAGTTATTCTCCTTGAAACCCAGTTTAAGGCTTGGATCACCATTTCTGTAGTGAGGCTGTGGCTCTGCAATAAGGGCAATAAGAGAAGGCTGTGCTCCTTCCTTTATACCGAGGTTGGCCAGACAAGACACGTCTGCCTTTTCCAGGTGTTAGTGTTCGGTTTTCTCCTACATTTGGGGTTCTCTCTGAGCTACATCCCTTTGCCCCAGGCAACATGGACCGTTTCTAAATTCTTTGCTTCAAAATGCTTCAGTGCTTCAAAAGTTAAATCAGCAATGCCACTAAGAAGCAAACTCAGAAGGATAGAACTGCATGTTATTTAACAGAGCAGAACAATTTATAGAGCAGCAATATGGACATTCTTTGACAGACTGGGTGTCTCCATTTAGAATGTAATCCTGCTTAATGTGCCTGCATAATAAGAGCTATAAAATACAGCCAGCCTGCTTCATTGTATCTAGTCTTTAGCGATATTTGTTTTATTGTTCAGGAACAGTTTACAATGATCACATTCCCATTGTTTCTGGGGAAAGTGTTGAGCCTAAAGAATGTCATGGCAACCTATTCTGCTTAAGGAGCATAGACACATAATGTCTACTCTAACTATATTTTACAAAACTCAGTAAACTCCTAGAACACTCAGAATACACACACACACACACCAATGAGGTGCTTCAATGGGCTTTTGCATTTTCTGCTTCATAATTCAGATGTAAAATCTACACTATATACTGCTATTGTTTATACAGCTTAGACAGTCATATATAAATTGTATATAAAATGTTCTAAATAATATAATGTAAATTCAGATGTGCATTATTTATTTATTTTAAGAAACTCTTTATTCCTTTCTGTACTGTTTTTAGACAGAATTTGCTAACATGTTGATGGTCTACACTTCCCACCATCCCTGTGTTGGCTTGGGCTGGTGGGATTTGGAGTCCAACAACATCTGGAGGTACAAAGTTAACCATTAACTTAGAACTTTCAATAGATGAAGGCTACAGCCCCAAGCATACCTCCTTTCAGTCTTAAATCCTAATGGAATCAATGGGATTAATTTCTGAGTAAATCTGTTTAGGGTGTAAGACATTTGTGGTGTCAGTTGTGAGACTTATCTGGAATAAGTTCCTAAAATCACACCTGGCACTTTAATTATTTGCAGAAAACATTATCTGGCTTAGTCCAAATGAGATGGTAAGCTGGGTACGGTTAAAGTATATAGTCAGCTGAAGAAGAGAAGCTAATACCAGACATGAGAAGCAGGAAAAGCAGGAAAGCATCGGAGGCAGTGCAGAGGTCTATGAATCAAGAAAGTTGTGTTTAATGTAAAATTTAAAGGGCACACCAACTGCAATACTAAAATTAGGGCATAGTAGTCAGCTTTAAAAGCACCTAAAGCAAGGGGGAGGGGAACTACTTTTACACACAAGTTTTTGGTACTACTCTGCCACAGGCACACTTACAATTGGCTCCTCTTTTTCCTTGTGCTTATCCTTCATTATAACAACATGAGACTTCACATTTATAAAAAATCTAAATTAATATCTATGTAAACAACACTGGTACCTACAATTCAAAGTGCTAATTTTAACCTTTATGAGCCTCAAATGCCTTTTTCCTACAAACAATGGAATTTTCACATAATTAGCATCATCTGCTAAGGTACCTTTTCACATCTGCCGTCCACACAAAATCACAAGAAGACTGCCAATCAAGTCCTCAGCTGTCCATTCTTTTTACAAGTCTATGATCCCACTGGCGTGCTCTGGTCCATGGGGTCATGAAGAGTCGGACATGACTAAATGACTAAACAACAACAACAACATGATCCCACTACATGTATGGCTAGTGGCTCCAAAGTTAAAATAAACAATGGGCGCAAGGGATAGCCATGCCTTGTCCTTCACTGGAGAACTATATGTTTGAAATCCAAATAATTCTGATTTTGGTTACCAAGTTTTATTTTGTTGACCTGTGTGTGTTTGTTTAGTTAGTTAGGCACTTATGCAATAGTGTGCAGTTGTAAGAGTGACTAAGGATGCTAGGAGAGGGAGAATGAAGTTTCATGCCTGGTGGTGTGAATTTTGCCACCAACCTTGGATGTGAGAAAGCAGGGGATTGGGTGTCGTATTACACACACACACACACTCAGATTATTACAGTGTGAGCTTAATTAGTATTTTTGCCTCCTAGCTGTTGCCTCCTGTGTGAGAGGCACTGGTTTTTGCCCCAAGGTGAAAGTCTATTGGTGGAAATTGCCCCCCTGGATGCAAGAAGGTATTGGTGCATCTACACCAGGTATAGGCAAACCCAGGCCTCCAGTAGTTTTGGGACTACAACTCCCATCATCCATGACCACTGGTCCTATTAGTTAGGGATGATGGGAGTTGTAGTCCCAAAACATCTGGAGGGTTAAGTTTGCCTATGCCTGATCTACACACCAAGGGGAAGCTTTGTTTCTTTATTTTTGTTGTGTCTTTGCCACGGAGCTAACTGTTGTTCCTAATATCATTCAAATTATTGGTTAGCTGGGAGCCTGTACTTATTGTAAATGTGAATGGCATGTGTGTTAAAGAGTGATAGGAAGAATGCATTAATGTGAGTTGGTGTGTGAGTGCAGCGGGATGCTGTGAGTGTGGTGTAGATGGTTGCACTCTGTCCCCCTTTCTGGTTTCTTAATCAATCCCGATGCACCTGGCTGCTCTTCCACTGAGCTTCCTACTCGGTAGTGCTGTTGCTCAATGCCAGGTCCATTTGGAACAAGACTGCACTCATTCATAATTTAATCATGGAGGAGGAAGCCAATCTGTCATGCATTACTGAGACCTGATTAGATTAGCTGTGCGGGCCAGAATTCACGGAGCTTAACCCAGCTGGGAACTCTGTGCAGCACCAGGCCAGACTTGAGGAACGGTGGTAGTGATATGGTGGGGTTTACTGTGCTGATCTTGAGAGATTATAGCTGCTTGAGGGAATTGGCAAGTATCTCATTGGTAAAGATACCCAATTAGTCAAGATGCTGGGACACTTGAAATTCACTTATGAAGTCAATTAAATTTCCTCAAGGGGGGTGGGCTACAGTTTCATTAGTAGATAAATAAATAAATAAGAATCTTGTATCTGTTTGGCTATAATGATCTAAGTTTATGCTGATCTTGAATGTGAGGTTGATGTTGGTATCTTCTATGGTTCATCAGGTGTTGAGGTAGTGCAGTGCAAGGTATGTTATGATTATGGAGTTGGCAGTGAGGGAATGGAAATAATTCCCCCCTCTTAATGTTGGTGGTATAATCTCCCCCCCTCCCAAATAAATAAATAAATAAATAGTGCCTCCCAAATGAGAAGTGTTCTGCCTCTGAATACCAGCTGTTGGGAGCTGCAGGTGGGGAGAGAGCCATTCTGGTAATGTCCTGCTTACGGGGCTTTCCAAAGGCATCTGGTGGGCCACTGTGAGAACAGGCTGGTGGTCTAGATAAGCCTTTGCTACAGAACTCGCCTCATTTTTAACACAGTGACAACTCCACTGAAAAGCAAAGGTGATGACAGCATCTGTGCCAAAGTGAATGAAGAAGCTTCCTGAAAGCTAGGCAAATTTCTGTTGAACAAACAAATTTGTGTGTAGCTGAAAACAACTCCTAGAGAGCACAGATGGATGGTAATAAAAAAGCATTGCTATTGATAGGTAAGAAAGAAAGAAAAAAGACTAAGAACTGTAGGTATCTCTATTTGTGTTTAAAATTATGCCTGCAATTTAGGTTTAAATATCTCTGCAGGACTAATGACTTATTTACCTTTTGTTGACTACAGTGTGTCATTGTGATCTTATCACATTTGGAATAATTAGTACCTCAAGTGCCGTTACAAATGCACACCACTGATAAATATAAAAAGCAATGGGAGCCTTCAGTACAAAGCAGCAACATTCACAAATAGTGCTATTTCTAAAGCAAGCATAAGATAAGAAAGATGAATATCCATGGGGACATTTTCAGCAAGGCACTTAGGGAATTAAACAAATGACTCCTGTTACTTTGTAATGTGCTAAAGGAATCTATTCCTGATAATTTTCTTCCTACCTGAGCAATGTGGACATAATAGATAAGTCTTGCATCTTCTGTATTATGAATCCCTGTGAAAAGGTAGTGAGCATGACCCTGGTGGGTCTATGATATTCTAATATGAGATACTCTTAAGGTAAAAAAATAATAATAAAATGCAGGCAGAAAATGGGGTGAAATGGTGACTACATTATTTGCTAATGTTACCTTTGCCCCCAAATAGATGGAATAACAATGGTGCTTTCAGAATCATTTGTTCAAGGCCAACCTGTCTTTTCTATTCATTCTAAAAAACTAGAACTAATGCTCCATAAATCTGAGTTTGTTCAATTCCAGCAAGGGATCACAGGAAGACAGAATGTTCTTCCTTGAGTGAAAAATATAATAAGGAAAGCCAGATAAACATCAGAATCATACAATAGATGTAGACAAGAAAACGCTAAAGTAAATAATAATAATAATAATAATAATAATAATAATAATAATAATAATAATAATATTTCCAGCCTCAGCCCAATATACCTGAAGGAATGTCTCCACCCCCATTGTTCTACCCAGTCACTGAGGTCCAGCACTGAGGGTCTTCTGGTGGTTCCCTCACTGCGAGAAGCAAGGTTACACGGAACCAGGCAGAGGGCCTTCTCGGTTGTGGTGCCCGCCCTATGGAACACTCTCCCATCAGATGTCAAAGAAAAAAACAATTATCAGACTTTAAGAAGACATCAGAAGGCAGCCCTGTTTAGGGAAGCTTTTAATATTTGATGAATCATTGTATTTTTATATTCTGCTGGAAGCCGCCCAGAGCAGCTGGGAAAACCCAGCCAGATGGGCGGGGTATAAATAAATTTCTTCTTCTTCTTCTTCTTCTTCTTCTTCTTCTTCTTCTTCTTCTTCTTCATTTGAGCAACACAATAGCCTTCCACCCTGACTCAAAATCTAACTTGTTTGGAAGTCTACCCTCATTTCTACCTGGACTTTACCCACAGATTGCAATTCTTATACATTCTAATTTACCTTGCTGGTTACTGATCTCCAAATTGTAAGGTTTCAGCTCTCTAACTTGGTGCTGAACTACTTGGCATCAAGCTACCCAGCTCCTCTGTGAACAGCTAAACTGAAGAGAGGGAGATGGTGACCACTCTTCTTCTGCGAATACTGGTTCACCTTATGTCATTAAAGCTGAACTGATGATGAGAATGGAAGATGTAGTAGGCAGAGACCTTCAGTGCTGAGAAAGAAATTGCATGAGTTAAGGAGTCAGAAGAAGATGGCACAAAATTTAGCAACACTCACTTGGCCTGAGCTGGAAGCATGGCTTCATATTAGTAGGAAGGATGGATAATTTTATTTAGGTGTCTGCACTTTATTATCCTTTGGACTTTGCACTTTCCAAAATTTTGTGATTTAATTGTCAGAAGAAAAAAAGATTTTAGGGTAAGACACGTTTCAAAATGCATACATTCAGATAAAAATCATTATTTCAAGAAATATAAATATGAATTTTCATACAGACTTTTAAAAATGAAAACTCAAAGGTTAGTGACAAAACAAGGCAGAATGGACTTATGAGTGAACATGTGCAAAATAGACACGGACTAAATAAAGACTGATTCATCCATCCCTATTCCAGGCTAAGCTTGGATACAAAACAAAGAAAAAAGATTCAAGTAGACCCTAGTTTAAATTAGAGCCCATGCAGATCTTATTCCAGCTGACTAACTCTGCAAATGAGATGTCCTTCTGTTCATCAGAAGAAGAACCCACCAAAAATTTCCTCTATTCTTCCAGGAATAGCAAAATTGTAGTTTGTCCTCTCGGCTCCCCCCAAATGCATGTAGACCATTTCTGTTTACAGTTATTTCTTTGGGCTGGCCAGTTATAGCAGCTCTTCATAAGTAACAGATTCGGAACCATTGGCTGTGCCACATGAAACTAGTATCTTCACATTTGTGCTTTGGTATCTTCAAGTATTCTGCATCAGTCCTGCTTTATTGTAAGTAAATTATGACGTTAAAAAGAGGCTTGCTGAACAAGTAATCAGAGAAGTGTTTTCTTGTGCAGATGGCATCAGAAAACAAGATAACATTTTGGAGCACAGAAATAGGTAACTGAAATTGACCTAATAAAGTAATACCTTCAGGAGTGTCTACTGAGCAGAGTTTAATGTCTGGAGTGCGACAGCTATAATTTCCCCATCTCTTATCATTAGAGCATGCTGTGACTCCTCACCCCCATATTAATATATTTAGAACGCATCCACTGGGTGTATATGTGTGTGTGTGAGTGAGAGAGAAAGAGAGAGTGTGTATATCAGAATATGATATCACAGTGAGCAGAAGATGTATTTGGAATTGTCCACCCAGAAACTAACTGGTAAAAAAATTATTTAATTACTTGTCATCTGATGGCTTAAAATGAACGAAGTTGATTATTGTGGTTTTCTTTATAGCTTTAATTAGATGAGGTTTTTTAAAAAATTAATATCATCTTGGTCTTTTCTTGAGCCTTCCAAAAGAAAGAAACTGTCTAATTCACTTGAATATTAATGTGGAATAATAATTTTTGCTGGGTGGTGATGGAAATAATAGTTTAAATATTTAAAATAGTGGGTGATTTGCAATAGGAATGGGCTTAGGGCTGCACACTAGTGAGGATGGGGCCATATCTAAAAAGTGGGTGGATCCAGATTAAACAATCTCAGATGAAAGCAAGTGAAAAATAAGAACAGTGTTTTAAAATCCTTTCCATTCCTTTTTAATGTTAAAATTGATATTAGGGCACACATCATGACAGGCATTGCAAGCAGGCTCTCAAGGAACATAGGGCAGATACAGAAATATAAAGGTAAAGGTAAAGGTACCCCCGCCCATACGGGCCAGTCTTGACAGACTCTAGGGTTGTGCGCCCATCTCACTCAAAGAGGCCGAGGGCCAGCGCTGTCCGAAGACACTTCTGGGTCACGTGGCCAGCGTGACATCGCTGCTCTGGAGAGCCAGAGCCGCACACGGAAACGCTGTTTACCTTCCCGCTAGTAAGCGGTCCCTATTTATCTACTTGCACCCAAGAGTGCTTTCGAACTGCTAGGTTGGCAGGCGCTGGGACCGAATGACAGGAGCGCACCCCGCCGCGGGGGATTCGAACCGCCGACCTTTTGATCGGCAAGCCCTAGGTGCTGAGGCTTTAACCCACAGCGCCACCTGCGTCCCTATACAGAAATATACGCTTCCTAAAATCCTTATTGAATACTTAATTTTGCATTTTTCCTTCCTTCTTACATTATTTTATTTGTTTCCTTTTATTTGCCCACCTTCCCTCCTCTTTGCATTACAGTATTTTTCTCCTTCAGAGCACAGAGCTGTCATGGCTGCAGCTGATGCTTTCAGTCTGATGCACGGAATTCAATGGACTGAGTTTAATGTACTGAAAACAGCAGCAGGCAACAATAGAGTGACCTAGGTAGGGTGCTGAACAGATGCCCTGCTTGTCACTTCTACGGTCAGAAGAAGGGAGACAACAGCAAAAGCCAGCAAGGAACAACAAGATCAGCATGGAGCTCAGTGGATAAATGGACCAGAAGTTAAGTTTGGGGGCAGCTGGAAAGTCAGGCTTCTGAGCAGCAGTAAACTAATTGGTGTCAATTGCTGTGGTACTTTTTGTGGAAGAAGAAGGCATTCAAGCAATGGACCACATAGGACAAGGGCTGTCAGATGCCCGTGTAATTTACACAGACATCAATAGTTATCATGGGATATTTTGCCTCTTTTCAGAGTCACAGGGGACACCCCCCATTTTTTTATTCATTCATTAAAAAAAAACCATTGACATAGGACACTAAAATCCTAGGACATGGGTAGGCAAACTAAGGCCGGGGGCCGGATCCGGCCCAATCTCCTTCTAAATCCTGCCTGTGGATGGTCCAGGAATTAGCATGTTTTTACATGATTAGAATGTGTCCTTTTATTTAAAATGCACCTCTGGGTTATTTGTGGGGCATAGGAATTCGTTCATTCCCCCCCCCCCCAAATATAGTCCACCCCCCCAAGTTCTGAAGGACAGTGAGCCGGCCCCCTGCTGAAAAAGTTTGCTGACCCCTGTCCTAGGAAAACCTTAACACCAGTAACCTTTGGTAGCCCTGTATGGCTATTTGTGTCAACATAAAGAGCCTGAAGCTCCAGCATTTTCTGCACATTAGATAGCTGGTCCCTCCTTCATCTGGGAGCACACATAGCACTTCTCACCTCCCAAGCCTGCAGGAGTGGAGGAGCGCTAATCCATTGAGTGTCACCGTGATGATCATGTGAAATAAAATATATGGTGCAACCCACCCTCAATGAATATATTTAATACAGACTTAAACTGGTTAACATTCATGTCCTCTTTCTAGGAAATCCTGGGGATTGGAATTCAGGGGGTTCTCCAGGGATTCTTTTTATGTGTCATGGAAAAATCGGAAATGAATAAATCCTTTGAGTTAACCAGGACCTGCAATAAAGTAGGTGGTGGAAATGCTTTTTAAAATTGGCCAGGTAGCAACTCTGACACCTTCACTGAAGGTCAACAGCCACTTTTTCTGATCTAATGTGAACTTCTGCAGCTCATTAGTCTTGGAGAACAGCATGCTGGGAAAGGTGGAGCTTTTAAAGATAAACCTTGTTGTTTCTTGTTATTGCCAGAGTCTTATCTGATATAAATGCCCAAAGGCACGTTTCTTGGTTCCCTATCACAACCACATTCCCTAAAAGCCATTGTGTGCTAAAGCAGCATGTCAAAGCTCCTGTTTATTATTGATGTGAATAAAATAAGCATAGTGTATTTATGCAGTCTGCGTTGGGGGGGGGGGTACTCAATACTGCAAGATTGTCCAAGGCTTTTAAAATTGAATATTTTCCCCTTGTAAGTTTGAGTATTGTCTGTAATTATATTTTACTACACGGCAAGTTCTGCACAACTGAGATAATATCTTTTGAATGTATTTTTGAAGGCACTTAGCATGTTGTGAAGGCTACCGCAATAAAAAAAAGAGTACCGGTAATACCTTATTCACAAAAGACACAAACATCAATAAGAGCAGCTGGCAGAAAATGATGCATTATATTCATGATAATTTCTATATACAAATACATTTGTGACAAAAGAATGCACTTGTTAACAGGAAGGGATGAAATTGGGAGAAAGAGAAGCATGCAGTTCATTGATGCTGCTGTTATTAATAGAAGCAATTTATGAAAAATAATGAAATATTCTGAGGAAAGCCGTTAAAGTAGATTAATTCTTTTAGGAAAGTGAATTAATTTCCATGTTCTGCTTTCATTAAGAGGTCCTACTCTGACATGCATGGTGTATTATAGCTAGCTGAATAACTTTTAGTTACCCACACATCCTAAGTGACAGTCTAGTTACTAGGAGTATATACTGACTACAAGATTCAGTTCAAATGCTGAAATGGTGTTTTAGAAACAACTCATTGAGACCCAAATGACTTCAAAGGCTGCTCAGTTAAGGGGCTGAGGTGGAGTCCACTTTTGGGGAAAGTCAGGTTTTCTTCCCTCTACCCCATTTACTATTGGAAAATCAGTAAAAGGTTATAATTTGTTTTTTCCTTTTAAGGCAATAAAAAGGTGCTGATTCTAAACTTTAAAGCCATATATAGCTTGGTAACCAGATCCTTTAAAGATCCCATAGGTTCCTTTCTTTAAATGTTAGTCAGTATAGTCACACAGGAAATTGTCTTATACAAAATCAGATTGTTGTCTGTCCAGTCTGGTATCACTGAATGGCAACCAGCTCTCCTGGCTTTCAAACTAGAGCCTTTCTCAGCATTAATGAAAATGACCCAAAGTGAACTACAAGTTATAAAACCAGTTATAAAAACACATTGATGCATCTAATAGACAAGATTTGAAGATCCCACCCCACTAAAAGAGTCCACAAATGCATAAAACCCTTCAAATTAAGGGCCAAAAGCCTGAGTAAAAAAAGGAAAGGTTTTGCACCTAAAAGATGGCATCAGGCATGCTACTGAAAAGGACTGTTTTTGTGTTGCTACCCTCCAGACCTCCTGTGAAGGGGGCACAAAGATAAGGGCCTTGGAGGATGAACACAGGGCCCAGGTCAGTTCATCTCGGGAAATGGAGTCCTTAGTCACATGAGGCTTTTTATGTCAAAACCAGCACTTTGATTTGAGCCCAGAAACTAATAGTAGGCAGTTGGACCAGGATTGGTGTTACATGCAGATTGTCTTGCCACAGTGAGCAACCTGGCAGGCAAATTTTGCACCGGTTGCAGTTTCCAAATTATCTTCAAAGACCACCCTGGGTATAATGCATTGCAGTTATATAACCTAGAGATTATTAGAGCATAGACGAAAGAATTTAAGCTATATCACTTTTCAAATAGGAGCAAAGCTGGGCCACCAGCTAATGGAGGAAGGCATGCCAGGCCACCATGGCTGCTTGAAGCTTGAGCTACAGTGATATGGATCCAGATATCCAAGCTGCATATGTGCTCCTTCAATTGCATTGTCCAAATCACTTTTTCTATAATATAGCATTTAAAAAAGGGGGAAAAGAAATCAAAGCTGAAGAATAAAGGTAAAGGTAAAGGTACCCCTGCCCGTACAGGCCAGTCTTGACAGACTCTAGGGTTGTGCGCTCATCTCACTCTAGAGGCCGGGAGCCAGCACTGTCCGCAGACACTTCCGGGTCACATGGCCAGTGTGACGAAGCTGCTCTGGCAAACCGGCACCAGAGCAGCACACGGAAACGCCGTTTACCTTCCCGCTATAAAGCGGTACCTATTTATCTACTTGCACTTAAGGGTGCTTTCGAACTGCTAGGTGGGCAGGAGCTGGGACCGAACGACGGGAGCTCACCCCGCCGCGGGGATTCGAACCGCCGACCATGCGATCGGCAAGTCCTAGGCGCTGAGGTTTTACCCACTGCGCCACCTGCAGATATTAGTAAATGCACAGTCCCCATCCAATTGCTTGAAAATGTGCATAAAATGTTTCTAAACTCTTGTGTTTTCCCTATGTCTGTTGCTTTGCATAATGTTTGCACGTCTGCAACAATTGCATCTTTATAGGAAAACACTATATTTAGCACCTAGTTTGATAACACTCTTGCTTAAGTTAAATGAAAAAGCTCCCATGTGTATCATCCAAGTGCAAAACAGGGCCTCACAGAGACAAAAGAATAGGATATACTCAGCGTTTCCTATTTTAATTTGTCCCAGTAGGACAAGTGTTCCAGTCTGATGAAATTTGCTTCCTTCATATCTTTTATTTGAAAATGGAGAATTGAGCAAAATGATGACCAGATCTGTTTGAAATACCTAGAGCAGATGGTACCACCAGACTTGGTACTTCACATGTTTGCTAGGGTCCGGTGAGATAACAATGAAAATCGTTATCTAGAAGCATTATTAATCTCACACTTCAAGATCACTATAGCCCTCTCCAGACACTCAAGCAATTGCCACCATGCAAGGAGCACTGGGTGCATGTGGTAAAGAACCATTCCTTCCCTGTGTCCCCATTTCCTTACCTTTTTCAGCCCCAGGAATCAAGGGATAATCATTCCTAATTGTATGTGAAAAGCAAGCAAACAATATTGCTAACTAGGTCCCTGCCTTTTGTTTTAATTCTTAAAGTCTGTACAGCTAATTAAGCTTTATGATATGTTTTTATCTGCACTATACATCTGTAAAGCTCCTCTGATTTAGTAAAATTCATGACGTAGGCATAATTCACATGTCAGCATTGTAACTCGGCAAACTGTGTTCACCCCCTCCTCAGCCTAGCTCAAAACCACTCTGGTTCCAAAACATGTGAAACAGCCGTCTATCTTGTTTTCGAAGAGTGGGAAATATCAAACTCGTGACCAGGATCTGTCAGCAGTGAGTATCTTTTTCCAGGCTGTGAGAGCATTATGACTCAGATCGCTCATGAAGAGTGCTGGCAGTTATTGCACAATCTGTGAGCCATGCACATTCTGACCCCAGATATGTCTGGTATTTACTGGGGTTTGGGAGTCTGTGTGTGAAGAAAAACTGGTCACACCAGCAAAAGGAGCAAAGTTATTGACTAGGCACTTGAGTTTGCTACATTAAAGCAGTGCAACATAGTTCAGAGGAATACTGGTCATTGACCATCATAGAGATTATTACTTTTGCCACAGGGGACAGGAAAACCTGTCCCACTGTCCCGCAGGAATGGCTAAATGTGTCTCTGTCGGTTTCTATCAGCTTCTTGTTTTTCCAATATTAAGTTATGTTCTCGACATTTCTACATCAGTTTCTGATTTTTTGTTATAGTCCTCATGAAGGTTTGTAAACAAATAAGAACAGATACTCAATAAAGACCAGACATAATGTATCCACCACATAAAATTTGTGCAAGCAAATCAGGGTGAGTGCTGAATAAAGAGGTCATCTGGAGGAACCCATAGATAAAATAACGAACTTGCTGCTCAAGCACAGTTAAGGACACGGGTTTGTAAAATGCTTGACACTCTGCAGTTCCTTTTAACACCTGTGGTCAGATCCTTCAAAGTTCAAGAAGTCATCACATCAGCTTTTCATATTAATTCATCCAATTATTTTGGAGCCAAAAGGCTGAGATTTTGTCAGAAAATCCATCTGAGAACTCTAAGCCAGCACAGCAGCACCGGTGATGACCAATTAATACTCTGGTGTTTTGTATTGCTATTTTTAAACTAAAGAAAATTCAAGATTGGAGCCATGCCGTTGTCTGATAGTGGGGGCTTAATGTGTAGGATAAGTAACTGGTGAAAGCTGGCTTTCTCTTTGTACACTAAACAGGAAAGAAATCAATGTCACTGTTTAAAAAAAACCTGGCCCCTGGCCACGGCAATCTGTACAACTGAGTAACTGACATTTATTATTCATACTTAATACTTATGAGGGGGGTAGCTTTAAAAAGAAAACAAGGATGGTGAAATTAGGGGGAGGCATTCTACAACTCCTGTGGTGGCATCACATTGAATGTTGTCCCCCCATCACCATTGCCCACTCATTTTTATCAACTATCTTTAGTCATTTAGCTGTTCACACCAGGTACTTCATATCTTATTTTTGCCAGCTTATATTTACTCAGTGAGGAAAATAGTTGACCTGTCTGAAGAGCTGAGCTTTGTTATTATCATGTTGCAAGCTGCTGTTATTGTGCAACGGCATTGCGGTCTAGCATTACCAGTAATTGATGCTGGTCTGAAAGTGTGACGTTAAGAAAGGAAAGATACTAATTGGAATACAAATGTCAGATTTATGACTGGTGCGCTGGTTCTCAGATTGTCATATTTTCCATTGATTCAGGTTAATTGCTAGCCCCATGCATGGCCAATGGCTAAATTGCTCTAACACTGTAAATAGAAAGGGCTGGAGTTTGTATTACAGATGAAGCAAATACCTGTGATTTTCTACGGTAAAATTGACACATTTGCTGTTGCAGATGGACACCCTGAGCATGTTTATGAATGTTATGGTAAAATCCATGGAGAAAAAACAGCAGCTTAACAGCACAATCCTATGCATGTTTACCTAGAACCAAGCGCTGCCATTTTCAGTGGTGCTTACAGCCAAATGCGTACACAGGCATAGAAATGCAGCCTTTATTGATGTTGCTGATGCTTCAAAACTGTTATGAACAGACTGTGCACTAGGATAGCTCAAGAGGCTCTCTCCTCACATTCTTCTTTAGTGATCCTTTGATTTATGATAGTAACAATTCAACAGGACCTTGATGAATATTTTACAGTTCAATAAATGTGCCATTATTTATTTTATACGATGATTCCAGACTTCTTTTCCATAGGTAGCTCAATATTTCTGTTGCTGGGATACCACATGACCCCTAAACTCAAATGGCAGTATTTGGTCACCTTGAAATGCACTTCCACCCCAGCCCCTTGCCAAGTACATCGGTTGCAATTCAGAGTGCTGTGTGGAATATGGTTACACTACTGTCATTTTATCCTGTTGGGTAATGCTTGTGCTTGCATGTGAGTGACTCCTAATTGTGTGTTGATGTAGCAAGTCTTAAGTATGGGTGACACATCTGGTGGGTTTTGTTTGTTTGGGGCTGCCATTTTGGTATTTTTGCTTTTAAAAAAGAAACAGTGTGTGTGTGTGTGTGAGAGAGAGAGAGAGAGAGAGAGAGAGAGAGAGAGAGAGAGATGTGATGTGATGTGATGTGATGCAGCCTTATAGATAGGCTTCCTTGTTGGGTGGTGTATTGGAGGAGGGGGAGTCACATAACACCAGCCACCACTACCCCACTCAGTGGTGGAGAGAATGTGAGAACCATGCCAGTGTAAGAAAAATGAAGTAACCTTCACCCTCACTTATCATCCATGAAAAGAGTGTGTTATGAGCTATGCAAAAGTCAGCTTAACTAAAGAAATAGCATTTAGTATCTGAATAGGAATGAACTTTACTCTTTTTGAGAGCTCTCCAAGAATACCAGACTCAAAACCTTGAATTTTCCTATAGCTGCAGTCCTCTTTCATCTGGATTCTGTGTTCTCATGCTTCACAAACTGAATTACTTTGCTAGGAACAATGAGCTCCTGACTTTGATGCTGCATTAGGTATCTACATTTCAGATCCCACACAAAAAGCAAACAAACTTGTTCATACTAAAAGTGTGAGGAGCAGCAGAGAAACAAATAAATACTTTAGGATGATGTGTTTGTTAACTCCCCCTTAAGGGTCTTTCCTTGCAGTCTTGTCCATGACCTTTCCTTTTTCTTCATTGTTGGATAAACAAGGGAAACTTGTAAACTTGCTATGTAATGCGCCATATAGAGGACTGCAGCAGCAAAGGAAGGTGAGAGAGAGGAAGCTAGCTGAAAGAGGGAGACTGGGGAGCTTCGGGACAGGGGGTGTAGGAGCTTCTTGACATTTCTTCCTGAGATAACTGGCTTTGGGTTGAGGCTACTTGCTTCCAAGCAGAGGCAGCTGTCTATGAAAGGCTTTTGCTCCGGGAGGCATTTAACATCAGACTAAGCTCTGCTGAGGCTGTATACCATCAGCCTGAGTGGCTACAGCCCCAAAGCAGCACACATTGTATTGGTGCTGGGGAATGGAAGGTCCAATGCAAGGATGCTTGGGACAGGAGGCTGGGCTGCTGGTGGAGCTGACCCCAAAGGCAGTCATGTCTTTGTATTGTGATAAGGACAAGGGTAGATAGAGCAAAGGAAAGTCCAAGGGGTGGTGTGTAACTAGTTCATATTACAAGTTCTAATATTTAATACTCCAAGGACCATATTACCATACAGGCTGATTTTTTTAAGTAATTATACGTTGATGGTGATGTGATAATGAAAAATCCACCCTCAGTCAGGAAAAGTCTTTACTGAGCAGACCTTTGGGGGCTCTTCCAACTGAGACTTTTATGGAGTACTCACGCTGCCTTCACTGAATTTTTCAAAGACACCAATTATCCCAGTTCTTAAAGCAAGCTGTCATTTTATAAATTGAGGCTGTCATCTTCTAGTACATTTGTGTGTGTGTGTGTGTGTGTGTGTGTGTGTGTGTGTGCAGGCAAAGCATAGCTTAGGGGGAGCATTGCACCCATTCCCCGTACCCAGCAACAGACCTGGTGTGATGGCATTGGGTGAGAAAATGCATGTAAGCCTGCTAGTTGTGCTTTGTACCTTCCCAGTTGCAAGTGATAGGTCGAGTGATAGGTGCATATAATTTCTTTTCATTATTAGAGTAGTTGCTAGTGTACTCTGTGACCAATACTGGTTAATACCTTTACAGCCCTAAATGGTTTGGGGACCAAGTTATTTGAAGGATGTCCTGGACCCATATTAGTATGTCTGTTGACTGGCTGGGGATGTCCCATTTGCAAGTCCATCAATAAGATTCGTCAGACTACAAGAGACAGGGCCTTCTCCGCAGTGGTCCCATCATTAGGCATATTCCTCCCTTGGAAGTACGCTTAGGTTCCTCATTGACTGCTTTTAAATGATAACATCTGATTTTAAATGTTTAACCTGAGGCTATTCCAGGCTTTTTAAAACTATCTAATCACTGCTGCTATTCTTTTTTTTGTTTTGTTTTGTTTTACTCTCTCCATCCCGCCCTGTCTTTCCCATTTTTAATGCTGCTTTTAGATTGAATTCTTCTTTTATTCTATTCTATTATTTATTCTTTTAATTTGTTTTATGATGCAAACTGCCTTGAGGGGGCCACATAAGCCTTGAATAACAATGTAAAAATACCTAAATAAATAAGTTAACAAATCTGCTGTGACCTTTTGAATTTCCTGGCAAGAACAGTTGCTAGCTAAACAGCAGCCCTTTAACAAGTCAGAACAAAAGACAAAATGGCATTCCTTTGCAGTGTTATTTATTCAGAAGTGCAGATGGCGATTTTGAAACTTGCCTATGGCATTTAATAGATCTGACAGAGGTCAGGAGGCAATCTCTCATCCCTAATTCATTTGCTATTCAATAATAATTTAAAGTGAGAACAGAGGAAGAGATATGCACACAACTTGCACCTTAATCTCCTCATGTGCTGCCCACTCAGTCCATGGTTTTACCATGTTGAACAGGGAAGTTAAACCCTTTGCACAATCAGGGACTCTGACAAACATTCAAGTGCATTCTACTTGTGTTAAAGTAAATGTGAATAAAAGCATCCTCTGAACCTTCGTGACTCAACAAAGGAAAGTTGGACTCAATGCATATTTGGGTTGACATGAATGGAGACGATAGAAGTGAGCCTTGTATATGCATCCCTGCTGCCATTCCCACATGCTTGAACATGATTTAAGTGCCCTTCTTGGATCCTTTGAGAATTTTGCCTGTCATGGCCTCTGTTCAGAGAAGTAGCCATGTTTGTCTCCTCCAGCAAAAACAACTGCCTTGTAGAGTCCTTTAAAATTACCTGTGCTACTTATGGCATAAGCTTTCGGGCATCTGGGATATGCAAGAAGTGGTAACCTCATTACATATACCATGCGTGCAGAGAAGGAAGGTGGAGAGATGTTTGTCTGAAATGGCTTTCAAAAACAAACAATAAACACCCTTATTTTTCTGTGCAAACTGGCTTAGATTCACAGAAGGACAAGCAGTGAGGGGTGGCACATCCCATTTCACTGCTTGAGGCAAAATGGGAAATGTTGTGCTGCAGCTGCTGCACCTCCTGCTCTGCCACATCTGCCTCTTGTAGATAAGTGGCGCTGCCATTGGCATTGATTTCAGGTGAGGTTGTGCCAGTTTGGGGTGGGATCTTGCTGCCAAATGGAGACAATCTCACCTGACATTTGTGTCTGCCAATGCCACTGGTGGAGGCGGCAGGGCACATGGGGCACCCATGGATGTGTCACCCTGGGGGCTTCTGTCACCTGAGGCAGTGGCCTCACCCTGCCTAATGGCTGGGCTGCCCCTGCAAGCTGTGTTCCATTCAATCAGTGTTAGTATTTTGTAAGAGGAATTGAAATGGATAAACAGAAGTTTAGGTTTCTCCAATTAAAGTTGATAGAAGTTCTTCGTCACCTAGCACAACAAATCTACTTAAAAAGCAACCAACTTTTTGTGGTTAGGAAAGTGATAGGGAAATGTCCTGAAAAGTGTGGGATAAATGAATGATTAATGGGAATACTTGTAAGTACAATGCAAGGAAATCACAATTTATTCAGGATGAGCACTTACTGTTATCTAACACCCCCACATGCTTGATAAAGACAGGGCATAGTCTAACCTAGGGGTAAGATTTGTGCAAGTACCCGTAAATCAGGATGGGTGTTCAATAAACAGGTCATCTGTAGGAGCTCTAAGAGGTCTTTATAGGAGCACAAGGCTTTCAGTTGTTTTAAAAACTAGTAAGTGCTTCTGCCTGCTTTTATGTCCTTTCCCCCAACATATAATGAAAACAGAACAGCTAAAGTTTTGCAGGATCTGTGATCCAACTTGGTATGAAGTTTATTGTGAGAGCAGATCAGTCTTCTTCAAACCACATACTGGCTAGTAAATGTGTTCCAGTCCAGAGATGGTAGAGCACAACAAGGTGTTATACAGAACTTAGTAATTGTGAATAATAAGCATGTGGTATCTTCAGCTGTGTGTTAAGATGAACATGCTTGTCTTCATTATAAGATGGATGGATAAACATCAACCTTCCATTTGGTACAAGATTGATGGGGCTCACATCAGCATGCACAAAGAAGGACCCAGGTTCACTTCCCAGCATCTGCAGGTAGGGCTGGGAGAGATCCCTGTCTAAAATCCTGGAGAACATCTGCAGTCAGTGTAGACAATACTGAGCTGTATGGACCAGTGGTTTAACTCAGCATAAGGCAGCTTCCTCTTACCTTTTGCCTTTGAAATTATTATATTTAAACTTCGTATTGCTGGATGCTAAATGTAGATTTATTTATTTTTAGGGCAGTAACATTAAAGAAGTATGATACAATTTGCAGTTCAGTGCCACTCTAAAGTGCAGCCATCTTTTTAAAAAGTGTTTTTTATTTCTATTATACCAAAACTGAAATACTGTAACTGCCAAAAAGTATCTCCTTAACAATCAGCTCAGTAACAAAAAATGGGCCACACTGATTAACCTACTGATATAAAACTTGCAGCCCTATTTTTTTAGCCTTAAAAAAAAAAACTAATAGGAGACTAGATGTATGGATTGTTTAAAATCTGCTGTGTTCTTGCAAGATTTTATATTAATAAAAGCTTTTGGGTTCTGTTTTTGTTTTCTGTTGAGGTTGTTTCACTTCCAAAAAGAGATATATTGAACACAGTCCAGATTGGACAAACTTGAACAAATCTAGTTGTTGCTATTATTTTTATTTTTAAAGTGAAAGGAACAAAAAGCCCCAAGGGGGGAAACTCAGAAGGGAAGTATCTATTTTAGCCACATCTCATCTAGATCTTTGCACAAAAGAAATTCCTCACTGCAATATCTTGTTTAATGCTTCTAGCATTTCTTATTGGGGCCTCAATCAGCAAGTGCAGGAGCCATAATGAAAAGCAGAAAGGTGAGAATGAGAAGTGAGATTAAAAGAGAAATGCTTGAGCAATAAAGAAACATATGTAAGAGAGACAGGTGGGATTGCAGTAGTTAAGGATCTGTCAAGCCTTTCATTACTGCAGCACGGGAGCCCTAACTGAATGTTAATATAAGTGAAGACATACCCTGCCTGGATAAGTCTAGAGAAATGGTTGAGAAAATGAGACAGGCTAAAAATACATGAGAAATAGACAAGGTGTAAGGAGGGGGGAAAGGGAGATAAGGCATGCTTGAATAGCAAGAGCAAGAAATGGGTCTATATGAGTGAGAAACAGGAGAAGAGAGAAAATTAATGCATTTATCTCATCTATTTCTCCTTTTGTGTCTGAGCAATAAAACAGAAATAAATGAAACAATCTGAGAGCTCTTGCATGTGTATGTTTGTTTCCTTGCCTGATGAATCAGGGTTAACCTTTTATCATATATTTTAGCAGAGGGACCATGATCTAAGTTCACATATGCCCAGTTTGGTGTTCAAACAATTTTTGATCTGATTTCTTTTCCAAACAAGCCCTCATCCCCCAAATGACAAGAGAATAATCCAACAGAAATTAAGCTGTATTCTACACAGTCTCCTGAGAGTAAGTCTCATTCAACATCCTGGGACTTGCCTTCAAGTAAATATGCTTATGATTTGCACTGTTAGGCAGTTTTATATCTCAGTGGTAGCAGAGTTCCAGTGATAAGGTATTTTGATGGGGACTGCTTTATCTAGAATCCTTTCGGATAGTGATAGCAAGCAACTGAAACAATAAGGTGTGGCTATCTATTTAACATATTATATTCAATTACAAATTAAATATTGATTCTAAATGGAATAGCATCAAGGCTTATAGGAAACAGCGTCAAATGTTTTATTGGGCTATCATTTCCACCAAATAAGCGGCTGGCAGTAAGGGCTGCTTTTCGTTGAGATTTTGTTGGTGCAGAGATGCTTGAGGGTTCTGACTTAATGTGCAAATTAGAACATAACTAACCACCAGGTTTGGCAGTTCTCTGGATATTGCAGCATAGTTTACAGCTCAAAAAGCATATGGATTTTAACATGAATCCATATATATATATTTTGAAAGAAAATAGTTTAGAAATTCATAATGGGATAGTGATATTCTAGGGGCAATCCATTTTCTATTGTAGGGATTAGCAAGCCTATCCAAAACTAGTTCATTCTAGAATTTGTCTAACAACTTCCAGAACTAAGAGTCCACATTTTATGGTAGCCAATTCCATAGTTCAACTCTGCTCTATATACTTCCTCTTGCCTGCCCTGAATCTCCCACTATTCAGCTTCAGGTTTTGAATTGCAAGCGAGGGAAGGAGAAAATCTGTGTTCATTCCTTCCTCAACAAACATACTTCCACCTTCATTGTAGTCACGGGCAGACTTTGGAGGACAAAATTTGGGGCCACGGCCCCAAAATATATTCTTATTTTTGCAATAATTCTTTTTTGTACAATTGCTTTTTTGTGGATTTTCTTAGTAGGTACCTGTATAAATATAGGGATGATGATGATCAAGATATGCCCCCTTGGCTCAGCCTGTCTTGTGTGGGGGAACCGCCTTCACCACCCTAAATCTGGTGCTGCTGCAGTGCTCTCTCTGGGTGTGGTGCATAAAACTGTCATGAGCTCTTGTGTTAACCATACTAGACTGAGATAAAAACAGATTACAAGAGGTTGAAAG
This sequence comes from Podarcis tiliguerta, assembly GCF_965153285.1. Lineage (NCBI taxonomy): Eukaryota > Metazoa > Chordata > Lepidosauria > Squamata > Lacertidae > Podarcis > Podarcis tiliguerta. The sequence goes on along the minus strand of NC_139537.1, from coordinate 46,995,489 downwards.
TTCCACTTGCAATGACCTGCTACATGTCATCACTCTTCACTCGTTCACCAACATTCCCCATGCTGCATAGAGATGGTCCGCATGGGCCTTTTACTCACATTCACTTGAATGTGAATCCTCTGCATGATCATGGACTCTGCTTTATTCGAGTTCTCACCGACACGTTTCTACTTGCATTCAAATGACCATGAGTAAAAGCCCCATGCAGCCCTGCCCAATATAATAGAATGGGGGGGGGGAGGATGCACATAAAGATGTTGGGCATGGGCTTGCCTGTAGGACCCCCGCTCCCATCCACACTTTGATATTCACATGTTCCGGCAAACAGCTGGACACAGGCCATGAAGAACAAAAATGTGCTCTATTTGTAATAAGAGAGAATGCAAAGCACAGAGTGGAAGACACAAAACATTGCCATTATAATAGAATCTCCTGATTAGAAAACCGAGGATAAATTCTGCATTTCTCTATGTATTTAAGGCACAGTATTTGTGCATATCCTCCTACCAACCTTTGCACATTTTTCTTTTTTGTTCTCACCGTAGCCTTTATCGAAATGGCATCAGCCCATTTTGAGAAATCAGATGAAATATTCATTAAAAAGTGTAGATAAAGTAGATTTATACCTTCCTATCTGCTATATTTCAGGACATCTAAGCTTTTATGGTGCAATTTCAGTGGTTAGTCTCAGGAAAATGCCTGAATCATTCATTAGGAATAATTTCAGAATTTGCCACCCGTATTATTAGTTTTCATCTGAGAAGTGAGGTCTTTCCAATGGCTGACATAATATTCATAGTTATGCACTTAGCAGAATTTGAATTCCCATCAGTTAACATAGTGGAAATTTAATAATGTGTTTTGCAGCCTCAGAAAATATTAGCTGAATATTGCAAGTCGACACAATGATTCTGTTTCATTTGTTCCGACAATGAGTCATCATTTCCCTTACATTACATCTTGCTGGATGCAGATCTGGATCACTGCAACCTGAATGTAGAATGAGAGTTCTTCAGGCAAGTCTTCTCTGTAAGATGTATTGGACAAAATGGGTTATCTATAAAGTTACAATTACTTTTGCTGGCAGGGCTGGGGGTGCAGGTACAAAATGCTTCAGAACTTTTTAATGACTTCATTGTCAAAACAATTCTAAACACGTGGAAGCAGCAGTAGAAGGGGAGACTTTGCATTATAGCTGTCAAGATAGCAGGCCATGGTAAACAAGTAGGGCACTGTTCTTTGTTGATTGCTATTTCCCTTTATCTCGCCCATCTTATCATGGTCTACAGTCCTACAGTCAGAGCAGGTACTGTAACCTTTTGACAGTTTGACTTCACCAGCAAAGGTGAAGAGACAGACAGATGCCATCAAGCAGTCATATCATATAGCAACATTCAGATGGTTCATGTTGGTCCACATGCAAGGGTCTGTTGGTGGCACAGTCCTCTCTCCATTGTTATTTTCTTCTGGAATACCCTCTACTCTGAAAATACCTATTTATACAGCATATACCTTTCAGCCTAACCTAACTTAGATAGTTGTGAGAATAAATCTTGGGAACAAACATGCAGGCTGCTATGCATGTATGTAATATATTAACATTTTGTACCTTTTACTACATCATACATCCCATACAGTATTGTGATCTTGAAGTGTGCATGCACATTCATGTGCACTATAATTTGATAGTTCTAGTTCTCCATCATGAATCCTACAAATTCCATGATGCCGTGTTATATGCAAATGGCACAATAATGGATCTGCCATATTCCAAAGCAGATCCAAACTTTCAATTCCATGGATCTGAATCAATAGAACTCCCAGTGAGATTTGAAGCACCATGAGGAAATATTTTCCAGGTTTTATTATTATTTATTGCTATATAATGCTTCCCTGCTTCATATATTGTTTTCTTCATACTTTGTTCCAGTTGTGTTAGAAATTTTCTTTCAAAGTTATCATTGTAGTACAACCAGCTTCATTTCCCCCATGCTTCCAGCCATAGAACCACAGTGAGAATTTAAAGCTGAAAGGTATATATGGTTTCACCAAAAGAATGTGTGTATGTCTCTCTCTCTCTCTCTCTCTGTGTGTGTGTGTGTGTGTGTGTGTGTGTACCTGGTTACACCAAATGTTGCAATGGGACAAGGCTTTCATTTTCCCAAATAGATTTTGCCTTGGGCATCTCTTTGAGCCGCAAAGTATTGAAGCTGATTCTAAAGCATGATGCAGCCTTACTGCTTTGATGTTGTCTATCTGGAAAGGATGAAAGCTATGAATGCGTTTTGTCAATCTATTGAGCCTGCCCATGTTAAAAGCAAACTAAAGATATTCCTGTAATGGATGACAACCAGGAATAGTGGTCTGGCTTACACTGCACTTTGAATACACCTCTGCTGAATTACAGCATCACTCATAATTCAGTATATGGTCAAGGTTATGAGCACTTCTGAGCTTCCTAAGCAATCATTAATAGTATAGAGTTCTTGCTACTTATAGCTGTGGCAGGTACATTTACCATCATGTTCCCCACCTCATCTAAGGCAAATATGGCACAGGACAATAAAGTATCACATGATTGTTCCAGATTTTATCCTTAGATTAGTAATCAGAAGATATTAAGGAGTTGCAGGGGAGGAAGAAGTGGTGCTGAGAAGGCGATCTGATAAACTTTCAGGTTGCCATGAAAAAGGAGGAGGAGGAGGAGGAGGAGGAGGAGGAGGAGAAGAAGAAGAAGAAGAAGAAGAAGGGAATAAAGGCATTTCTGTCTTATCTTGAATTTGACCAGAGTTTGAGAAACAGAAATTTTATGCACAATGCAGATTTAGGCAAGAACTAAAAAAAAAAAAAACAACCCTTCAAATTGTTGAGAAACACAGTGGGTTATGAAGTACTGAAAAATGGGAAGTAATAAACCCACAGATAATGTCACCTGTGGGTCTTTGGGATAGTTAGGACTACTTCAGACCCACTGAAATTAAATTAATCCCACTGTTCTCACCTCATATAGAAATTTGCTAATTATTACTTATAAATGTGATATTACTACTTAACATTTTTCTACTAGCATAGAGTGTATGCACATTGGGCTGGATCCAGACTTAGTTATGATGAGGGTGGTTGGTATCCATCTGCCTTGGAAGACAATGGAAGTGTGTGCCTTCGGGGGTGAAGTCAAACCGCTGGAGAATTGCAGTGCCTGCTATGGCTGTAGAGACTGATATGGGGAGAGACAGCTTAGAGTCTCTGAAATTAATGGGAATTAATTTAGTTTTGAATAACTTAAGTCTCACTGAAGTTAAGTCTCAATAGATCTACTCTAAGCATGCTTCCCATATGGATTAAATCTAGATCCAAGTGAGATTTTAGAGATACTGGTTGAAAATTTGAACATAGTTCCCCCCCACTTCCTGCATTAAAGGATATGATATTAAGAAATTATTTAAACAAAAGGAAAGCAAATCTCTATCAGATTTTATGACTTTATTACATTTGTAACCTACTTCTGCCCCCAAAGAACTCAGGCTAGCATGCAATGAATTATTCCTTTCTATCCAAAAATAATCTTGTTAAGTAGATTGGATGAAGAACTAAACCCCTTCATATGTTATTCATATGAAGGAGGAATTCTACAAAGAATATACTCATTGGGCACACTACCTGGCCCTGTATGCAGACATCTCTGTGTTAGTGCAATTGCTGGAAGCAAATAAGACTATTTACAGCTCAGTAGTAGAACACATACTCTGCATTCAGAAAGCCCCACATATTCCACTCCTGATCTCTCTAGGTAGGACTAAGTGGGGGGTGGGGTGGGGAAATCCTGTCTAAAACTCCAGAGGGTTACTGCCAATAAGTGTAGACAATACAGAATAAGCTGATTGACACATAATGCTTATCCAGACTGTGGCCTACTGGAAACATACAAGCATTCAAACTCTTGGAGAGGAAATCATGGCCGCTTTCCCCCTTCTCTGCTGTTGCTGCTGTGAGTGAGTCCATGGTTTAGCTTAGCTTGTCACCTGAACCTGGACTTGTGCTTTGCCATGCACTGGCAAACCATGATCTGTAGATATGGTTTGTTCTTGAGTTTACAGGCTGTTATTTGTTTGGAGTAGATGAGCCATTGGCCCAGGTTCAGACAAAATCCTAAATCAAACCATGGCTTAGCTCATGGCACCACAGCAGCAATAGGACTGGGGGAGGAGTGCAGCAGCTGCCATCTCCTCTGAGAGCCCACACACTCACATGTTTCAATGAGCCATACCTTGACTTAGATTACATGCAGACCAGCTCAACAGAATGGACCAATTTTCTGATTCAGTATAAGGAAGGTTTCTATGATGTTGGTGTACTGTACTGTACAATTGTAGGGGCTGCTCCATGGAGTCAGCTTCTGAAACAAGGGGAAATGGTTTATTCTCTGGAATTCTTAAAAAAGAAAAGAAAAAAGAAATAGAAAACTTTTCCCACAAGGAGAATTTCTTAAAGTAGAAGACATTTGGCAGCCTTACAAGGATTTCTAATTTATTTACACTTTCTCCTCTCCTTGGATAATCAAGTGGTGTGCTCAGTTGGCACATTCATACAACTTCATTAAACCTGGGCGCCTAGCAAGCAAAGTTTTCCAAAGTGTGTTAAGCCTGAAATCTACAGCCTCTTCTGTATGTTGCATTACTGCATAAGGTATTTCCCTGTAGAGACCTACTATGAACATCATTGCACAGAGAAACAATCAAAATCTCAACCACATTGACAACAAAAATACTTCCATAACTCAAACAGAGCTACAGGCTATGTTGACCAATTACTTTGCATGAATAATGTCAGCTATGGGTCTTACACTGTTGATGGAACTGGAGCAGATAAAGTGGCCCAGCAATGACAGGTGAAGCAGAGTTCCCAGGATACAATACTCTGAAGCTTTGTGAGAAAAGAAATGAATAATTGACTTATGAAATCCTCTTCCACATACTGTGCTGCTAGCTTGGTTATTTATTTATTAGTTCCATATAACAAGAATTTAAAAAGTAAATACAACTAATGGTCAAATACAAACCAGCAAAAATATGTATCTAAACGCCACTTAAAAAGTGCAAAAACCACTTAAAAACATCAAAAGTTATCATTTGGTGCAAGAATAAAAATGCACCAAGTGATTATGCCCACTGTAATTAAAGGAGAACCAAAAGGTCTTTACTTGGTGATGCCGAGTGGACACCAGGCAAGTATCTCTGGGAAAGGCATTCCTTTAGCAAGATGCCACCATTGAAAAGGCCTCCTCATAATAACCATGCACCTCATTTCACTAGGCAGGAGAACTTAGAGAAGGACCTCTGATTAGATTTTTAACTGAGCAAGTGTATATGGGAGAAGATCATCCCTCAGGTAACCTGGTCCCAACCTATTAAGGGTTTTGAAGGTTAGAACTGGTATTGGATGTTGGCTTGGACTCAGTTAGATATATATATATATATATATATATATATATATATATATATATGATGAGTTCATAATAAATAGGGCTTTTGGTGGCTTTTCACAATTTCGATTTCAATATGTATACCGCACATATCTGAGCATACAGTGTATACAATATGTCTATATCTGATTGAGAGATGCAAGAGACAAACAACAGGGAATAGCCATCACTTTTTTCTTGCTTGTTTTTTAAGCTTCCATAAAAATATAGCTGGAAGATATTATACACAGGTGATTTTAAAAATGATTTTTTAACAATATGTTTTCGAGGTCTATTGCCTTGACATGACCGTGAAAGGAAGGGGGGGGGTGTTTGAGAACCGAGACAATGAGACCATTCATACATACTTGACATTGGTTGAAAAAGCATAAAATGAGTTTTAATCCTGGAAATCTCATTCCATATTTATTTGAGAATTGTTTTGTTATTTGTGGCATATGGTTTGGATAATTCCAGTGTTTTGTGTATAGTGAACCTGGTTTGTTATTATAGAGGGACCTTGATATGTTTTGTTTCTATTTGCTTCTATTAATTGGTTTCCATGACTGTCTTTTTTCTGTTTTAAAAAGGAATCAGACATATCCATGAAAGATAAGGCCATCAACAGCCAGGAATCATGACATCTATTTGCTGCCTCCAATAATCATGGCAATATGGCAATAGTTGCATGCCCAGGTGCAGTGATGCTCTGAGTTCCAGGGGCCAAACAGGGAAAGTGCAGTAATCATAGGGCTATCATTTTGGCATTAAACAGGCAACAGCTTTATTGATTACAGATAGGTAATTGATTACAGGTAGGCTTTGGCATAGGCTTTGGGAGTATACCCTGAATGATCCAGCCTGAGTATTGGTTGATTATTGGACAGGATTAATTCTAGGTTAACCATCGCCCTATGGCACACATCAAATTGGGCTGATCCCTTTGAGATCACCATTTTGGGTGTGGGTGTGTTATGGCCCAGACAGAACTACTTCCCTATGAACCCCTTTAGCACTGTACACCGATTGTTTAGACTGTGGTGAGTGGCTGCCCCCCTTGTCCACCTTGACTAACCCAATGCCTTATCCTTCAACAATTTCTATGTTGTGGCAATTGCTATGCGGTAGGCAAAATCTCCAGATAGGCCCAATTTGTCTGGAGGACAAATTCCTCCATGGCAACTGAATATTTCCATAGCAAAGTCATAAGAGTGACCTGCTTGCTTACCTTCAAGCAGATCCATAACATGAAGTATAGGGTGGAAGAGTGGGGAATCCAATTGCTAACTGTGTACCAGGTCTGGGGCATGGCATGGCTTTATAGCTAGGGAGTGGAGCAGAGGGAAGAAGTTTTCCCTCTGGTCCACTCCCAAGCCAAGCCGTCCAGCTTGCCCATAATTGGCCAGGACTGGAAGTGAGCCATGACAGCCTGAATAGCCAACGGAGGAGGAGGTGATGTTCTTTGCCCTGCTGTATGGGAGCTGGCAGACCACGTCCGGTACTACCACTGCCCACACTGGGCCACAATCACTGGTCCCCATTCAGCTTGGTAAATGGTCCTTGCTGCAGAATATAAGTACCTGTGATCTCATGTCCTGCTTGTGGGCTTCCTCATAAGCATCTGGCGAGCTAGTGTGAAAATTCTGGACTAGTAGGTGGATCTTTGGTATGATCCAGCTGGGCTCTGCTTATGTTAGTTCTAAATCAGGCCATATAATTGTACTTGGAACCTGTTATTTGCATGTGACATTCAAAATCAGCTACTTCAAGGGATCCCTCAAAAGCCTCAAGAGTTAACTGGCTTTTTCAAGTTCCTTGTCTGATATTTCCCACAAAATGTTCAGTGGATGTATGCTGGTCCAATCTGCCTTTCTCTGTGGGGTGGGGTGTTCTGATTGCTTCTCCCTCTTTTGTGGGGATTGCATTGAGCAATCACACCTAAGTCCTCCTCCTCACTACTTATTGCATTTGGCCTTTCCTGACCAGACACTGCGCTTGTTGACTCTGCTGCATGACATTCCCAAGAATGAGGTCAGGGGTTCACAGCAACCTCCCTTTTAGCGTCTCTTCTGTAACTCTGAAAACAATTTTATCCCTTATCATCTTGCTCATCAGGGAACTGAACTCACAGCTATTTGCGTTTATGTTTTCTTCAATAAAAGGTTGTTCCATGTTATGTCTCTCTGAGACATTTGATATATAGCAGAATGTGTATTTCTCAAACATGGGCTTTATGTGGGCAACTGTCCTCACCGATATCCTCATCTTTGTTAGAAGTAAAAAGTTTAATCACACCTAGGACAACTTGGACCCAATAGTGTCATATTGCCATTTGTGTCTTCTTGTGCTTTTGTTCTGTTTCTGTTTCTTCCAATGAGTGTTCAAACTTTTCCTTTATGCTTCATTGCAATTTTTCCATGATGGGTGGTTTTGCAAAATTAATGTGAAAGATCATGGAGCAAGTGGTACAGCATGTAAAAGTTTGCAAGGTTACATATAACTGTGTCTAAGGGATGGATGATAATGGTCCTGTAGAGATCTTTCACATCAGAGCACCCTACTTACCTGCCCTGCAAGATATGGGGACTATGGCCTAAATTCTAGTAAACATCTGTATGGGCCATACCACCTTAGACTGCAGCAACAGGCTTGTGACTAATAGAAGGTTGAGGAGGTATGTGCTCCCTAGCACCTGGGTTCATCTCTTTGAGGAGTAACTTCTGGCCTTACTGCAGGTCTGGAGGCTACAATTGGACTGGGACAAGTCGCAGGTTAGTCATTGATTACCCAAGGGTATCCTGAACTAAGTGGGAGCACACTTGAACCAGCAAACCCCTTTAGTACTTTATATGGGGAGAAGGGTGAGCAACTGCTGTGTCCATGCCAGGATGGGACTACCTGTACAAACTGGATAGAGTGAGTGGCACATTCTGTTCCTATGATCACTCACACAGATGCTTGGGTTCAATACATACCTGCAAAGGTGAAAGAACCTGCATGTTGTTGAATGGGAAGGATGAGAAAAGTCACACTGAACTCCCGGTAGAAATGTGTTGTAAAAAAGAGGATGCCCTGACAACTCTCATTTTAAATACCCCTACTATATGTAGGCTATAGAAGCTGTGATATATTGCTGAGGGGGGCAGGAAAAGAGAAGAGGAAAGCAAGTCTTCAGCCACCATGTCTCATCCAGAAAGTATAGCCAGAGACATTTTGGCAAATTTAAAAAATCCACCCAGACAGAAATTTTACCCCTGAGAAACAGGATGTGTCCTGGAAAAAGAGGACACATGGCAACCCAACATGTAAAATAAAGAGATAGATAAAAAAATTCGAAATTGCATGGGATCCTGGCTGTGACAACATGTTTTTTAATGTCATAAATGTTGCTGATGGATATTAAATTTGCACCTCTGACATCAATATCATCAAAGTTTTCTTCATTAGCCAATCAGCTGCCTCTACAAACCTCATTCCCTACTGTGACATCACAGTATATCAGCTAATCAGTTTTGGATTTAGGAGCAGGCAACTGAGGTGGCCACCTGGGATTTCAGACTTATGGGAGGCATGCTTTTTGTGCACCAGGCTCAGAGTGCAGTTGTCACAAGCTCTCTGCTCAACTGTCAATTGAAATGAATAGCACAAACAGGACATCTTTGCTTGTAAATGGAGCTCAGTAGCAAAGCCCATACTTTGCATGCAGAGCATCCCTTGATTGAGTCCCTGAATCTTCAGGTAGTGCTTGGGAACACTGCTACCTAAAAGCCTGGAGAGAGACTCTGCTGGCCAGTGCTGAATGGATAATGGATGAGCAAGGACGAATGGTCTGACTCAGAATAGGACAACATCCTATGCTCTGGCACTGGCCTGTGTTGTGCATGAGCCTATAAGTTGTGGGAGGTTTTGCAACCTCTCACTCAACAGAACTAAAAAATGTCTACAAATTGTGTGTCAAAGTTGTGAACTGGACCACTTGTCCAAAATGTCCAAAAACTGAACATAAGAGGCGTAACATGGAAAATGCTTCCCAGCTGGGGTGCCATTTTGATCTAGAGCTGGCACTGCGGCATACAGTTTCATCCTGACAGTTAGGAAGGATAAAGGACCGCAAGAAGAAAGAGGCGAGAGGACAAGGGAAAGCTTTTATGAGAGAATCAAATCCAGCCATCGTATTGGCAGGCCCTTAGCTCGTAACAATAAAAGTAAATATCACTATAAAGGTAAGTTATGAATTCACTTGAGAACGATCTTTGGTATGACAGCCCTGTGGAAGATAAACACCCCAATACATAACAACATCATGGCAAGCGGAACACTGAACAAATTAGTCAATTATTTTGCTGGATTATTATGCTGCGACCTGGCAACAAAGGAAAATATATTCAAAGGGCTGGTGTTTACAAGCTTGACAAATATTCCCAAACCTCCTTTGTTACTTTTCAGCACCGGTGAAAGTCAGGTTGTCAGATAAGGGGGGGGGGGGGGAGAGAGAGAACAGACAATAAAGCAGCTCCCCCTCCCCACCTTTTGTCACATTAATCGAGGGCAGCCTTCCCTAACCTGGTGCCCTCCAGATGTTTTGAACTACAACTCCCATCATCCTTGATGAAGCTGGTTGGGGCTAATCACTACTGGTGCTGACCACCCTTAAAATTCAATTAAAAAGGTAAAGGTACCCCTGCCGGTACGGGCCAGTCGTGTCCGACTCTAAGGTTGTGCGCCCATCTCACTTAAGAGGCCGGGGGCCAGCGCTGTCCGGAGACACTTCTGGGTCACGTGGCCAGCGTGACAAGCTGCATCTGGCGAGGCAGCACCAGCGCAGCACACGGAAACGCCATTTACCTTCCCGCTATAAAGCGGTACCTATTTATCTACTTGCACTTAGGGGTGCTTTCGAACTGCTAGGTGGGCAGGAGCTGGGACCGAAGACGGGAGCACACCCCGTCGCGGGGATTCGAACCGCCGACCATGTGATCGGCAAGCCCCACAGCGCCACCCGCGTCCCAAAATTCAATTAAGAGGCCAGAAATTTGCCTCCAGTTCATCAGTAGCTGGTCTGAAGGAGCCATCATCTTACCTGACACATTCACCTGCCAGCTGGCATTCATCAATACAAAAGGGCAAGTCTGAGTTTGCTCTAGTTTTACCCTGGAGAGAGGTGAGCTACAGATGATTTTTGCAGACTTGCTGGGCCCTGTGTGGGATATTTTACCACTTTGTGACTGTTCCCAGCACCGCTTCATGTCTGGGCTTTCATGTTATTCCTGTGCCGGACACATTTCTAGAAAATACCTAGAATCAGCCTCTTTTTCTGGTCAGGAAGAATGGCCTGGGTGCTGGAGAGGAGCCACAGAGCCATCCTCCTAACATTAGCATCACTGTTTATTACCTGGATGAGGATGAGGATGGGGTGGGCAGGGGGCAGGGTTGTGCAGGTGCACTGGAAGGAGCACCAAATTGGATCCGTTGATGTGCCTCCATGTCACTTCCCTTGTAGCTACACTTCCATGTCCCAGGTTCTGTCCAGGTAAGAAGTATTGATGCTGTTGTAGAGAGGATGACCACACAGGCCACTCCTTGTTGTCCTGCCAGCAGGTGAAAACTTTATTGTTCCAACAGGCTTTTGGGAAACTGTCAGTTTTTAAGGAAAGGATTGCGGCTGTGATGTTTTTATTGCAATGCTCTCTCTATAATTTTTATATAAAGTGCTTTTTTATTTAAAAAATGTTTAGGGGTACTCTCATTTTGACTCAAGAAAATCATCATTTTATAGTTCAAATGAGAAAAAATAAACACAGTAAATACAACGAAACTGACCAATCACTGTGTTAGATTCCAACTCCTACTTCACACATTAAACACTCACTTCTGCCTGAGACTCAGGAAATGAGGCCTCCATTGGGGGTAGCAATGGAACTGACGATTCACCGTGCTAGAGAAGAAACTAATTTTTAAAATGTTTTTAGTTTCTTCTCTCATTAGATTCACAAAATGTTTAGGGATATGTGTCCCCCTAAAAAAAAAGAGAGCACTGTTTATATATACAGTGGTACCTCTGGCTACACATGCTTCTGGTTATGAACTCTGCTAACCCGGAAATAGTTGCTCCCAGTTGTGAACTTTGCCCTGGGATGTGAGTGGAAGTCATGTGCCAGTGGCGCATGCGCAGCAGGAAACACCATTAGCGAAAGCGCACCTTAGGATAAAAACGGTTTCAGCTTAAGAACGGACCTCCAGACCGAATTAATTTCATAACCAGAAGTACCACTGTACTAGTTTTTAATTATTGCATTTTCAGTTTTAGCTGTAAGCTGCCTTGAGTCCCTGTCAGGAAAAAAGGCAGGATATGAATAGATATAATAATAAGAAATTAATAAGTAATAAATAAATAATAATACTGCTTGTTGTACTATGTTTATCCATGCTTTTGGCATATTTGTGGAAATACATACGCTGCCTTTGTTTTGGATTATGTAGAGACAGCAGTACCAGCAACAGCATGACAAGTACATACCCCACTCATTCTACTGCAAGCACCAAGGGTCAGCTTTCACAACATTTTTTTGAATCTTTTAGGTGATTTCAAAAATGACCGTAATCAACAATGCATATGTGAAAATGTTAAATAACTTGGAGTGTGGAACAGCAATCAATCAATCAATCAATAATTTAACACACACAAATCAATAATTTAACACAAACCTTTCAAGTCTGCAAAACATTTTTTTTATATAGCAAGAAAAGTGGGGGAAGCAAACAAACAGCTGGATGCATTGGTAGAAAAAACAAACAAGCATAGAATCACTTTTTAAGGAATAAACACCAAATCATGTTATAGTCTGGTATCACAATAACTACCATTTCACATATAAGTATATTGAAAACATTACTTTGCACTAGCATTTATGTGCACACATAATGTCTGAAATCCAGTGTTATCTATTTACCAGTCTGCATCTGTACTGGAACTATTTTTAAAGTGCTTTCACATATAGAATGGCTTTAAAATGTTGGTTTTGTTTTTATATATTAAATTGTTTTTAATTCTTTTAACACTTCTTTGATTTATGACTAATTGTTTCATTTCCTTTAATAAATGTATATTTTATTGGTGTGAACTACTATGACAGCTTATGGTAATGGGTGGTCAGAAATCTAATAAATAATGTCAGTTTGCCAGTGGAACAGTTTACCACTTGCACAACAGAATTTCCCTTATTTTGTGTCCCTTACTTCTGTGTGTCCCCCTCCAATCAGCTCTAGATGAGTATGAATTAGCTGGATATCACTCTTAGGCTGAAAACTGCAACCCCATTATTTCAGGGGCCCCTACATGCAGCGAATTCCATAGGTCACCAAATAATGAAGAGCACAGTGTATTTTTTATTGTTGACTGCACTACTTCTAACATAGAATGAACAGCTTTAGATCATTTTTACTTTATATACACATGTACTTCTGTTTTTATTCTTCCCTGGATGTGAATAACCCAGAGGCTTTGGGGATGGGGGGGGGGGCAGTATAAGCACTGGTTATCACAGCACTTAGAAGGTACCGGTATAAAAATTACTATTCTTTTACAATAATAATATGATTTTTCTCCTAGTAAGTGCACACTGAATATGTTTCCTGAACAGATTAATAACTCAAATTTGTAGATCTTTCCTTCCTATTCATAAGACTTAATATTCCATCACAAATGATTATTGGTACCATCATGTTACCATCTCAAGCAAAAAATATTTTCCTAGCTTAGGTATTAGTTCAGGTGATAAAACACCCCTCTCTTCATAGTCATTTAATTTCTCTTTTCTGTGAATTTAAACCATAGTTGAAATTTCACTCACACTGAAATATGTGGGCAGAGGGTGGGGGGAGGGGAGAACTCTTGATGGCTTCTGATTTGTAAAGATTTAATCTGACAAACTTTAATACCACATCTCCACAAACTCTCTGACAGTAAAGAAATCTGTAACCTGGGTGGGGTGGAAAATGAATATCTCTATTTCTAATGCACGGTTTCCTAATGATCATGGTCGTATAGTCAATAAAAATAGCAAACGTGGGCCAAAGCTCAGTCCTCAAATTTGAATGGTGCATTCATTCTCCACAAAAATGGAAAATGAGTTTCTGCTGCTTTGAGGGAAGAGGAAAATTTCTGTGAAATGTGCAGGGCGGGGTGCTGTCCTTACACTAAGAAAAGCTTCCCTTATTGCTGATAGTGAATGGGGATTTTCCAGTCCAATAATATTGTTTATTTCTGTTGCACACTCTTACACTGACATTTTGTACGCTGACATTTTACAGTCATATTTACTGGCAATGCTGATTTATATATATTAAATCTATGAATAATATATTATAAATCCTATAGATTATATAGATTATTATTTATATATAAAATATGTTAAAATAGCCTTTTCAGCCTGTTTCCATAATCCTCCTTCTATCTTAAATAAAAGGAGGAAAAATGAGATCCTACCACCATGTACATCTTTTTCTTACTCTTGAAACAGCCTCCTTCTCTGGTATTCTGAACTTCATCTTGAAAGTGAGTCCCTTTTTATAGCACTATGAACTAAGCCCTTAATTCATTCTAAAAGTGAACCCTTTGAAATCCACAAACTTAAATTATATCTCCTTATTTCAATGGGACTACACTGAGTGATCTGGGAAGGGATGTGAAATTTTCACCAACCCATGTCTGTCAAGCCACAAGCTGGTATGTGTGATTGGCTGCAGATGAGATCACTTGCTTCTCTCAAGCACCAAGTTCTGAAATGCTTTATGGTAATTTCTTCCTAACCTGCACTGGGAGGCATAAAGCTCTTGACCACAGTAAACAGTTTCTCCCCCCATGTACATGGTGCCCTGCCAAGTTGTGATTGTTGGTTTCTATTTCCCTCACTGAGCAGCAAATGCATGTCACAAGACATTGTTTACATTCCACAGTTCAAGTTACTGTTGGATTCCAACGGAAATGGGAGACTGGATGTGACGTACACTGGTTTCCTGTTTTTCAGTGTTCTGTTGTTTCTTTGTTGGAGAGGGAGTTGCTTCTCTGCTCTCACAGGGGCAAGATGTATGTTTGTGTGTTCTCGGTATAGATGAGAAATAAAACAATTAGCATGTAGCACGATAGCTGCTTATCCTTTCGTTGCGGACTACGAGATTATACTCTGCTTGCATCAGCTCCAGATGGGCCGGAGCTGATCAAAATCACACAGTGATATCAATTAATACATTTAGTTGTTTTTGATTTCATATATCTTAGAGAAGTTGCTGTGATCACATCTTGCTGTCCTTACTCTGGGAAGGGTAGCTGATGCTGTTGGAGACAGAATCGGGATTCACGATGACATGAGCAGATTGGAGAACTGGGCGAAAACTGACAAAATAAATTTCAATGGGGCAAATGTAATGTTTTGAACTTAGGCAGGAAGAACCAGCTGCACAAATATAAGATGGGAAACACCTGCCATGTGAAAAGAATATTCAGGTCTTAGTACACTGCAAGCTTAATATGAGTCAACAGTGTGATGCTGCAGCAGCAGCAGCAGCAGCAAAAAGAAAAAGTTATTGTAAGGATATTCTGTTGTAAGATATTCTTCACCCACTCAAGTGAAAGGGAATGCAAATGAGGATGCCAGAAATTAACATCCACCAGCTTCAGAATGGTAAATCTCCTAGTGCTCCAGCAGTTCTTGTTATGATAAAACACATCTTGCATCTGTAAGCATGATTTTCAGTAAACTGGCAACCCTAATAAGCAGAAACTTGGGACCAACTTATGTATATGGCAACCTAGTTAGTTTCCGAGAGAGCCAGTGTGGTGTAGTGGTTAAGAGCGGTAGTCACGTAATCTGGGTAACCGGGTTCGCATCTCCGCTCCTCCACATGCAGCTGCTGGGTGACCTTGGGCCAGTCACAGTCTCTCAGCCCCACTCACCTCACAGAGTGTTTGTTGTGGGGGAGGAAGGGAAAGGAGAATGTTAGCCGCTTTGAGACTCCTGAAAGGGAGTGAAAGGTGGGATATCAAATCCAAACTCTTCTTCTTCTTCTTCTTCTTCTTCCGTTAGGGACATTTATGTGCATTATATTTTCATATTTATTGCTTTAAAAACCTGTATCAAACCTCCTTATTCTAGCCTATTCTTTTATTTGCAGAAGTTAAGTAAACTGCACTTTTAACCTACTTGGACTGAAAACCTAAATTGTGAGCTTTGAAAAGAAATAGTTCCAGCCTTAGTGACTGCATAGCAACCAGAATAGAAGTTACATTTGTGTGTTGTCTGTGTGTGAATGCGTTTTGCTTGGAAGAAGGTTGAAGACCGGCATGGCCAGGGATATGTCCACTAAGCTGGGCCTGTGATGTAGGCAGTCTGGACTTTTTGTTACTTCCCATGCATGTGAAGAGAACAATACCGAGACATTCAAACCTGGATCTTGGCACAGAAGAATGCGTTTTTCACAAGCCATTTGGATTTCTGGATTCTAAGAAAAGAACTTTTGGCCATTGAGACATGTGACTATAAAAACAGATTGTTCTCAATGGTGAATCGGGCAAGAACCAATTCACAAAGGGATTACAAATTCAGAGAATACTGCCCAGCAGAGATTTCAGAAGCCAGCGTGTGACCATGGTACCTTTTCCTTCTGCCTTCTTATTTTTCCTTTTTTAAATGAGGCTCCCTTTCCAGGATACACTCTCTCTCTCTCTCTCTCTCTCTGTGTGTGTGTGTGTGTGTGTGTGTGTCCCACTCCTTGGCTTGAGCGTGGATTGGTTTGGTTAGTGTGCTAGTAGGGTAATTCCTTTATTCCAAACTTTGTGCCACCTTTACAGGGCTTTTCTTTTCACAAGGAATATAAAGGTCCCAAGCTGTCTAATATTGATTTTAGGCAATAAAAGCTTTGAATTCTAATTATTCCCTTGTACCACCCTAGTATCCTTGCATTTCCTCTTGCAAAGAAATATTGCCAAATTGTGTCTCAGCCAGCACAAGCAAGGCTGTTGTTTAAAGTTCACTATCCAGTTCCATGCCCAAATTGGGCTATGGAATGCTCCCCTCCCATATTTCTCTCAAGTGATCTGACAATGAGGGTTTGGCTGGAGACATCTCCCCCTCATTAAGCAGGTGCCCTTGAATGCTCACCAAAGAATCTCTCTCCCCTTTAATAATTTTTGAATGCAATATTTGCTCATTAATTGATGGATAATCTTAAAAACAAAAATAAAACTAGGAGAAATTTTCAGCACATCACTAGTTTCTACACATCACCAGAGATTCATTGGCCAAAATATTTACCCTGTGTGTCCATATAAAAATGGCTACCTGTCAAGTTCTCCACTTGAAGTAATATGTTACAATTTGTTCTTAGAACACACTTCAGTTGACTCACCCTTGATTACAATGTTGAGACAATGGAGGGTTTAGCTGCTTATTCAAACGATAACACCTGTTGATAAATAGCATTTCTATATCCCATAACACTATATCAAAATCTATATTGTGTCAGATACATTTACTCATGTTTAGGAGCTTAACCAAAGTTCATCTCAGACTGAAAGCAATATTACTGAAGTAAGGACACAAAAATTGTTGTAAAGCTTTGTTCTAATTGCCTTAAATCTACATTATACAGTTTCCGAACACTCATACAAACTGTTCTTCTCAGCAAAATATTGTTTATTTTCCCTAAGATGCCAGCCATGCAGAGATGACTCAAAATGTTCTAGAACAACCAAGGGGAAATAAAAAGAATAATGTTTCTTCACCTTTCTGCATCTCTTTCCGTCATCAGCACAAAGTCCCTTTCTCCCTAGTTTGTCTTTGAGGTATTTCTCTAAAAAACATAAGCTTCACCCAATCATTTCATCCTGGGCTAAGAGTAGGGCAAATACATTCTGGGCCAGAAAATAAATGCTGCCCATTTAGAAATATGGTTACCCTTATACAATAAGGCTTATAGTGATGTTTGAATGATAAGTTTGTAAACTTAGCTGTATCCAACATTCAAGGATGTTTCAATATACCTGAACCTCCTCTCCAAATGTATTGCATTTGTTTACTTTAAGGAATAAGCCTAAAGAATCACAAAACGTAACATATGGAAATTGTGTAGAAAATACTATGAAAGCAAAAGAAAAAAAGTGGGGACCCTGTATTTACAATAACTGTAATCAAATTTATGATACTAGATTCCAAATACTCTTGTGCTCTTTGTTGCCCTGGAGCTATTAAAATGAATACATTCTTGGGGGAAATTCCTTCTCTACATATGATCTTATCTGTTCCTTTTGTACTAATGAGGTTTCATATTTCCATTGTATTTTGATGATACATTTGGCCTACAGCAAATGCTATTTCCTTTGAAATGTTTTCCATGTCAGAGATGACATAGAGTCTTCAAAATCCATCAGAAACAAACTAGGGTTAAATTGTAATCTCTTACACAGTTTCTTGAAGCAGCATAAATGTGCAATTCTAGAAACATCTGTATGGCCAACACCTTAGCTATACGTTTTGATTGTCATGCTATTCGTGCTTCATTTTTATGAATAAAATCTCAGCTGCATTTGAAGTCCTGGCCTGCTTAATATTAGGGTAGGTAACTGTCTCTGTGTATTCCAAGTTAGAGGATGGGTTTAAAATCTAAAGTCCTTCTTTCTGATGGCATGGCTACCATTTCAATGGCAGCTACCACCCAGGACTGATTCAAACATTCATTCATTCTCTCTCTCTCTCTCTCTCACACACACACACACACACACAATATCTCCTGACATTCACAAGCCTGATCCAGGTATTTGCATTTCTGATCCATGTGACTTTCATATATGTTCACACATAATTCTGTTCCGTTCTATATCTGCATTAATCTATGGATTAAAGAAATCTACATGAAAGTTGGCATTTAAATAGTGTGTATATAATTTTGGGTGTCTTTTCTTCCAAAGCACCTTTTTAAACATACCCATATGGTTTTTCTGAGCTGAGAAATGCATTGGAATGATCATGTAAGTGTGAAATCAGATGGATGGCTTATACAGTAATCCATACACTAGTCAGAGAGGTGTGGATCAGGTAATTTCATATATATATATTTTGCAAAGATTGAATTTCTCTAGTATCCCAAGTTTGAAACCGAGTGCCAGCTTCAATTTTGTTAAGGAGGACATACTTTCAGATAACTTGAGATGCGCATATAAGGATGAACTAAAGAATCCTCTTCATCAATGAATACTGCAATAAAGTTAATATTTTCTAAGGCTGAACTGACATTGCACATAGCCTCCATCAATATTCTTATCCTGATGAATGAAAGATAATGGTAATGGCATGGTGAGCTTGCACCATTTTATCCTGTGAAGCAGCATGCTTCTTCAGAAGGTGGCAAGCCCTTTCAGCCATAAGCAAATGTGAAATGTATTGGAAAATAAAATTTAACTCCAATTCCCATCTTTAAATCCTTTGACTAATGGACACTGCTTTACTGAAATATGAGCAGGTATCATTTGTGATAATGACAGTAGAGGGAGTAAAATGAGACTTAAAATAGCAAAGCAACATGCATTACCACTTTCAGACAATGTACAACACTTTTGATTTTGCTCTCTACCAAGTTAACCATCCAAATAAAAATGGATGTTTAATCAGGGGGAAATAACATACACACACACACACACACACACACACACCCCCGAGTTGCAAAATGCTGGAGTGGTTGCTGATTATAAAAGTCGCATGGACAATTTCCTACAGGCTTTTACATAAAACATTCTTACTGGTGGTGTCACAAATGATTTGTACATGCTGGAAAGACTAAAACAACCTATTTAAGTGTAATTCCAATCAATCAGTTCTGTAGATGGTTTCCTAGACACTTTCGATGAATCAGTTCTGCATACCGTGGGCTCATCTTGGAAATGTAAACATCTTTCTAAATTGTCCTGGTTGTAGACGGCAATAATAGAAGAGAGGGAAAACATTCATATGCTCCCTGTGGCAGATATTGAAGATTCTGAATTGGATCCTTAAACCTTAAAGAAACAATCTGTAGGAATGGTGAGATTGACCTTACATGCCAAAATCAAACACAGCAGTAATGGAGTAAAAATGCATAGGACCCACCTGAGAAGGACTCAAAAGTTTTCATTACATTTGTGCACATAAGAAATTATGTATTTATTCAGAAGAAAATAAATCAGTTTGCTTATTTGACTGCCAATAAATTGAGTTTGACACCAAGGTAATTTTGTCTGCCCCTTAAAAGCTATGGGGAACATTTGTCTTTATAAGAAAACTGACCAACGACAAAACGACAGATTCCATGGACAAAAATTATGGGTGTTCTAAAACAAAGATAAAGATAATGGATGTCGCCCAAGAAACATGTATGCCCCTACCCCACCATTCAGGAGGCACTAACTATTGGATGCTTCTGAATTTCTCTGACCACCTGGACAGGATTCTTCTGTGATACTGCTTTTCAGTTTGAAATGTTATTAATGTATATATTATCACTGAAAACTGTTTTTAATGGTAAGCAGAATAACAATATTCTGAAATAAATAATAAAATAAAATGAGATAGCAGAAGAAAAAACACTCTCAGATTACTCCAGATATTGACTCAACTGTCTCCTCCGCTATTATCAAGGTGAAGTAAAATACATTAAGTAGCAAACACACAACAATGAATTACTAAACAGGTGAATTCCTGCATGTTAAATTTCAAAAGGAAAGTTAATACACTTTGCTTACCTGGAAGATACCCCATTGAACACAGTAGAAATTACTTCTCATATATATGCATTGAAGAAGAATAAATGGAAACAGTTATAAGAAAAGAGATTAAAATGCAAGAAACAGGACAGATTTGGGTAGAGAAACAGGTAAAGAAAAGGTGATCTATGCTGTTAAATATTCAATGCAATTAGTGTTGAACAGAAAATAATTTCATGCACTACTCTATACTTAATTTATCAATATGATCTCGTACAAGGTCAAATAACTGGCTGAAAGATAATGAATTTTCCAGCCATTTATGTAAAGAATTCTAGCATTGAGTGGGATGCAGAATCAATAAGAAAGCAGCTAACATGCTGAATGGAAACAGTCATAGTTGTTTAATATGTGAGTCAGGAATGGTGCAAGTCTTCAAAAGAAGGAGCTTGCAATACACTTTCCTCCAAGTGGGACATTAGACAGGAAGGATATATGATATGGCACCTCTCAGTTCACAAGCAATATGCCTTTCAATATCAATTGACAGAGGACAAGTGGAAGAGAGCTCGATCGGTTTTCAGGATGAGCTGGAGAAATCTTGTACAATAGGGGTGGGACAGGACGGGGGTCAGATCTGTTGCAGGAGGCAATGGCTTCACCTTGTCTCATTGATGAGCTGCCCCTGCCTCCAGGTTAAGTCTTCCAGGGACATTATGGGCCTCTCCATGCGCAATATGAGAATATTGTTGATCCTTAACTTCATGTTTTACAACATAAATTTCCATTAAAGTATGAAAGATTCTTTTCCAGTTTCTCAGCAGCTGGAATGCACTTATATGTCCTATTATCTTAACGTCTTTTTGCATCTATGTGTTTGTAGTCTTTGCCTTTAAAGGAATTGACATTAATTATAAAGTGTAGAAGTAATTTAATATGTCACTGCAGAATTTTACAGCTTGAAACAGCTCATCCTTCAATAATTAAGTCAATAAAGTTAACTTAATTCAATTTAAACCGTGCTGTTTTTTTAGGCCTTGTGAAGTGATTACAATTAGTAATTCATAATTAGTATTTTATTGATGTCCATACACCGGATTGCCAGGGATCATCAAGATACAACGATGATTGGAGGTAATTTGATAAACATTCAGAACTGTTGCATTAATGACATGCCTCCCAATTATGTCTAGAGTTAATGAATGCATTTAAATATTATGGAGATGGATTTAAAGGACAGCTCAACCTTAATTATTATACAGTTTTTCACTCTAACATTCTAATTAGAATTCTTCTGGTTATAACCCTTTTGTTTCTCCTTTTTTTAATAGAAAGAATGGAAATTTGGAAAAAGTCATAGGAATGATTATAAAGTTTGGTCAATTAAAAAAAATCAACATATATCAATAACAATAATTAGCCAGATTGGACAATGCCTGTCTCACAAATCAACCCATTGTATGAAGGGCAGTTGGTGCATAACCTCTTCTCTCTGTGCTTCCAGTTTGCAGGCTCTGCTATCCCTGCATATCCGTGCAGGTACAGAATGTCAAAAGATAGTCTGCAGACATAATTCTGCTGCTGTTATCTGTTGATTATCGGTTCTTCAGTTGTGACGGTTGAACAGGGTCATTTTGACCCAGAACTATGGAAACACAGCTGCGTTCAGTTAAGAACAATAGTAGAAAACCAATATATCCGAACACTGGGGTATGCATTTTCAGTGTAGTCATGCAATGTGTGTGGCAGTCAAGAAGGTAATACTTGTTTAATCCACACTCAGGTGACTGATGAGTCTGTGCAAGAGCTTACCAAGTGAGCTGGTACATTGTGCGGACAAGTGTTTTGCCTCTTTTTTCTGGATGTGGGTGCCAACTATTACCTGAGATCATGTTGGAAGCCTCATGCAACATATGTGTCATCAAAAAACAAAAAAGGATGATTGGTGACCACTTTGTTGTAATCTTTACAAGTAGGGAGAAATTTGGTTAGGTCCACATTTTAATATGAATCTACTTAGTTTATGCTTCCTGAAACTAAGTGTGCAAACTGAAATGCAGCTACTGTTTGAAATATGCAGTTTTTTATTATTTTTGCAATGTACTGGTAGCTGACCAACCCAAAAATATGTTCAAAATGAATTCATATGTGTGTGTGTGTGTGGGGGGGGATAATGCACACATCAGTGAAAATTTGGCAACAACTATATATTTAAAAATGTTGTTGTTGTTGTTACAATTAATTACCTACCCTATACCCTAAAGTCCCATGGCCAGTTACAACAATCAAACATAACAATTAAAACTCAGCATTAATATTAAAGCACAACATCACACAATATTAAGAACAGTTTAAAACAGCTTCAAATTATCAGGAGAAAGTCACACTAAAATGCTGACAGATTATCACAAGGACTTAAAAAACAAAACAAAAAAAGACTGCTGCAGACTGCAGAAATGTAGCAAATATATTATTGGGAAAATGAGGCACTGAGAGAACCAAAGTTGGCAGATTTGTACATCTATACTTTCAGAACCATCTGATTTTGTACAGTGAGACTGAGTGACTGGCCTAGGGTCAGCTACACCCTAGCAGTGGTGACTTCCCAATTGGTAGCTTAGTCTGGTGGCCACTATGTTATAGTTCAAAAGAAAAAGTAACCCATGCTAGTACGGTACTATTTCTCACCCTTGCTATAGTGTGCCATGATCTGATTTAATTTGGGATTTTTGAAAAACAGAAACAGGAACATAGGAAGCTATCATATACCGAGTCCGACTATTGGTTCATCAAACCTAGTAGTGTCTGCACTGATTGGCAGCAGCTCCCCAGGATTTCAAAGGGGGTTCTCTTCCAGTGTTATCTGAAGATGCCATGGCTTGAACCTGGTACTTTCTGTATGGAAAGCAGATCCTCTGCCTCTCTGTTACTGCCCTTCCCAACTGGGGAAGGGAAGCTAAGGAATGGTTCAACATTTGTCATAGTATTTAAAAAAAAACCCCAAACAAAACAAAAACAAAAAAAGGAGGTAAAACTGAAAGATGCTCAGGAATAACTTTTCATCAATGGCCTTAGGCTACAGCTATAAACAGGGGAAGAGCAAGCCCCAGGTAGTCATCTATGAAACTGGAGTAGCCTTCTCTTGTACTTGCAAGCGTCAAACTGTCAGTGCTGATAGTTAATAATAACTCTGCTGCTCAGCTTGCAAAATGGACAGGTGCGTGAAGGATGCCAGCCACTGTGAGGAATGATAAGATAAGAAATAAGTAGTCTGCTTGATATATCTATTAAGTTTCACGATTGCATGAATTTGCTCTGGAAATCACAGTTGAAGCCTCTTCCTTACAGTAAGCTCTGGTCTTCTCTATTTCAACTATATGGGTCTACAGAGTGCAGGACTAATGAGAGTGGGAAAGCCACCTGGGTACACCAAGTTCATGATTAAAAACTATAATTTGAGAACATCTGTCAGTTTAAGGAAGTCAAACATTCAAGCAGGTTATAGAATTCTCTCTCTCTACTCCCTCTCTCACAAACTGTCAACAAGCTTCTGGACTAACTGTAGTTGTTTTAGGTCACGTTGTATGAGGAAGACATGGGTGCGGGGGGGGGGGGGGAGAGCCAACAAAATTACATTCTGATATTTCATTTGTTCAAATCTGATTAAAATGTAGTTTTTGTCTCAGAATCTTTTCAGGTAAACTGGTTGTTATTGCATTATTCAGTGTGTGTGTTGCTGCCCTCTTCTGGATGGTTTCAACTTTGTGTTCAAATCCACATAGCCCTGCTAACATCTCTTTGCTAACACAAAGTTGAACAGACTTCTGGAACAGATTCCTTTTGAGAACCAAGGTACGACTGTACAGGTATAAGCCGGAGGGGGAAATGTTTGGAGTGATTGAGCATTTGGGGGAAAGGTCAGTGGAAGATCTTGGGAGTGAAATGTACTAAAGGCTGTAGGGTGTAGCTACAACAGAGCAAAGCCCAGATCCATTTCTGCCTTGAAACATTATGTGCCATAGACTGTTTCTTCCACCCAGCAAGGAAAGACAGTCTCTCCATTCCCATAAGTATCCAAAGCAAGCAACCATATGCACAGATATAAAGTAACTTGCTAGCACATCTCTTCTCCATGAGTAAACCCTGCATAACACTGTTCAAAGGGGCCAGGTTTAGGAGAGTTCTGTGTGGTTGTGATGATGGTGCTAGCAGCAGAAAGCAACATGAAGGTGCCTAGTCCCCTGTTTCACCTACCAAGTAAGGTGTGCTCCTGTTGCAATGCCTTTGCAGCTTTGACTGTAGTTGAAAGCCAAAGTGTGCTAACAAGCTCCATGGGCAGCTTGTGTATCCATCTACTCCCTGTCGCTTCTGTACCTAACTTTACAGCTAGACTGTATACCATCAATAAATGACAGTATGGATACAAGTAATGTGTGTTGTTAGGGCTCTGTGTAATGGGGATAAAATGTATCATTTCAAAATCCTTCATCGTAGGGGTTTCTGCGACAGCTCAGCAAGCTAAAAGAATAAAAGCTAGGGGAAGAAGATCCATGCCCCAAAAGGTGTAGTTACTGTATATTCCTAGTCTGTTACATCAGTAAGCAAACTCTACCGAGTAGGCTGGAGAAATGAACTTGAAAGAAAGTTGTCCCAAAGATTATATGTACCAGCAGAGAATCTAGAAAGCTTTACCATATGGAAAGATTAGAAGAGAAGGACTGGCTTTGCAGAACATGTCGGCATTTTGATTCCAGATTCAAGAGGTGAGCAAAATAGTCACTTCTCTCTCTCTCTGACTTAGGTGAAGCAGAAATTCCACAGGTAATACTTTTATCAGCTTGGTAGGCAGAGATTCAACAGGCAATACTTTTCTCTGATATGTTGTGATAGGAAATGTTACACCACTTGAATTTCTTCCTGCCATGCAGTTTTGAATAGTGTAAGAGTCCAGAGAGAATCTGTCTTCCTATATATCCATCCATGTAGCTGAACACAGAGAGTATTGGGGTTTGTCTGAACCATGCTGATATAGAGTTATTTACTGGGCATGATACAGTATCACGAAGCTATATCCAATACGAAAACACTATTTCACGTGCCATCTAAACAAATGTGCACACTGACATAGTTGGTTTTTTTTTTTTATTAAAGAAACCTAAATCAATAAATTGAACTAATAAATTGAACTACTACTACTATGTAACTGAAGAACTTGAATTGATTTATGGTGTGTCTGAATTCCAGTTGGGAGAAGATGAGTGCTAGTGTGACCATATTCTCCTTCTGAGCTGCCCATAGGGCATTTAGTTAGCCACTGTGAGAACAGAACGCTGGACTAGATAGACTTTGATGCTGACCCAGCAGGGCATGTATTATGTTCCAATACTCCTTTATTAAGCATAAATATATTTACATAATTTGTAGATACTTACGTATCTTCTTTAAACACCAAAGATAACACAAAAGTTAATGAACAAAAACTCTCACATTCTTAAAGGTAACGCTCCCTTGTAGAAAAACCTACAAAAAGTATTGACCAATCAAGTTTTCGCTAGCCTGCTACAGACTAGTATTCTGTGTCCCCTTTTACAACTGGCATGGAAATGCAGGGCACTAGCCTCTTAGGTAAAGGGACCCCTGACCATTAGGTCCAGTCACAGACGACTCTGGGGTCGCGGCGCTCATCTCGCTTTATTGGCCGAGGGAGCCGGAGTACAGCTTCCAGGTCATGTGGCCAGCATGACTAAGCCACTTCTGGCGAACCAGAGCAGCGCGCGGAAACGCCGTTTACCTTCCCGCCAGAGCGGTACCTACTTATCTACTTGCACTTTGATGTGCTTTCGAACTGCTAGGTTGTCAGGAGCAGGGACTGAGCAATGGGAGCTCACCCCGTTGCGGGGATTCGAACTGCCGACCTTCTGATTGGCAAGTCCTAGGCTCTGTGGTTTAACCCACAGCGCCAAGTTAGAAAACAAAAATTAAAGCCTTCTACCCAGCACGTTGGTAAAGGAGAGGTGGTGAGACACTTACTTGCTTGTGCAGAATTCTTTGTTTACCAGGTAAGTTGGTAAATCAAGGCTAATGTATGAACTTTGATATTTTATTTTTATGTTTTTTATGCCATCTCTTAAATTCACATAAATTCAAGTATATTCTTTGCATAGCAATGCTTAGTTTTCACTGTCAACATCCTGAGGTTGATCTCCCGGCAGGTAGAACTAGATCTGCCAAAAAATTTCAATCTTCCTCTGTCTCCCTGAACAAAATATGTACCAAGAGAGAAGCATGACTGTGACACTGTCAACACTTTCCCATTTATACCGTAGCTTTAAAAAAAAATATTGCAGTCAATTTTCAAGGAATTCAGCAAGTAAATGCTATTAAACTTCATCACATATCTGCTCTGGTCATTGCCTTCAAATCAAAACTTTATTCTTTGTTAGGGTATATTGTCAGAAGATAGGCTTCTTGTCAGAAGATAGGCTTTGGAGTGATGAACTTGTCTTCTCAACCAAACCTTTCACTGCTCTGAACTTCTGCTGGGAACCACAAATGTTTTTTTGGCTGCCAGAATACTCATTCCCACCACACTGTGCCGGAAGCAGCTGTTGTGTGGCCATGGCAGGGGCTGGACTCCTCCTCCCTCAGCTTCAGTGGAAAGGGAAAGGACTTTCTACTTCCTTTTGTTGCAGCAACTGCCAAGGACACACCTTTGTTGCCAGTCATGGGAGCAGGAGGGGCCAGGGCCATGGAGCAGATGGGGGGGGGCATTTCCCCCTTCTAGTCTGCTTTCTGACTATATAAAGTTGACTGCTCCTGGGCCTGGACCCTGGATTCCTCTCCCTCCTTCCCTCGGTTTCAGGGATTATGGTCTGCCTGGAGTTTAGGAGGCATTCCGTTGCCAGAGCTTGCTAATAGTTGCTGTTTTGGGGGCCAGGGAGGAATTTTGCTTGCAGACCAATTGGGCCTGCCTGTGAGTTTTTGCCTTCCTCATAGCAATGGCCACTCCATGCCACTTCTTGGCATGGAGTTGGATCCTTAGTCCACACAGGTGCATAATACGCCATATAGAAAATGAAAGCCAGCTATTTGTGTCGTCTCTGTGCTTCTCAATTCAACAAAAATAGTGTCTGTGGAGGGGAAGGGAGAATTAGAGTAGGACTCTGGTTTGTGGGGACTCTGGTTGCAAATAACAGGTATAGGGTGATTCCAATTGGGATGGCAAAGAAGCTGAGGAGTCAAGCCCTCGTCTCTTCACACACTATGTTCCTGATCCAGGTTATTTCATGGCCCCTTCCCCAGCTTGCTTTCTCTTTTTTTAAGATTAAAATGGAGCATGCCAGGGCAAGATACATGATGAAATAATGTCTGATTTATATGTTTTAAAATACTGTGGTAAATTCTCTTGATTTTCTTATTTTATCTTTTTGTAAATTGCTTTGAGGGATTTTCTTTTTTACAATCAAATGGTGTATACATTTTATGAAATAAATACATAAAATAAAATATTCTGCCCTAACTCATCAGGCAGAATGCTGACATATGGGCTTTGCATGAAGGGTAGGCAGGACAATCCACCAGGAAGCAGTGGAGCAGGACAGAGGTGGAGCCGCCACCATACCTGCAGATCTGTTGTGCATGCCAGATGGGAAAGATCACTGGGGCCAGCCTGAAGCAATATTCACATTTAAAAGGAAGAATTGCTATTATTCTATCTTCCTTTATAACTCTAGGCCCGCTCTCACAAGTAAGGGGGGGGAAACACTTTTGAATAAGCATTATACAATGTGCGAGAAGTTTCCTTAAATATATATATAAATGTGAGATGCTGGAGATATTCAAACTAAAGAACGTGGATTACAGTATAAATTGGTCCATAGGAGGAGACCTTCAACCTTCAACTCCATGAAGCATTTCTTCAGGGTGATTGATTGATTGTTCTATCTCACACCTGACTCTTCTTTACTACATCATCTCGGGAGACTGCATTCTAGTCTAGATTTTAGTTTCTCAATCTGGAACTTGCCATTCAAGGCAGCACATTACAACTACTCTCCCAAAGGTCAAGGATCACTTAATTGGATTTCTGACAGTGATGTATGAAGACAGGACAGCTCTTAGTAAAACAAGCTCTCTTCAGGTCCAGGACACACCAGCTTTGTAAACTTCATTGTCCCTGCCAGCTCAAGGGCTGAAGTTTTCATTTGTGACCAAAGCACTTGTAAGTAATACTGGTAGGCACTGAGCTTCTTAGCCACAATCCAGAGAATATTCAGAATCCATGCATATAGGTACACAAATCTGGGATGGGTTGCTTATTGTGTAGCAACCCTCTAGCGTAGGCTTCCTCAACGTCAGCCCTACAGATGTCTTACGACTACATTTCCCATCATCCCTGACCACTGGTCCTGATAGCTAGGGGATCATGGGAGTTGTAGGCCAAAAATCTGGAGGGCCAAGGTTGAGGAAGCCTGCTCTACCGCATCTAATTTTGCAGAGAAAACAGGCTTTGAAATGCAAGCAAGTTTCTCAAACGCAGTTTGAGTTATGATATAGGGGCTCGAGGAAAAGGAAAAGTGTCCCCATGAATTGTGAATCCTTTGCAAATTTCAAAGTATGTCTTTTTTCAAGAAAGAAGATAAAGTATGTTCTGTAGATGTCCAGGGATACTAGAAATAGGATGAAGTTATGTTTCTCTCTCTCATCATTTTGACCCTGAAGTCCACGTTTTGGGGTTTATCCATAAAATGGGTCATACTTTCCAAATATATTAACTCTTTCCTCTTCTGCCACATTTTCTCCCACTATAACAAATGCTGCATCCATCTTTTGACACAATGTGCTCCCTTTTATTTTCAGACATGTGACATACTTTATGGATGGTCCCAAAGGGATTTGGGAATGCTTTTTCCATTAGGCAGCCATACTGGAACTATTTATTCTGTAAACAAATGTGGAGATGTCCAGCTGCTTTGAAGGCAAGGCTAGTTCGCAACGCCCCATCTTACTGTCACTGCCTTTCAATCCAGCTTAGCTCCTGAGTAAAAGGAAGTGCTTGTGGGTGAGAGTATGAGTGTGTAGCATGTTTTTTTGTGTGTGAGAGAACGAGAGAGAGAAAATGCTGTGTCTGCATGTCTGGTGAATGTGCGTGCTGCCTGAATCCTGAATGCTTATGTGCAGGAAGCCTGTGTGTTTGTCATCTGTATGTATTCTATGCTCAAGTGCTTGTAATGCCCACTGTTGGCAAGTGGCCCTCAGAAGGGTAGCAGACTGTCAGGGTGGCCCTTAGGACAAAATAGATGAGCTGCTCCTGGCCTAAACTGACTGACAGTGACTCTCCATGGTTACACCCAAGGAATCTGTCCCAGTTTCTAGGATTAAGACTCAACCTAGAATGTTTTTCATGCAAGGAAGACACTCTGCTATTGAGCTACATCCCTACATGGCAGTCCTTCACAAAGGCAGCAAGAGAAAAATTAACAAGCAAGCCTCAAATCAATAATCAGAAAATAAGAGATGTATCTAGTGTGAATTTCCCCCCCCCAAATAATCTTATTCCAACATGACACAACATGCTATAAATAATGAAATCAGATGGCAGAATGAGATTGTGCAATATTTTCTGGCCCATGAAAAGGTGACTCATGAAAGCATGTTGGTCATATTAGACTCCATCATAGATTTCTACATTCTGGAAAAAGTGACCTCTTGATTCATCTAACTCTGTATGAGCTAGTTTAAATATGATTGCATGGAAATGGAGGTTGGGGGAAGTACTTATGCATGATGTTGATCCTTCAAGGCAGCTAGTATAGTGTTCGCTCATGTGCCTGCTTCTTTGATCACACCCTAGGCATTAGTTGGTTACCGCCTCACATACAAAAACTGTAGAACAGGTACGGGAAACATCCAGCCTGCAAGACGAATTAGGTTCAGCAGGGGTCCTAATGTGGCCTGCAATGCCATTTACCCAAACCATGCCCACCTAGCTGATGTCATAAGATGACAGGAGTAGCTGCAAATGAACAATAAGGAAGCTTAAAATAGACTACCAATTCTTCCTTTGCACGAATGGCTTCCATTAAGCACATTTTAAATAAAAACCCTTTTGGAATTGGCTCCACCAATGAGCTCCCAAGTGGTACCTTCCAAAACTGGAGCTTGCAGTCAGTGCCGATCAGCAGTCATGTCAAGCCCTGCTGAAATCCCAAGTGTAGCCTATTCTGCAACTGTCGGGTTTGTAGTCAGACTTGATCAGCTTATCTCAGAGCTGCAAAGGGAGTAAATAAAAAATCAAAACCCACTTGGAGTGCACCCTTGGTTCTTTCTTTTAATTAATTTGGGTCACCTGGCATCATGGTGACATCAGGTGAGTGACAGATGAGTGGAAACAGTCACCTGTCTAAATGGCTCACAGGTGTCCTAGATCCTTTTCACATGTGCCCTAGATCCCACCAGCTGGATCATGTTCCTCCCCACTGCTGTAGACATATGAGTAATATGAGTTAAACTGTGCATTGACAAGGGCAAATGCTTTTGTCAGCATGCAAACAGCTGCAGTAATGTTTCAGTTGGTGCTTTACTCTAAAAGGAAAGATTACATATTCAACACTCTGAATGTTTCTCAAAGCAAAAATTAAAAACTCTCTCTCCATGCTGATAACTGGCACATTGGTGAGAACAGTGCTAGTCTAGCAATCTTCCTGGTGTACTAGTTTTCTTCATGTTGTAATTGTAAAGAATGGATGAGTATTGGAAAATGTGATTTTGCACCTGCAGTTTGAATAATGTACTACCGAAGGACTCTACTGATCATGCAGCAATTTAAATCAGGTAAGGCAACTATGTGTGTAGAGCATCATCTCTTCTTCAGACCCTCCTCTCAATTATGTGGGTAGTGGCAGGATTGGGCCAGAGGAGCAGCCCTAGTACTCATTAACACAATTGTAATTCTGCTGAGCTGATTGTGGAAGATGTGAATGAACAAAATTATGCTTTATCTTCTTGTACCCATAATAAGGGTAACAAGTACTGTTCTGTTCTCGTCCAAATTACATTTTCCATTATCTACTGAAATTCAATGTGCATTATTTGCTAGCTAAGATCTCTATGGTCCTCATATTCATAAATTAAAATGCTTTACAACTTTTAACTACCACCCAGGTGTCCTGACCAACCCTTATTAATTTAATATTCTTCCTAATGCTCTGATTTTTCATTGATCCATTTAGCACTATATATACTGCAGATACCATTTGCTCTTCACCTCACAGTAATTCAAGGGGTAGTAAAGCAGCAGTAAAGCAAGGTGTTAATAATTACTGCCAAAGTGAGTCATGGAAGAAACACAAAGAAGGTTAAAGAGAAGGCATTAACTATGAGTACAGATTCTGAGAAGGAAAGGTCTCATGTATTTTAAAGCCAATATGGCAGTTATGACTTTCAGTTCTGATAGAAAGTAGAAGGATTAGGAGCTGTCCAAGGTCCTAAAATGCTCTGATCATCCTTTCTCAGTTACAAGCCAGGAGTCCTACAAAACAGAACTGAATTCCCTTGTATGATTATACCTATTGGTATATAACTAATAACTATTTTGATCAGATCCAGAGAAGACACCAAGGATCTGAACCACCAACTTCTATTAATTTATATATGTGCTGAGTGATCTCAGGTTTTGCTGAATTTATTAGAAGCTTGATTTTTTAATCTCTCTCTCTCTCTCTTTTCATGAAAATGGGTCCAGAAGACCACTTACAATAATAAAACATCATTTAATTTTATACACGCATACACACATTTTAGATCAATTTCAAAAGGAAAAGAAATGTGAAACTGGGGAAAGCAGCAGGAGCAACAGACAAAACTAACTTTGAAAGACCTGTTGGAACAGAAACACATTGTTCTAGAAAGTTAGAAAAGAGCTAATCCTAAAAACTTTATAACAGATAGCTATATAATAGCTGAGGTGTCACTACTGAAAAGGTCCTGTACATCAATCTTGCTTCAAGTAATATAGCAGATCACAATTACATCTTACATTCATAATGGCTGGAGAGGTTTCTAAGGATGAAGAGGTTCTCTAAGGCACTCTGGAATATGACCATTAGGGCGCTGGGGAACAATCCTAAGTATGTGAGTATATATTGCACTTGCTCTTAGTTCCTATTTTAAATAAGGTTTAAGCTTATAATTAGGCATTTGGGATCTATATTACTAACAGAGTAATACAACACCCATTACTCTGGGCTGGGTGTTTGTTGGATCAGGTGGATCTAACCCTTCACTCACCTGTCCCAACTGAGATAGTTTTCCTTCAGCATCAGCCTCCCTCTTCTGCCCACCAAACATTGGGTTGGTAGGATGGGTACTAGCAGGAAGGTTCCCTATTTAGGTGTTTTGAATGTGGAGCTATCAACAATATCTGAAGTTTCCTGCTAGGAGGTTGTTTTCTTCTTCAAAGGAATATAGTAACAGACTTAAGTGTGGTGTGCAAAACAGGACAAAAATTTGGTTGTTGAAATGTACAGAGAAGAAGCTTTGTGCTGGCTTGGAAATGCACGATGAACGTGGAAGAAGGCTGGGATAAGTGTTTTGAATTAAATATAGGGTATCAATTAGAGAGAAGTTTATGGAGTGTTGACTGCTGTAAATCGGATGCTTTCTGCTCAGAGACTCTTTTTGGCAGAAGTCCAAAAGGTCCCAGGAGGTATAACAGGTCAGCCCAGCAAACTTAAGGTGGTATAGGGAGAAGCAGAAAACTACTGCTCTTGTGATTGGCCAGAGTTCAGCAGAGGAAGTAGATATAAAAGTGAAAGAAAGTTGTTGGGGAATTCAAGGGGGGAAAGTGCTAGAAGTCTGAAGAAGCCAGGACAGTGAGGGATGCAGCGAAATTCAAAATTGCCTTATTGCTAGGTCTTTTTAACTAGTAGAGTCTTGGTATAGATGGGTAAATCTGGACTAGATTTAGATGGGTGGATTTTTCCATTTTATTTTCATATTTTAGGATGTATTGCTATGTACAATTTTATGGGAGTAAAGCCCTTCTGAATTCGGTAGGCCTAACTTCTGGACAGGCATTCATAGAATTGTAGGGTTTATTGTTTAAAAATATGCCCCCTACTACAAAAATCTATCTCCCCGCCCCCTTGTAACTGTTTAATTAATACTTCCCAAAACCTTTAGCAAAATTTAAATCTTTCCAAACCCAGCATCAGAAAGGCAAGTGATTCTGGACATTTGCAAAGTACTCCCTCCTTGAAATTGACTGAATATTCCCAAGATGCCTGGATTTTGGCTTGCAGTTAAGAGATGTTGCTTTCAGGCATGTTTGAGACCCATCACCTCTCAGTTTATGATTTAAGCACTGCAGAGGGTATGTTCACATATCATGTCTGACCAGTATAGAAATATAGGTGATTTCCTTCTAAGTTGTGCATAACCATTGATTTATTTGTGAATGTTACAAGAATTCATCAGCAGGAGAGCTGAATTCTGCCACCTCAGGGAAGCTCGTCAAGGTCTTGATGAGATGTAAGCTTTTACTGCAGGGTTTCATTATGATACATGTTTGTGTAATAAAATGCACATATAAAAATTGTCAATAGTATTGATCCAAATACCTACATTCTGCTCTTTATCAGTCACAGTGGAACAAATGGCATTCACTTTGACAACACTAGAAAACATGGAGTTGTAAAAAAAAAACTGCTTTCAAAGAAGCAGGATTTCCCCAGTCCAAAGAAATCACAGGCCCTAAAAGCTTGTCATCTGTCTAAAAACAAAATATCTAACCTGACATTAGGTTAGGGGTTAGGTTACTACACAGATGGATGCAAAGAGTGTTTTATCTTGATCCAATCAAAAATCCATTATGGGAAAACCCATGCCTTTAAAGAGTGTTAAGGCTCTGACACACACTGTGGAAAGCTTTTTTAAAACAAACAAGCAAACAAACAAACCTAAGAGGATTTCCAAAGTTACATGTATATCGGTGAATATCTTGGGTCGCTTCCAGACAACCTTTTTATTGAGCATTTATCCTGATTTATTTTCACAAAGCTTGCGTGGAGGTTATATGATGTCCTCTGTTTATTGGATATTCATTCTGGTTTGTTTGCTTAGTTTCACCTGTCAATAAATACATGAGATGTAATCCAAACTTAGTGAATCTGATGTGATTCATATCTATTACAATGAAAGCATTATCAGTATATTTATTTGCAAAATTTATAGACCACTAAGCAATACAAATGCAACAAATAACACATATCAAAACAGTTTACCAAAAGACATCTGATTTATTCCCCTTGAAATCAGTGAGTTCAAAGGTGCTAACACCACACCCATTTCTCAGAATGGTGGACCATTCATTACAAAGATGGGACACCATCAGGCCCAAGTTAAGTATTTCAGTATGTGAGTTAGAGCACATGATTCACTTTGCCACTGAAATTAGAGCTGGATTGTAGCTCTAATATTTATCTAGTTAGATGTGAATTTCATTACAAACATTTAATTTAAACAAAACCTGTCTTAGGGAGTTAAGAAATACACTGAAAACCCTGATTTCATCTTTTGTGAATGGGATGTTGAACCCATTAAAAGGCTTTATACCGGTATGTTGTGGCTGCTGGCAGAATACTATGGCCTCTGCACAGTGTGCATTCAGTTGCTGCACCGAATGCTTTCTCAATGATGCTGGATCAATGAAAGTTGTTAATTGGGTATAGGACACTAATTACTTATCAGGGCCATTTCTTCCAAAAACCATGTGTAAGCATCAAACATTACCACCTTTTTCGCTATTGTCTGAATTCTTCTGATTTCTTGTGCATTATAAAAAAACCAAGGAACTGTTCCTAAATGAATATTTAGGTCTTTTATGGTGCTCCAGTTTCACATGCCAAAATCTCTTTATGGAATTGTAATTTGCAAACCATTTTCCAATGAAATATTGTTGATCAGTCCCATAATATTTTAGTGCAATGCTCCACATAGAAACTAATGGATTGCACAATTCAGCTAATTTTATTGCCAGCAGCAGTTAGCATAGTCCAACCACATAGGGTGTTCAGTAACTTCTTTTATTCTTAAAAGCTTTTTTAAAAAAGCTGCTGCATTCTAAAGATCCATAAACTCTTGCCTGCCAATAAGGGATGCCTTGAATTCTAATTATTCTTTTACTACACCAGGCAGAATCCACTGTCAGGTACCTCACAGCAACCCAGGATTATCACATTCATTGTGTCAGACTTTCTATTTCCAGTTGCTGCACTTGATCACAATATTTATCATTTATACACTCTGGGGTGCAGTTTAGGGATTGCATGAACCTTCCTGTGGGTCATTGTTGCAATAATTCTATAGCATCCAGTGGGATCACTCAGCTTTTAATGAACTGCTGAACGCTTTGTAGGGAAGATATTTGGTAGGGAGGTTATATTCAACAGAGCATGAAGACTACAGTGAACCCAGTTCATTCCAATCTTTGTTGTTTCCTCATAATAGTTTTAAAAATAATTACTTCAGAGAATCACACAATTAATTGTTTTATGTAGCTTTCTTTGGAACAGATGAAGCGTCACAGGCAGAGTTGTCTCAATACATTTCTGTGCTTCAGGCAGAAATACAAATGGTAGCTCCCTCTGGTCCCTGCAAGGGTGCTCAGGTTGTTTTGGCACCTGTGGTCGGAAACTCCATAAAGGATCCTCCCCTGTAAAAACTGAATAATAATAAATTTAATAACCAACCATTTCCTACTGTTTCACAATCTCCAAAACCAGCTGCCTGAAGCAGCTGCCTTACTCTGCCTAAGGGCCAGCCCTGATCACAGCTTAAGCTTACATGAAAACTAAGTGCTTCATAACATCACTTCAGC
This sequence comes from Podarcis tiliguerta, assembly GCF_965153285.1. Classification (NCBI taxonomy): domain Eukaryota; kingdom Metazoa; phylum Chordata; class Lepidosauria; order Squamata; family Lacertidae; genus Podarcis; species Podarcis tiliguerta. Next base: position 46,959,423 of record NC_139537.1, on the reverse strand, counting down.
CCCTAAAAATCTCAGATCAAGTGAATGCACTATTGCCAGTGGCAGCTGGTGCCCATTAGGACTGGTAGGGATACCAAAACTTCATGGGGGTATGGTCCTGGGGGTGAGTGTATATATGTAAGAAATACATACCCTGCAAGGGTCCTGGAAAAACTGGGACATTCAATTTTTTATTGTGTGAGAATGACGGCCATTTAGGTTGCCATGTTCTAGTGTGACTTTGTGACGAGATTTCGTCCCCACTCCCCAAGCACTTTTTCAGGGCTGTGATAATAATAATAATAATAATAATAATAATAATAATTAATAATTAATGCCCCGCCCATCTGGCTGGGCTTCCCTAGCCACTCTGGGCGGCTTCCAAAAAAAATATTAAAATACTGTACTACATCAAACATTAAAAGCCTCCCTAAACAGGGCCGCCTTCAGATGTCTTCTAAAAGTCTGGTAGTTGTTGTTCTCTTTGACATCTGGTGGGAGGGCATTCCACAGGGAGGGCGCCACTACCGAGAAGGCCCTCTGCCTGATCTTGCGTTGCACCCCAAAATGCACATTTTGGGGAGCCGTGCCCGGAAAAAAGTGCTTGGGGGGGGGGTCTGCAGCACAAAATCAAAGCAACCCAAATAGTCATGGTTCTCTCTTCTTAATAAATGGGAAGTTGGTGCCCGGGAAGATGGTATCCTGGAATTTGGATTCAAATTGTTGGAGAGTATGAGAATACAGTATATGCCTATTTCACTTGTGTGATTTCAACCATATATGGTTGAAGGTGAGCTGGTTGAAATTGTGCAAGTCAAGTCCCCAACAAGATGGAGAGCTTTAAAGTTTCTTTGATGCTGAGTAACTGAAGTGGAACTAACATGAAAAGTGCTTTGAGGCTCTTGTCCTTGCTTCTTGGCCAGACCTGCTATCAGGCTTCAGGGAATTGGATCCCTCCCCCAGTGGCCGTAATTAAGCAGGTCAAACGAAAGGAGTGTTCTTACCAGGTAAGTTCTTTAATAATCACAGCGAGAGACAAAGGAAGGCATCTCATGCTAAAAGAATGGTGTTGCTCACAGTAAAGGTTCACCCCCTCCATCCCCATTAACCTATGTCACTCCTAAATTGGGTAATCTGAGCTTGTTGCCATTGCGCTTTCTGTTCCATCACTTTTCAAGCCTGTCTAGTCTTAGGGGAAGGGGGTGCATCAGGAATTCTGCCCAAAGACACTGAATCACCAGCTGTCTCTCCTACTGTAGCTGCTCCTCATCCAGTATTTCCCAGCTTTCCCCCTCTGGACTATGCCCTTCTGCAAACCACTATTCTAAATCAATACTGTCCTCCTGCCCTTGGGAAGGTTCAGAAAAAGGGAGGGGGCTCCCATCATTCCTCCTCAGTTCAGTCCCTGACACCTGCTTGGTGTCCCAGATCTGGGAGTGCTGGGGAAGCTCTCTCTCTGCCCCCCCCCCTGCTCACTGCAGGGTTGTGCCAGCGGTTTTATTATGTGCAGTTTTCACATATACATATAACGCTTGGAACAGATCTGCTGTTTGGTTCTAAATTGAGGGATTACTGTCTTACACAGGTTTAGTATGTGAGGTCCTGACTCTCCTTCTTTACATTCTGACAATGTGGTGGAGGCACACACCTGAACAGGGCTACTATTTAGTTTCTTTTTTCATTTGGTTTTGGTAAGGCTGAAGACTGAATGTCCACTAAGTAGTAATGTGCTTTGTCATTTTAAACTCTTTTCAAGTGAAGAAAAAAACCCCTGGTGATTTGTGTGTCTGTTTCAGGTGAGAAGCTGGGAGTTGGCTGAAATTTAGTGGAGAAAACTGGAAATCTTGAAATGAAAAGAAAGATTAATGGGAAATGGAGGAAACCAGGGGGGCAGAAAGATTTGTGAGAATTGAAAGAAAGTGAGAATTAGTTGAGCTGAAGGGGAGGCAGAATTAGGTTTCCCTCCTTCCCCTGTTCCTAAGAAATGTATTGTTTTTCAGGGCAAAAGTGGATTTTGGAGGTCAAATAATTTCTTTTTCTTTCTTTTTCATGGTAACTCATTGATTACAAGGCTGTATAATGGAATTCTGTGCTGGAGTTTTAATATTAGCATATAATTGTTATGCAAAGTTCTCTCTGACATTTTGCCATGTCAAAGTAGTTAAAGAGTGTCTGAAATATCTTGTTCCCATCAGGAATTCTTTTTCTTTAGTTGATAGGCAAAAAAGTTCATAATTGCAAAAACTTCCAATTTTATGTGGCAAAGCAAAATATATAAATCAATCTCTGGATTAGCTGAGTTTTCACTTTTTGCTGCAGAGATTTTCCCCTTGGCAATTTTCAAAAGTTCCTAACCCAATGGACTTTACCTTTGTGCTTTCTCAATTACCTCAAGTGCACCTTTCTCCAAGTACTTTCAATTCTTTACACTGCTGTGAAGGTCCTATTGTTATCTTGGCCCTTTTAAAAAAATCTTCAGACCTACATCTGGAGGAAGTGCATTTCGAAAGGAGATGCTCTGCAAAGTTGAGAAAAAGAACTCTTTGTGAACAAGATGCACTAAACTGCCTTCAAATCTTAAAGAATATACAATTATGAGAGCCCATTTCTCTGGTAGTTTTATGGAGGCGGCAGGGCAGTGTTCATGGCTTTTTAATACAAAAGAAAAGGTTTTGCTTGCAGAAAATATCGCATTCAGTCCATGTCATCTTCAACCAAATCTCAGGTACAGTGATACCTCGGGTTACAAATGCTTCAGGTTACAGACATGTCAGGTTACAGACTCCGCTAACCCAGAAATAGTACCTCGGGTTCTTACTTTGCTTCAGGTTGAGAACAGAAATCGTTTGGTGGTGCGGTGGCAGCGGGAGGCCCCATTAGCTAAAGTGGTACCTCTGGTTAAGAACAGTTTCAGGTTTCATGTTAAGAACGGACCTCCAGAATGAATTAAGTTCTTAACCTAAGGTACCACTGTATTATGTATATTTATAAATATAAATGTATATATTATGTATATTTATTACAGTACCTGGCAGCTGCCAGTCAGACTAGGAACAATTATGGGCTAGATGGACCTGAGGCCTGCCCAGTAGTAGGCAGCAGTTAGATTTGTCAGAAATACTAGATTTGCCCTTAGATTTGTCAGACATGCTATACATTACATGTACAGTGGTACCTCAGGTTACATACGCTTCAGGTTACATACACTTCAGGTTACAGACTCCCCTAACCCAGATATAGTGCTTCAGGTTAAGAACTTTGCTTCAGGATGAGAACAGAAATCATGCTCTGGCGGCGCAGTGGCAGCAGGATGCCCCATTAGCTAAAGTGGTGCTTCAGGTTAAGATCAGTTTCAGGTTAAGAACAGACCTCCAGAACGAATTAAGTTCTTAACCCGAGGTACCACTGTATTCTACATTAAACTATGGAATACTAAAAGGGACCCAGGTAGCAGCATGTATCCTCAGCATGTATGAAACAGCATTTGACCACTGTATGTTAACAAGCAATGAGTAGGACCTGCAACAAAATAGTTTAGTGTGGAGTACTCCTGTTTTGGGTTCAGGTCAGCCACTTACTTCCAGGCTATTTCACGCAACACACGCAACACTTTGCATTTTGTGGTCACTGAGAAAAATGATTCCACATGGTCCACCTCTGAAATACATACATCCCAGGTGTCTAAAGCCATGGTAAAGAGGTGCATCTTCATCCCCCAAAATCTGTATAGTAAAGAAGATGGGTGCATCTCTCTGGGGAGGGAAATCCAGAACAATTCCACAGAGAATAACCATTCCCAGGCCATCACACCTCAGACAACCTGAGAACTACCAAGAGGGCTGCTCTTAATCCCCAGCATGGTCTGCAGGGAAGGAGTCTTTTGGTTATATGGGCTTTAAACTCGAGCATGCAAATCTTGAATTGGGCCCCAAAATGAACTTAAGTTGGTATAGGATTGTAGCTGAAGGCTGCAGTTTTCCTCCTCACTCAATCTCAGTGCTCTGACTGAATACAGACTTTGTGGTTTAATCATCAAGCCTTATCTCCCATACATATACATATACATGCACACACACACCACATTTTATTTAACATCCAGTGTGATTAAAAATTATGGAGCATGCTCACTAGTTTGCAGTAGTTTAGTTGGCCCTAGAAAAGTCGTTGTCATACTGTTGATTTGTAATTATTGTAGCTGGATTTATGTTGTGTGAAATCCAGCATAGGTTCTTTGTCTTGAGAGGGAACATTTTTATAGTTCTCTTTTTTAATCCAAATATATTTTATATTTAAGAAAGCAAATGCCCTTTATCATTCATATATGCCTCTTTAATGTTACACTCAGCTATGTCTGTTCTGCCCACTTCTGGGATCTGCGATGCCACCCCCCCCCCCCAAGATCAAATGAGAGCCTGTAAGATCTTGAGTGTGACCTGACCTCCCTTGTCATCTGGAGCTGGCAGTGCCACCCCACAAATTGGCCCCCAGCAATGCAGAACCATGTAAAAACCATAAGCTGTAAGGTGGACTGGAATCTTATTTGAAGCATCTGGAGTGTTTTCCTTTCTTTTGATATCCCTATTTTGAATCAACTTCAGTTTCCAGACAAAATTTGAAGGCAGTCTCACAGACAACATATTACAGTAGTTCAAGTAGGAGGTGACCAGAAAAGGCATACAGTCCATTCCCATGTCTGATTCCTAATTCAGGCTATCCATAGCTTTAGCTGCATTTGTAAAAGAGATATATTTGGGAGTCATTCTGAATTCATCAGCCCAAACTTCTGAATGACCTAGGGAGGTTTTATATGGAGAAGAACAGGTCAAGCTGATCAAAAAGCAATTGAGAGCCCATAATCAGGACATGAACACAATAACCCTCTCTTGCTCTTAATCCCCAGCAACTTGTCTGCAGAGCCACACTGCCTCTAACATTGGAGGTAGATCATATCAATTATTATTAATAGCCACTGATTTCCTTATTCTCCATGAAATTACCTAATGTCTTTTAAAGCTACCTAAATTGGCAGCCATCACAATATATTGTGGGAACAAATTCCATAGTTTATGCACTGTGTGAATAAATATTTCTGTTTGTCATGATTCTTCCAACATTCAGTTCCTATCCTAACACTATGAGAGAGGAACAAAAAATGATCTCCATTCGCCTTCTCATCATACATAATTTTATATGCCATTAGGATGTCCTCAGAGACACCCCAGAGATGTTGGGGGGGGGGGGTTCAGCAAGCTGCAAGGGTGGGACTTAGGATAGGAACCTTTCCTATACAGAATTTTTTAGTTAACATCCTCAAAGGTACTGTGCCTTATTTTTTCCATGTGTATTTTTCTTCTATATTTCAATTATTTTCAGAGAACAAACGCTTCCCCACATTTATTTATTCCCTTTTAACCTTTTCATTTTGCGATATTGCTTTGTTTATGGTTGATAAATTCTGGCCTTGGCTCTCTGGATTTCTTTTCCTTCTGTACTTCTTTCTTGACCTATATTCTCCTTTCTGTTTTGCTCACTATGTAATAGTATTTACCTCTTACACAGTAATATATATTTTTAAAGGAAGACTCAAAACAGCATTGTGCCTTTGACTTGATCAAAGCAGAGGCTATTTCAATGTGTACCACTTTGTGTCATAAGTAAGTAAATAAAAATAGAATTCTTAGGTACCTAGTAAGTCTCTAAGCATTATGGGTGATTACAAAATATTGATAAAAACTACCCTCAGACTGTATTTCTCAATCCAATATATATTCTTCTCTACATCTGTCACTTATCTCTATGCACACCTGAGTGATGGTTGAAAAACTTAGACACAAAGCTCCCTATTAAATCAGTTATCAGACACCAAAAATTTCAATAACTATTGCTGGGGAAATGATATTGTGCTCCTTTGTTAAACTGGATTTTTTTTAAGAATGTCAAAACATACTGGTTGCATATGTGCTCATGTTCAGAAGTTTTACTGAAATAATCATAAGCTGGCACCTAAAGGTCAATAAGAAGGCAAATGAACCTTCCTAAATCCCACTACAGAAAAGGCCCTGTCACAATACCCACCACATCTCAGATAGTGGAATAATATGAAACTTTGTAAGATTACCTAAATTCAAACGCATGGATATGCCATATTCATATTTTATATTTTTGATATACACTTGGAGCATCTTGGTGTACACTTAAAATATATGAAGTGTAATGCTGACTAAACATTTTTTTCAGGCAGTCCTGGGCCTTGGAAATAAGTCCCATCAAGGAGAAACCCAGAGAAAGCTACTCTGTTTTGAATTTTCCACCCCATAATTTGTTTGCCTAAATTTTGTCTTCTAATATAATATATACTGAGCGATTGACTTGATAAATTTGGGCACTGGTGTGACTATTTAACCATTTTCACTACAACTTACTCTGTTTAAACTCCTAAAGTACAATAGATCAACTTCTGTGAAGTGTTAGGGAGCATGTACTTTGCAATATTTTCTGGTGCTCTTCTCATGCAATATTGTGCTCAATGAAATCAGCAAGTTGTGAAAATTATTAATTGTAAATATTAGCTGCTCCAGGCAACCAACAAACTGTATTTTGTAAACAAAGTGCTATGGACAATTATTTTGTGTTCCACAGATCGGGTCCTCCCTTAAGGAGGGCATGTATTGAGGTGAGACCTGGAAACTGACACCCTGTGTTGTGGGTAGATACACGATTGGTCAGCCACAACACCTGATTGGTAGGTCCCTCGTAGCTGGGTGCAATTTGGCCAATGGGATAAAGTCCAAATGGTTTGAGGGACCTATTTATACCCATGCATGTGACCCAGAGCTTCCTCTTTCAGTGTGTGTATTCGGAACACCCACCCACTTCTCCCTATTTTTAGGGCTTTGCGCTTGACCTTGCTATGTGTTGTCTGTTGTTGGGACAGAGGCACGTCAGGAATTTCCCCCACTTGGCTGATTGGCTGTTGCCATTTGGGTTTCGCCTGCTGCGTAGCAAATTGTCACAACTTGTAAGGTTGCGGATAGGCTCTGGTTCAGGTGATAGGGATGGGAGAACGCTCTCGCCATCCCTATGTGAAGGGTATTCCATTAAAGGAATCCAGGGACTTGAAGGTTTGGTCAGCTCCTGAGAGGGGGTTGTGCCAGTGCCTGAGTCCAGGGGGACTTTTGGGTGGCGGAGATAGCCTGTTCCCGGCTTTCCGCTTATCCAGGTGTTCACCCTTGGCTGACCTATGCTGGAACCCTGGGTCAGCGCTACCTGCATGGCAGGGAGCTAGTCGAACCAGAGCCTATGCAACCAGTTGTGGCCTAAATTCTGCCAAAACCCAAAACCAAAATTTGAGTCAATGGTGAATTTATTTAGGGGGGAGGTTTCTGGGTCTGAATACGCAATTTATGTGGCACCTAAGAAAACGCCAGACTTTTTAATTGAGGGATGCACAAACATTTGGGATTCCTCTGATATCTTCCCAGGGACACATCCAGTGTTGAATTAACAAACAGCCCATGAAGTTTTTGTAATGCCGTTTAATTGGATATGCCAGAAATCCTTCTTCTGACTATGCAGAATCTAAAGGAGGTATGGGGAAGCTTTGGCCCTCCATCCGAACTACAACTCCCAACATCCCTGACCATTGGCCATACTTGCCAGAGCTGAAGGGAGTCATTTCCTAACTTGATTTTTTTAAAAAAATTATGTTATCCTTCAAAGGATGTAAAAGCCACTTATTGAAAACTAGTGAACTCCAGAAGAAGTTTAAGACTCATTAATTGCTTCCAGAAAAATCTGCCTGCATCCCTCCCCAACCGCCACCACCGCACATAAGCCTAGAAAATTGTGGTAGGTTTGTGCTCTGTTTTTCTTGTGGCTTTCATGGATCCCTGTGCCACAACCACTCATGACTAAATCTGCAGCAATACTCCATCATTCTGGCATACAGTTCTTTCCCACCATTTTCAGTGGAGACTAATGGAGAACAGAGCCACACACACGTGCCCAAAGGATGGCAACGTGTCTGATGGTATCCGCAGTTGGGTCATGCCACACCTGCTTGTGTGAATGAAATTTAAAGCAATATTGAGGTAGCCACAGTTACCACATGCAACAGTTCCTACAGTGTTCTGGGAAAGACCTTGTAGCCATAGTCTTCCTATGGCTATTACTAGTAGAATACATTGTCGTAAGTTACCCTCTAACCACAAGAAGAAGTAGATGTTATAAAGATTGTGGGATAAAGCATTATGGCAGTAGTGCCTACATCACTCCAGGTGTACTGGAGGCACAAGCTATTAAGTTCTAACAAGATATATTACAGCTAAAACTTAAATAACAAATGCTGCATAGTAAGAAAAGCTAGTTTAGTCCCTAGGCTGTCTTCCTTTTTTGTTCTGGCAAGAGTGTTAAACTTCAGTATAGCCAGCATTAAAAATCTCACCAGTAATTTACGAACACCATAGAATGCACCATAGAATAAACTTTCACGAAAGGAAAATGTAGGTTGTTAGGTGATGCTCTCATGGCAAGATATATTTAGTCAATTGACCAACCTGCCAAGGCTGGTTGTGAACTTGTCAATAGTGGGATTGTTGAAGACCAGAGGAGACAGCCTCATGTCAGGAAAGTGCAGAAACAATCAAATCAATAGCGCTACAGTTCTAGAATTGGCCCGAATGACTCACTGCAATTGCCTTCAAAGTGAAATTATTCTTGATTAACAAAAGCAAAATGCATCAGGCACTTCAGCCCTTTGAGAAGAAAACATTACTTCCAATAAGATTGCTCAATACCAACAGCCTTGCACTCATTAGCAACCCTTTCATAGTAAAAGCAATCCATGCAGGTGATGAATGAGCAAATAAAAGGCCTGGGAAAGCTGCATTCTTGTTTCAATTGCCTACGAAGGTGGTTGAAGCAGAATGCTTTTTGAAAAGAAAGAATAGAAATGTTCTCTGTCTTTTATTATTTTCTTTCAGCAAATGTGTTTGACATTGGGGTCTTTGTTTGTTTTTTAGATAATGAAAAGCTGAATACTAAAATACAGTATAACATAAATACCAGCTAATTATTGTGCCTTAAAGATGGATAATATATCTCTTTATAATGCATGTCATTGCTTCCAATTTGCATACTTTACCATCCAGACTGCTTCACAATACTTGTCCGATTTCTTTTTCTCACAGCAAGTGTGATAATCCAGTATCCCCTTTTTTGCCATGAAGTTTCTTTGCCATGGAGTTTTCTTCAAAAAGATAAATAAATGGAATCGGCTATCCTGGATGTTTGATTGACCTGCACTGCTACTTAGTTTTCCAGCATCTGGTGTAAAACTAGGCTTATCTCCCTACAATGAAATGCATGATCTGTCTTTGTCTATTATTTCAGAAGAATAAAAAGTAAACACATAACTCACACATCTGCTTTCACTGCTTATCTGCAATGAGTCTGAAACTTCTCTGAGAAATGAGGTACATACAGTTCCTTGTGAGCTGATAGTTAAGCTGAAGTTTAAGTACAGACTTCCTTTACAGTCAACATTTTTGGATAATGCATGTCTTTTCACCGCCCACATAATTTTTTTTGCAATAATATGTGATGTCTGCTTTGTGTTACCTGACACATTTGCCATTGTGGTTTCAGCTAAAAATTTGGTTACATCTACCCAATCCTTTCTGATACTTTTAGGGAAAGACTCATAGTGACTCAAAAGTTGGCTGTACAAAGTCTTTTCAGGGATTTGGGCAGGTTTCATATATTCTTACGGATGCCATTGTAATCTTTCAAGATGATTTCTGATGGGAATATTGTTTTGCTAGAGCAGATGAGCTCTAGCACAATGGTAGAGAGCATTTGTTTTCTGACATAAGTATTGTAGCTCTGCGGGTGCATTGTTTCCTGGTGGAAATTAAATTGGATAGAACTAGACCCTCCCTATGTCCAGTTTTATCCAATTTAATTTCCATTAGGTGTCATGCTACATGCTGGTCAAAGGAGAAAAGATATCAGTGGCTGAATGGGCAAACTCTTGTAGATGACAGCCTGAGCCAAAAAAATATGTAGTTGGATGTGCTACATCTTGATTGAGCTCAGAGAATTGCGGTCAGTGAGTTGCTATCAGCACCTTTACTGTAGTGATGAAAGTGACAAGGCATCTCAAACCCTTTATCAATGTTATCTAAAGAATAAAGGGGATTATCCCTGAAAAAGTGGTCAGTTTCACTGGTTGTCCTTGCAACCTTTGAATGAAAGTAAATAATGCACAGATAATGCATCTGCACATGTAAAATACCAATGTCCGTGCAGTTACTGTAAATGTGTAAATATTATTATTAAATCAATTTGCATGATGACTGTTTTAGGATTTTCTTTCTTTTTTAAAAAAATTACACAGAACCTTGTTTATAAAAGCAATGATCCCTGAGACAGTTGCTGGGCTTCCTATGGATTCTTGAAACCAGAACAGAAATTTGGAATTTTGGTTCAATCTCCTTCTCTCTTTCTTTCATTCTGTTGTAGAATCAGTCAACTTAGTTGTCAGACTATGTGGCTTAGTTATACACAGCTGTATATCCTGGTTATAGAAAAGCTGTTCTCAGAGAGGCTCACTTAGCACAACCCTTGTTGTTTTCATTGGTGGGTGAAGACCTTTGCCTACATCTTTAAAATAATTCTCTTCATCTATCACTTTAAAATAATCCATGTCATCAGGGCCTCTCAGTTTGAAAATCTGTGTTTTTAATTTCTGGGTTGTGGTGAGTTTCAAGAAGTAAAAACCAGGACATCTCGAAAGTTGACACACCTCAAGCTGCTGCTGCTGCTGCTGCTGCTGCTTCTTCTTCTTCTTCTTCTTCTTCTTCTTCTTCTTCTTCTTCTTCTTCTTCTTCTTCTTGTAAAACCTACAATTTTTTTATTATTATTTTTGCAGCTTTCAGGACTTATGGCAGCCCTACCATAGTGACTTGAAGCCCAGAATCTAATTATGTGATCTGTGCCTCAATTGGTGCCATGTGTAGACATCCATGTATGGTTGTATGGGTGGTCAGGGCAGCATAAGGATATGCGGAAATATATTGGGAGATCAACTGTAGATCAACTTGTCTCTCTACAGTTCAGTTGTTGTAACAACAGGCTAGCAGGAATGTGTGGGTATAGATATGTTTTTCATCATAATCATAGTACTCTTGGCCAGTGGTTTAACAACAATTATGTTAAGAAAAAATAGTAACGGTGCACTGCAGTTTTGATTGCAGTGAATAGGATCATATTTGACTGTATTTTTGACATGCTGGTTGATTTCAAATATACTGTAAGCTGGGCTACAACAAAGTTGAGTCTGTTGGGTTTTTAATGTAAGATATTCAGGTTCATTCTGATGCATCATCTGTCTTCACTTGTGAAAAGACCTTAGAACTAATTTGTGGCAATGTCGGATGTGATGTATTAGGCTCTTCACTTGTGAAGATAAATGCCAGATCAGGTCTAAGTCATCATGTCTTGCTTCCACATATAAATCCAGACACAAAAGGAAGAAGGAAAGAAGAGTGAATAAGAGGCTATTCCCTAGAGGTTTGGTAAAGGGATACCATGCCTTTTGTTGCAGAAATTGGACAGACACTTTAATAAATCCTGTTTGTACATTCCTCTTTTGATATATCCCTCCAGGCAGATGCCATTAAAACACTCAGACCCTTCATTCAGACAACACATGGCTGCTATGTTCTGTGGGTGCCACTGGTGATTGCTAAAAGCCCTCTCAAAATGCTAGAAGGCCTAGATGAGGAAATGAAGGAGTCATTTTTCAGATTTACAGAAGGACACTGTCCCCATTAAGAAATGAAGCTTGAACACCACTTAAGTGTATCTTCTGTCCTATTTCATGGCCTTTCATATATCACTCAGAGGGGGAAGACACCATGGTGAAGGCAGAAGAAAAAGGAAAAGAAATAAAATACAATAAACAGCCCTGATTCAGAATTAAAGGTTGTAGATCTCTTGGTGTTTCTTTTAATCATGAAAGTAGACACTTTTATAAAAATTAACAAATCAGGTGCCATTGTTATTTTTATTCTGATTCCTGGTTGCTGTGAACATTTCAGTAATCAACAGTACACAATGCCTGAAAGTAAGTTAAGTCAATAGGGTGACAGCTTGAATTAGAATCAGCTCTGATACAGTATGCACAATTTACCAGAAAGTCAAATTGGGCACTGGTAGTGTCATTGCAATTTAAATTCTTATGAAACAATCTAACAGCTGGATATGTTTGAACTGTCAAAACACCTTCTTTATCAGTCTGCTTTCTGGTAAACAAAATATACGGGATGAATTTAATGTCATGCTATTACTATCATTCCATCAGTGCAAGCATCTTTGCTGATCAGGTGGAATGGTCTCTCCCTTCTTTCCCCTGCACACTATTCTGGGAGTTTTCTTGACCTCTCAGAGTTGATCTAGGATGAGCATGGCAAGTGCCATTGCAAGCCCCATTGCAACAGTAGGACTTATTGTGTTGGCTCCCGCTAACACCACTATTAAATTGAAATGGGCACTCTGTCTATAAGTACTGTTCCCCCCCCCTTTATTTCTTTCAAAATATTTTTATTGAATTTAAGTATTTAGAAATACAGGAGTAACAGAAAGAAAAAAACCAAGAAATCAAAAATGTAAACCATAAAACATCACAGCCTGGGAAAACAGAGATACAATGCAGCTCCAGAGATTAATAAATTATTGACTGCTGCAAGCATTCATTTTACAAATAACGAAAGTATATAAAAATAAAAGGTTTTTTTTAATGAGTTCCATCATTATTAAAAGTGAATATCATATAAAATATTAAATGAGCCAGACATTTGCATATACTGGTGAAACAGAATGAGCATGGGCCTCAATATTTGTATTACAAATATTTTTTATTTCTATTAGAAATAAGTTGCCATATAACAAAAAAGTGCCCATTTGAAACATGTCCATTATTTTGGGTGAGATCTTTTCAAGGAGAACAATTTGCCAAGTACTAGGATTTAGCAATTATTGAGATTGATAGGCCCCCAAGATTTGGCAATAGAGTCCCAGGCTACTAGTAAGAGGTTAGAGATAAGTTCTTTATTTTTCAATTCCCCTTCTGTTTCCATTTACAGGTTCAAAAGTACCAGGTGGAAATATTGGGCAATAGTTTGGATATCAGAGAGATCTCAGTGAACAGCTTTTTTCCACTGTGCTCATGAAAGACCTATGTGGCAAACATATCTTAATTGGGTTCCATGAAGCTCCTTCCTAAAGCACAGCTAAAGTGGAACACAATTTAATAGGAAAAGGGAATCAAGGTTCAGCATTAAAGGCTATGCATTTGCTACAGACCAAGGCTGCATTCAGACAGGACTTCATTCCATCTTCCCAATGTTTCCTTAAGTGTTACTTTTTGTGTTTTATGTGATATTTTCACACAACCTTAACCTACTTCTGGAAATTTAGTTGAAGCCCACAGACATTTGGTGCTCATTTGGTACAGACATTTGGTGCTCATTTCTTCGACCCGGGTAGGGTCGGGTGGCAATATTTCTATTATGCTTAATGTATGTAGGGTTTGGTATCAGCGTTGCTTGTGTTGTTCACTGGTGTTCCTTTGGTGGTGAGAGAGGTTGGGGTTGGCCTAGGATGTGGTTGTTTGTTTGTGATTGGCTGTGGTGATCTTTGTTTTCGTGTGTGAGTGGGGTGGGTGGGTGTTTTGGATCAGGTTAGCCATATTGATTTGTATGCTGTTGGTGGGTTATTGTCATTGTCTTGTTGGGCTGTGTATGTGATAAAGGGGAGCCATACCGGAGTAAAGGCATCTTCCTCTGTTTGTTCCCGTGTCAGTTTCAGTTTATTGGTTAATTTCTCTAGTAGGGCTGTTTCCCATACTATTTGGTACCATTGGTCCATGCTTACTCCTGACAGGTCTCTCCAGTGTCTGGTTATGGTGTTTCTGGCTGCTGAAAGTAGGTGGGTTATGAGTTCTTTGTGGTGTAAATGGGCATTGTTGTATTTTCCCACAGTTTTCATGATCATACCACCGCTGCTCACAATATGAAATTTGGTGCCGTATCATGACATACAGTTCTTTACCACCATTTAAAATTCAGCATGACTTGGATGCATGAAAGTACCTTAACACAACAGAAACTGCAGCATAAAAGGAACTTGTGTTATAACCAGTGAATTAATGCTATAAATGCCACAACTGAATGCAGTCTAAATTAACTGATCTTAGTTCCTCTTAGGACTAGTCATAATGAACTTCTCTTCCATTGATTTCAGTACAACTGGATTCAACTCAATTCCTGCTATCATGGTTTGAATCAAAATATCCATTGTGCAGAGGCATAAGCACATCCCCTCATTTACAGAGAGTTCCTGTTTGCACAAATACCCAGCTGGCTGAAGTCCTTCATGCATCCAGAAAGCCTGCTCCAGATTCTCATGTGACCTTCCTGAGCAGTGCAAGATGTTGTGGGTGGTAGAGGTACAGTAAGAGAGTAAGAGATGGCTATCCTTTTTCTCATGTAAGCAGATCTTAAGATACAAGTCGATATGTCTTTTTTAACATTTAAGATCAGCTGGAGCAGATCGCTATCCAATTTAATAGGGGTGTGCAATGGATTCAGATGAACGCCATGGTGAAGTGAGATGACTTGTTTAGCCTTGGTTATGGGGAAACGTGGTTTAAAGATAAGATAAAACTTTATTCGCATTAGCCAATAGCCAGTGCCTGGCGTGCTCTGGTCCATGGGGTCACGAAGAGTCGGACACGACTGAACGACTAAACAACAACAAAAACTTTATTCGCATTAGCCAATAGCCATAGCAACAGTATAACATTACAGTATACGCAGAAAGGAAATTTGATAGAAGAGCACAATTTAAAGTCCTGAATCAGCCGTCAGTTAGTGGCCCTTATTCTGATTGCCCCTGCTATGATGATCTTGTTCCACAGGTCTTTGTAGAGAGTACAAGACAGGAGGATGTGTGCCGCTGTTTCAGTGCTACCATCTCCACAGGAGCAAAGACCTTTCTCAGGGGGGGATCTTTGGGAATCAGCCCTCAAGTGCTGCAGATGGCAAAACAGCCGGTCTTGCAAGTGTAAAAGCACGTCTGTATTTTGGGATAATAAGTTTGTGCAGATACGGGGCCAGAGAATCAAAATGGAGAGGTGGAAAATGAACATACCAAGGACAGAATTTCCTTATAGTGGAACGTGGTCTAAATGTGACATCCTGAGTCAAAGTGAAGACCTCCCATAGTGTCTTATGGCACTCAATTGATTGAATGAAAAACAAAAAGTTTAGAAACACTGAAGCCGAACTATTACTTAACATGCTAGTTGCTATTAAGATGTGACCTTGTGCTGTTCCCATTGCTTTTCATACCAAAAAGCAAAATAGGCACCTAACACTCCTGTCAGGATAATGAAGAGTTTCATTTTGATATATGCCTATTGGAAATTTGGAAAAACCAACTACAATATATCATAGGCTATTGTATGGTGCCGCTTTTTACCGGCCCTATCAAGTTAAGTGGAATGAACAAATACTTGGAATTAATACATATGCTGGCGTTTCCTAGATTGCAGAGGAAGCAATGGTGGCAATTTATAGAATGAACATAAATCTTAAAGAGCTAGAAACAGCTGAGTATGGCACCCAGTGTAGAAGCAAACTGGCAACTGTTCTAGGGTAAAGTTGATACACAGCAGTTTCTCTTCCATTTAAACTATTTCTGTGGATACAGTACTGTTTACTATCCAGCCACAGCACAGTCTGGTTGGGGACATGTTTGTGGGCATGGTCAGAAGAAGGGCATGGTGTTACACAGTGTGCCAGTAACACACTGGACTTTGTGGAGCCTTCTAGCCCTGGCAGTTCCATTGGGGGTTTCCCAGCTGTTGCTTCGCACTACTCTTCTGCATCCAGCTACTCCACGACAACAGCTGAGATATTTATACTTTAGGAGCCCCCTCCCAATTTTTCTGATTGCAAATTGTTTTTAACAGCTTTTAGTACTGTGCTTTTATATTCTTATAGCCAGCCCTGAAAATTTATGACAAAGGGGAAGGAAGGAAGTGCTTTCATCCTTCCCCCAATCCACGCATGCGCGCGCGCACACACACACACCTGAAAGTAAATGTGCACTTATTAATTAATGAATGGAAATGTGCCATTGGTGACCTAGCAAATCATGACATTTGTGGAAACTGCAAATCGAACTGCTATGTAACCACTATCAAAATTATTTCCTCTGCATCTTTGATGATATTCCTGCAGAGCAATTGCACTTTAAAGTTCTGCAGTGGATATGCATGAATAGAAAATGCTCAATTTCAATTTGCATTGAAATCACCATTAGGAAAATAATAAGCACTTAGGAAGTTGCATACTAAAAATGCAAAGTCAATTAATGTAGTTAGTATCATCTTATTTACAAATGTAATTTCTGAAAAATAGACTTGTTTTGCATTGCATTTATGACCACAATACTGTACTGACATTTAAAGGTAGTCTAAGGAATATAAGCTAATTATTTTGCATTGGAAAATGTCAGCAGCCTAATGACAACTGCTGTATGACACAACCGACAGCTCGACACAGTGTGGGTCTCATCATGGTTCATGTTTCCCCCCCGTGAACATTAAAACAAATGAATACATTTCAATATTACTAGACCTCATTAATTAGTGGTGGAAAATCTATACAACAGTTCGCATCAGTTCACATAAAACTATTTCTTATTACCAGAACAATTTGAATTTATGATTGAGTGAAAGCATAATTAGAAAGCTGAAAGTTCTTCTTCATCTCAGCAAGTTAAGGTTAAAGTTGATCAGATTCATATATCACTTTCGAATAAACAGACCCAAAGCAATTTGCAAACAAGTAAAAAATACAATAACAACATTGCACAAAGTAAATAATATTAAAAATGAGTTTAACTGTGTGCTATTACTGGTACTGCCCAAATACCTGGGAAAGCAAAATAGTTTTTGCTTCGCATCAAAGTGATGAGAAAGTTGGTGGGCTTCTATATAATATGTCTCCTCCCTAAGCCCTCAGGCCCACCCTTTCTTCCCCAGCCCCACAGTGTGGAAAGCCGTCTCCTGCCTCAAAGTGCTCCTGGAGATCAGCTATGGCATAACATCACGTTCTTCCACAGAAGCAGTGGAAATGACCACTGGCTTGCACTTGGAGAACCCCTCCTATTTGCATGTTTTTCCAAAAAAACTGTTTTAAAAAATTAAAAGAGGAAGATAAACATCTGCTGCTGAATCATAAGTTTCTGTTGGCCTACCAGTATCTTGAACATTTCATGGTGGCATTGCTCATGGTCACATTTTGCCCCTCAGTGGGGTTGCCTCCAAAGTCTGTTCCTTGTGCTTCTGCATCTTGCCTAGAATGGAGTGGTTCTGTGATGTATGCACAGTGGATATAGATGGCCATTTGGTATCACCATCATGAACTTCAAAAACTGGGTTCGGCAAGGCTGTGGTCTGGGAAACCATCACCTGCCCCTATGGTGAAGATCTTACCTAACTCATATGCAGAATGTATGAAATCTAGAAAGCAGATGGAGAAAATATAGCCCACGGCAGACAATGTGATCAATAGATTCGGCTCTTAATCTGAGACATTCAAATTTTCATCTAAATAGGTGCCATATGACCAAGCATTATGCAAGATGTGACCTCTTCCCACCTCTCACTATATCCGTCTGCAATCAGACAAGTTCTAGCAGTACGATATATAATTTCTGAGCAGTATGCTTCAATGCTCCCTTCATTGCATCCAATTTATAGTGCAATGAACTCTGTGCTATATTACAGGGATGGAAATGTACTCTAGAAAGAATCCTCATGTATTAAAGAATCTTTAGGGGATGGAAGGTGATCATGGCTGATATTAATGCAGGCTGAAAGCCAGAGGGGGGAAAAACTCTCCTGCATAGAGCTTCAGACTATTATTACATATGTTACTTTTACCACAGGGCAAAACTATGCAAAAAACGATCGTATGGCAGTAATTTTTGTAGCCTGGAGTGGGGCCCAGGAGAGCACTAGCCGTAGTTTGATACAGAATCAGTAATTCTCAGCATGAAGAAAATCTAGGCTCTTAATTTTACCCAGGTGATTTGAAACTTCATCTACAAAAATTGGAATAATAGATCTTTCCTATTCATTCAGATGAGGATGAAATATGCTAAAGAGGTTGAGGTATTTAAGCTACTACACCCATAGGTCCAATATAATTGCAGTAGGTAAACAGCCCCATGATTCAGGAACAGAAGAAATTCATTCCAATTGAACTCTTCCATTCCCTTCTGTGACACGACCAGAAACAGTTTTGATGCGTAGCATGTTTTCTAATGAAAATCTGAGCAAATGGTATTAGAGTACAGTCACAAAAATGATCCAGATTTTTTTTTTTAGCTGCATTAATACTAATTGTGCTTTTTGATTAAGATGATCAAAAGGCACAATTTGAGACATTTGCAAGATTATAAAATCCATTAATGCTAATGAAATTTATGAGTATTCATTAAGCGAAAGAATAGACTGCAGTGTATGTCAAAGAGAACAAAAAGTCTGATTATACTGGAATGCTAAAAAAAATGCTGGGTGAACATTTTATACTACTGGTGAATTTTTGTCCTGTTGTATCAATGCCAGTATGCTGTGATTTTCCTACACATTTATCATGGACAGCTGCCCAAAGATTGGCAATTAAAGAGATTACAGAAGTATAGTGTTCAGATCAAGGGAAGTAATAGTATCACTCTATTATGCTGTGGTCGGACCACACCGTGTCCAGTTGGGGTGCTACAAATTAAGAATATTGACAAGCTGGAACGTGTGTAGAGGAGGGTGACTAAGAAGATCAAGGGTCTGGAAACAAAGACTTATGAGGAACAGTTGAGAGAGTTTAGCCAGGAAAAGAGGATACTCAGAGGAGATATGATAGCCATCTTCAAATATCTAAAGCATTGCCACCAAGAAGAAGAAGAAGAAGAAGAAGAAGAAGAAGAAGAAGACGAAGAAGAAGAGTAGTAGTAGTAGTAGTAGTAGTAGTTTGGATTTGATATCCCGCTATATCACTACCCGAAGGAGTCTCAAAGCGGCTAACAATCTCCTTTCCCTTCCTCCCCCACAACAAACACTCTGTGAGGTGAGTGGAGCTGAGAGACCTCAAAGAAGTGTGATTAGCCCAAGGTCACCCAGCAGCTGCATGTGGAGGAGCAGAGACTCAAATCCAGTTCACTAGATTATGAGTCTATCGCTCTTAACCACTACACTAGAAGATGACGCAAGCTTGTTTTCTCCTGCTCCACACCAGGGGCAGACCTTGGTAATATGCCACCGGTGCAAGGCCAATATTTGATAACCCTCCCCCCCCCGCCCTTGAGTCACTGGCTTAAGCCTGGTGTCAGGGGTTCAGGAGCAGAGTCACAGGAGAGGGAGGAAATGGAGAGCGAGGAGGAGGAGTCTGAAGGAAATGTCAGCGAAGACAGCAGTCCAAGGTCTCTGAGTCTCTCCAGTGACTCGGAAGATTCACAGAAAGGGGCCCCCATGGTCAGGGCAAGGGGAGTGCCCAGGGGGGCACCTAAGGAAGAAGGGGCCAGAGGGGACTCAGAGAGTAGCAGCTGGAAATCCGGACCAGCTTCCCCCCCAGAGGGCAGTAGGGGGGAGGAGTCCCAAGCATCGGGATCAGGGGGCGCGCGGGCAGCGGGAGAACGTGAGGCAGGAGCGACCACACCCTCGGCAGGGAGCGAGGAAACGGTCATCAGGAAAGTTAAACGCGCGCGCGCGCCAAGTTCAAATGTACAGGAAGGCGGCAAGGTGGGCAGCCCGGGTAGGGAGCCAGGTCCTAAAGCCCGCCGAAGAGAGGGGGAAGAGTCAGAGGGCTCAACATCTGCTTCAGAAGAGTCCCGGAGGGAGGAGACACCGGGGGGTAGTAGGACCCAGAGGAAGAGAGAGAGAAGGAAGAGGTGGAGTAAGATTAGAGTGTTAAGCTGGTGCGCAGGGGGGGAAGACTCAGATGGAGCTTCGCCGGTCTAAAGTTCAGACGTAGAGCTGGGACGCTGAGGCTTTGAAATGGAAACTATTCTTCAATAAAGACTTTGATAATATACTATCGGCTAGCGTTGGTCCTTGGTGAGCTGGGACCCGGAGCCAGCCCTGACACCTGGTAAACCAGGTACCAAGATTTGGGGAGGAGATGTGAGGCTCTGGCAGGGTCCTAGAGCCCCCTACTCCATTCCAAAGCCCAGTAAGCTTGATACCTCATACCTCCTACCCAAAGACAGGCAAGCACTTTCTGGGCTTTGAGAAGGTGCCCTCCTCGGCTGCATGTCTAGGGCCACTGTACTGCTCGCATTGCCTAAATCCACCTTTGACCAGAGCTATGACCTAAACCAATGGCTTCAAGTTACAAGAAAGAAGATTCAACTAAACATAAGGAAGAACTTTCTGACAGAGCTGTTCAACAGATTCCCTCAGAAGGTGATGAACTCTTTTTCCTTGTGGATTTTTAAGCAGAGGTTGCATGGCCATCTATCACAGATGCCTTAGCTGAGATTCCTGCACTGCAGGGGGTTGGACAAGATGACCCTTGGGATCCCTTGCAATTCTACAATTCTATGATTCTCTGACTGGACTGCAAAGAACTGCTAAGTAGGATGGAAAAGGTTTTAGGTTAGTGGTGGAGAACAAGCTCTGGAAGCAAGGAAATAACTGTACAGGATCTAAGCCATTTAGCTACAGCCTCTCTAATGGCTCCTCCTCTTATTTTCATCCTTGGCTTCTTGCAATGATTTTTACTAAGAGCTTTTAGGAAACTGCCTTTTACCCAGAGTTAAATTAGTTGTGCATGTAGTCCAGTGCTGTCTGCTTTCCAAGGTGTTGGGCTTTCCCATCACTTTCCCATCACAAGGTCTTTCCCATCACTCACTGCTTGTTTCTTTTAGTTGGAGAAGCCAAGGATTGAGCCTGGAACCTCTTGCATGGGAAGCCTGTCCTCTTTCTCTGAACTAAGATCCCTCTCCCAAATGTTTTGCTTACAGCTGCCACATCATCAAGAGAGCAGTACTTTGTGAGTCCACCAGCTTGCCATTCCAAGTGCATATACCTTGATCACCAGCTAGTTTCACACAACACGATGCATGACTATGCAGGTTACGTATGAAATATTGCATTCAAGTAGCACAAAGAATACTACAAATGCAAGCCAAAATTAAAAGTGGTCCACCTTTTTAGTTTCTACAACACTACATAGTGTCCTCCAGGTGTTGTATAACTCCTGCCATCGCCAGCTAGCTTGACCAATGTCCAAATATAATGAGATCCGTAAAGCAAAACATCTGGAGGACTGCCAGGCTAGTAAGGCTGCTCCACACCTCATATGAGCCAAATACACTAGAGGAGAAAGTGGCCAAGTACATGTGTGAAACCACCCTTACTGAACACAGCTTGCACAGTCACATTACTAGTCTAAGCTAAAATGGAGCTGATAATGGCTGCCTTTGGACAACAGCCTTCCTCAGCAAGTGTAATAGCAAAATGGAAGCATATGCGTCTGGAGGATTGAAGGTGCCTTAGTTTAAGATGTACTAGCTTGCTTGGGGCTTTGGTGCTACAGTTACTAATATGTACTGTGCTGCCTTTGCTGATCCTGTCAATCCCTTTGCACTAGTAGAAATCAGCACAGGGTTCAGAACAGTCTCTCTGTGTCTTGAAAGTGTCAGGCATGCCTCTGGCCCTTTGCACTAGTAGAAATCAGCACAGGTTTCAGAACAGTCTCTCTGTGTCTTGAAAGTGTCAGGCACACCGATTTAGTGCCTCTGGCATTCAGAAAGCCATTTCCTGAAATACCCTTAGACACCTTGTGTGTGAATGTAGCAGTTTTAATGGGTTTGGCTTATTCTTGTCTGTTGTGTATCCAACAAAGTGTATGACTAGGGCTCTGCATATGCAAAAAAATGATCATCTACTCAATTTGGTCCATTGTGGCTAAACAACTCAGAGTCTTGTGGCACCTTATAGGCATTATGGCATAAATGTTAATAGCTTAGAAGCCACTTCATCAGATGCATGAAGTATCAGTTGACATAGCGAAACACTAAACTGTGTTCTCAACTGCATATGACAGGGGTGCCAACTTGAATAAAATATTGTGGGGGCCCTGGTAAGCCCTGCCCCACATAATCAATCACATGACAGAGTGCACACACACCATTTGAATGGGAATACCCATCAACTTTGTGTGAGGCCGGCCCCCTCAAATATTTTATTGTGGAGGTCAAAACCCTCATGGCCTCTATGAGTTGGCTCCTATGGCATATTATCACAGGACTCAGCTCCTGAAATTTGAAGCCATCAATCATCCAAATGCTACTGGGGCAGTGCAGGGGGGAACCCCCCCAAAAAACCTCCATATTATGGTGCAATCCTGGGAGTACGACCAATGGAAAACAATGGGATTTACCCCTGAACAGACATGTTAAAGGTTTGCACTGTAACTGACCCAGAATATTATGGCATGGCAATGAGCTCCCATTGCCTAGAAAATACACCTTTTGGAAATTATGTTGGACAGAAACAAATTCTTTAATACGATTTAGCTAACTGATATAGAAGTTATATGCTACTGAATATGTCTATGTCTATTTTGCAGTTTAAATTAGAACTGAAATGAAATTTCTCAAGACGACATTGTAATCTTCTCCAAATATTCACTAGCATTTTTGGGGTGTGACTGCCTCCTTCCCACCACTGCCAGGGCTCTATAATGATGCTAAGTCCAAACCATTGTAAATGTTACGCACACACACACACACATCCCGGGGGGGGGGGGGGGAGTAATAAGTTGCATTGCTCCTAATGCTGAGTTCCATCCCTGAGAAACTCTTGAATTTCTCTCATCCCTTGAAAAATTCAGTGAAATAGTCATCCCAATTTCTGAACCCCATAAATAGAATTGAGAATGTCAAGAAGTCTTTTGCACATAGCTCCATTTCTAGTATTAAAGTGGTCCATGTTGCATTAAAACCACAATATTTAATGTTTCAGGAAAATATCAGCATATCTCCATGCAACAAATGCACTGAAATTACTTTCAATTTACAGCAGTGTTTCTAGCCTGACATACAGTAAGTACCATTAAAGAGTATTTATTCTTTTTGTATGTACAGTAATTACAATTATAATAATTTACCAGGAGATCTATTACTGTTTACTTACCCAACAATCTCTGTGGCATTGTAACCATTAACCTTTCCCTCACAGCTAGAACCAGAAACTGTAACTGTGCTAATTATTTGCCTTCAAAACACAAAGTTCCTCTCTTCCATTCTCTGGTGGTTTTAAATTCTATAAAAAAAATAAATTCCCACAGTAATGATAAAGTAGCTAACATAAACTTACACATTAGTCAAGGGACTCAGAATTGCCATCCAACGCATCCCTTCCACTGAGTACATAGAAATTCAATCTATAAATTCTGGAAGGAAAAATTCCTGACAATGCATCATCAAGTGTATTTTTGTATTATATCAAGTCCTGACAGAATCGAAAATTACTAATCCATATTACAGAGGTCTTATGTGTTGTTGCAATATCAGGTATTATATTATTTATTTATTGTTTAATCTTATCACATAAAAATACATCAGTTGCCCGACATTATAGAAAAGTGAGCTATTTCACCCCACCTTTCTTCTATAATGGAACTGCAGCCAACATAGAGAAGATTCTCAAGTGGTCTCCTTTTCAAACACCAACCAGACTCAGACCTACTTAGATTTATAGCAAGTTTGCTGCGTTATGTGTCTTCAGATCCATACTGCATGGCTATGCATGTGAAAGAACACTTCAGAGTTAGAATGTGTCAGTGCTCAATGATACATTTCCTCTTCCATCAGATCCCCGAGGGCTGAGCTTGGGCTTCTCACTGTCAGTTGTGGAAGGTTAGTTTTATTTCCATTATAACCAGGGGTGCCAACTTGAATAAAATATGGGGGAGACAAGCAAGCCCTTCCCCACATAATTGATAATATGACACGGCACACCCACCCTATTTGAATGGCAATGCCCATCAACTTTGTGGGGGCCTGGTGCCTTCAAATATTTTATTGGGGGTGGCTGAAGGGACCTCGGCCCCTAGGAGTTGGATTCTATAATTATAACATTGTGGAACATTCAGCATTTTACTCCTGCCCCCTTTGGCAGCCATTCATTTATACAGGATAAAATAAAGGGTGCTCTCAGGGATATTATTGAATTATGTTTTTCACATAGGGAGAGAGAAACATTTTTGTTCCACACTAGCCGTGCCCCAGGTTGTGATGAAGCTACCCAGGGGGCCTACATTGCTGATCTTAACACCCAAGAGGCTCTGTAGCGAAGGAGACATTGTTTCAGATATTTGGGACCCAAGTTGCTTGAAGAAACCAGACTGCTTCATGGAGCATCTTCAGTACCTAAGTTGCTGTTGTTGTTTCTTCTAGCAGCAAAGTATAACAGTTGTATTGGATCTGGAAAACTACAATGAGCCAGTGCAAAAAAAATGACAGCCTGCCAGCACAGGAGGAAATATGTGGTATTTTATCACAAGCCCCAAAGGGTTTAGCAGATGGAAGAAAAGATCACTTAAGTGTCAGGCAGTTATTGGTATGCATATACAATTAGAAAACAAACAAAACAATTTCAACCATAAAATAAGAATAATTTTAATCATTACATACCATGAATTCCTATCATTCAAAAGATCTGAAAGCAAAGAAAGGGCAGAAATGTATTTTTTTTTGCAAATTCTAGTCAAACAACAACAATTTCATTTCTAAATCGCATCCCACGAGGCATCCAAAAGCAATTTACAGTATAATTGCCTCTTAAATAAAATCTCTGGTTATATTAAGTCGTCAAGTTTCATTTCAATACTCTTAAGATTTTCTTATATTTATGGAAGATAAAGCTATTACTGGGTTCTAGCTATGATAACTATGTTCTTCCTTCACTGTCGCAGACAGTATGCTTCTGAATGCCAGTTGCCAGAAACTGAAGGAGGGGGAAAGGATGTTGCCTCCAGGTCCAGCTTCTGGACTTGCCATCTGCTTGGTGACGGTACAAAAGAAAGATGGCTGAGATGGACTTTTGGCCTGATCCAGTAGGTCTTTGGTCATGTTGTTATGTTAACACAAAAAATCAGCATGTTGTTCATTGTAGAACTCTTTTAGAACTTCATGAGGGGAAAGGGATACGAATGGAAAGCCCACAAGGAAAGGACAAGAATTATTGGCTATATTGGAGCAACCATTAACAATTGTTAGACCTCAGTAAAGAGTTCAGGCATGATTAAACACACATTTGTCTCCGAGAGCCCAGCATACAGTGGGACTTGTTTGAAATGAATCATTAAGTACAGTACTAAGAAGTTGATTTATTCCATGTGACAGAACCTTGCTGTACACAGTGACTGGCCTCGCACATGAGATCACACTTGAAGACTTTCGTTTTCTTGCCCTCAGTGCAATCATAAAGCAGAAAGAAAGAAATAACTTGTGGCTTTAATGCACCATGCACATTCATTGCATATGAACTTGTTTAATGCAGCAGGGACCAAAGAGGTTTCATGGTTATGAAGAATGGCAAGATGTGTGTACAAATCAGAGCAAGCATATGGATGAAAAGAATTCCAAGAACTGAAAGGCTGCACAGAATACTAATATAAAGTTACCTTTTCATTTCTACAATTCATGAAAGTGCAGGGAATGTGAGCAGCCTTTCTTTGGTCAGCCTTTACTCTATCCCTGAGTTTCAATGTTGTGATTTGTTTAATGACATTCTGAAATGTTATTAACATTGTGATTAAAAAGGGTGTGTTCCAATAGCCTTCATTCCATTAAGCATAACTGAATGAAATACAACAATATCAAAATGTATTAAAATTGAGATCTTTACCGCATTATAATTACCTGCCTGATTTCATCAATGATTTGGTTGTTGTTCTAAACTCTTTCACTGGAGATAAGCTATGTCCTATATCATGGGTAGGCAAACTAAGGCCCGGGTGCCGTATCCGGCCCAATCAACTTCTAAATCTGGCCCACGGACAGTCTGGGAATCAGCCTGCTTTTACATGAGTAGAATGTGTGCTTTTATTTAAAATGCATCTCTGGGTTATTTGTGGGACATAGGGATTCGTTCTTTTTTCTCTCCCCAAAATATAGTCTGGCCCGCCACAAGGTGTGAGGGACAGTGGACCAGCCCCCTGATGAAAAAGTTTGCTGACCCCTGTCCTATATCAGATAATTTTTGTCAGATTAGGTCCTGGAAAACAACTGATTAAGTCTGGGATGGGGAACCTATGGCCCTTCAGATGTTGAATATCAACTCTTATGATTCCTGACCATTGGGCATACAGGCTGGGGCTGATGAAAGTTGGAGTCCAGCAACATCTGGAGGATCACCAGTTCTGCACTCCTGAACGCAGGTAATCCATATGATTCAAATAAGATGCAATTTCTGATTATTTGGTTCAATCAAATCCACGTATGTTTTGCACAGATTGCGGCAAATTTGTTGAACCGCATCTTACTACCATTCTTGATCCACTTTTCAGTCCTTTCTTATTACCATATGATTTCACTATATTATTTTCGAAGGACTTAAGAAAAGGACTTCTCATGTGATTTGCTCATTTCATGCATCAGAGTGGCATGGGATACCATTGCAGGAAAAGTGACCCCATGCTTCTCTGGTGGAAGGTGTGAGCTAAAAAATTCTGATTATATTATTGAGCTGCGGATACCATTTAATTAGATCCTATGAATCTCCATCTTTATCCATGTGTCTGCTCTTTCTCTGTGGCTAAACAGAGGAAGCATGCATCGTCCTATTAGCTGCCTACAGCAGATTTATTTCCTGACTTCACTGCCTCTACCACCACCGTCACACAGACACTCTGGGCAGTGACTGCTTAGGTTTCTATATGATTCCAGAAACTGGCAGACCCAACTGGATTAAAGTGAAGCACACAGTGCAAGCATAAGCTGCTTTGTCATGGCATGAATAAGCTGCTGGGCCATAACCACTTATGCTGCTCCGTTTAAGCACTGAAGCACTCCATGGCATGCACATAAGTAGGTTCTCTGCCCTAAAGCTTTGTCGTCCAAAGGTCAACTTATTATAGGTTCAAAGCAATACAGCAGAAAGTAGCAACAGCAGGAGTCCAATATAACCAGAATATGTCACGGAGATCCGACACACTTTGCAAAGCTCTCTTAAATAGCTGTGTTCACAAAGAAGAATGAGGAAGGATGGCCTCTGGGTACTATATCCAAGGAGCTGCATTAAGTCTTACACCTCAAACCGTAGCCTAATTATTTAGATGCAAAACTAACTTAAATGGACTTTGGGGGCAGGAGCAAGCAGAGACATATAGGAGTATGGTGAAAGTCATAAAGTGTAAAGCAATAAATTTGCAATAAACTATATTTTCCAGAAATAGTTGGCCCCAAATGTGATGCTTTCATCACAAGCAAAACTTCCCCTTTCCACTACTAGTACAACTACTTAACTTTAGGGCTATGTACATACCATACATTAATAGAACGTTGTTGTCCTCCAGGAATCCTATGCATACAGTATGTGTGGTGTAAAGTACTATGGAAATTGTTGTTGTTAGATAGCTTCTTATATGGTATTGAGGAACAGGTCTGAGTGGTAAAAAGACTCCAAGAAGAAACAGTTTAAAAGTTAATTTATGTACTTCTTTTTTGCAGCTTTTATCCCATTGCCCCTCACAGCCCTTTTATTTTCCTGTATCTAGCTTGGTCTGCAATGTTAATCATTGTGACCATGGTAAATGGTTTGTATTAAGGAGAATTTAATTAAATAGTGAAAGGCTACATGTTTCCATCCTTCTCTTTTTCTCTAGCCAAGGAATCAAGGGTTGTTGTTGTTTAATTAACAGCCCAAACAGGTTGCATTCAGAGTAAGTGAAACCTTCAGGCCTTGGAGCCAGTTGTTCTATTTAGTAACGATATGCCTTATTACCTTGACAGGACACATTGCACAATCCCAAATTAGATGATTAAAAAGGGCAAGATCTAATTCTGTGTCACTGCTTTCACAGAGACTGATTCACCTTTATTGCCATTGCTGCTAATGTCCGTAGTCATCTCTCTCCTTGGCACTAAACGTACTAAAGGCAAGTTCCCACATAATGCATCCCGCTTGGAAAGATTTCTGAAGAGAAATACAGAGAAAGCAAAACTTTAAAATTAGATATGGAAAGGAAGGTTGAAGTTGCTGTCCACATTTTGTTTTCAATGGTTGGCATTCAATAGGTTTTACACAGAGTAGACCCATTAAAATGGACCCAACTTACTAATGTTCATTCATTTCACATTTCTTCTTTCTTGCCAGGTTTTCAGTCTCTGCGGCTTCAACATTGTCCTTTTCCTCCTGAATACTGAACCATCACTAAACAGCTTCCTTTGGCCTACAGCAACCTCTCTTGTCACTTCCTTCTCAGTCCTTTTTTCTCTGAGATAGCCTTCAACAGTTAAGCCCTTCATTTTATTTTCTCGACAAGGACTATTTTTCTTGGGAGAAAGAAAGAAGTTCTGATCTTGTTTCCCCTGTTTTGTCCCAAATACCTTATGAGGTCACTCAGTCACCTAAAGTACAGTTTTAGTAGACATGCTAGCTTCTGGAACAGATTCACCAGACTGACACCAGCCTGCCCTCAAGCAGAACCCATCCCCTAGCACTGGAGACATGTTCCTAAACTGCTGAATAAGAAACGAGCTAAGAGGAAGGCACGTTTGGCAAACCCTCACTGTGATCAACTCCTGCCCGGAAACCTATGTCCCCACTGTGGAAGGACATGTGGATCCAGAATTGGCCTCCACAGTCACTTGCAGACTCACTGTTAAAACTGTGTTTATGGAAGACAATCTTACTCAGCTATGAGTGATCACCAAAGAAGAAGACGAAGACAAATAGTGTAAGCCAAACATCCGTACATGTTAGTAAGGGTTCATTAGCTGAGTAGTTTAAGTTGCTGGATGGAGCAAGTGCCAAGTCCAGATATTAAAATCTAAACCAGGACTAGTGAACTGCTGGCCCGAAGGATGTGTCCACTCTCCAAACATTGTTTCTGGGGTCCCAAGCCAAGGCAATGTAGCAATGAGGCCAACAAAGTGGTGCTGGGCTGGGTGGAGAGGAACCACTAAGCTGGATCATGTGAGAAACGGAAGGAAATCTGTGTGCATGCAATGTGGAACGCATGCATATATGTACTCTAGTGTGCATTTAATGTGTGTTTTATGTCTGTCTGGTATGTGCATGCATCTTCCAGTTGTTGGGTGCTCCTGTTCTCAGCAGACAGTCTGCTCTGCTCCAGGAAGTGTTTAAATGGGGTAATGCAGTCTTTGGGCCTAAAGGTTTTACCAACTCCAATATCAACTATATGCTTTTAAGCTTCCAAATATTATGTTGCCAAACCGATTTGCTGCTTCTTCTCCCTTTCTTCTTGGTGTTTCAAGCATCCCACATTGCTTGTTTGCAAATCTTTCTAAGGCTTTACATATTTTATTTTCCCCCCTATTTGGATGAAACACATTTCCCATTGGAAGAGATTGAGGCTCCATGTTTAAATGTAATATATCTTTCAGTATGTCAATGATCCAGCAGCAATGCCAGCACACATTCTTTGTGGGGTTTTAGTATTGATGGAAAAATAATATCATTATATGGTTATCTAGGCTTCCTGATAAAATAACTCCCCGTGTTTATTTCCCCTGATATTTATTTTAAGTTACACAGTGAAATATCTCATTCTGTTTAATAGCTTTCTGCTTTTCTATTTTCTTTTTGGAGGGGAGAGGTTCTGAATGCATCAGTTCCCATTTCTCAGTAGAATATATATTTCTGTCACTTGGATGATAAGTTTTAGATGATAACTTCTGGCTTGAAAGCTCCTTTTAAACTCTGGTGTGTGTATGTGTAACTATAATTATATTACTGTAGGTCTTTTCATATTTCATATAGTTCCTATCTAAGCTATAACTAAATGCTGGCTTTTCTTTCCCTACTTCATTTAATCTCTATCAATGCTCTGACTACACTGCTGTTTTTCTTTTGTGATTTTATTTGATTTAGATTAAAATAGGTTCTTTTGAAATTCTGTTTATCTCATCTATCTGGTTTCCTTTAGTGTTGTACTCTGAAATTGAAACTAGGTGACAAGTTTTCACATTTGGTTGATCCAATATTCCACTTCCAAAATGGGAGACTGGTTGTCATTGTCGTTGCCCCCCCCCCCCGGCTAATGGAGGCTAGATAGATTATTTATTAAAGTCCGAAAAGAACTTTGTCCATGTGACTGCTAGTTTTTCTTTTTCCTCTACACTGATTTGTTGGCAATATCTTAACCATTTCTTTTTATATGTTTATATTCACAAGTCAGCTTGAATGTATGAGTAAGAGAAGGATAAAATTTAAATCAACAGAATAAATCTTAAATATATTTGTTAGGAAGAAAGTCCCAGTAGGACAAAGCAGTTATGATTGCCCTATGATATCTTCGGTAGCATTTTACCCCCCACTGCTTTCTTATATTTCATGGATTTTTCATACTGTTTCATTGCATAACCATTCTTCCTTTCTCTTTGTTGCAGAATATGGAGAACAGTCCATTTTATTTTTGTACTTTAAAAGATCAGGACTTTGGGAAATATGTGGACTAAGCCTATGCAAGAAAAGGTATAGTAGTTCTAGAGAATAGTTGCTTGCAAGTTACTCCTTCTACAAACTGATAAAGCTGAGTGATAGGGATACAACGGATGCGCTGGGAATCTCTAACATGTTCCTGCTGTCCCTCACATAATGCTAATTGGATAAGGTTTTAAATACTTCAATAAGATTGGTTTCTCTCAACGAAGCTTTTCAGTGCAAGGAACCAATTCATAAAAACTCTCTATGCTGTGCTGGTGTAACCGATCACACCTACACCCCTCCATATTATCCCACACATCATAGTCTCAGCTAAAACGGGAACTAATACTGCTTCTCTGGAAATACCACCAATGCTTCTCCAGGATGCTTTTGTTTAAGATCTGTCATGTTACAAAACTTCTTGTCTGGAAATTGGAAAGCACTGATAGTAGTTCTACTTTTTTAGTATCCAGATTTCCATTTTGGATGGGATTGTTATGACTTGACAACCAGTCAACTGAAACAAGCATAAACTGAAAAGTCCAGGAGAATTACCAGGTTTCAAGCTAGCAGTCTATTTAATGCCCTGGCCTCATCAATACACTTTTTGCAAATTAGAAAATGTACTAATTCATGTATTTATAATTGAGCTTTTGAAAACATGGGTTAGTCGCAGAATATTTAAACACCATGGCTTAAATCCTAAGATAAATTAACCTAAAGATGTTTCCCATCTCTTCCATACACCTGCTGAGGTCAAGATTATTATTTATGTTATTGACAGCAACACACACAAATTGCTTACTTTTTAAATGTAGTATCTCATTAGCCTAGTGGCTGGAATGCTATGGTAACTTACCTGTTTACCATGACCCCTGGGAAAAATAAATCATGCATTATGTATTAAAAACTCTTCTGTAACAATACAATGCATATGGATCCAGATATATTAAGACATAGTCCTTTAGAAAAAAAAAGTTTCAGAAAGTGGATTGCATTTTTTTAAAAGCGTTGTCTTTTTATAGAAATTGGAGACTGTCTCAACCAATAGACATGAAACCGACACATTTAATAGAATTTTCTAGTAGTACTGACAAGGTGGCAATTTTGTGAAATCCAGCCGCTTCTTTTGTTAAACGTTTCCTCCAATCTGAGATGAAAATTGGGGTTAGAAGATTTGAACTAACAACTAAAAACATATTACAGTTAATAGGTAGGTAAGCCACACAAATAATTACCTACATAAAGATTTCTAAATAAACTCCTAAAAGGGAGCTTTGAAGGAAAATACTAATATAATTCATGCAGCATGCTTGTACATCATTCCTTCTATTTCTGATGGCCAGGTTTGACTGCTGATACTTATCATGTCAAAATGGCATCACCTAGGCACAAGAAAGAGGTGTCACCCTACTCAAGGGCACTCAGTTGTTTGCAGAAGTAACCCATATGAATGATAGGAAAAAATATTCTCAAGGTGTTGAGCAGTTTCCACTTATCAAAGGATAAAGTGCAATATATACTGTAATAAGTTTCCCCAGTGCTATTTTTCCAGAAAAATAGGTGCCAGAACTCACCATGAACACCTCCCTCATTCTCTTATAATGTCACTGAGAAGTGCTGGAACTGAGTTCTGGCTGAAAAAAAAGGCTTAAGTGTCCCTACGTATCAAAACACAAACAGCAGAAATATATAAATATACTAGAATTTGCATCATTTTTGTATAATTGTTTATTCTCTTTTTATAAATGCTTCTTGAACATAGTATGGTATATTTGTGGCCCTTTCACATATCACAAAATGTAATACAAGGCTCAATGGATCTGACCAAAGGTCTATCTGGTCTAGCATTGTACCTGTGCATAGGACTACCATTTAAGAGCAGTGAAATTTCAGAAAGGTGTACACACATTTCAAATGCTGTGTTTCCTTGCAGCAAACATTGAAACAGAGGGCTGATTGATTGGTGTGGGTATACTTCTGTGGCATGGACTGGATTTGATTCAGGAGATAAACTGAGCTACTTGCCCCCAAACCAGTAGAGATCTGGTGCTGAAGAGAAAATGGAAGTGGCATGCAACTCCTCTACATCTTCCACTGAAGTACTTTATATTGCCTTCACTGTTTCCCCAATGTCAGTCCAGGTATCTAGAAATATAACTATAACCAGTGCTTTTTTCGGGGGGGGGGATGCAGGAGTACACATACCCCTAAACATTTTGTGAATCTAGGTTTGGCCTCATTGAGGGGCAGTATTTCAACATGAGTAGGAAAATGAGAGTACCCCTAAATGCTTTTTTTTAAAAGAAAAAAAGCACTGACTATAACTTTGCTGGCATGTATAAAATCCACACAAGAACTCACATGCCACTTCTATGGTTTATAAATATGCAGGAAACTGTACCACATGATTGGGAATCTTTACACAGGTACGGTTTAGTGTTAGAAACCATGGAGGCAGTGGTAACTACCAGGGTTGGCACCACCATGCACAATGTTTGAACAAATTCCAAACTCTCACACCAGTGGTGATGCCTGTCACTGTAACTCTTTGCCTGAGGTCCTCATTCCCGTTCCTTTAGTGACCACAACTGGAGGTTTCTAAGCAGAGGTTGGGTGGCCATTTGTCATGGATGCTTTAGTTTAAATTCCTACATTGCAGGGGGCTGGACTAGATGACTCTTGGGTCCCTTCCAACTCTACAGTTCTATGATTCTAGAACTAGAGTATGATAGAGCTAGAGTTTGAGAGAGCTAGAGTATTTTTGATCACCCTTTCTTTTTCACACAACACACAATTAACCTGTGCTTTTAGCACCCAGAAGATGAGATTGATAGCCACCAATTTGGATGAATTAGTTACTAAATGTCATGGACAACTTGGAACCAGGTTACCTACAGCCCCTATATCGACTTGTAAAATTGCTTAAACCGTCTGGGGAAATTTTACTTATGGCACCACACCCTCCAGAGTATCAGAGAGCAGTGATCTGAAAGTGAATATTTCCCCCTATTGGTCCTGCACCTTAAAATGTCCTTCCCTTTGTCATGTGGGAAGCAACATCCATCACTTGCTTCTTGTAAGGACATATCTTTTTGTCCAGGCTTCCTGATCCATGAGATTAGACCTCATTATTGAAATTACATTTCTATAATAACATTTTACTCGTTTTTATGTTATATCTCCATTTTCATGATACTGTTTTATGTTGTAATTTTTATGCTGTTTAGAGGTTTTTAAATATTAAGTGGTTTAGAAATGCTTATAAATAAATATTAGACAAATTCATGGTGCTACTAGCCATGGTGACTCCGTGTTCCAGTTGCAGGACATCACAAGTGGAGAGAGTGCTATTGCAGCAGTCAGACTCTCCTTGTGTGCTTCCCATAGGCAGCTGGTTGCCCACTGGAAGAACAAGATGCTGGACTAGCTGAGTTTTTGGTGGAATCCAGCAAAGCTCTTCCTACATTCCCTCTTCACATTTCCAAAGTGCAATCAGTATGACACTAGACACTTTTTAAGATACATGTCACAAAAGCAAGCTCACATAAATGTGATGGGTTTCAACACTGTGATTTACAGATAGAACGATATTCTGCCTTGCGTCTCTTGGCGAGAGATCTTATGATTATAAAACTCATCTCTTTCAGAGCTCCCAGAAATCACTGAGAGATACTATGCAGGTAACAAAAACATGATTCTTGATAAGTCAGTCAACAGAGTTAATGTATTTGACCCTTTGTACTGCTACATGGAGTCCTCATTATCAATATTGCCCAAGCTGTTGCCACAGGCTATTGAAACTGTGGAATCTTGACATTATCATTTTGCATTTCAGCTTACTGCTCCTTGCTATAGACTGTTGTCTGTGCTGTGTCAAGCGCTAAATATTCCTCCCTGAGGACAACGTGGGAAGTTTTAGCGTCATGACTGCCACAGACCTGTCTGACATGTTTCACATGATCCACTATTATGTGAAATATAACTGTTAGATGTGAAGATTACATATATACAGTAATTTCTGACAGAAGTATGAATGGTGATGGATTACTTGACGTAAGGTAAACTGCCCAGCATGTGGGTGCCCTTAAAAATGAAAAAAAGAAAGAAACTGTCAAAAATGTAAATACGTAAACTCAGATGTTCAGTGTGAGTGACGTGTGGCCTAAGGCAGCTCCAGCCTGTCATATGACGAGTTCACACTACTGTCAAAACATTGCATAGCAGGTAAAAAGTACCATTTACAATTATGCCAACAGCTCTTCATTAGGCTTGAGTAGATAAAGATATACATATCTCAATCCTATAGAGGTTACACATCTGGTTAAATTGCTTCAAGACACACACATGCAAAACAAAAAACCAAAACCCCACAAAAACACCCCACACCCAAAACTAATAAGCTTTAGCTCATTATCAAAGAACTTTGCCATCCTGATATGAGATCTAAGATTATTATAATTTTCCATTAGACTTTAAACACTTCTAGAGTTTGTGGTCCTGTCATCTTAAATGGTCAGGGTTAGGGTTCTAGATTCTGGAGAAGTCTTCATGCATAAAACTACACCCAGCAAAGTTGTCCCCCCCCCCAAAAAAAATGCTCATGTTATATCTGCTGATACCAGGAAGAATATGCACAATATCAGAGTGGGACTACTCTGCATAGCCCCACTTCCCATGTTTTTCAAAACAAGAAAAAAATGCCCCAAAAGAGTTATATGAATGAGATTTATAATCTAATTTTAACATTCGCTCTTTTTTTGGTAGGATCCACCTGACATTTTGGGTGGATACTGGTTCCATCCATTGTAACAATGGATGGAAAATAAGCAACAAAGAAACAGCCTCCTCTTGCAGACTCACATACTATACAAAAAAAAAAAAAAAAAAAAGTGTCCCTGCACACATTTAGAAGATAGGAAGAGACAGATTTGTCATCTAGACAAGTTCTGTCCTTCAAGCAAGACATACTATTATTCACAAGAACAATCAGAAAACAATCAGCTTTAATTGATTAGGACAGGCTGTATAATTGAGAGATTAATGCAGGAAAGAATGCAAACCTACATGGCGGGAAGTTGTGAAATTGGCTGAATGGTGGGGAAACATGGCTATGGGCATGGAACTCTGCAGATCAGGTGTTAAGAGTGAAATGGCTCATTTTCTTCACAGCCCTTCACTGTTTCAGTAGGGGGGATTTTAATCTTAGAATATGTTCAAAGCAAGTCTTTATGGCCTGTTGTTTAAAAGATTCAACTAATTTATACTAGGGACGCGGGTGGCGCTGTGGGTAAAACCTCAGTGCCTAGGACCTGCCGATCGCATAGTCGGCGGTTCGAATCCCCGCGGCAGGGTGAGCTCCCGTCGTTCGGTCCCAGCTCCTGCCCACCTAGCAGTTCGAAAGCACCCCTAAGTGCAAGTAGATAAATAGGTACCGCTTTATAACAGGAAGGTAAACGGTGTTTCCGTGTGCTGCGCTGGTGCTGGCTCGCCAGAGCAGCTTTGTCATGCTGGCCACGTGACCCGGAAGTGTCTCCGGACAGTGCTGGCCCCCAGCCTCTTAAGTGAGATGGGCGCACAACCCTAGAGTCGGACACGACTGGCCCGTAAGGGCAGGGGTACCTAATTTATACTATGTAATCACCTTTGCTTGAGGCAGTGCCTCACTTGACTGGGAAGGTCCTACAAGACCTTGCATAGGTGGGAAGAGGTGATCTAATTGGTCTTAAGCCTTAAAGGGCTCTAAAGTCAAAGCCATCACTTTGAACGGGTTCCAGAATCAAACCAGAAGTCCAAATGTAGAGACAATTCACCAGATAAGCTAGTCACAGCTAGCCTCAGCCTGTTACTTTTGGGCCACCCAAGAGGTCACCAGGAGGGGAACCCTGTTTCTTCCGGTTCCTATTACATGATGCTCTTTGTTTTATGCAACATTTCATATGCTAGCCATGTAAATGGGCAGGGGAAATGCAGTAGTGGCTGTTGTGTTGGGGCAGAGCTGCAAAGCTACCCGATGTCATGAACTGGCAGGAGGACGGGGAGGAGGAAGAGGATCCCAGTAAGGGGTGTAGCTGGCAAGCAAGGAATGGGAAGTAAGTACTCACAGGGTGGCAGAGGATGGGGGTCAATGCACAGGAACCAGAGCAGCAGAACCCGTAACCAGAGCCAGAGGGCCCCCATTTCCATGAATAGGGTGGGTTCTGAGGCAGAGGGAGCAGCAGGCAGAGCACTCCAGGAGGCTGAGGCAGGCAAGGCCCACAGCCCAGCACATGAGCTGGCCAGGTGGTGTTCACTAGCTCTGAGAGGAGGGGTGTGATTCCTCAGCTGGAGGAGGCTTGGGACAGGTGAGGGTCACATGCCTCACAATCCCAGATGCTGCAATCAGCATGCAAAGTACGAAAAGAAAGCAGAGCTAAGGTGCTGTGTCTGCTCAGCTGTCCATATTGACGGACCTTGGCTTGGATGTTGATGGACCTCTACGGGACTGTGCTTCGGGTTTGACTTTGGACTGTATCCTGACAGCTGGACTGCATTTTCCTGACCTTTGAACTTTGGATTTTGGACTTGGCATACTGGCTTTCTGCCAGGTAGGCCGGGGGTTCATGACACCTGCTGACACCAGCATTTTGACGCCTCACCTGGATGGAGCTGGGGTGGTGCAGTGTAGTGGCAATTGGGTCTGTGTGGATGCATTGATAAGGTTGCCAAGTCAGAAGCAGAAATCTAAGCTAAAGGGGATGTCCCAAGGCCCAGCTGAAGAGAGAGGATATTTTTTTCTCATGCACTTTGGGGCCCTGGGTAGGGGACAATTAATCTTGGCTATTTGCTTAAGCTCTCAGGGAGAGAGGAGCCTAGTGTGGTGTTTTTAGATCTCTCACACTCTCCCCATCTTTCACACTCAGTAAAACAGAGCACAGGCTGATGCCCCTGAATGCTGCAATCCTAAACACATTTACTGGCAGAAGTGACCAGATAGGACAATAACACAAAGCAGATTATCTTTCCCTACTTTACACAGAAATTCCTACAAACTTTATTTTCCAAGCTCTGTGTTTAAGACGCAGGATGTGCTAAGAGTTGTAGTCCACCAAAAGGGACCAACATCATTTGCAGCTGGTGTGATTAAATTCTCCCCTTCCCCAGTGTTGATGGGAATGCATTTTCTTTAAATGGAGAAAAGCAGGAAAAATAAAGAAAATGCTGCCCTACCGCAATCTAGCAGGATATAGGAAGTGGCTACAGCTCCTCAATGGATTCTCTC
Source organism: Podarcis tiliguerta (assembly GCF_965153285.1). NCBI lineage: Eukaryota > Metazoa > Chordata > Lepidosauria > Squamata > Lacertidae > Podarcis > Podarcis tiliguerta. Next base: position 46,921,432 of record NC_139537.1, on the reverse strand, counting down.
ATCTCCCTACTGTTAGATTGCTATGCTACTCATGTATCTCCCGTACCATAGCTTGTCCCTCCATGATTATAGGATTGTAACTTCAGTTGAAGTTCCTTACTTTCAAGTCAATGTACATGATCAGTTGCAATTGTATTATGGGAGCAAAGACAATATTTACCAGAAAAGAAAATATTGTTTTCTACAGATCAAATGATCTTTACACTGTTGCCTGGCTATTAAATTGTTTTCTATACAGGCTACAAGTATATTTCATCTTTTCTGTGCATTATGTATTTAATATCTAGCTGTTATGATTTAGTTGCTTACCTAGACCTTTCTACAGTTTGTGCACTTCACAATCAATAGAAATTAAAGATTATTCCGAAGATAGAGAATCTCTTGTGTTTATGTTGGTTTGATTGTTTTAGGAGGTGCTTGTGGGGGGAGGGGGGGAGGAAAGCTAAGAAATAGCTGCATTTACTGTTAGTCGCTCAAAATATATAGTTCTCTTTCTTCCCTTCCATTCATTAATGCACATGCATGAATGAGCCCTCCAAGGGTAGGTTCAATGCAGAATTGATTAGTAATACTATTACAGTATAATAATCTCATCCCCCCGCCCCCTTTCTCTCTAGTATACTCAATAGTAAACTGTGGTGTTGTTTTCAGACTATAAGATCAATACAGGCCAAAGAAAATTTTCACACAGGCATTTTTGAGTGGATTGCCTGTATTAACATACCACAATGAGCTAGGTTTTAAAAAGCTTGATGTTCTTTTTTGATTATTTTTAAGAGGATGAGAAGGAAAAGGTCAAATCTCTTTAAATCCAAGCGAGTGGCAACTCTAGACTCTGTTAAGTATGTGATAGGGTGTAATTGTACTTGGCATTTGATCTTTGTCTTCTATTGTGTCAGCTTCTTTCAGATGTTTTGCGCATTAAACTAACCTTGCAAAAAGTGCCCCTGGCTTCAAGTTAAGTGTGTGTGATTTTTGAAGGTAGATGGGATGGTGGCATCATGTGCCTTCAAGGATTACACACACACACGAATACCTTGCTGGTCTAGACATGGGTCAGACGTTGGATGGGTTACCACCTGGGAACAACATGGGCACCACTTTGGGTTCCATGGTGCAGGAAAGGTGATAAATTTAAGAAAATAATGAACTATCTATCTATAAAATATTCCAAGCTCTTTCGTGCATGGCAGGGAAATACAGCTTAACAGCTTTGAGAAACAGAGGAATGTGATGCTGCCAATCTGTAGTATATTTCAGATAATTTATCAAGGAAGAACACAAAAGATTTGTCAAATACTCTGCTTTCCACCAAAGTATCCACATTATATAATCTTGCAAACACAACTGAGTACAATCCTATAGAAAAATGACTCTCCACCACCCTGGTTCTGTCCATAATATTAAATGGAATGTATACTGTTCTCTAAAGAGATATGGTCTAGTCAATCATCCAGTACAAGACCGGTGATACAAATGAATCTGTTAATGCCTTTGAGCAGGCATTGGCAAACTCGGTCCTCCAGATGATTTGAGACTACAATTCCCATCATCCCTGACCACTGGTCCTATTAGCTAGGGAAGATGGGAGTTGTGGTCCCAAAACATCTGGAGGGCCAAGTTTGCCTATGCCTGCCTTTGAGGCTCTGGAAAGAGTTGGCGAAATGGAGGCTGAAGGAACAATGCATAGAAGACTGTGGTTCTTTTTTTCTGTGGCAGACCAGACATTGCATTAGCCGCCACTCCAACAAGCATTATTTATTTTGGATTTCAGTTACACAGATAAAAAGGTTAACAAGAGAAAGACAGTTCCCACAATCTTTCAACTTCAAATGTTCAGAAATTGTACAGAATAAAGCAATAGAGCAGAGACAGGCAACATGGTGTTCTCTAGATGTTTCAGACTGCAACTTCTTTAATATCTGTTCACCCCACACATCTTTCAAAACATGTGTTTGTCTTCCTCATATGTTATGCTGTTGGCATTCCAATGCTAAATAAGCATGTAACATCTGTAACAATAATTGTTGTTGTTGTTCGAGAACACCGTCGAACCGTCTCGTCCTCTGTCGTCCCCTTCTCCTTGTGCCCTCCATCTTTCCCAACATCAGGGTCTTTTCCAGGGAATCTTCTCTTCTCATGAGGTGGCCAAAGTACTGGAGTCTCAGCTTCAGGATCTGTCCTTCCAGTGAGCACTCAGGGCTGATTAAATTATTGATTTAACAATAATTAAGAGGAGCTTAAACACTACATGCAAAAGTATGCAACAAAACCCAGACAGACAGATTATACTGCTAGAGAAAAAACACATTGTTCAGGAGGAGAAAATTTGGATCACTGAAGCAGCAGTGTGTAGATGTATGGAGTGACTTCTTTCTAACAAAATATACTATCAGGTTATTATTTTCATGTGAGGATTAGTTCTGCCCTTCGTTATGATCATGCCTTTGAAGATTATGAACCCTGGATATGCTTCCAAATAAATCAGCAAGCCAAGTTTGCAACAAACATCTGTGATATCTTGCTGTATACAGAATAGTGACTTTCCGAGATGCAGTCAAAGTAATTCTTTAGTCAAATGCTGGATGGCTTCTTTTGTATGTTCTATTAAAGTTTGAAAAATTTCCATGTATCTGAGATGGCTCGCTAGCACTAAAAAGGTGTTTCTGTGCCTTAATCGGTAATGATTTTGACTTCAGTTATTACTGAAATTGCAATTACAGTCTAAACCAGATGCTTCAAACTAGGGGCCATTAATCCACATTAAGAATCTAAACTGGTGGCCTGCTACCCAGGAGACTGCCACAAGAGTCAATATAAACTGCTGGAGACAATTTCATCTTAAAAGTTTTCTAAAAGCTGCAGTAAGTAGGGCTCCATCATTTTAAGGAAAAATGGTTCCTGAACATTCCTCCCCATGTATAGCTTTTCTAAACCTTGTCACAATTTGCTGCTCTAGTTCCCCCTCTGCTTCTGCTTTCGTACTATTATCTTTTCCACTGGGCTCCCACCACCACCACCCCTGAATTATCCTAGCTAACCAGATGTAATTACAGCATTTTATGGCCAAAGTAGCTGTTACTTCAAAAGGGACGCGGGTGGCGCTGTGGGTTAAAGCCTCAGTGCCTAGGGCTTGCCGATCGAAAGGTCAGCGGTTCGAATCCCCGCGGCGGAGTGCGCTCCCGCTGTTCGGTCCCAGCGCCTGCCAACCTAGCAGTTCGAAAGCACCCCTGGGTGCAAGTAGATAAATAGGGACCGCTTACTAGCAGGAAGGTAAACGGCGTTTCTGTGTGTGGCTCTGGCTCGCCAGAGCAGCGATGTCACGCTGGCCACGTGACCCGGAAGTGTCTTCGGACAGCGCTGGCCCCCGGCCTCTTTGAGTGAGATGGGCGCACAACCCTAGAGTCTGTCAAGACTGGACCGTACGGGCAGGGGTACCTTTACCTTTTTATAGCTGTTACTTCAGCAATCCATCAGCACTACTTTAAAAGGAGAGGAACTGCCCAAAGTTGTTGGTCTTTAACAGAGCTAATAGAAACATCCTGCAATACCATCTTGTTCACTTTCCATCTTCTGTAGCCAGATGGAATGGCTTCTGTAGATCACTGATGAAGGAGGAGCCTGAGGGATCTGGTAATCAGTGCAGCACATTAAGAGGTTCTGCAGCTTTATCTTTCTCCCTCTCCTATGTCCCAATGGATTGACATGCTTAAATATCAAAAAGGGAAAGTGTTTAACTTTGGCAGACCTTGATTCTCTAAATCATTCTGCGGATTCTCTATACCAGTGGTTCCTGAATAGGTAAGTAGTGCAGACCCCCTGCTTTTCCAAAGCCAAGCCATGGACCTCCTACTTCTGAAAATGTTGATATCTCCATGATAGTTTTTCTTATGTGACTGGTGCCCTGGACTCTCTGGGAGGGTTATACAGACCCCTAGGGTCCATGGACCACCAATTGGGAACCACTGCTCTACATCATTCTGCAGATCCTAAACTAATCCCAAACATCTGGCCATTCCTGTGAACAGCTTGCATGTTTTCACATTCATCATCTATTTAAATATATGCAAAAGTAGAGTTCCCAGACTAACAAGATGTCCTTCTGAACATGTCCTATTTTAAAAGAACTAGAAGAAATAGTCAAAGAACTAGTAATTGGAATGGTTCTGATCTGAAGCAGACGGTGTTCTACTACAAAACAATGAGAATAGAATCTGGCTCTAGTTAATAAAATCCTTTAATTAAATCTCAGTAACGTGTGCTATATTGAAGTTTCAGTACTACTTTCACCTAATTCCATGTGTCACTCCTGGACTGAGAAAGGTTTTTATATCCAGATGATCCAGTGTCCATTTCCACTTTAATTAGCTTAAATTTAAAAAGGTTGATTAAAAGGAGCCTAATCATTGCGCCTACATTGCTCAAGAAGAATAAACTTAAGTAGCAAGGAAGGTCTCAATCAGAGCCATACATAATTCCCAGAGGCAATGTGGCATATTTCAGCTGTCTAATTCAAAATGCATTACATAGAAAGTGCATCCTTTCAAATCAGAAAATTAGTATTCCTCTATTGTTTGTTGTACCAATTGTGTGCAATAACTTTTGAGATTCTCCCCTCTGCCTATGAATATATATCTCTCAATTGTCTGAACATAGATTTTTGACCCTCTGTTATAAGTTGCAGACATTCTTGATTTGCTATAGCAAGCATTTGTGGTTAATGTTAACTATTAAATAGCTTATTGCTACCACACTAATGACTTCCTATTTCTGTAGTACATACAACACAATACTGCATCACATTTGTTGAAATTCAGCATGTTTCATGACAGGAATCTTTGCTTCCATTAGAAAAGGGGAAATAGAGGTTATTTCTAAACATCAAGCACAGGGATAAAAGATGCACTAGTGTTTGAGGGCTAGAGAATAGATTCAGAACTGCCTGCAGTACACTACCTATGGGAAGCCTTGGTGCTACCTGAAGAAACTCTGATTTAGTGGAGACACTTGGTGAGATTTGGTTGGAGCTTGATCTTTGGATCCTTTGCGACTTTCATCAGTCTTCTGGTGTTCAATCCATTCCTACACACACACACACTTACTTGAGAGGGTGAGTTTTGTATTGCACCTTAGATTTCTGAAGAGAAAAGATCATCTAGGGCTGTGGTGGTGTGGTTGTGGAATGCCCTCCCCAATGAGGTTTGGACTCATTGGGTAGTTTTTACCACAATCTGAACACAGTCTTTGTGCAAACATTCTGAAGTAACTGCATTGGTCAGTCCCTATTGCAGAACTAGTGTAGCTGCAATTTTTTCCCCTAGTGATTTTTGCATGCAACCTGCAAAGGACCCACCTCACTAACTGCATCATTGAATTAAATATAAAGCTGATGGACAGAAAATTTCATTGTCACATCTAAACCATGGGAAGAGGTGGCTCCTTTTGAACTTGAAAATAATTTTGTCCTTTTATCTGTTACCAGTCTTTTCTGTTGCTGCCATGGTTTATTAACTTGATTGAATACTTGTTGAGGCAAAACAAAGGTATGCCTGTGTGTGGATTTCAATCCAGATCTCCAAAATGGATCCTATTTCCTGGCAAGTGTGGAATATAAAAAGAAGGGGAGGAAACCCTAGACTCTGACCCTGGTTCTGCATGGTGACCGAAGTGTTACAGATAGGATTATCCTAGGTTTAGTGCTATATTTAATAGTTCTTTCTTTGTGATAGCTCCAGAACTGTCATTCCTTTGGAGCCTAATATCATCATAAGGTATAAAATGAGCATATTTCTCTTGCACTGCTCTTCAGAAAGAGTTCTACTCTTCATTTATATTTAGTTACAAAGCAATTTGATATTGTTATATGAGTAATTAAGCAATATTTAGACTGACCACTGACATGATGTACAGATCACTGGAAATTCCATTCAAGGCTAGCTATGGTTCCAAGTAATGAATAAACAATTTTAAGGACAATTGATGAATGCACACCATTCAACTGGATAGAATTCAATACAACTCAAATCCACTTTATTTCTAGTTAAAATGCACGCTTCAACTGAAATCAGACAATTTCTATACATACTGTCTAGACTGGCAGCAGCGCAGAAAGTCAGTTTTCTTTGCAAATTTACATTACAATGAATTTAAAAGCAATTCAGAAGATTGACTTTTGGACTAACTTTCCTTGTGCAAATGGAAGAATGGAATCTGCCTATCAAAATGATGAAATAGAGGAAGCATTTGCTAAGTACATTATGTGTGGCACTGAAATGTCTATCATTAACTTCTACAGAATATTTTTGTTTAAAAAAAATTGCCAGGCTTTCCAATTTAATATGAATTACATAAAAATCAATGGATTATAGCATAATTCCTAACATTGCATAGGTTCCCTTTGATCAAATCAGAGAAAATCTCTTTAACTAGAACCTAAAAATTGGAAAAGCACCCTTATCTTCTATAAACTGAACTCATATAAAACATGCAAGCGGCAATGGCAAAAAATGCATAAAGTCACCAATATGTGTGTCCTTTCACAGCTTTTAATTTTCAGGTGGGAATAAACAAGTAAGATCATAATAAAGAAATCCATTTGAATTGCAAATGGATACCTTCTCATACTTCCTTCAACACATGTAGGAAAAGGGGAGCGACATTGTGTGTGAATGCTTTTGATGGTCCAAATACATACTGTGTATCTAGGCTGCTTCTGCTTAGCAAACTCACTTCGTAATACAGACTAAGTCACAGTCACTGGTTACAATAGCAGTGATTCTGGCTCCATAATCACTTAAATAACTAACCCCAAAGAGCTTATCTGACTTACTGATAACAGAATTAAGTTACAAACTGAATGATCCCTGCTTTGGACAATTCCAACACTTCTGACCCTTATCAGGGTTCCTGGTCATATAGGGCAGAGCTTTACAAATAAACATCTGTACACAGTTAGCTTGCAGGCATAAGGTCTTTCCAGAAGTTTACTGTTCCACAGAAAAAAACACTAGATAGGGTCATGCTGGCCAGCCCAGGCCCCAGACATCATATGTCCCACTGCACCCCCTGCATCTGCATTGACATGAACATCAGCAAAGGGAGAAACTGCCACATGCACAGCTGTACACAGGCACAGACATCAGGGTAAGGGCTGGTGGGGTATGTTGAGGGCAGGGACAGCTGGCAAGGGCTCTCTTCTGGGTCACTTATTTTTTGTATGCATATCACAAACATCTAAGCAGTGCCTGATGTCACTTTGCCCACTTCCTTGTCCTCATACACACTCACTTATGTGGATCAGTTGTCTGGCCTGGAAAGGCTTTTAGCAGTAAGGACTGCAGGTAGAATTCAACAGTAACCTTTGCATACATTTGAGGAAGCAGTTCCCATCACCTCTGTGTCTTGTGTAGCTGTAGGTGTAGGGAACTCAACTTTAAAGATTCCCCCTGCTACTACATCTCTGTTCATTACCTGATTAATTTCCTGCTGTTACACAGTTGATAAAGATACAAGAGCTTTGCTAAATAAATAAATAGAAGCCTGGGGGTGGGGGGGAGAGAAGATAAATTCTTTCCTCTCTTTGACATGCCCCTTTCCCCATCAAGTGATTTCTTTATGGTTTTCATCATGTCTAATGTAGATACAATCAAAGTGCCAGACATGCTGTGAAAATTCAGAGTCATGATGCTGAATAAATTCAGTTCCTGTGACTGGCAGCTCTTGTGAGTGAAAAGAAAGAAGCTTTTTAAAAATTAATGTTTGTGAAATTCCTGATGGTACTAGAGAGTGCCAACCACTAACAAACATTTGTTTGCTTAGATCTGGCTGAGAAATATTGTGAAACAGATCAGGCTTCAGTGATTCATTATTTATTGTCCACCAGCTTGATCACCGCAAAGTCCAATGAATTGAAATTAACTTGTTAGCTGTGCTAACATTTGTGTCGATCCCAAACTGGGGCCCTGGTCTTAAAGAAGGACCTGTAAAAAAACATAATGCATTATTTCTGTAGCTATTCTTGATAGTGTATATCAAGCTCACAAACTGGATAAACATGGGAAGGGAACAAAATATTTATGTGGCAATCTGTGACAGCAATATTCCTATTGTCAGAAGCTGTTCATAGATGCTGTGTACGCTGACATTTCCCTATCCAGATTTCATATATAGACTCTTCTGTGTGTAGACAGAGAAAAGGCGACAAGATTAATTATGTTGGCAGCTTAGCACATTTGTTCACTGAAACTACACAGGAATTTGTTTCCTCTACTTTGAAACTACAGAACATCTGCCTGGCAAAGTGGAGCAATGCTAAATTGCAGCGTAATGCAGTCCATTGCTTTTAAATTCTTTTTCAATTGCAGCCATGTCTTTTCTGCTGACAGTGTGGTGGGGAAAACACAAAGCAAGCAAAACAAAACAAAACAAATGCCAAGTAAACAAGGGAATTGTAGCAATTCCTGCTAAGAGCATACTAATGAGATCAGTGCTATATAATACTTCATTACTCAGGTGATAACTAACTGCCCATGTGATTGAGTCCCCTTCCTCACAACACACTTTTTTGCCATTCCATATGTTTCAAAATCCTAATTCAGAATCTGAAAGAGTTCTAGTTGGGTTCATAGTAACGCCACAGTTGACATCAGTCATACCTGGGAGGAGTGGGCAAGGGCAGCTATCATACAGAAAAGGAAGGGTAGGTGGAGGGAATCAGTAGATGGAGGTCTTGCACCCCTTTCTTAATAGACTACTCCAGGAGGTGTTGAATTTGCAACAGAAATCCTTCAGTGCACAAACACCCTTTTTGGAAGTAGATTTATTTTTATTTTATATGGTTTTATAGGTTGAATGGAAGTAGAGCTTGTTACATGGAAACAGGGCAAAAACTAGACCCTCAAAATTCCTGCTCCATCCCTACCACCAACAGAAGTAACTTTAAAGCTGTAAGAATCACAATATAGCAATGAACTCAACACTTCATTCTGCTTATTAATATATAATTGCATGGCAAGGCCCCTATTCCCCAAGGCACAAATAACTTGACAACACACAACATATTGGGTTTGGGGGATTAAATAAGGCCACCACTTCATTGGTTACAAATGTGAAAGGTTTGGCCATAGGCACTGAGGTAAGCAACGGTGCATGTCACTCCCGTCAGTCTGCTGGGAGTATTTCTAAGAGTGAAGCCAGTGTGTGGGGGGGGGGGAGAGAATGCCCTATGACCTACATCAAATCAGGACATTCCCCAAGCAGTCCCCATTGGAGGAGTGGTATGGCCCTAGCCCCTGTTCGGACATTGGACAGGAGCCAAAGACAGACTAGGCTTACCCAATGAGAGAGGCCAAAAGTCCCTGCCATCCTTCCCCTGGGTGCAGAGCCAAGCGCTGTTACTGGTCAGTTGGCACCATGCCCAGGTGACACCCCTAGATTCCTGCCGCCATTGGCCAATTTGATGGTAGAAGTATGATCTGGCTGGCAATAGGCCAGTTCACAGGGGAGACACGGTGCCTGCTAGCAAAGCCACCCACCAGAGGAGGGCAAAAAGACTTGTGGTTACAACTGAAAATCTGTGGGGTTCAGCTGGTAGGGTTGAAATCAACCAAACTTAATACATAAAAGTAAGTTCATAAGAAGAACATGCTGGATCAGGCAATGGCCCATTTAGTACAGCATTCTGCTGCCTATAGGATGCCAGATACCTGTAGGAAACCCACCAGCAAGACCACTGTACTCTCCCCACCTGTGATTCCTAGCAAGTGGTATTCAGAGACATATTGCTTCTTGCCAATGGAGGTAGAACATATCTATCATGCCTAGTATTTATTCATAACCTTGTTCTAAATGATTTTGTCATGGGATGTGCTTTGTACAAATTTTGTATTCTAAGTAACGTTCACGTTGCTAGCAAAATCTATGGAGTGAGTCTTTTATTACATTACCCCAGTATTTTGAGTTTGGATGTGAATCAAAGTATTGCAAATTCAAGATTAACCTCAAATGTTGATTAACAAATGAATCGGAAATAACTTCAAAGCAATATGTCTCCTTTTTATTATTCTGTTACCTTGATGATTATAGATGTAAAAGATCTGGCAAAACATCTACGCCTTGAAAGCACAATACATAAAACAAGCACTGCACATCTTGTAATTAATTAGGTTGATGTTTTTATTTTTGCATTGCCGAGATTGGTATTTTTCTCTTTGTTGCTGTTGATCATAAAAGTGTTACTTTATTTTTAGCCCAATATTGATTGTGTGCTATTGGGATCCTCAGTTTCAACAAGCAACTTCAGATGCAGTGTGAAAAGCAAGGACTGATTTTCCAGCTAGCTAATTCAGTGTCATTATGACTTTGTAGCTTTTAGCTGACCTGCTTTCCATGGTCCACAAAGGCTCTTATGATGCCATGGAGGGGAAAGGGTGAGGGAATGTTCTGCCTAAACCACTTGTGATGCAATGACAAGTGAAGGTTGCAATTGTGTCACACAGTTCAGGCAGGAGTGCAGGGGAGAAAAGCAAATATAACTGATTGAAGTGAAAACATCGCCCGCTCTCAGAGAGTGGAATGGAAAGAGGCTATCCAAGCTAGAACTCTCATGCTGGGTCCTGTGAGCTGTCGCCACACTGATATACTGTTTCAATTGTCACTGAGGGGCTAGCTCACCCAGGAGAAGATGAGCGAAGGGAAGTCTCCACACATTTCAAACCCTCCGCAGCCCAGCATAAGGGTGGTGGTAGAGTGAATCATAGATTTGTAGAATCATAGAGTTGGAAGGGATCCTGAGGGTCATCTAGGCCAACTCCCTGCAATGCAGGAATCTTAACTAGATTATATGTGGCCATTCAGCCTTTGCTTAAAAACCTCCAAGGAAGGAGAGTCCACCACCTCTCATGGGAATCTGTTACACTGTCAAACAGCTCTTACTGTCAGAAAGTTATTCCTGATGTTTAGTTGAAATCTCATCTATTGTAGCTTGAAGACATTCATTAAGGTCCTACCCTAGAGAAAGAGAAAACAAGCAATGAGCATTCTTCCAGATTTTCCTGTGCTGTGTTCATACATCTTCCTATTAATCATTCATTTATCCCACACTTTTCAGCGCATTTCCCTATTATTATCCTAACCTTCAGAAATACAGAAGTGTTTTTTGGGAGCGTGTGTGCGATTTGTTGCACCAGGGTGACAGAGCACTTTAATTCACTTTAATTGTGCAAACTTAAAAGTTCTGGTATGCATTTGCATTCCTTTCTGCAAAATACTGAAAGTCTCAGGTGATCTGAGATTAACATCTACTGAAAATGGCACAGTGTTGAGTATGCTACTGAATGGGTCCATATTTGTGTAATTACTAGCGCTCATTTGTTTTTCAATGCTTTAAAAATAACTCCCCAAGTCATAGTTAATATTATTTATCAGGCTCGTGTCTAGAAGCTTCAGTGCCAAGCCCATCTCAACCAGTTGAAATCCCTTCTTCCCCAGCTAGGCTGATGTTATGAAGAATGTCCCCAAATTGGTTCTTATATGTTAAATAACTAATATAAATGAGATTAAGAAAGCAGAGGTCAAGACCAAGAATTATTCAGTGGAAAGTAATTGACTATGAAAACCAAATTAACATCTGGATGTTTTACATGCAGAGGTGAGCATTATGGCAGGAGATGCTCTGTGAACATATGAAATTGTTTTCCGAGAAGTCTCCTGGTGTTTGTTAGATGTCTAATAGCAAAAATGAATTTATTTCTTAATTAACTCTGCCTCAGGAGGCTATTAAAAATAAACCATTAGGTTTTGTTCATACTCAGACAATCCTGATAAATATAAAAGGTCAATTGACTGACCCTGTCCCTTAGGAGATAACTCTACTACCTTACTGCATAGGATGAATCACAAGCTGGAAGTAATCCTGGCTATTTCGCTTGAAGTTTTTAAGGGTTTAAGTATCACAAAATTAATAGATTTTACTTTGCTGTAAAGGTGAGTGTGCTGGAAGGGTGACACTATATAAAAATGTCATTTGTGTGATTAGTGGAATGACTCAAGCGCAGGGGATTAATAGCATATGAATATGTAACTTCTTCAGCAGCTAGAGGGTAAAAGGTTGAAAAAGAGCAGTGATGGCTTACCATTTTGGCTAGTGTGTCACAATTCAGAACTGATTCTTTATTTGGAAATGTAATGAGGGTCGAGGAAAGAAGGTATAATAGGGTCTATGGTCCAAAGAGCTGCTTCAACTCAAGGTAGCGGCTTGCAGAAGCCCAGTGGAACCTTTGAGCTGGATGTGATAATATGTCATAGAGGACACTGTACTGAAGGTCTGAGTGGCCACATAAAGCATTCCAATTCATGAATTTCCCCACCTTGCCTATTGCTTTACCTTCCTGCATAGCTGGGCTCACCCTAGAAAAGATTTCTATAAATTCTGAGCCAGTACAAAACTGTGAGTTGCATCCAGCTAAGTTTACTTAGATGGATCCCATTAAAATCAATGGACCTAATGTTGACTCATTTTAATGGGTCTACTCTGAGTGCCTAATAATGGATACAAGCCCATGTGTTTGCTGCAGGTCTACTACTACAGTACCTTTTCCTTTTCATAGGGTGTAGACCTATGCATAAAAGTAAAATTCATTATTATTCATTATATGGTAAAGAAAATTGGTCCTGAATCATAGACATGCAGACTCACATTTAGTCTCTGAAGTTACCATTAATGGATTACATCTACTGTGGGCATAGGAGCCAACTCTTAGGGGCTAAGGTCCTGCCCCCATTGCACACATGAGGAATGGTGGGGGCCTCCCCACCCCCCCACCCCGCCACTCCTGATAAGGATCCTGAATCTTCCCAGGAACAGTTGGACAGTATAGATTTGGAACAGTGGTTTGCAGAGGGACATAGTTTAGAAGACAAAAGTTGGGAAGAACTGGGTGGTGAACACTTAGGAGAAGAAGAACCGAGAAAGAGAGAGTTAACAGACTCCGGTTCGCTGGAAAGTGTCCCGCCGATCAGTCCAAGGTCACAGAGATTAGATGACGTAGCTGCACAGAAGGCCCAGTGGTTGCGAGATCAGGTTGCAAGACGAGAAAGTGATGAGGGTGACTAGGGGGGAAGTGGGGGGGGCCCTTAATTGGGAGCAACTTTACTCTGAGAATGGACTCTTTGTTCTTTCGCTGCAATCATTAAAATCTCTTTAAATGGTAAGAGACTATTTTTGTTTTGTTCTGCTTTTCCACGGCCAAAGGGAGGGAGGAAACTGCTTCCCCGAAGCCTGACACCCATAAAGTATCTGGTGACAACCCCTCTCAAGTTGAGGGGCACCACATCATGGGCGGGGCAGGACTTATCTGCCCCCCCTCAATATTTTATTCACTCTTGACTATGGGTTTGCTATAGTACTGTGTTTGGTGGATAAATAACCATGAATACTAAGTGCTTCTGACACTTAAGATCAGTTATTTTTCTATATATACTCAGTCTTACCTTTGTTGTTTCACTTTCTTCTACAGAGCATACCTGCTCTTACTGAAGCTGCATAGATAAAATAATAAAATGGTACTGAATCCTTGGATACAATTTTGTGAGTTCTTTGGAAACTCACAACTGAGGAGTCTTAATTGGAAGCACCAAGTTGTTTGCTTGCTAGAATCCAGTTCCTTCTGCTTTCCTTCCTTTTCTATGATGTAGAAGGACAAGTACCCTCATACTATTTTGTTAATTTCTAAGGAATAAATCAAGAGAAGACTCTTGTTTATAGAAATAAATTGAATTGTACATCTTTGGGTGGGGCTGGGGAAATATAGTTAGGGAATTTATGGGTCCTCAATATTATGCTATAATCTCACATTGCAACCCAAGTGGCTCTAATTTGAAAATGATCAGAAATACTTCACAGAATAGGTTAATAGATTAGCTTTTACTAGGCTGAATTATTGTACAATAAAATACATTAATCTAGTATGTGCACATTATGAGAACAATATTTCACAAGCAACTCATTATATGCAGTGAACTCTGTACTCATATAATTTTTGTCCTGAAACAGTGTGAATTTCAGACTTTCAAACTGTGGAGCAAGCCTAAGGAAGTATTGATTGTTTCTAGGACATTTTGGAAAGAAGACACACATAGCGGCATTCTGACTCGATTCCCATAAAGTTTGCGTGCTCCAATATCCCGGAATAATTCAAATCTCCAGTGGTGCAGGAAGTTCTCAAAAGAGGATGTTTGACTTTAGTGTTGGGGTGGGATGGCAGTCAAACTCCAACCAAATGTTGATGGCAGGAGCAAACATGAGGCCTGGAGCTCCCATAGGGCATGACCATTTTACCACCACCCTCCCCAAAGCCCCTACCAAAGCAACAGCCTGTCATTGTTTTGGTAGCTACTTGAAGAAGAAGCTGTAGAAATAGGTGGCTATACAGAGTTCTAAAGTGCACTGAGACTACTTCTGGAGGGCTGTAAACAGGGAAAAGGTGACATGCTTGATGTGGCAAGTCTTGGCAGCACCCATCCTTTCTCCCCTGTGTGATTTTCATCACTCAGCATTTTTGAACCCCCATATAGAGCTCCAGTAAACTGAAAATGAACATTCTTAAAACCTCAGCCTGGTGAAATTCTGCAAAGAATTCTATGCAGCCGAGCAGAAATATCTACTGAAAAATGGAAGGTTTTACACTTCCATACTCCTATTTTTTTCCAAAGTGCGGATGTTTTTTGGAACCTTTGGAAATGTTAATCACACATTGTATATGAGTGATCCATTTCCTTGAAAAAAATATCCCTGAGCCTGTGCAAGGGGGAAAGCAAACAGCACAATTGGAAGTACTTGTCTGTTCCTCTTGTATATAGTTTCATTTTCAGAAGTTAAATTCTGTGGATTACAACTACAGCTTAGCTCCAAGTTAGTGTTCTTAGTACCACAGCATTAGTTACACTTGAGAAGTTATGGAAAAAAAGGCCTTTTCTTGACACAGTGAGACTCACTGCTATACAGTTTGAGAACTCTGGTACTACAGCCAATAGAGCTTATCATACATTGAAGATTACTGATGTAAGCAATTGTTTGTAGAACTGTGTTGCTAATGCAGGGTTCTTTTTTGCAGTGCGATTCACAGAAAACACATGCTGCATTTTTTAATGATAGATTTTCCACAAGAATGAGAGAGAGATCTTAAAGGGTTAATTGAAATGAGTCACTTTTAAAATACTGTAATCCCATAATTTTGCACTAAGCATTATTTTCCATGGCGATGGAAATATTTAATCCATGGCCAATTGAATATTTGATAAATCTTTTGGATAACAAGCTATATTCTTTACAGTTCCAAAGAACCGCTTGGGGATGAAGATACTCAAAATAGCCTTTTACCCTTATGTGCTACAAATAACAAAACAGACACAATGTGATAGCTATGTGATCATACCTCCTGATGTTAAAAATAAAAATAAAATCATCTGTCAGGATGAAGATCCTGAAATTAATTGGAGCAGTGAGGAGCTGGCAGATAGATAGTGTTTAGCTTTTTCTCCCTGTGCTATTTCCTCTGTATACCACAAGCTGTACTATTGCCCCAGTCACTCTTATGTGTCAACAGGGGAGGCCTTTGTGCAGTGGGTAAGGTCTGAGGGAGACACACACCCCTGCCCTAGTGAGCCCATTGTTATTAGCTACCTGTGGGGGATGCAGTTTCAGGGTCAAGCCACTGAGACTCTTCTCATACACCTGGCTGCAATCTGCTTTCCCCCCTAAAAGGCTCAGGTCAGATCCTGGTGCTTTCTTTGAGGTACACAGTGCTATTACAAGTTGGGGAAGGCAACATGCAGTTGAGCCAGATACCATTCACCTCACAACCTATTCTTTTATAAGAAGGTTGCGTAGTCAGCTCCCTCTTATTTGTTAGTCCCCTTATGAGGCCTCTCTTTTCCAGGCGGCATTCACATTGGTATTTTTGTTTCTCTGAGGGTGATTGTATATGCCCTAGCTTCAAAACCAATTCTTCATCACAGCCTTATGCCTCTGCAATGTCAGTGGTACAGATTCAAAGTTTATATGCCGTTCAAAGACTGATCAATGGGAAAGGGGGACTAGAATCTTATTCCAACTCTCCCCTGTCAGTGACCCATGTACACTCATGGGTTTTTGAACTTGCAGCCTATTGTTGGTGGCCAGCTCTTCGTTCACCAGGATGGATCATGGCTGATCAGGTGGATGGGTACTAAGAGCAGCCCTGGGGGGCTTGGGACCACCCCTTAATACAGACTCACTATTTTCACATTGGCACTGTTACTTTTGCTGGTACAGGATGGCTTGGAAAATCTGTCACCTCCTGATCAGGTTTGAGCTTGCAAATTTGGATGGAGTTTACCTGCCAGAAAGCGACAATTTACATTTGATTGGAAGATCTTTATTCAGGCCTTCTGCATTGGCTGCAGGGGGAGGTTCGGTTGGTTGGAGTTGGACCATGGTAGGTCCTGCCTTGTGGCAGAACTGGCATTGGGCAGGGTCAACACAGTATAGGGTGGTCCCCATAAGGTGCCTGAGTGGAGTATTTACCACAGCAAACCCAAGTGTGTGTTTGGTATCTGCAGGGCTTTTTTCAGCCGGAACTTGCTGGAACTCAGTTCCGGCACCTCTCAGGTGAGCGCCATTGCCATTATAAGGAAACAGGAGAGGTATTCATGGTTAGTTCCAGCACTTCTTTTTCTGGAAAAATAGTACTGGGTATCTGCCTGGTTGGAATCTGCACCCTGGTCCCCCAGTGGGACCCTGCTTGCTTGGCTTGCACCATGGCAAGGTTCAACAGTGGCCAACTCCCATGGTACAGGTTTGGAGGGATCCAAACCCAGTGGATCCATTCCATCAACATGGGGCTTGAGGAATGATGAACTGATCCTGGGACCCAGTGCCATGCCAACCCTTGTTCTGCCTGCTACTGTCAATAAAGATTTGGCCTGAGTTTATCCCATCACTGTTGTACAGTATGGCTATTTTGCTCCTCTCATGGATCACATAACGTGCCTGCCTGGGCAATTCTATTGGAAATTCTGAAACAGGAACCAAGGAAGCTGCCTTATATTGAGTCAGAGGATTGGTCTAACTCAGTACTGTCTACACTGACCGGCAGTGGCTTTCCAGGGTTTCTGATAGGGGTCTTTCCCAGCCCAGATTGAACCTGGGACCTTCTGCTTTAGCACTGAGCTACAGCCCTTCCCTACATGTAAAGTAACTCAAAATGAGAGATGGGTGCGTGAGGGTATAAATTTGTTCAAGAGATTTTTGGGACGCAGGGTTAGGTTCCTCCCCCCCTAAAATGGAAAAGAAAGCCCTTTTCTCTGTCACATTCTGAAATACCTCCATATTTAAGTGAAATACAAAGTGGCTTCTAGATTTTTGTTCCTTGGTTACATCTGGTTGCTGCTTCTCTGTACTCAGCTTTGTGAATTCCTTGAAAGCGAACATATGCGTTCCCTGAGTCAGCTTGTAGGTTGCGCCTCAAAATGAAGCAAAGCATAAAGAGTGCTGAAGAACAAAATTACGGTTGCATTGTTAATGTGTTTTGTTACCAGTGAGAATTTAGAATTTAGTCATGATTCCTTTTTTGTCTTGTGACCTGTCACAAATAATAGATGTTGCCCCAGGCCTACTTTTAATCATGTTTCATTTGTTCTTCAGTACTGCTTGGCTCAGGAAACTGACTCATTTTGATGGTTCACTTACAGTGGTGACAGGAGTATTGACCTTGTTTATTTATTTAGAACATATCATGCCCAGAAAATCTCAAGGCAATATACATAAAACATTTCTATCACCATCCAAGAGGCGATGGAGGTTGTCATCCTAAACAAATTTAGTGAAGAGTATGTTGGGAATTGCTGGCAATGGCCTAGATCCAAAGAAATGGGTGACAAGTTCTACAGACTGTGAGGGAACTTAGACTTTCCTTGCTCAAACAGTACCTTCTGTGGGCTGTGCCACCATGCTTTTGCTGTATTTATATTGGTTTTAACACACACGTTGCCAGAGTTATATCCTAATGATTACAAATCCAAGAAGCATCCTCCGGGTGATGTGACGGGTCAGTGCATCTGGCTGTTAACCAGAAGGTTGGTGGTTTGAGCCCACCCTGGGATGGCTGTGGGCAGGATTCCTGCATTGTACGGTGTTGGTCTAGATGACCCCCAATGTCACGTCTATGATTCTATGAAAAGGTGGTTTCCCTGAGGATCTGGTTACGTGCAGCAGAAGACTGCCTTTTTAAAGGCCATCTCTTGCAACTCTGTATGTCATCTGACAATTCGAGAAGCAGCAATCAGAGGAACTGAGGGTTATGACTCTCTTTCCCTGTCCTCAGCTGCCAAACTTGTTCTGTGGCTGCTCGGTCCATGTCTTAGTACATATGCTACCTTCATTTCCACAGAAGAAGGGAGGGGATAGATAGACAGCTGTACTCTGTTCTCATCTTTAAGAGAAGCGAGGGATGGATATAACTGTGTTAGAAGTTTAACAACTCATAAAATGGACCATTTTGTGCGCTCTAAGTATTGTTGGTTTGTGCAATAAAACAGATAATCTGAAATCTAGAAATTCATGTCCTGCAGTCATTGTAAGTTTCGTTCATAAATTCTTTATTGACGCCTCTGAAAGTAGATAAGATGAAGGGATTTAATTCAAAATGAAGTTGGCCAAGCTTTGGGCATTTTTATCTAGGTTTTCTTTTTGGTGCCACTCTGAACAGTTTTCAAAGGTTTATTAGACCACCTGTTTTGAAATTAAATGTATTTGCATACAAGAAACCTATGTAGGGATAAATTTTACTGCATTTTCAAAGAGAAGAGGAAAACATATACATACGCATTGATAAGGAGGAAAGCCTCTTGTGCTATGCCATAGAAATGGATGAGCATGCAGGTGGGGTGGAGTCTGAGGAAGCTGCAAATGGGTGGATGCACTTTGAAAGGGCATATGTGAAGAATATTTGGAAAATGTGAACTGGGCATTTCCTACACACTCCAAAGCCATAAGGTGGGGATCATCAGGCCCAGAGAGCAAATAGAGGCCTACAGTCCTGTCTATTTGACTCATGGGTCTCTCCCACAGACCGCAACTTCCATGAAAGCTTTTTGCCTGGCTGAATGTGTCCCTGAACTCTGATAAAATCTCTTGCTTACATGGAAAGAGAATGGCATCTCTCTCTCTCTCTCTCTGTGCAGAATCCTCTGGAATCCGCTTGGCTGGAATGTAAGATTCACAGAGTTGGATTCGACTATACCGTTCTGCTAGCAAAAGCCAGTGTATGGACTCTAGCTAGCACAACAGGGCTCCCCCCCCCCTACAAAAACTTGTTTCCCCTGCCTACCTGAAATCTGCTGTGGAAGGTTTGGAAAATCCTTATAACAGCATATGAGAGGAGAGGTGATATTGTTACATCAGGCCAGAATAAATGTTTATGCTGATCTCCGTAGCACCATTTTGAATTTCACCCACAATTTTTCATCTTTACTGTTCATTTCTTACTTCATATAAGGCAGAGTTACTCCTAAGCATGTGCGATTGGCTTTATTGGAGTGTGTCTATAGCTGCTTATTAGAATCATAAAGCTGGAAGGGACCACGAGGATCATCTAGTCCAACCCCCTGCAATGCAGGAATCTTTTGCCCAACGTAAGGCTCGAACCCACAACCCTGAGATCTCATGCTCTATCGATTGAGCTGCAAGGCTGTTATTGAGCTGCAAGGCTGTTATTAATTAATTAATTAATTAATTATGTGGCTGTTGATCATTAAAACCCACTGGGTGCCTTACAAAAACAAAGCAAAACAAAAAACCCTTCATCCAATAGTTAAGGATGCAACAATTAAAACAACATAGTAAAATAAGATCAGTAAAAACAGCCTCTCCCTAACTACAGAGCATGTAATTTTGACAGAGCCAAGGACACTAGCTACATTTTAAAGTTCTCTATGCGATGCGTGAGCATTCTAACCTTAAATTGCCTTAAGCAGATTTTTTTTTCTAAAGAGAAACTTAACTTACAGCACCTGTGTAACCAATGTAGGAAATGTCTTTATCTTTCAGTCGGTGCCATTATATGTTTGACACCGAAGAAACAGCAAACAGTAATTAAGCACAGGATTTATGTTCTCCATATGCATTTTATAAAATAGGAAAGGTTGCCTTGGTAAACACTTTCCTCCCCCTATTGCAGCTGTAATTTACTTTACCAGAATGCCTGAATTAAAATGAATGCAGCTACAGCAAAAAAAATCCTAGATTGACAGCAATTCAGAAGCAACAACTTTATTCATAAAATTTAGACACTTGTTCCTTGTTAATCCTCCAAACACAACATCTGGATTTTAATCTTCAGGCTAAAAGGATCACAGATGTTTTGAGAAAGAAGGTAAAAACAACACAATATTTTGATAAATTAGAGAAATGGGCACAATGTTGCAGTTATTGTAGTTAAAACCCAGAAACGCATGGCAAGAATGAAGCAACAAACACATAAGTACAGTTTGTGGAATGTTTGCCTAGGCATTTAATTAACAAAGGTAATACCTGGTGCCAAACAGAAGTCAGGGACAAAATAACAATGACTGCCTCTGAATGTGAACATCACTCACTGCAATAAAATAAAATAAAATAATTTTAATCAGATCAAACCTTGATTCAGATCTAGGCTTGATTACTTCTACTCGGGCCCAATTTGTATGTGGATTATAGTAACATGTTGGGTTACCCTGTGAAAGTTGAAGGGGATCCTGGAAAATCAGGGTTCAGGATAATGTGGGGAGCCTCCAGGAGTACAGGCTTCCCTGTTTTACCCTCTGAATCATGGAGGAATGAAAAGGGGTGTGGGCAGAAATAGTTCCCACCCTCCATCCCATCATGTGTTTGTTTAACTCAAAATATGAATGCTTGAATATGGCTTTTGGGAAACTGTCCAAGCAGAACATTCTATTCTGAAGGCCCTTCTTCAAGTCCCCTATCAATGGATGGACATTTGTAGTAGGACCTTCTTGCTTGTGGTATCTGGAATGTGGACTAGCCTCTTTAAGAACAACTAAGTCAGCTTGGTCAGTTAGATAAGGTTAAGTTCAGCTGGTGGTTGTTGCACATATATGGATGTGGTTCTTAATGCAGTAGTTGGTTGTGGACATCTGCTGTCTCGAGAGACAATGGAGTATGCTTCTGGAAGTAAAGGCAAACTGCTGCATTAGCAGCACCGAAGTGACCTTCCCAGGGCACAAGCCTGGACAGTGTGTATGGAGGTCCTGGGCGGCCCAGACAATGTGGTCTAAAGGAAAGCAGAGCAATATATTTGGCACCAGTTAGCCTTCAGGAGTTGCTGGAAAGAAGCATACACAATACCATCCAAACATCTTAGGGACTCCACTCCAGATTTATGTACAGTTTACTCCTTAGCCTTTTCTTTTCCTAAATATATATTGCAACGCAGCAAAGATTTAAGATCAGGTTGACAAGCCCCATGTGCCCTTCACTTCCCTCTACAACAAATGCAGAATCCACCTTCTTGACCATTGGACTTACTACTGGTCTTGCCTGCTCATTCCACCAGAGCCTGTCTTCACATGCAGGAAATCCCTCATTCACTGAGGATTTGAGACCTCTAGATTGCATCTGGGTCTTATTGTAGATAGACGTGAAATAAACTGTGTGAATGTACTATGGGGTATTTTAGGGCTCCATATCCTTTATCTTCCTGATGTGGGTAGCTGAGAAAAGAAAGAAGGAGAGGTTTGAGTTTGGCAAGAAATGACATATTCTCCAACATTTCTCCCAATGTCCCCTCTTGCTCCTCTACAGTACTGCAAATGCCCCCTTAAATGCCACCCACTTCCATCTGCTCCTGTCCTATTCTTCCTCTCTCCAGCTTTCTTGCCCTGGACACCAGAGCCAGCAAACTGCCACCCGCACCCGCATACCTCCCTCCCTCCCATTTTCCTCCAAATTATACCTTCCCCCACTTTCCGCCTACCTCTTCCCCAGTTCCTCTGTTCTCTCTTCCCTCCCCACTTCCTTCAGTTACTAGAGACCTTTCTCCAAGGCCTTCCCCAAGTCATATACTACAGACACGACTCCTCTCCTTTTGCTTCCACCCCCCTCTTCCTTCTTCCACCCCTGCTTTTAGAACCACAGTCGATGAAAACAGAGTAATGATAGACTGCTGCACATAAAGGGATTGAAATAAATATACATTACTTAATTAATTGATTAAACAAACCCTGTTTTTTAAAGAGCAGCGCCCATTACAAATAGCTTCCAAAGCATCTTGGATATTTATTGCCAATTTCCCCCAGTCAAGGAACCAGTGATAACCATGGATTTTTCTCATCCCTAGTTAAAGCCATTTAGAGCTAGATAAGACCTGATAGAATTTCCTTCTACAAAGACAGCAAATGAATAAGATGGACACAGAAATAAAGCTTGAGTGTCTGTGTGGAAATGATAGCAAGATAAACATCCTTAAATTTAGTTGGGAAGAAAATAACAGCACAGAAATTAGGCTGCCTGACAATAAATGGATCAAAGAGCTGTATCATTGTAGAATATTCAGTGCCACACAAAGACTGAATCTTTTGTCATAAATTCTGAAGTAGATATAACATTGCAGAAATCATCATTTTTTTTGGGGGGGGGAGGCAACATTTTATTTTAGGAGAACTGACACTAAGCAATATATCCTAGCCCAACTGAAACTTTGGCTCATGAACAGATACCGTATAGGGATTTCTATAAATTGTGCTAAAACTAGGGTCTGCAAAATGGCGCTTATGGAAACCACATGGTCTCATACACTTCCCATGGTGCTTGCCAAGGCCTCCTGCCCCCCCCCTTTTTAACATTAAGGCACACAGATACCGTCACTCTCTTACCTTTTTTTTTGCCTCAGGTGGTTTCTGGACCCCACGATGGATCCTGTTGTTTTAGGTCTAAGCATAACCAGTTTTCTTCTGTGAAATGGGTATTTTATAGGTGACCACAACAGTTTCCAAATGTATCCAATGTATCCATGTGCCTTCTGTGCTAAAGACTCTTGTGCTAGAGAGATTACTGATGATTTCTGTCACTAGGGGGCATGTCAGAAATCAAATGAATGTCAGAATTATACAACTAAACACACACACACACACGTATCCAGCACAAGTAAGGCAACAGGTTTACTTATTCAGATATCAAATTAAACTAGAGCTGATATAAAAAATGAACTCAGAAGTCCTGGATCCTTGCCCCAATTTTCACACAGAATTCTAAGTAAGCCTGAGCCTGCTGCAGAATGTTCCCTCTCATAACTGTTCCTATAATATTGAATGATGATCCTCCTTGGGATAGTTTAGTGCTGATGCTGCTCCTGACTCAATGCAGATGCCCTCAGTGTGATTGCATCCAGCTGTAGAGTACATCATACAGATCATTTGTTCATTGGATAAGCTGTCATCCCTGTTGTGTAGCGCACTTATGGAAAGGCTCAGTTTCACAAACAAATGGGAAAATCTGTCAATTTCCCTCCAGTTTTTCCAGCCTTATGTTTGTGACCTATTTCTGTATCTATATACATTTCTTTAAAAACCACAAACAAAAACAAACCAAAATGGTCTGTGCAAAAAATAATGCACATTTCCATGCATATTTCTCATAACATACACATTTGGCTCACTATGCTTAATAAAACATTTAGAAATGTGTTATTTCCCCATACTTAGGGATTTTTCCACAGTACATTCACTAATATACAAATTTTCACACATTTCTTGGTTTGTGAACCACGTTGCAAGTTTTGGTGAAAAATTGACATTTTTGAAAGATAGCTTTGTTTTGGTTCATGTATCAGTTTGTGATATGTGAATTAGGTGGGAATTCTATAAATGCAAATAGAAAAAGAAATCTCCACCATACCTAGTTGCACTGGTGCACACAGCAACTGGGGCAGCTTTAGATAATTACTAGAGTATGAAAGTGCATGTGTGCCACAACAAATGCAAGATATGATATTTATTTCTAAAATGGTCTTCTAACACACAACAGTGGCACTTTATCTAGCTTTTATAGTCATCCTGGATTGGGATCAGAAGCCACTGCAGCTTCTGCCAAACCAGGATGTTCTGCTTAATACGGGACACTTGGAGGGTATGTGAATGCAACCAGAAATTAGCTTTCTGATTTTGACCAGAGTCCATCTAGTTAAATCTCCTTTGTCCTACAGTTGCCTCCCTAAGGCTTCCAAGAAGTGAACAAACAGGGCACAAATAGTTCCACTCCCACACCATTCGTGCCTGAGAAACTAATAGTCAGAGGCTTACTACCTCTGAATTTTTAGTTCTCTTAGCAAAAGGAGTACCCACTAAGGAAGAGAAAACCTGGCTTCAACTCAATTATTCAGGCTTAGATGACTGTACAACTTCTTCTGCAATTAAATGAAGTGTAAAGAATTCATTCAGCTCCTCCACTCTTTCCCTGTCCTCCTTTAGCATCCTTTTGCACCTTTGTCATTGAAACAGTCCACACCTGCTAGAAACAGGTATCCAGTTTTTGACAGATTTAAAGAAATTTTAATTAACTTAACATTTCTAGCAATGTGTTCTTCAGATTCATTTTTGTTGTTTGTCTCAAATGCAACTTACACTTGTAAGTTCCTTTTTGTTATCTTACTTGGGCAAGACTCGTACTTGGTGATTTGCAGAGCATCCTTTATTCTGCTCATTAACGACACCGACCTCCTCCAGAATTAATCCATGGCATTCATTCAATCCAAACATCTACTATAGTGGTTTTAAATAAGCTTCAAATGTCCTGAAAAGATGTTACTTTCTTGACTTTTCTTTTCAATTCCCTTATGAGGGATTACCTGAGATTTGAGAAGTTTCCGCTCTTGAAACTAGATATAACTGTGTTGAACTTTCAGAGCAATGTTCCACTTATAAATGGATGAGTCAGTAGTCATTGGTTTCTACACAATGGCCAAATTCTGTGATGTGAGTGTGTATCCAGTTACTGTAGTCATAGAGTGGAACTAATGCTACCGCCATCATAGGAATTGGAGCATCAATATATATTCCACCCACAGGAAGCTGCTCAGCACAAACACAAGCTTAGCTGGGGCAAGGATCTAGTCTGCTTTTATGGGTTTTTCAAGAAAATCATGCAGGGTCAACTCATGTGCAAACTAAAATGGAAATGGAAATTCCTCTACGGTTTTGCAATCTTCTTTGCACGTTGCAAAAGTGGGGAGGCATGATTTGTCATTTGGGACAGCTGCCAGTCAATTTTAATATATATGAAGAATGTCCCTAGGAATGACACGACGTCATCACTACTGGGACATTCTCAGTGAGAAATGTCCCAGGACTTGCTGTTTCTTGCAATTCTGTTACTGCTTGGAGTGGCAGGAAAGCTTTTTACCCACCGTCTCTCTAGCACAATAAACCCCTCGCCCCGGAAATGATGAGGACCCTTTGTGTAGCTAAAGTCCCCAAATTATCTCCCATTTTAACAGGAGACCAGTAGCCTGGTGAAAGTGGAGTTTATTTTCAGTCAAGCATTTGCATGTGTCTGGCATCTTCATCAGTAGAAATCAGAATTATCATGACACTTTTTTTTTGATGAATGGGGATTTCCTTGAGAAATATTTTAGGAAATAATTGGTTTAATATGTTTTCTTTGATTGTGGAATGTTGCTGAATTGTAATTCTAAGTTTTAAAATTCTGTATCGTTGCTCCTTTTCTCTTTTGTTTTTAATTGTGAGATATTTTGTACTGGCATTTGGTCAGAAAAGCTGCTTAAAATATTTTAAATAAAAATAAAAATGTATATCACAATAAAACTTTAATTAAATATGATGCTGTTAGGAATAACCTTATGCCACTGGCTACTTAGATTTTTGTAGATGGAAGGACATTATAAAACATAGTTTCAGATGGCCAAAATAAGTATTAGTTTTGTCTAGCACTGCAGAGCCTTTTAAAAATAACCCTTGTTTCTGCCCCCCATCATAGATGTTGACAAGTTGAATGAATGATTCCAAATAACCCAAGGTTAAGTATTTCATGTACAGTACTACGCATATTCCTATAACATAGCAGTTCTATCCAGAAATATCACTGTAATCATTTGATTAAATGATTGAGTGAAACACTCATTCTGTAAAATGACTAAAAATTGCACTCACCGATCAATGATGGGTTTTACATTATGAACAAATGGACATGTTAAAATATAATGAAATGTAATATCATGCTGTATAAGTACATTATTAATTGTATGAAATGATAAAAATTGATCACAAAGTGGGCTACATGTCCCATATTTATTCTGAAATATATCATTATATGAAAAGGATTATGTGAAAGAAAACTGATGGGCACTGAGTTAGTTTCGGTTGCAATTAGCTGCGGTTTGCCAAATCCATATGAAAAATGTGCTAGTATAATAATAAAAAATAGCATTTAAGTATCGTAAGATGTATTTTAAAGAGTAAGTACTTAACTAACAGGGTTCATGGACCTCTGAAGCCAGCCTTTATAGAGTTCTTGCTGTAAAGTACAAATTAATTAGATATCAAAATGCCACCTGCAGTGAATAAAATCCCTAAATACTTAAGTGGGTACAGTGCATTAGCCAAGGTATTTAGGGGAACAAATTCTTCTGTAGTACTCTTCTTATAAGTAGCAAAGGAAGGCTGAAAAGGATGCTGCAGAAATGATTAAGATCCTCACTGATGAAATTATTTATCAGCACCTAAAGTACAGGACATTTCCCTGTGGTTCTTAGCTAGTTCTTAATTATAGTCACCTATCCATGCACCTAAAAAGATGGGGGGGGGGGGGTTGCTGAAACCCTGATTATGTTCTTATATGAGACCAGTTCATAGGATAACCCTCACTTGCACCATTCTTTCGTAAATTGCATGGAGAACCTCCATGTGAAAAATATGCTCTCTACTTCATAATTTATGCCCTACCCCATGGATGGCAGAAGTATATAACTTGACAAACCAGTCCATATGGCTATTCTATCCCCGATGGGATGGAGGGAAAAGTAGTTATATCCAAGGTATTCTAACACTCAAAATCAATATAAAATGGCAGTAAGTAAGGGATTTTCAGTTGTCCTTCTTGCAAAATTGAAATTGGGCATCTTAATTCTAGCTGCCACTTGATCTGTATTGTTTCTGTATTGCATTGAGTCAATCTTCACTTTCATTTTGGTACCGCCTTTGGTACCGCCATTCAAGTAAACTGCAGCAATTAGGGATTTTTAAATATTAAGCATTTTTTCTAAGTTCTAGAGCCCTTACAAATGGTCACATTGTCTCAAGAGGAGTTATTGTACTGCAGAATACCTTGGTGATTTATAGCATCCTACCAAATAGTAAAGTCAATTCTTCCACTGAATTCTGCCACTGTGAGGTCCATATGTGGTGAGAGTCATGTACAGGTTAGATAAGCCTTGTCCAACCTAGTGGTTCTCCAGGCGTTTTAGACTACAGCTCCCACCATCCCTGACAAATGGCCGTTGAGGTGATGGGAGTTGTGGTCCAAAGTATATGGTTGGACAAATCTTTCTTAGAAACTTCTTTAATTGATTCAAACGTTGCTTTTGTTATTGTACTGTACTGTTCACATGCCACTTTGTGACTAAACATTTCAAACAAGGTGCCGCCAACTGCTCCAAATGAAATGAGCAATGTTCAGCTATTGACCTTCTGCTGCTAACAAGCACAATCTGAAATGGTAAAAGGTGGGCGAAGTGCGTGGTAAAAAATTATATGCTAAAACCCATTAGCAGGTAATCATTCACTTTCTGCTTAGTAGATGATTTTGTATCCTATAGTCATGATTAAAAACTGTTTCCTTCCCCCCTCTCGGGAAGTGTGCTGTCTCCCCGGGGCTAAGATCCAAGATGTAACTGAACGACTGCAAGGAATCATAAAACCCACTGACAAATACCCCTTCCTCTTGGTTCATGTGGGAACCAATGACACTGCAAGCAATAGCCTCCAGAAGATCAAAAGAGACTACGAGGCTCTGGGCAGGAAATTGAAGCAATTAAATGCACAAATCGTCATCTCATCTGTCCTCCCAGTTGAACGACGTGGCCCAGGGAGAGAGAGGAAAATAGTGGAAGTAAACAGCTGGCTTCGCAAATGGTGTAAACAGGAACGGTTTGGATTCTTAGATCACGGACTGCAGTTTCTTGAGGACGGACTTCTGGCAAGCGATGGGCTGCACCTCACAACGGTTGGGAGGAATGTTTTTGCCAAAAAACTCAGAAACCTCATCAGGAGGGCTTTAAACTGACTAATGTGGGGGAGGGAGACAGTGCTCCTGAAGGTAGGAGTCTATTAATTGATGAAGATGATCATCCAAATGTCATAGACCAAATGGAGCAAACAGCAAGCAGACCTAGTGGTGGGAGGAAAAAATCCTTAAATAAGAGACACGGGGGAATGACTAATGGACTTCAATGTCTGTACACTAATGCACAAAGCATGGGAAATAAACAAGATGAGCTTGAGCTCTTGGTACAGCAAACTAAATATGACATAATAGGCATCACTGAAACCTGGTGGGATAAGTCCCACGATTGGAATGTAAAAATAGAGGGATACAATCTATTTCAGAGAAACAGACCAGACAAGAAAGGAGGAGGAGTGGCGTTATATGTCAGGGATGTGTATACCTGTGAAGAGATCCAAGATTTAGAACCTCAAAGCCAAAGTGAGAGCATTTGGGTCAAAATTAAGGGAGAGAAGAATAATAGTGACCTCATTGTGGGAGTTTACTATAGATCCCCAAGCCAAACGGAGGACATAGATGATGCCTTCCTGGAACAGATGGCCAAGCATGCAAAAGGAAGGGAGATAGTAGTAATGGGGGACTTCAATTACCCAGATATTTGTTGGAGGTCAAACTCAGCCAAGAGCATAAGGTCAAACAGATTCCTCACTGGCCTTGCAGACAACTTCATTGTCCAGAAAGTGGGAGAAGCAACAAGAGGAACAGCCATTTTAGATCTGGTCCTAACCAATGTCGATGACCTGGTTAATGGGGTAGAAGTGGAAGGATCATTAGGCGCAAGTGATCATGCTCTTCTGAAGTTTACTATACAACGGAAAGGAGCAGCCAAGCATACTAGGACTCAATTTCTTGACTTTAAGAAAGCCGACTTCATAAAACTTAGGGAAGTGCTGGGTGAGATCCCATGGACAGTAATACTAAAAGGAAAGGGAGTTCATGATGGCTGGGAGTTTGTTAAGAGGGAGATAGTAAAAGCACAACTTCAGGCAATACCAATGAGACGGAAACATGGAAGGTGCCTAAAGAAGCCAGGGTGGCTATCTAAAGAACTTTTAACTGAGTTAAGATTAAAAAAGGATGTGTACAAAAAATGGAAAAGGGGGGAAACCACCAAAGAGGAATTCAAACAAATAGCCAGCACGTGTAGACACAAAGTCAGAAAAGCTAAAGCACAGAATGAACTCAGGCTTGCTAGAGAGGTTAAAAGCAACAAAAAAGGCTTTTATGGGTATGTTCGTAGCAAAAGGAAGAACAAAGAAACAGTGGGGTCACTCAGAGGAGAAGATGGTGAAATGCAAACAGGGGACACAGAAAGGGCTGAACTCCTCAATGCCTTCTTTGCCTCAGTCTTCTCCGATAAAGAAAACAATGCCCGACCTGAAGAATTTGGAGGAAATGATTTAGCAGAGGAAACACAGCCCAGAATAACTAAGGAGATAGTACAAGAATACTTGGCTAGTTTAGATGTATTCAAGTCTCCAGGGCCAGATGAACTGCATCCAAGAGTATTAAAAGAACTGGCAGATGTGATCTCAGAACCACTGGCAGTCATCTTTGAGAATTCCTGGAGAACAGGCGAAGTCCCGGCAGACTGGAGGAGGGCAAATGTTGTCCCTATTTTCAAAAAGGGGAAAAGAGAGGACCCAAATAATTACCGCCCAGTCAGTCTAACATCAATACCAGGGAAGATTCTGGAGCAGATCATTAAGCAAACAATCTGTGAGCACCTAGAAAGGAATGCTGTGATCACCAATAGTCAGCATGGATTTCTGAAAAATAAGTCATGTCAGACTAACCTGATCTCATTTTTTGACAGAATTACAAGCCTGGTAGATGAAGGGAACGCAGTGGATGTAGTCTACCTTGATTTCAGCAAGGCATTTGACAAGGTGCCCCATGATATTCTTGTAAAGAAGCTGGTAAAATGCGGTCTTGACTATGCTACCACTCAGTGGATTTGTAACTGGCTGACTGACCGGACCCAAAGGGTGCTCATCAATGGTTCCTCTTCATCCTGGAGAAGAGTGACTAGTGGGGTGCCACAGGGTTCTGTCTTGGGCCCGGTCTTATTCAACATCTTTATCAACGACTTGGATGATGGACTCAAGGGCATCCTGATCAAATTTGCAGATGACACCAAACTGGGAGGGGTGGCTAACACCCCAGAAGACAGGATCACACTTCAAAACGACCTTGACAGATTAGAGAACTGGGCCAAAACAAACAAGATGAATTTTAACAGGGAGAAATGTAAAGTATTGCACTTGGGCAAAAAAAATGAGAGGCACAAATACAAGATGGGTGACACCTGGCTTGAGAGCAGTACATGTGAAAAGGATCTAGGAGTCTTGGTTGACCACAAACTTAACATGAGCCAACAGTGTGACGCGGCAGCTAAAAAAGCCAATGCAGTTCTGGGCTGCATCAATAGGAGTATAGCATCTAGATCAAGGGAAGTAATAGTGCCACTGTATTCTGCTCTGGTCAGACCTCACCTGGAGTACTGTGTCCAGTTCTGGGCACCACAGTTCAAGAAGGACACTGACAAACTAGAACGTGTACAGAGGAGGGCAACCAAAATGGTCAAAGGCCTGGAAACAATGCCTTATGAGGATCGGCTAAGGGAGCTGGGCATGTTTAGCCTGGAGAAGAGGAGGTTAAGGGGTGATATGATAGCCATGTTCAAATATATAAAAGGATGTCACATAGAGGAGGGAGAAAGGTTGTTTTCTGCTGCTCCAGAGAAGCGGACACGGAGCAATGGATACAAACTACAAGAAAGAAGATTCCACCTAAACATTAGGAAGAACTTCCTGACAGTAAGAGCTGTTCGACAGTGGAATTTGCTGCCAAGGAGTGTGGTGGAGTCTCCTTCTTTGGAGGTCTTTAAGCAGAGGCTTGACAACCACATGTCAGGAGTGCTCTGATGGTGTTTCCTGCTTGGCAGGGGGTTGGACTCGATGACCCTTGTGGTCTCTTCCAACTCTATGATTCTATGATTCTATGATTCTATGATTCTATGCTTTGTATGATAATTCTCAGAGATTCTACCTTCTCAGAAGAGTCAGGTCCCTTGCAGTTATTCTCTGTGCAAAATAATCGAAATGTGCCCACCCATCCTCACTCTACTTTGATACACCATTCTCAAATCAATTTACTAGATCAGCTAACAGAATCACAACAAGTGCACGGGAACATCTTTAAAAGGAGCTCTTATGTTTACAATGTGTAGCTTTCCTCCCCAGTCTCAGTCACTTTTTAGAAATCCTTTAGGTGTTGGAATTTTAATAAGGCTGTTGATATTACAGGCTGAGACAAAACATACAGATTGAATTGGGCACTAAGTGACATCTGAATGATGAAAGCCTAGGCTTTCAATAATCTAATACTGTTAGGCTGTGCTGAGAACTAAACAGTGTATTTAAATAATAAAAAAGTACTTCCCTTTAGGATATACCTTTGCATATCTGTTTTGCATAAGACTTTGAAGCATATTTTGTTTTCTGTAGTACTATGTGATTCATGGGCATTATGTACAGTTATTGTATAATCCCTACAAACGGTATTGCAATAGCTGTTGGCATCTGTCTGTCTTGAGAGACAATGGAGGGGTGAGCCTTTTGGGAGTGAAGTCAAACTGCTGAAAGCTTGCAGCGCCTTCTGTGGCTGTAGAGACCGATGTGGAAGAGACATGTTTTGTTGCAGCTGGGGCACATGAAGGCATCCAGTTGTGCTGCTGCAGATGCAGCATGGCATTTCTTCTCTCTGTGCTCCTCCCAGCAGTGGTCATTCCTTCTTGGTATTGCAATATTTGAGAGAATATTATATCAATTAAACTGTAATAAGATTATGAAGCCTCCTTCATACGATTTGGAATTATATATCAACAATATAGATGAAATGTGTCCAATTACACAAAATGCTTATCCCTACCATGGATGCAGACCAATACCTTCAGCACCCACCTTAGGGCAATAACAAAACAGCCACATTAGAAAATTGCTTTGGTGAAGCCCAGTTCACCAGAACAATTGTGAATGCTTAGTTTTGCCATCCCATTGACAGGTGACTAATGTACATCCATAGCAAGGTGGGTTGGGGGGAGGGAAGGCTGGGCCTCCTTTTGCAGGGTGAGAGTGGAACAGAATGGAGAAGTTCTGGTCTGCTCCAGAGCTGTAATTCCATGGATTTAGGTGACAGAACTAACTGGCCCAGTGGCAAGTCATAAACTGTGGCCAAACAGTAAGCCAGAGCAGATGGTTGCTTGAGGACTCCTGCTAAGCAGGAACCTGTAGCTTGTATTCCTGCATCTTTCTCAATTATATAGCAAATAGAAGTAGCCTGATATTTTCGAAGTCTCAAACATTCTTTATGATGTATGTTACAGTGACCACATGCTTTGACTGATTTCTCCACCCTTAAGGATCATTTTCTTTTGATTATCTGCAATGGTATCAAGTTTGTTTCATGATTCGCAGTATGGATTATCCTGTTTTTCATCTGCTTTTCTTTCTTTCTTTTTCAGTAAAGTCATATTCTATGTTAAATTACAGAAGTCACTCAACCAGATTAAATGTCACTATATCAGCCTCGGCGGTGGATCAATGCTGTAAAGGCATTCAACCTGATAACATTAATCCTTCACTCTCTTTGGTATCATGAGTTTGATTTCCCAGTGAGAATTTGAACTTGCAAGAGATGGCAGTGATAGAAGTGTAAATCTCTACAGCAATGCCAGTGAAAATTTATTCTTAGTATGTGGAATAAGAAATGGATTAGAGTGTATCCTTATGCATGGATCACCCCCTGGCTAGATTAATGTAGTGAATGGTATTTTGGATGGTGATGGTGATTTTTGATATTTATTTATTTATTGTAAGGGAGATGGGTTTGCCGCATTTCGGCAGCAGGAGTGGGAAGGGTGCTTGAAGAGTCTTAACATGGCAGCAGTTCAGATATTTAAAAAAACAAACAAAACGAAAACAAAAACAAAATGCAGAACAAAAGATGTTCTGCAGCAGCAACTGTTGCTGCTATATCCATAGGTGTCATTTTCCAAAGGTATGTTTTCTTCTTCTTCATAGAATTCCTGCTGAGAGAAATGGAATGTCATCAAGTCCCATGATGTCCAAAGGGATTAGCTGCTTCTGATGGCACCCCCAGCACTAGCACACAACCCTCAGACTGCTTCAGTAATACTCTTAAATACTGTATGTACTAATTTTTTTGTTTGTTTTGGGGAGTTTTGAGTATTTTCTATTAAAAATCCACCTGGAAACAGGACAGGGAAGACTTAGTTCCCTCCCCACTGAGAACTGGGATGGACCAGATTTGAATGGACCTATCTATTCCTTCTGATATACCAGTTGTGACTCATCTAAAGGGATTTGACCACGTGCTAGTTATTAGTGCTAGGAATGAACTAGTTTACTAAACCAAACTTTACTTAACTAGTTCAAAAATCTCTGAACTACACCTGAAAGTAGTTTTCATAATTGCTGAGTGAACAGAACATGAATTAACTTCATTTTGGGGTAGAAAGCTGAATGATTTCTCTTCAAATTCATTTTCTTACAGGTGTTTTTTAAAAAAAACAAAAACAAAACACCAAAACACTCCAGAGTCTTTCAATCTTAAAGATCACAATTAAAATGAATCAAACAATTCACATTCCACTGGTTATGTGTTTTCATATTTTCTTAGACTTCAGAATAGCGTATTATAAGGGATGTGGGTGGTGCTGTGGGTTAAACCACAGAGCCTAGGGCTTGCCGATCAGAAAGTCGACGGTTCAAATCCCCGCGACGGGGTCAGCTTCCATTGCTCGGTACCTGCTCCTGCCAACCTAGCAGTTCGAAAGCACGTCAAAGTGCAAGTAGATAAATAGGTACCTCTCCGGCGAGAAGGTAAACAGCGTTTCCGTGCACTGCTCTGGTTCGCCAGAAGTGGCTTAGTCATGCTGGCCACATGACCTGGAAGCTGTACGCCAGCTCCCTCGGCTAATAAAGCGAGATGAGCGCCGCAACCCCAGAGTCGTCCGCGACTGGACCTAATAGTCAGGGGTCCCTTTACCTTTAAGGTTCGTAATGCTGAACTTTTTTTTTTTTTTTTGCCAAGGATCATTTGGATGAACTTGAACTGTGAAGTGAACATGAACCAAAGTATTTCATTTAACAAAAGAAATTAACATGAACTAGAATTATCTCCTTTAGGGGCATTTATTGAGGTTTTAATTAATATCATAGTTTATCCGGATGTTAAGTGTTTGATGCTGCTATGTAATAATTGTTTGGATTTAACTGTGGAGGCAGCAGCGTCCCCCCGTTTGTGCAAAATAATGATCATTGAACAATTGTTTCAGCACTAGTTTATGCACTCTTACATCACACACTTACACAGATTGATTGGTATAGTAAAAGATAGTGTTACACCTGCTTTTTTCCTTCGTATTAGATAAAGTAGACTGCTCAACAGACCGCAGACCTGAACACTCTGGCAATTAACTTTTCTGTAAATGGAACTACCCTCATTTTATTATACTTTATAGTATTTCTCTCTCTCTGTGTGTGTGTGTGTGTGTGTGTGTGCGTTGAAAACGTAGCCTGATTAATAGAATTGCACAAATTAATTTTTCATCCCAAAGTGGAAGCTAATGGAAGCTAGTGAAAATAAAGTAAAGCAGCTTTGCAACAGATCAATGAACTTGATGGATTATTTATTATTATTATTATTATGTCACACTATAGAATTGCAGTTCACAGGAAACAAAGATGCTGCGTCTTGCATTATTTATAAATAATGAACCATCATAACAAAACAGTATTAAGAAACAAAGAAAACACAGCAGAAGGAGAAATAACTGTTTTAGAGCAATTTAGGTTATCATGTTATTTTCCAAGCATATGAAATATTGAATACATTTCTACATTTCAGCAGTTCAGGCAAAGATTAATAATGCAGCTTTCTTGTTCTTCTTCCACGAAATGTATTTTTGGGGGCGTGTGACAAAAGTCAGCCTGTAAAATCAATGAGAAAATTATGGACTACTAAATAAAGGAACAACCTCATGAATCTAATCACACAAAGGACCTTTGTTTATGCATTTAAAACTATCTACTTGGTGGGATGTCTTTATGCAGATGTCTCTGGTGCCTAAATAGCAGGCAGGGTGGTAAGAAAGTGGTAAGAAACTGAAAGATATACAGTGGTACCTTGGGTGAAGAACTTAATTCGTTCTGGAGGTCCGTTCTTAACCTTAAACTGTTCTTTATCCTGAGGTACCACTTTAGCTAATGGGGCCTCCTGCTGCCGCTGTGTGATTTCTGTTCTCACCCTGAAGCAAAGTTCTTAACCTGAGGTACTATTTCTGGGTTAGCAGAGTCTGTAACCTGAAGCGTCTGTAACCTGAGGTACCACTGTAATCCATTCTTCACTCCAGCCCCCAAATACTGGGAAATGCAATAACATCCCAGGCAACAATTGTGCATCATGTACCCTTCTTTCATGTCATTACTGGTAATGGAGGGTAATTGACTGGTTGCCTTAGTCCTGTAGATGTGAAGTCATTCAGGGAAGTGCTAGAAAGAGAGTCAGCTTTTTCTGCTGGAGAACTGATTCCCTCTCACACATACCCTTGAGCTCTTATTCATGTATCAATTCAATTGATGCAAAAGCATGGTCGATGAGCAAGGAATTGTGGTGTCAGAGTTTCTCCCCCAACTCCTTGCTCTGTCCCTCAAGTTTTTCATTTGCTGTTTTGCTCTGGAACCAAAGTTGTTTGCAGAAGAAAAACTCTGCAGTGTCCAGCACCTTTGTGAACCAGGGGAATATTTGGACTGATTGACTACAAGGTTTTGCAAACAAGATTTACAAGAGTTACATGTTTCTCTTTGGACTAAGAGGAAGTGTTGTTGGTCCTTGAATTAAACAGAATACTTATTCATTTTGCTCTGTGGGTATCTGTTGTTCTTGTGTTGTGCTTCCCATTGTTTCTCCTTGTTTGTTAGAAATCTCTCTAAATTTTATTCCAAGGAAACCCTGTAGCACCCATGCAGACAAAGGTCTTGATCTTTAGCAGGTGGCTGAGAAGAAGTGAGAAACAAGGGAATGCTTAGTGGAACCATCCTTGGAAGGTTATTGTCACATTTTAAAAGCTATTTGGGCATAGTGCTAACCTCTCTGGAATCCCTTTATCTTTTGGTTTGTTGAGGCCTACTTAAATTTCCACAGCCAACTTTTCCATGTAGGTGAAGTGGTCATTCATGGTAAGAGGTTCTGAAGCTTAGAGGGAATAGTTGTTTGACAGACTTGAATCAGCAGAAAGGGGCTCAGCACTCCTTCTGTTTATGCTGAGTGGAATGTCATATATCATTCAATGTGTATATCATCCTCTAAGGAGACTGACATGGACTGTGATTAACACCTGATCATACATGCAGATTCTTACTATACAAGACCATACAGTAAAATAAAACCCAAATGCAATGATATATATTAGTTTTGGTAGGTGGCTGGTGTTTTAATGTATATTACTTGAATTAGAAACTTTCTAAAATTATGGGGAGTGTATGTGCAAGTGTTAAATTTGCAGCTTGGGGCTGAGGTGACTGTCTGAAGTGAAGACAATTAGAATTGTTACTCAGGTTCCACTGAGATGAACTGGAAGTTAATGGGACCATGACAAGATTCTATCTGCCTTGTCTTGGAATAAGCCCATTTCCCGAACTTTCTGTGGAGCAATTAACAGGGCTGCACAGATTACACAGCCTGAGAATCTGTTCCATAATGTCAAAAAATGTGAAAGGTGTCACATCATGAAAGCAACAAACAGAGGTCAGTCTGTTCATTGATTAGATAACCTGAACTCTACACTAGAACCTTTAATGGTAGTATAGACCTTGCTCTTTTGTTCCCAATTATATTCATTGGCTTCAGAAAGATCTTGACTTGCTCTTTCTGCTTCACAACCACTTAATAACAACCAGTAAAAGTTCTGTTGACAATTCATATAAAGCAATTATAAACCTGACAAAACATCCCTAACAGGTTCATGAGGTCAAACTAAAAAAAGCCAAGTGGTATATCATGTCTGATTTTCTGGTAATGAGTACAGTATTTACTAAGGAATGGATACAAGCACATTTTACCACTTTCACGAAGGGAACCTTTTCTTCATATAAATTATTAGCTTCTGTCAGTAGCTTATAAGCATTGGTTAAATGGTCACTAATAAATCATGATTTTTTTAAAAAAGAAAAGACCTCACATAATCAAAGTTCTATTATACACATTTTTGTAGGCATTTCCTCCTTAAAATAAACATTTTGTATGATTTTCCCACATTTTTTAAAAAAATCAACACTGAACTTAAAAAAATCAAAAAGTGTCCTATCCAAATGATAACTGCATTCTAATATATGAATCATAGAATCGTAGAGTTGTAAGGGATCCCCAGGATCATCTAATCCAATCCCCTACTTAAAATTACAGATCAAACAGGATTATACTTCATGGCTAGCTATGAAACTGCAATAAAGTGTTTTGGGATTTTTTACATTTTTGTAACCACAAAGTTAAAATTAGAAATGTACAGGATGTCTCTCTATGTGTGTGTGTGTGTGTGTGTTGGGAGGAGGCACTAGAAGAGGAGGGTGCCACTAGACTTGGGATGGAGACTTCAAGCACAGGGAACTTGATCACCTAGTCCATTCTGCCACCTCTCTTCATGCCCCACACCTGATGTCACATACGACATCACATATTTGGTCCAGAACAATGACTTGCAGCACAATCCTAAGCATGTTTACTATGATGTAATCTCACCAACAATGGAACTCACTCCCTAATAAGTTTTTTGTTTTTGTTTTTAGGATTTCAGTCATTAACAGGAAGGTGTGTTACTAACTGGTGTGTAAAAGTAATTTCAACACAGGATGTGTTGTAACCAAATCTCTATTTTAAATAGTGCTAAGACTGTCATTGCATTGAATCAGAATGGGACTGACTCTATATCAAAGTTTATATTCAAAATAGTATCTTGCATACACAAACATACAAACTACTTCTAATTATTGGCTAATAATTTATTGGTTGTCTTTATTTTTATTTTATTTTTCAGCAAAAGTTTGGGTTTTTCTTCTTTGACAAGTTGTTGGTATCTGTATTTACTTATGTTTTTGAAGCTATGTGGATGCATCTTTTTCATATCATATTGCGTCTATTACTTTCAGCTGCTTAATCTTTCTAAGATTCATTTTTCCCCTTCCATTGACACCTCTCATCCTTTAATTCACCCTTTGGTTTTTTATCTCAACTGGATTATTGAAATTCTTTGTTTCTTGGTTTGTCCTTATCTCATCTAAGGCCTCTTTCTACTTGCATTTTATTCTATTGTTAGTTTTAGATTCCATTCCGCAATATTGATCATTTCTCTCCATTGCTGTTTTCTCTCATTGATTACCTTATCCCTTCTGTATACAGTACAACAATTTATTAACTTTTTGGTACATCTATTCCATAGCTCCCTCGTATCTTTCTTTTCTGACTTCAATTTATTGTCCTCCTCAATCTCTTCATTTTTCTTTCTAAACCATGGCTACTTTTAATCTCATTGGGTTTTCTCTCTTTGTACTCTTTTACGTTGTCCTTTTTCTTTTCTTTTTGTTTCAAACACACTGTTTGAGATTTCTTCATTTAGACGCTTTTTAAACAGCTTAATTACATCAGCTAGAAGGAGTTCCACAAAATTGGATCTACAATACTGAGTGCAAAGCTCCTGGTGGATATGAGCCACACATCCTAACAGTGACTCCCAAAAGACCTCAGTGATCAGGCAGGAATATAAGGAGTCAGGTGTTCCTGACCCAGTCCTGGATCCAATTTGGTAAGGGCCTTGTACAAGAATACAAGAAAATTGAGCTGGTCTCAGTAGTAAATAGTACAAGCTTTCAGCCAGCAGAATTACATGCTGGTGATAGTTTGCTCCCTCAACTGTCTTGCAGCAGAAGGTGCCTTGTATAGGCTGAAGGTTTAAACTAGACCTGCAAAATCAGGTCTGCACCAAGTCCATATAAGCTCTCAAGCAGGTGTGTGTATTTGTGTGTGTCATTGTAGCTGGCAGAAATGAGGATCTGAAAACCTCAGCTATATGCCCTCAGCTGCATTTTAGCCATTTTTCCTTCAGTTAAGCACCATGTCTGCAAGTAAGCCTCATCAGGATAAAGTAGCTTAAGTTGGAGAAGTATACATGTGTATGGTGGGATGGCAACAAATCAGCTCTTCTTTCCCGCTTGCCCATGCTGTATTTTGTCACTCTTACTTCTGTCTATAGGGAATAGACAGGCCAGAAGGACACAAACAAGGTCTTCTTCCATCACATCTAAATTTCCTCCTAAGAGTTCATTCCTGCATAAAATCTTGTTTTATTTCTGTGGCTATTCCTGCCACCCTACTTTGCATGCATGCTCAGGATATCTGCCTGGAAAAACAGATGTGAACTTTTCACACTGGAGGTCAGAATCATTTTTATGTATCACACACATCTGCAACTGGCCTAACTGCATATAAGCAGGTACATCTAGCTGTCCTTTATCAATAGATCCAATAACAATATGAAATCTGCTCCGTGTTACTTGCAATGTGGATGTGGCACTGAAAGTGGACAGCAATGGATATTCACAGCATCCATGCTATTGTTTCAAAAGAAATATGTTTTATGATATTTTCTTAGCAAGTAGATTAGATAAGGTTCTGTGAATTGTCTCCACAGTCACACAAGAGCCTGTCTTATGAATGTTTGAGCTACTTGGTTGTACATGCTGATTTTAATGACCATAATGGGCTCACTGTCATCTTCAGAGAAAATAATACATGATTTAAAAGTCTCTCCCAAGAGCACACTGCTTATTCAATACACCACAAAAGGCTCTAATAATCTGCATTTTTAGAAGATGCTAAATTGTGAGATGAAATCCAGAATTTTATAAACAGCTAGAGGGGTTATTTGTATAATACCAGACTGCAATGCTTGCTTTTGAAAGCAATGCTGTTAACGTACAGATACAGATATAAATCTAAAATATATATTTTTGTTAATTAAAATTGTTTCAACCTCAGTTCTTTTGTATGCATGGTCTATATACTAACATGAAATGTTTGGGCTTGATAGTTTAAGAAAATTACTTCCACGATGGTATACCAAAAAAAAACACACAGTATGTTCAATGGGATTAAGTTTTAAATGCGGAAAATCTGTTCCTTATACATTGTCAAAGAAACCTAATTAGGTGAACTTTTAATGCTGGAAAATGAATTTGGCCTTTAGTTAAGAATCAGTGAGTCACAAAAGGTGCTTGGCTAGTTTAATGCTTAAGAGGTTCATGCTTAATTAATACAACATGAATCAAAATGTTCAGCCATGCCTGAATTTTGCAAATTTACAGCCAGTGAACTGTTAGAAGCTGAGGTAGGAGGGGATAAATGTTAAGAAGTAACT
The DNA here is from genome assembly GCF_965153285.1 of Podarcis tiliguerta. Lineage (NCBI taxonomy): Eukaryota > Metazoa > Chordata > Lepidosauria > Squamata > Lacertidae > Podarcis > Podarcis tiliguerta. The sequence goes on along the minus strand of NC_139537.1, from coordinate 46,880,612 downwards.
AGGAGGATAATTCTCTAGCACCTGTCTGTCTGTCTGTCTGTCTGTCTTTATTCTGAGCTCAATAATATGGTTAATTAGAAGAATGCCTAACAATCTTTCCTCCTTGTCCTAAGACGAACCAACATTAATTCATCCTCTGCCACCTCCCAACAGAGGAAGAGCTCCAAGCTAGCACACTTTTAAGGTCATTCTTAAACCTTAGGCTTCACACGTTAATTACATGAAGAACAGAGGGACTGTGCAGCTGTGCTTTTGGCCATACCCCTGTGGCCTATGGTTTCTCTACCCTTGCTCTTCAACCTATGTGTTAGCTTGCCCAATTGTAGTGATACTTTTATGTGGAATCTTTCTGCTAAGAGGAATACAAGAAGGCTTCCTTGACTCAGACACCCATGTTAATTCATGCTTGACAGGGTTAGGGCTGAGGGTGTGTGCAATAGGGTGAGACCAAAAAAGTCACCTGACTACTCACTTTTCCTATTTGCATGAGTAATGTGTGGCAAGAGTTTTAATAGTCATATTATCTATCCATACACATCACACTTCAGAAAGTCTCTCATGTGCATCTCTCCTCTAGTTATTTCCCCTCCCCTAAGCAAATGCTCCTACAAAGTTTGTGATTCTCTCAAACCAGCCATCAATTCTGCTGAAGGACTAGGTATCATTATGATTGTGCCACATGCAACTGATTGCTAACAGGATTGTTGCAAGTTTTCAGAGCGAGTTCCAGGAAGCCCTGGGCACAATAGCATCCAGTGTTCCCCCTCCTTTGTTAGCAGGCCCTGGTGGGTTTACCTGGTATTGGTGATCTGAACAGCACCTAGCTGTTGGAGGGGAGGAGAAACAAATAACAATTTGAACTTCTCACGATTTCCCAAAGTGATGCCATGTTGGTTACTTGGTGGAAAATTAAAATGGCAAGTAAGTCCATCTGTCAGGTTTTACATAGAGTGCCAGACCAGATGATGATGATGATGATTTATTTAGAGGGGGGCAGAGATCAGCAGTGGGCTCTGTTAAGAGCTGTTCAAGGGTGGAATGGCTGGATGCTAGTCACTTCGTTTGGTAAGAGCTGTTGCACGGGTGATCAAATGTTTTCAGTAAAATGTCTTCTAAAGTCCACTTAGAAGCCATAGGTCAATAATGATAAGCTTTGTAGTATATACATCTTTTGTTGGATGTGACTTCACAAAATTGTGGGATCTGCTTCATTTCATTTCTATGGCAACAGGCATTTCCTCAATTTCTTCCATTTCTGCTTAACCAAAATCTAAGTAAGGGTGCAGTCTGATGAAAAAGAACAGAATTTAAGAGAGGCACACCTCACCAGAAGAAGACTTCTTCTAGAACCCAGCCCTCCACTGTTCACTATCAATAAGAAAACTCACCCTGCGGATGGGTTGAAGTCACTAGGCCTATCCTCTTTACCTTCATTGAAAAGTGGAACTGTTGACATAGTCTTTTTCTGCCAGGGATAATTAACTTCCCATAACCCCAACCATAAAATTATGCTGAAAGTTTTCACCAGGAGACATGTGGGGTTGTAGTGCATACACATCTCTTGCTACTAACATCTAAGATACAGCTAAGGAATGAGACTGGTGTTCTGCACAGTGTTTGTACTGAAGAAAAAAGTAGCAAATTAGGGACTGGAATATAGGCAGCAGAAGAGACCTGAATGGTTTTTGTTTCTAATTTGAAAATGGCTTTATAAACATGAAGGGTGGGGGTGTCTCAAGGCACACTGTTTTCATTGGGGAACTGGTTCATAGAACAACACAGTCTGATTTGCCATGCTCAATGTGTACATTTGTAAATAAACAAAGGGAACATAAGTCACCAATGTTGTCTGTTATCACAAAGAAACAGATCCTGTAAAGAGGCCAACCATAGAACTTTCTAACACTTGGGAATGGGGAACCTCCCTGCTTTGCGTAAGACTATTGCAACCTTACTTTTCACAGCTGTTGAAAACTTGGGAGACATGGACTGCAAGCCGACTGATTGTCTTTGGTTGAAATTATACCTTTCTAGTGGAGAGTTGTACATTAGGAAGTGGACAGAGCTCACTTAGTTCATGGAGCACTGGAGTTTTTGACTAAACGAAACTAATGAATCCCTGTAGTGCTGGCAGGGCTAGCCACTGGCCCAATAACAGGTGACTAATTGGCCCAGCTGGGACCAAATATGGGCAATGTTAGCTAGTTGGCAAAGGAGCTGCATAAATCTGCACTGATGGCTCTGGAGAGAGACAAAGTTCTAGGGGAGGGGGAAGTTAGCCTGAAGGGCAACCTGGGGAATTGAAGGGGATTCAATTTGCTTCTCAGAGTTAAAAGTTGTTTTAAAGATATGGTTGACTGTTCATATCTTATTTAATATGAAATTAAATATTTTACATTGTTAAACTTTTTTTTAGCAGTAAACCAAAAACTTAAGATGAAGTGTGGATTTTCTAACTGACTCGGCTGATTATTATTTTCTGGCCTTTGTTCCTCGCTCCGGACTAGAGGTTCTCTGTTATGAATGATGAAGGTTTTAGTCTGATAATCACCTCCTCATACAATCAGAAATTCCTGCTGCTTCTATATTTCTGCTAAATCTAATCACCTGTGAGCTAGAAAGGCTGAGAAGAGATGTTTGACAGTCCCTCCCTCCCCTCCCCTGGAAGACAAGCTTTACCAATTTGCAGCCTTTTCTTCCCACATGAGGCTAGGAACTGGGATTTGGTTTCCAGCCTTTGGGTTGCAATGTGATTGTAAAACCAAAGTTGGCCCAAATGCCTGTTCATAATTGTAAATGTCTCCTTTTAACAACAAATCCGATGTTGACATACATAAATTACAAGAGAGAAGCTCAAAGGCAATTCAAGCCTCATGCATGAGTATACAGCTCACAGGAGAGGAAAGAGATTTTGTTTTTTAGCAGTTGTGGGGAAAGCTCACAAATGTTAGTGTAACTATGTGCAAGGAAGTGGGGTTGCATTTAACTAGGCTGAAATTATTCTAATGCTTCTGGTTCCAGATGGTTCCTTTCATTCTCTATCTCTGACACTGTGGGCATATTCTCATCTTCCCTTTAGAAAAGTGTAGACAATGTTCTTCTGCAGGGGAACAGGCTTTGTTTGTCATATTTACTTGGAAATGACTCCCATGAATTTCAAAATCAGGATTGCAACCTAATTTCACTCCTTTTTATATTAATTTTGAATGTCCAAATGAACAGGAAGTATATAATCAGTGAAACCCTTTATCAGCTCAATGGGGCTTCAGGTAAGAACCCTTCTTCAACCTGGTGACCTCCAAATGTTTTAGACTACAACTTTGATTATCCCAGACCACTGACTATGCTACTGAGATATGATGGGAAATGAAGGAGAAGGCTGGTGTATAAGATCATAACCTAAATACTTGCAAGATGTGGTTTTGGTTTGAGAGCACATTGGAGAATATACCAAGTTCTTCAGGGCAATGAGACCTCTAGATAACAGTATTCTGTATCACTGAACATATTATGAATGTACAGTACAAACAAATAGGACACAATTACTATTTGCAATATAAGAAAACTAGTTCTTCACAATCCTTTGGTTTATCTTGAAAAACACAATGCTATTGTTGAGAAATTCCAGTTATGCAGTCTCCAGTCATGAACCTTAGGGTCACAGTGAATAGGTGGCAAAATTGCAAATGTTTTCTCAGCATTTCCCCCCTATTTGTTCATAGTGACCTGAGGTTCAAGCTAGCACCAGACATGTACTGCTTATTAAACAGCATATTACACACAAACTACCTGACTCTTATTTTGCAGGTGGATGCATGCTGGAATCTAACAGAATTCAGAAGTTGTAAACTGCTTTGTTTTCCTCCAGAAAATGAAATCTATTCATTGCAAACACAGGAGTTCATGCAGTATCCTTTGTCGTTGAGACAGAGAGAATGCCAGCTCATCCTAAACACCTCAGATATCCCATTGGGGGAAAATGCTCTGATATACAACTTTAAGAATTTATTATATCTAAATTTAAAGGTTTCTTATTTTGCCTACTACATAATAAAGGAATTATTCTTTGAGGGGTAGAACAATAAAACTATGACAGCCTTATTTTCATCTTCAAATCTCCTTCACTTAATGGATGGAAGAGTGGTTTGTTGTGTTTGCTCCCACAGGTCCTACCCCTAATCACACAGTCAGCGGAATTTGTGCATGTTGCACTATGTGTATGCAACAGTATGAATAATTCATAGCATGATCATACAGGGTTCTCAATGGCATGGAAAAGCAACAGTTGCACATAGAGCTACATTCATGAAAGCATAGATCAGAGCCAGGGCCAGAAGACTTGCTTCTGTTTCCACACGGACAGCAAGCATGGTCTAAAGGGTTATTAGACTCACTGGAACCTTAATCTGCAGATACTATGTCCTGGTATGTGTTGAACTATGTGCAGTATGTAGGAGTAGAAAGTGAGCAGGCTTGCAAAGAACGCTTTTTAACACTCACTCAACCTTTATTTATTGCCTATGAATTTGTTGGATGGAGAAAGGGGAAAATGAATTAATTTTAAAAGGATATCTGAAAAGATGGTTTAGAGAAGGCAGCAAGTGAATAAACCAACTACATGACTGCTCACAGTTTCCACTACATTCCATGTGGTTTACCCCTCAGTAAGTACAGTGGAACCTTGGTTGCCGAATGTAATCCAATCCTGAAGACCGTTCGACTTCTGAAATGTCCAACAACCGAGGAGCAAAGGGAGAATGACAATTTCAATGGTGAAAATAGAAAAACTGCACCATGGAAGCCCTTTGACTTCCATGGAGCATTGGAAAACAGAAGCAATTACTTCCGGGTTTTCGGTGTTCGAAAACCGAAACGTTCAGCTTCTGAGACGCTCAAAAACCGAAGTTCCACTGTATATCTAGAATTGCACCTTACAATACAACACTCTGCTACATTTGTCTACTCGGTAATAAACCTCATTAAGTCCAATAAAATGTAAGTAGGAATAGTTTTATAAAGTTTTCTCCCCTGTAAGGGGCGAATAATTTTAATACACGAAAGCTAGATCCACGAAGGCTTCCAAAGATTCCAGTTGGCTATATCTCTATCTCTTATCACATTTTGTTTATTTGTTCATTTTGTTACTTTCTTACCCTTCCTTATATTAGATAAATGCATTTAACTAATGTGTATCTAATCTGCTGCCCTGAAATCTGCCACTTCAAATGTGATGAATGAAAGAACCATATTTTTTTCTACAAGGTTTCTCCTTTAGATTTCCTTGTGATGCCAGAAGACAGACGGAGGATTGAGTCTTGGTCCCTTAGGATGTTTTACTGTTGTAATGGAATTAATAGACCTGACCAAATGAATGATTCATGAATGCAAAACTACTTGACAAAGCTTCCCAGCTGAGTTTAGCCCAGCCCAGGAACTTTGTGTGATTACAAGCGTGAGCTTTTCCTTTGTAACAAGACATATAAATAAGAGAAAACACTTTGTTGAACTTCTTTTTATCAAACTTCCAACAGAACTAGAAGATACTTAACAATGTCTTGAAATACAGATAAAGAGTTTTCAGTTTAAGATGAAGACTTCTCTAGCAATCCTCATGCAGATAAAATACAGATAGTCCTGACTAGATTGGATTTCTGAATCATAAACCAGTCAGGTGGGTTCATGCAATAAGGAATGATCACATCTGTTTCCAGCCACAATCTGTGACCACAAAACAAAGGAGTGGAAGCAAATTCCCCCTCCTTCCTATTGGAACCTTGGGCATGTGAACCTGAGAAGAGCACCCAAGAGGCATAAATAAAGGGCACCCCCAAGGAGACCCCAGGCCAAAGGCAGTGAAAGATAACTAAACTGTGTCCTTGATCCAGTAATGCCTCATGGTGTTTCACCAACCAGTTTTTAAAACAGGTCCAAGGATGCAGAACCTCTGAGAACCTATGACCCTCCAGCTGTTGTTGGCCTCCCAGATCCTATTGTCTGCAGCCAGCACAGTCAATGGTGGTCAGCGATCAGGGGAGTTTACAGGTTATCTCCCCCTAGCTTAGTCAAACCTCTTGCCTCCCCAAATAATCTTCTCTCTTCATAGAAGCATTTTTGTATTCACTTGCTTGAAAGTATTCCTCATTTAAATTAGTGGAACATTTTTCTGAGTAGATATGCATATAATCACTATTAAAAGTAGTGATAGGTTTCAGTTTCTCTCAGTTTCTCATTTTTCTAATCTTAAATTCATATTTCCACATTTCCACATCAGTTTGAGGATTGATTTTTTTAAAAAAAAAAGTCTTAATGAAAATTCAAAAGCATTTTAGTGTGAATATATTTTTAATACACACTTATTTAAAGATACACCTGGGATCTGCTTAATATAGAGCATTTATTTTATTTTTTTCTAATCTATGCACTATTATGCATAATCTATGCAGACTTTACTCAAGTATGTGCAATTTTGTACACATTGCTTGGCTGGAGAACTGCATTATAAAATTCAGAGAAGTACAATTTTCAAAATGATTGCTTTTTTTCAGTTCACATATTGTTTCAGAATGTGCAAATTAGGTAGGTTTACTATCAGCCAAGTGCTGCCTTTAGGTAGCTTTTTATATTCTACTGTGGTAATGATATTACTAATCATCTTGTAAAGTTCAAATGCATTGTTATGAATCTGGGGCTGCAAGACACACTAAATTCATGCTTAAGTTAGTGGTAGAATTTAATTTAGGTTTGTAGTATTAAAGCCAGGAAATAACCAGTCTTTAGGATAGACCCAAGTGTGTATTAGAACCATGCTAGACCTTGCTAGTCATTTAATTAAACCAAGTGCTAGATATAATCACGTCAGAACTGGCCTCCTGCGTGAATCAAAGAAACGTGCCCAAGAGGGAAAAGAGGTGGGGCCCTTTTGGCTGGAGAGAGAGAAACAAAGAGCCTAGAGAAGGGAGAGGAAGCAATGTTTTAGAATCAGATTCTCAAACCTTTATTGGCATATGTACAAGATTCTAGAAGGATTTAATAGAATGTTAGTGCAGAGTGTTAAGAGTTATGCAACTAAGTGGACTAGAGAGAGTCAGACAAATAGCTGGTGTCTGTTTGAATCAAATGCTATGCTTATGGAGACCTTATTGGGGTGAAATGATGGGGACCCCTCCACTGTAGCCTCAGGTTGTATATATGTGGAAATAAACCATAAGACACCACAGTCTCCTCCATGCCTCACTTTCCAAAAGGGAACACAGACCCTGGGTAAGTGCCTGGAACACCCTGGAATTTTGTACTGCTGTGGATATTGGGAGTGGCATGTAGCTGTACTTACTGAATGCAGGATGGCTGATCAGTAGCATTTCACAACTAAGCCGATCCAATTATACAGTTAACTTTATCCCCAAATGAAAGTGTCAGATCTATTTGCTTTCCGTCCTTATCCTGCAGCCCTGATAATTCAGTTGAAGAAAGATATTTCTTCTTTCTGCAATGTCCAGTGAGGCTTTTATTGGCCCAGCTTTTTGCTGCACAAATCAACAAGAGGAAAATGAAATTTTCCCAGTAAACATTTGTATCCAGAGAGAAATGGGTGGAGGAGACCAGGCATGTTTCTGCCCTATCATCAGTCACCTAAGGCAGATGACTTACCTGACCTAACCACAGGGCTATTTTTCTAGATAAGGAGTCAAGGTTTATCTATGAGCCATGCCATATTGTCAATCAACCTCTTCTTTTTCACAAAGGCAAGTTTGTTGCATTTCTGCTTGTGAAGAGGCAGCCTCTTGGGAGCAGTGGGTGCTTGAGAACTGTGAATAAATTAAACCAGGTAGGATTTTGCAGGCATCCTTATTGAATGGTTGCAAAACCTCTTTTTTTAAAAAAGCCTATGTTTATTCAGCAGGAATGCTTGCAAATCCTAATTGATTTTCAAGGTGAACCAGAACATGTAGAGGAGGGGAGGAAGCAGCAGCTACTTGATTTCTCATAGGTCCCATTTAGTTACTCAGGATGCAATCTATATTCCTAATCCCCATGCTAGAGAGATTTGATGGACACATTCCACCCAGTGCAGAACAGCTCCATTGACCTTTGTCTGTGGAGTTGTCTTGGCATCATGAAGCTTCCTGTTCCACCCACTTATGAGCTTACTGCTGGGCATTTTGGAAGCAGATAGGGGCTGAGTTGGCACATGATGCACTGGATTCTGAGGTGGGCCCACTGAAGCCAATTGATGGCATTGGGTCTGATCACTACACCATCTTGCCTTTTGCTCCAGCTGGTGTGAGCAACAGGCCATAGCAGTGACAGCTATGCCACTCCACGCTACGCAGATGGCATTTGGACTGTAATCCTAAACACACATACAAATTTGCTAAGGGGAAAATTGTAAGAAAGTTAGCAAACTTAAGCCCCCCGCCAGTTTTTTTTTTTTTTTTTTAATTAAGCAGATGCTTAATTTATCCCCATAAAAACCAGTAGTTAAAAAATCATTCATTTTGGGTGGATCATGTCCTACAATTGGAATGGCCATTCTTAAGGCACCTTTAATTGGCCCTACAGGCTCAATGTGGTTGCTAAAATTGCCAAATTATATAATTGGGATTTGAGTGCTGCGTTTGCTGTGACCCCATAGGTTGTTTCCAGTTTAAAATGCTTTATATATCTATATGACAGTTTGGAGCATTTGAATATTTCTGTTGGGTTCCATTTGCTGAAATATAGCGCCGAGGCAATCAACGGTACAATTGTACCATTCAGATTTCTAGAGCCCCTGGCTAGCCATAATACAAATGATTCAACTTTCCTCAGCAGGCTTTATGACTTACAGTTACAGTCTATAATACTGCAGCACTAAACTTCATCCTCCTATTCAAATTACTTGCAAAGGAAACCAGAAATAGCTGGGACACTCACAAAACTGCCAATATCAATATTGCCAAGAAAAAGCTAGCTGTCCTCTAAGAATCAAAATCAACTGTAAAGCAATTTGGGCATTTTAAAACAATTTCTATGAAAAGTTAACCTTGGCTTTATTAGAAATTTGAATCAGAGAGATATTAAACCATTTCAAAGCTGGCATTTTTGGGGGGATGTAGTTGACCTATGGGGGTACCCATGCCTTGATATCAAAGGTCTCTGGAACCAATTAAACATAACCAGATGCAGGAGTGAATAATATATATGCTGGTTTTTTAAATACCCACATTTGTAATGTGTCATATATTCAATAAGCCATACTAGATTAGAAAAGGTGATTTCATAAGACTATCTTATATTAGGTACTAATGCTGCAATGTGATCTACAGTTATTCATTATTTCAAGAGTTTCATGTAGAAGCAAGTTGTTTTGGTATCTATCTGTCTTAAGAGACAATGGAGTGCACCTATGCATTAGCAGCACCGAAGTGACCTCTCTGGGGCACAAGCCTGCACTGAGTGCATGGAGGTCCTCAGCTGCCCAGAGAACAAGACCCCTCTCTTCGCCATGTTGCTGTGGCCCAAAGGAAAGCAGTGCAATACATTTGGCACCAGTTTGGCTGCAGAAGTTGTCAGAAGAAGGTATAAAGGTGCCATCCAACCATCCTAAGGACTCAACTCTGGATTAGTGTAGGGTTTGCTCCTTAGCCTTTTCTTCTAGAGAATATATTGTGCAAGGCAGCAGAAATTTAGGATCAGAGTTTTCTTCTTTCCAGGTTGATGAGCCCCATCTGTCCCTTACTTCTCTCTACAGCACATGCAGAAACCGCCTTCTTGACTGTTGGACCATATTATCTGCTCAATCCACTGAAGCCTGTCTTAATGTGCAGAGGAAGTCTCTGACTCACTGAGGATTTGAGACTCATTGACTATTCACATCTGGTTTAGCTAGCCAGTCGAAGGTGGCTGCTGTTGCATGCTGACAGTTTCTAGGAGCCACAGGTGAGAGCTGAGTGCAGGGTGGGAACCAAAGGTAGATAAGCTACCCTGGAAGGAGCACAACAAGTCTATCACCAGACGTACTCCCCTCCCCTCCCCAACATCCCATGATAAGGTTATTATCAAGCTATTGAATATTAATCATTCATTATCAAAATAACATACTGCAGCCAATTTCATGGACACAAGTTCAAAATACTTCCCCAGAGAAATTAATGACAAATAAACAATAGTTCCCTCTTTCCTCTATATGTCCAATGGTTATTCCTTTCTTTTTCCCCCTGTACATTTGTCTTGGGCAGTTCAGTGTAAATTCCAAAGCTGAACTTTTTTCCTCCTTTTCTTTTTTAAGCTGCTGTTTCTAATGAGTCCATGGTGTTTGCATGCAATGCTATTTAGAGCTTAAATTTTGCAATAAATTAATAAAAGTGACATTTCATTGACAAGATAAACTAGGGAAACTTTACACAAGAGTGATATGCTATAAGTATTCCTTCTTGTTTTTCATTAATGTTGTATGTCTGTGTGGCCTTTGGCACAAGAAAAGGAGGTATGTAGAAAGGAAAATATTTTTGGCCTGCATTGCTGAATTATGGTGCTGAGAAATGCATTCAGAAGAGATTTCTAATTAACCATTGATACTCTAATGGTCTGATCCTACAGATAGATAGATGATAGATAGATGATAGATAGATAGATAGATAGATAGATAGATAGATAGATGATATATGCTCAAAAGTATATGACACTGTATTGCTTATTGCAAGGAAGCAAACATAGGTTTATTGCTTGTTTATGGCTTTCCCCCCTTTATTTCCTAAATGTTTTTGGTAAAGTAATAAACAACATACAGTATCCTGTGGGTTTGGGAAGGGTACTCACTGTGTGAGTAAAATATGTAATGGGCCTGTCCTAATACCAAGAAACAGCAGCAACCTGGAAAACTTCACTAGCTATATTTGTCTGTGATCAACAACTCAGCACAGCAGCTAGGACTTATTATGCAGGCAGGACTAGGGTTCCTACTGAGCTAAGAATGGAACCACACCTGGGAAGGGTGGTTTCTATTACAGATCAGGCATGTCTCTTAAAGTGACAGGCCACACTCACTACACAGCTGGGGGAAAGGGGAAAAGAAAAAAGGAATGTCTCTTTATGCTTGCAATTCTGCACATGTTTAAATCCCATGAATTTCAATGAGAATAAAGTAGCCTAACTGTATAGGAATGCAACAGATACTTCTAATATATTCATATCAATTCTAAAGGCATATAGTCCTTTGCTGAGCATACATATTTCTTCTCTCTGAGTGCAAGGATTCTTGTACATAACTGTCACCGAGGAGCTCAGCCTCCCTACTGTTTTAAATATGGCCTTAGTACCTTCATTTTGAAATCTCCCTGTTGCCTAGGCTTAGGCAGTGGTGTAGTTGAAGTGTGGATTTGCTGGCCTCTGTTCATATTAATCAACAAGAGGGACTCTCACTAGCTATGCATAGGGGATTAAAACATCTGGGGAATGCAAATACCTTTCTATAAGGCTGCAATCTTAACCCATTTATCTATGAATAAGCTCCACTGGATTCAGTAGGACTTCTGAGTAGGTTTATGTTGTAACCCAGGCATGTCCAAAGTCCGTTTCGGACAACTTTGGTCAGCCATTTGGTCTGCCTTCACAGCCCTTCACTTCATCAAATCTGGCCCTCTTTGAAAAAAGTTTAGACACATTGAGTGTAACCCAGTCAAGCCATACTGGGTACTTCTTGATTTGTCCTACTGATGTAGGAAGTCCTGATGCAGGAAGCTCCATAGCTGAAGCATTGACATCACTGGTAGTCAATTGAGACAAGTAACATCTATCAGCATTACTTACAAATTAAAACCCTTCCCTGGCACACATTTCCACACCATATTCCTTTCCACTTATGTTGGGAAGTTGGTGGGATGCTTAGATTTTGATGGTGGACAGACTTAGATGACCTGATAGCCTAGGTTATTTTTTGTCCTAGAGGCTCCTTCCCTCAGGTGACCAAACTTACAAAAGTGTTCTCTAAACCCATATGGTCCCATTTCCTCGGGTTCACTCCTAGCCAGCTTAGTTTCCCCTTCTTTCCCTTTATTCCTAGGGTCCCCACCCCCCTTCAGTTATTTTTATACTCATATTGTCCATAGGACTAGGCATTGTTAGTCACCATGAATTAATTCTTTATGAATTCTTGGGGAACAAAATGCCAGCTATTTGACAACATTATGCCTCCTTTTATTTGGAAACCTCCAGGAAAAAGGCCAACGATAGGCTGACTCTTCTAGTTTTCCTTATGCATGGAACTGCTATTGTACTGTTGTGTATGACTGCCTGGCACACATAAGCTTCTCCAAATTTGATGTTTGAATCCTTCTATCTTTAGTGCCCAGTAGCTTTAATAAAAGTAGTACATTCTTAGATTCACATTGTTGTTGCCTTACTGGTGCAAAGACGAAGACACACATTCCACTTTCACACATGAACATTAGCATGTGTAAATGAGGATGTGTGATAGCATGCCTAAAAATATACTAGTAGGCCCAGTGTTGTTTTTTTGTGTGTCTAACAGTACTGTCCATGACAGCTGTTTTGTGCTGCCACCTAAAGCACTTTTATCAATATATGACTGCCAGCACATTCTCTTATTTTGCCATCACCCCTCACAGAGTAGACCCATTAAAGTCCACTGATTTCAATGGATCTGCTCTGAGTATGGTTTACTATCTTGTCTTTACATTCTTCCTGTAGGAGATCTCTGAATATTGTGGAAGACTAGATGCTAATTTTTGTGTAGTATAAAATACAACACTTTTGCATATTTTGTGGGAGTGTGGATTGAATATTGGTTGGTTCAAACTGAAGCCTACAGTTTTAATAAAACACATGATACTACACCAAGAGTAAATTTGGCCCAGAAACTCTTGTGGCTACATCATCTACTATCCAAATTACAACATTTCCTTCTGTAATTTAGGCATTCCTTTGATCCATAGTTAGACGCCTTTGTCACCCAACAGATGGCTGGCAAGTTAATGTTTCCCCAAAGTATACTTTCCTGCAGCATATGTGACTATTAGAGACTGAAGAATAATTGGGCACTGAACTGAGATTCTATACATGTATGAGCATTGATAATGCTACGTGCTTATGATGACCTGTATTATAATAACTTTGCAGAGAATATTGCAGATGGTAGGAGAAATAAGAACACTTCAGACACATGAGATATAAAGCACTTATTCACATTGGATTATACACATAAGGTGTGTCTGTGCCAATTCCCTCCTGTATTTAAAATCCTCCTCACCATATACTACAACATTCCAAGAGGTCATCCCAAGTCAGAAGTAGTTTTTGGGTTACACAGGGAAAAATCCCCTTGTTGTGCATGTAAACTTGGGGAGGGGTGATGTGGAAGGAAAATCAGGATCCAAGTCAGTAAAGCTAACATATTGCTCTTTCACTGGCATGGACAACTGGGTAGTTAACAAAGAACCAATTTCCATACCATGAGAAATGGCAGGAATGGAGGAAACTGGGATAAAATGATTGTCTGTAGAACAAGACTGCTGTTAAAGCTTTAGAGGGCTGGAGCTGTAAACTCTAAGGCATAGTGTGACGTCATTTATATGCCATCCTAAGGAACTTGGGCAGCGCAGCAGTCCTATTTGTTGTTGTTGTTTAGTCATTTAGTTGTGTCCAACTCTTTATGACCCCATGGACCAGAGCACGCCAGGCACTCCTGTCTTCCACGGCCTCCCGCCGTTTGGTCAAACTCATTTTTGTAGCTTTGAGAACACTATCCAACCATCTCGTCCTCTGTCGTCCCTTCTCCTTGTGCCCTCCATCTTTCCCAACATCAGGGTCTTTTCCAGGGAGTCTTCTCTTCTCATGAGGTGGCCAAAGTATTGGAGCCTCAGCTTCACGATCTGTCCTTCCAGTGAGCACTCAGGGCTGATTTCCTTAAGAATGGAGTGGTTTGATCTTCTTGCAGTCCATGGGACTCTCAGGAGTCTCCTCCAGCACCATAATTCAAAAGCATCAATTCTTCGGCGATCAGCCTTCTTTATGGAGCAGTCCTATACAGAGGGGCTATTCCACAGGGGCTACATTCCTGGCTATCACATGTATAAGTAAAATTGTATAAAGTCAGAACACTCCTGAGAAAACTATATAAAACCAAGCAAATCCCTCTGACCTCCTCCATGCAAGTCTCCTTGTGGAGAGCAATCCCCAGGCTGGGTGCCACCAGAGAAAGGCCCACTCTCATGTTGTCGCCTTTCAGACCTCTCAAGTGGAGGTAGAAGAAGAAGCGCCTCAGGTGGTGGATGATTGCATGGTCCATGTCTGTTCTGGTGGGGAGAGGTGGTCCTTGAGGTACTGCAGTCCTGAACCACTTAAGGCTTTATAGGTCAAAACCAGCATTTTGAATGGGGCCCCAGAAACTAATTAACAGTCAGTGCAGTCAGGTCAGGATTGGTGCTCAAACTGTCTTGCCCCAGTGAGCAACCTGGCTATTTAATTCTGCACCAGCTGAAGTTTTCCAACTGTCTTCAGAGGCAGACTCACATATAACACATTGCAGTAATCTAACCCAGAGATCACCAGAGGATAGACAGCAGAAGTTAGGCTGCTCCTGTCCATATCGATGTGCAAGTGGGTCACCAGCCAAAGCTGATGGAAGGCACTTCACACTACTGAGGCCACCTGAGTGTCAAGCAGCAGCAAAGGATCCAGAAGTACCCCCAAGCTGCATACCCACACATTCAGAGGGGTGTAACACCATCAAGAGCAGGCAACCACTCAACCATCCAGTCTAGGGAACAACTCACTAACAGTGCTTCAGTCTTATATGCATTGAGCTTCAGTTTATTCACTGTCATCCAATCCATTGCCAAAGCAAGACCACTGCCACACATGCAGATGTGAAGGAGAAGCAGAATTCTGAGTCATCAGCATTCTGCTGACAACGTACTCCAAAACTCAGTGGTTTCATGTAGATGTCAATCAGTATGGAGTATAAAATAGAACTCCGAGGAACCCCACATTGAAGGTTCTGCAGGGCCAAAGAGGGCCCAAGTACCACCCTCTAGAAATGACCATCCAAGTAGGGACGGAACAACCACTAAACATTGCCACCCACCCATAACTCACACTGCCCCTCCATGAACAAATGACTAATGGAAAGATCTACAAATACTGTGAAAGCATATCAGACCAAAGGCTTTATTGTTGTATAAACTATGCACAAAGAAATTGGAACAAATGCCCTATAAAGTCCAGACATAATCTAAAGCCCACCTAGGTTTTGTGTAAGAAAATCAGAATGAATGTTCAATAGATAGGTCATCTGGAGATGTCCTGAGTTTCCATAGATCTTTCCAGAATTTAATAAAAACAGTATTTATAGTTGTTGTTTTTTAAGTTGGGTGGAGGTGCTTAAGCAGTTTGCTATCAACTATTTTCAATATATTGGATTCCAATTGATTTACTAGCCATTTTGTCTTACATAAGGGTTTTATGTGAAAGGTTGAGGAAGGCACACCAGCTCCCAACTGCTTTCTGATAAAATTAATTGGCCATGAATTTGTTAGTAGTTGAGCCTTGAAGTGGGACGAGAATGGAGCACAGGTACATATTATCTTAATGTACAATGATGTGTGAAACGAATCATAGCCTTGTCAACAAGATAATAGTGAATTATATAGTGTTCATGGTTGAAAGGCAATGTGACAAGCAGACTGGGTGTAGTTTTGTAAAAGCTGCCAATTGACATTTATATTTCAGAAGTGCAAAATAAAGGGAGCCGAAATGTGTTCATTAAGCAGCAAAGCATAAAAGAGTATGTGGCTTCAATGCAGTGTTCATGAATCCGGAGTTCTTTGTTGAGTGGAGGGCAAGCCTGAGTGGCTTCTCCTTTAGTTAGGTGCACAATCGTTATAACAGTCAATTCTCTTTCTCTGACAGACACACATTTGACATTAATAGAATTCACCTAAACCCATAATGGGGACAAGATGCATGAATTTGAATGAGACCTGCAATAAATTGTTTCTGTATTTCGGGACTTAGCCTGATGTTTAAGGCACTTAGATATGCTAGTAACATATTTTTTTTCCACATTAGCAATTAAAAAGCATTCCTGTCAGGATAAAAATGATATCAAGGAGTTTTGCTTGAGGAGTATGATTAGCCACACTTGAAATGATTTAGTTATAAAATTACATTCCACAGAGCCGCCCTGTGACAGGAGAAAATAGTGTAAACCTCCCTAAACTTACAAAGCCCAAAATGAAAATGAGTGTGTAAACGTACTAACTCTTGGGCCTTGAAAAGGTTGTTTAAAAGAAAAGTGAAGCAATATTAGTATCCATTCATTCTCATTGTGGTGGGGAATTGTGGTGGCAACAGAGACAATGATGTGTGGGATTGCACAGAAGGGGCAAAGGAGATTTCTAGGTGGGTGAGCAGTTTCCCATGTTAAGATCTTCGAAAGAAAAATAACCATATACGTAGTTCAAGTTAAAACAGTCATCCTAAACATATTTTTTTCCTGAGATTAGTCATGTACTGTTTCAATTAGGTAGGTGTGTGTGGGTGTGTATAAAATATGCATTAACTAATTTCAATATTACTGAGAGGAAATAGGCTTTCAAACAAATTTTACTACATATTTCCTTGACATACAAATTAGACAGACAGAACACTTTCTTTAGAAATTAGCTGCTGTTGAACCAGTGAAGGCAGAACCAGGAATGTAGATTCTCTATAAGGAAAGAAGGAACAAACTGAGGGCCCTGTACACCTAAGAAACCCAATGCATGTACAACCCAAGTGTTCCAAAGAAACACCCCAGGACATGCCATGCTGACAGTTTCTAGGATCCACAGGTGAGAACTGAGTGCAGGGTGGGGACCAGAGGTGGACAAACTACATGCTCTCTAAAGGAACCTCAGTTACATGTCAGTGAACATTTTCTGCTCACCATGTATTTTTGCAATTTCAAAGCCATTTAAACTACAGTTTGGGCCTCTTCCAGACAAACTGTTTATTGAACATTGAACTTGATTTGGTTGCTACTTATTGATTTATTGATTTGCAGGAAGGTTACATCATCCCACACCCCACAATCACTATCCCACATTTTCCAGTACATTTTCCTGTCACTTTCATTACCGTGAAAGGACCATTTAGAAGAGCAGGGCAAGAGCAACAAATCTGGTTTAACTGTACAAGCTGGATTTGCCATTGCACAAGTGAATTCCACCCACAAAATATTGACTGCCTGGAAAGCAGCTCGGCATTGATAAATTCCAGAACTTATATGCTACTGGCCTTTGGAGACTGCTTTTTTTGAAGCAACTCTCCCTCTTGATATATCACAGGAAGGAAAAGACAGTGGGATGATTAGTGAAACAAAAAAAGAAAAGGTCAGGTTTCAGGACCTTTTCATTCCTATTCTAAGGTGTATTACGCACTGGCTGCCAGCATTCAGTCATCTTACAGCTAATGAATCACTTAAAATGATAAAACGTAGCAACTAGCTGCGTCCTTGATTGTGTGGGGGAAATGCAAGGGAAATTCTTTCAAACAACTAATTGTTCCTGTTTTGAACTGACGTTATATCAAAGCTAATGACTAACTGCCTAAGAATGTTGATCTTCAATGGAAATAAAAGCTGACTGTGAGTATTGACAATACTGGCATTATATCTCTTCATTTAAATAAGGATTATATGACCTTTTATTTTCAGAGATGAGATCGGTTTGGTGTTACTGCTCTTAGGCACATTGCTGGTGCTACATAATGAAAATAGTTGCATGCCTTGATGCTCTAGCACAGGTGACTTATTGGGAGGATATACCTGTCATCAAGGTGTGTTCTTTTCATTTCCAGTAAGCCCTGCTTTGATCGCTTATCTTTTTCACCCAAGCAACTGTGAGTCCCTTAGACACCACATCACATCACAAAACATCCTTGTGGATCCTCAGTATTTTGGAGGACAGGGTGCATAGACAACTGTTGGATATTTGTTGTGAATTTATGTGGGTTGATCCAGAAGTGGTTGTAAGTTGCACTGGGCGTGGAACCTTGGGGAGACCACAGGGAACGCCACAACTATGCTTTAGAATGGAGCATGAGAATTGGAGGGTGCTGAATTTTGGCATCACGCAGGGCACCACTGAAATTTGAAAACCCAAGTGTTCTGCCCGCACAGGATTCAGTTACTTAGTGAAAGCAAATCTCTGTGTTGGTATTAGGGAGAAAGAAGAACAATGCTGGCCCTTTGAAAAAAGATAGTGTGTCGTCGTCCCCCCCCGCCTCAATTTTAGACCTCAAGGCAGGTTGGGAAAATACCTCCCTTCTATTGGCTCTGGTCAGAGCAGGAATAAACCTCCTTTCCTCCTTTGTAATCTAGTGGCAGTCTAGTTATGGCAAACCAAAGAAAAAAGGCGAACTCACTTTGTCCTTACAGAGCTTCACAGAAAACTTCATAAAAAGCTTCTAACCATCTTCATTCAGAGCCATAGAACAGCCTATTGGAATGTGAGTAATATTTCTACATGTGCCTTGAATATCTTCAATAAATCTATGTATGAGAGCTTTGTTGAGTCTTATTAATACTATCTAGAAAGAAAACCTCCAGACGGAACACCGAGGTCTGCCATTAGTTGATCTTAGGCTTTGTAGGAATGGGCAAATCTGTAAATTTCATTTTTTTCTCAATTCCTCATTATTTATAACTTCAGTTCTGTACATTTCCACACCACTTTATGATATATTTTTTTAAAGTCTTCATGGAAATTCAGCAGAATTTTAGTCCCAGTTCCTCCTAATGCATACATTTTTTGCAAAACAATTTCCCTTACTATAATGTACTTTGTATGCTATCTTCACTAATATGTGATTCCCCCCCCAACACTTTCTCCTAGTTTATACATTTTTCTACACATGACTAGGCTGCAGAACTGCATTCAACATTCAGACAAGTGAAAATTTTGAGAGATGGCTGTGCTTCAGTTCATGCATTGTTTCAGAAAGTGTGAATTAGGTAGGTTCACTTTTAAATGCAAACAGAATTGAATTTCTCCCCTATCCCTAATTCTTTATGTTCAATAACAGGATCTCACAAATTGTTTGTTTGTTTGTGTGTGTGTGTGTGTGTGTAGTGAGAGAGTTAATGGTATCTATGTTGAAACAGAAATGTTCTGATTATTCCTGTTTTATGAAGGACCTAGTTCTCATTTATCATTTGTTTTGGTATTAGACAAAGTAATAAATATATTTTTCAAATACAAAATGATGTTTTCCAAGCCACAAAGCTGCATTTCTTAATTAAGCAAATATTCTGGATTCCTTTCTAAATCCCAATGGGAATGCCTTGGTTTATGGTTATGAAATGCTTCAGTCTTAGCCTCTTAGCATACTGAAATCCATAAATTTAAAAAGAGCACAGTGTTGGTTGTTAGCAGGTTGCCTCAGTCCTGCATCATATTCTTTTTCTCTCAAAAGAATCACTGGACTTTGTTGCTTGTCATGGAAGCCAACCCAACAGAAAAAAAGGAATTCTTTCTGAAGTCTGAATCTGAAAGACTTTCACAGCTATGATTTAAGTAAAGCACTTCATCTCTTTAGGTAGATGGAGCTCAGGAAGATTAATAAAGCCAAGAAAAGGATCATCTTCAGAAGATATCGCATCTCTGTCAGCCCCTCTATGGGAATCACAATGTGTGCACCAGAGTGCAATGAGGAAATATAATCCTTTTTTTAAAAAAACCCATTCAATGAATTGTGTTGAACCATGTATTCAGTGGAGCTGCTATGACAATTCACTCCATCTCACATCTGAGCATCTTTCTTCACAATGGCCAAGTTGAAATCTTTCTGGGCTGTCGGAATCATATCCAACTATAGTTGGCTGAGCCAACTTTACTGAAACTTTTGGTTCTGCTCTCATGTAAGATGCTCCCAATAAGAGGGAACACTTGCAACACAGATTTAAAGTCCCCTCATCCCGGTCATCCACATGCATGGTCAACATCAATGCAGATACTGGTCTACAACAGGGTGGGGGGACCTGTAACCTCCACATGTTGTTATACTACAACTCTAATCATCTCTGATCATGGGCTATGCCAGCTTGGCTGTTAGGCACTGGAGCCCAATGGCATTTGAGGGCTACAGTTTCCTACTTCAATGAAGTGGGGGCATGCAAAATGCCACAGATTGTGGCACATTAGGACCTGACCCCTCCAAATATTGCTTCCAGCTCCACTGGTTCTGGACTGAGATTAAAAGCAAGGAATGTCCAATGTGTCCATGATTAAGACTTTCTTACCTAGAGCTATGGCATTTAAAATCCATATTGCAGTTGATTTCAATTTGATGCTATTTACTGTATAGTGATAAAACATTGCTAAGATGGGACATTGCCTACTGATGCCTTCCATGTGCCTCTTCTGCCTCTCCTCCTTGTCTTAGAATAATCACATTTGTTAGCACTCATCTTGTGCTAAAACGCTATTCTTGCTGACTTAGGGTGGGTAAGGGATGAAGAAAGTTGGTAATAATGACCCCATCTAGAAGTATTTGAAAGAAATGATAGAAGGCACCTCAAAACTGCAAAGTATCAATTTGTAAGTGTGCACAGTGCAGATGTGTATATTGACATATTTGTTCAGGACTATTTTGTCCTTCAATCTACTATTCATTTGTCTAATTGGAAGTGACTTATCTCTTTGTTCACTGCATACAGTAGTGAGAGTTATTACTACCACAATGGCTGTTACTTGGAAAATATCTCTTATTATGGCACTGCAATAGGCTTGATAGGCAAAAGTGATGTCTCATGAAGCAAAAGGTATATCAATCTTTTTGCTGGCATCTGCTTGGGTATAAACCTATGGAAATTATCTATGACAAGACAATATAAAGTATTCTTTATAATTTAACACATTTCTATGCTGCCCTATAGACAATCTCCTCTCTGGACAGCTCGCAAATTAAAAATACAGTTCTGCATTTAATCTGTGGCCCTGTCTTCAAAAAGCAGAGGCTTAAGCTAAGCCTTGCTTATTAAAACACCTTAGCATTTTTAAAAATCCAGAGTAAAAAATGAGGCATGTGCAGACTGACATAGGTTACTGAATCCAGCATCTCATTGAATGCTGGGTTTAAAAAGAATTAAACATTTATGCAATTAGAGAAGGTTTGGATAATAGTTATTTATAGCTTTAAAGACACAGTCTGTCCCATCTTTAAGACTCAGAAAAATTGTCAGTGCTTCCTTATCTCACTCATTTGCACAACAGCACTGTGACCTAAATCCCAGCTATTCCATTTTTTACATATGGAAAGCTGACAGGGAGGTCATCCACTGAATCAGTAATCTGCGCCTGGAATTGGATTGCAGGCTTCACACACACAGCACATGCTATTGGAAAAGAAGATGACTGTGGCTGTGTACACAGGATACATTTATAAAGCACATGGCTTCCCTCAAAGAATTCTGGGAACTGTAACTCATCCTTCACAAAGTTACAATTCTCAGCATTCTTAACAAGCTACAGTTCCCAGGATTCTTTAGAAGCAGTCATGTGTAAGTCAAGCACTATATGGTGTATGTATACTAGAGTAGGGTGGGACAGTGGTCTTTTCTATGACAGGCCATTGATGCAAGGGGGAGGGCAGGAATCAGTCAGGAAGCAGATTTACTAGTAGTCAAGGTCAATGCCAAAACAATTCTCAAACTCCTTCAAGGGGAAACGTTGCTTTCCCTTATGCCTAGAATAGCATGAAAATAATTCCAACCAAGAAAATGTTTCTTGCTGAAACTTGAACTTGGATAGAGAGATTTTGCCATCTCCATACTTAGTTCTGGCCATTAACATGACCTCCTCCACCCTATCTCACTTCCTGGTAAGAGAATCATTTTTATGTGGCACTGTGAAAATATAAGCATCTTAATATGTCTGATCCAGCAGGGCTGAACAAAAAGAAGTTTGAATAGATATGTTCAAGCAAGCTCACTTTCACCATACACCTTTCCAGATTTCCTATCAGTATCCTTTGTTGGCCCTTATTAAGAAATAAGCCATGTACTGAACATATAGACTATCACATTCACTGACTTTAAGAGGAGCTGCAGCAGGAAGTAGTAAGAGTAGAACTGATTGAGGAAATAACTACATGAGTAGGGCTAAAGATATGTTGGAGGTAGCATTGTGGTACTAGCTCACAAGAGAAGGCTGTAAAGAGGAAATACCAGACTGGGTTGTGCAAATTGGGGATAGCTAACCTTTTATGGGGGGACGCGGGTGGCGCTGTGGGTAAAACCTCAGCGCCTAGGGCTTGCCGATCGCATGGTCGGCGGTTCAAATCCCCACAGCAGGGTGAGCTCCCGTCTTTCGGTCCCAGCTCCTGCCCACCTAGCAGTTCGAAAGCACCCCTAAGTGCAAGTAGATAAATAGGTACCGCTTTATAGCGGGAAGGTAAACGGCATTTCCGTGTGGTGTGCTGGTGCCGGCTCTCCAGAACAGCTTCATCACGCTGGCCACGTGACCCGGAAGTGTCTCCGGACAGCGCTGGCCCCCAGCCTCTTAAGTGAGATGGGCTCACAACCCTAGAGTCGGACACGACTGGCCCGTACGGGCAGGGGTACCTTTAACCTTTTATGACCCAAGGGCTACAATCACCAATGGCAAACCCAGAAGCTGTATGCTAGTGGTTGGTGTGGCCCAAACTGGGCATGGCTGCTCTGTGCTTTTGCACACACAGAAAGACATGGACAGAGAACATTGGATACATCCCCTAGTCACCCACAAATTTAGAATTCCAGTATCTGATGTGTTATATATGGAGGCTTCTTGGTACCCTATGCAGATACTCCTATATGTTTAACTATCATTGTCTTACCCCTTCCACCTGCAGCTATTCTACTTGGCTGCATCAGAGGGAGAGGTGAGACCATGAGACCTCTCTACTGGCCTGGTACAACCAATTGCCAGTTGGCTCCTGCATTCATAGAATGGTCATGTTATGTTTATTTCCTTATTGTCCTTTTCCCTCTCTCTTTTAACTTCTGTGTCACATCTGTTAAATCCCAACCCAAGTTAAATACACGGCATTGTAGCAAGACCAGTGACAGGAGCAGCCGCTGAGACTACATAACACCATTCTTGAAAGATTTACATTGGCTCCCAGTACGTTTCCGAGCACAATTCAAAGTGTTGGTGCTGACCTTTAAAGTTCTAAATGGCCTCGGTCCAGTATACCTGAAGGAGTGTCTTCACCCCCATCATTCTGGGGGTCCAGTGCCAAGAGCCTTCTGGAGGTTCCCTCATTGCGAGAAGTGAGGTTACAGGGAACCAGACAGAGGGCCTTTTCGGTAGTGGCACCTGCCCTGTGGAACACCCTCCCACCAGATGTCAAAGAGAAAAACAACTACCAGACTTTTAGAAGACAACTGAAGGCAGCCCTGTTTAGGGAAGCTTTTAATGTTTAACAGACTATTGTAGTTTAATATTTTATTGGAAGCCGTCCAGAGTGGCTGGAGAAACCCAGCCAGATGGGTGGGGTATAAATAATAAATGATGATGATGATGATACTTTGTTTTAGGAAACTTGTGAACCTGATTAATCTGGGGACTTGAACTGAGGGTGCTTTTCTGAAGTACAACGTTTAGTAAAGTGTTTTCTAGAAGCATTTATCGAACATTATGGAAGTTAAATTGAAGCCGCAAATATGGTAATGTAGTTTATACATATAGAAATCTATGTCTATATATCAATTGCCCAAACCATAAATAGTCAAGGTAACTGTACAGATGATTTATCAAAACCAGCCAGAAGCAGAAGTGGTAATAGCAAGAAATACATGGTGAGCCAGTTATCCAAAAGAACATGAAATTATATTTCCTTGCCTTGCTGTGCATTTATCTTGGGTTAATGAGAACTTTGTTTTTGTCTTGTTTGTTATATCTACATGAAGCACAGCTGGGTTTCCGCCAATAAGTTATTACTCTGACAGCACAGGCCTAGGCATGTTTACTCAGAAGTAAGCCCCACTGAGCTCAATTGGATGTACTGCCTAGTTAGTAATGTATGCAGACAGATGTCCCTCATTAATCCTGACAAACTGCCATCCTGAGTGATAAATGTAGGTGTATTCCACACCCTCTCCTGCACAGCTTTGCTCTCTAGCAGTTTCACCTTTCCTGGTTGCTCTTTTCACAGTTTTCTTGTTCCAAGTATCATATACACATGAGACATAAGAATCTGCATTAAACTGAGTCAGACCATTGGTCCATCTAGGTCAATATTGCATATACTAACTGGCAGCGGTTCGCTAGGGTTTGAGACAGAAAACACTCCATCCTACCTAGAGATGCAGGAGATTGAACATGGGACATTGAACATGCAAAGCAGATGCTCTACCAGTGAGGTATGGCCTTTTCAAAGACAGCTCTTAGACCATTTTCCCAGGTCTGATTTGTGACAGATTAGAATACACATGCACATAGGGCAGTACAGAAATGTTGTGCCTATACAGATTTACTGAGGAAACCAAATGCATGTCAGAGACCTGATGGAATCTGGGATAGAGCAGGTGATGTCAAGGGCAATGTACTACAAGGAATGTGAACAAAGACCAGGCTACATAGGACCCTGTTGTTCTGTAGTTTAGACTCACCTGTAGCAAGGACCTACTGGCAAAGATAAACTCCCTCAATTTCAATGGCAAACTCATTTCACGGACTATGTTGTGGTATTGGGAAGACACCCTTGTATTTTATTATGTAATTTCTGAAGATGTTTATCTGAAAACTAAATTGGTCAAGATTTCATTGTCTTAGATTGTAAACTTCACTGCTTAGGAATAAACTAGATGTGATAGTATTCATGTCCTTAGAAGAGTCATAGTGGTGAGAGATTGAATCGTCAGCATTAAGGATGGGGGAAGGGATTTGGTTCAGCTCCATCTAATTTGCGCTTCCCAGAACAACATGCAAACCAAAGCATAGCTGCCCTTCAAAACTAGCACTTCTCTGAAACCCATCTGAAAAATACACATCTGGAAAATGTGCATATCAGAGGAAAATATGCATATAAATGCATTTATTAGGGAAAATAGCTTACAGGAATGCAGTGTATTAGGGAAATTTGATTGCAGAGATGTGCATATGAGGTAAAATTGCATACACAATGTGTAGAGCAGGAGCAGTAGTGTGAACACATAGGCGGAGCCAATCCAGTGCTCTTGGCCATCTGTTTCCACTGCATCAACCTTTCTGCCACCTCACCCCTAGTAAACAGCAGTCACTCAGCTGGTGGCAGGTCAGGTCCACTACTAATTAGGACAGCGGTTCTCAACCTGTGGGTCCCCAGATGTTGTTGTTGAACTACAAGTCCCATCACCCCTAGCTAGCAAGGCCAGAGCTCAGGGAAGATGGGAGTTGTAGTCCAACAACATTAACATCTGGGAACCCACAGGTTGAGAACCGCTGGATTAGGAGAATAACCGCTCCCCACATCAAATACGGGTGTGTACTTTGCATGGAAGCACGCAGCACGCCTGATCCTACACAGCTAACATTATTGCCTGGCATTGCCCCCCCAGGCTGGATACCTGGAGGTTCCCGCCCAACCTTGGACAGTCAACCAATCCCGGTGGGGGAGGCGTTGCCAGAGGAGTTGGCCAGGTAGGGGGTGGGACTTCCCTACCCACACAATAGAGAGTGGCCCAAGGCCTAAGCCAAGGTCTCCCTACACATGAATCTTAAATAAAGTTGTGGCCAATTTCAATCCCATAACACAGTGTTGCATGTCTTTATTCCACACGGGAGCCAGCCTTGGGTTGGGGGGGTTTCTGCCTGTCTGCGCAAATACACACTAATATTCTGGTGGACTTTGCAGGGGATGGGGGATTGCAAACTGGATACGTGGCAACCTAGATTTAAGATTGGAAAAATGGAGAGAATCTAAAAATTGACAGATTTACCAACCCCTAGCCAGCCTGAGGAGGTTTGAGATACTTTGGAACCATGGTGTGGCAAGAAGCAACTTTATCTCCTCTGTGTCCCCACCATGATCCTGGTCGGAAATCCCCTCCACTTTCAGCTTGCAACATCAGTTTGTATCATTGAACACTGACAAAGCCACTGTGAAGGGATTTTTTTGGCATGCTGACTCGTGTTGTGAATACTGAAACAAACCTTGAGAAAGTAGCTTGCCACCTTGTGACTCACTCCATATTTCAAAGCGTAGGTGGTGAGTCCAGCTGTTGGAGCACTGACCAGAATGCTAAAACTGTCAACTAGCGGTGATTTATTTCATTGGCGCAACATCTGAACAAAGGTATAAATCAGCCCGCCCTTTGTTATAGGGGAGAGGTGTGTGGTAACATCTGGATAATCTGATATAAATTTAAGGAGGAGGTCAGCCAATAAACTGTACTGGTCTCAGGCCGGATCCTTTAAGAGCAATCTATTTTATATATAGTAAAAATGTTTTAAATAAACAAATCGAAATAAAATATAGCTGGACTTGGGTCCAACCCTGGATTTAGGAAATCATAATTGTTTGGGGACATATTTCAGAACACATCCAGTATAATCCAGAATGGATCGAAAAATGGTCCTGACTATACCAGAACAATTTCATCCCCTTGAAGCCAAGACCAAGAAGTTTCTAGGGAAGCTTTGGCCTTCAGGCTGCAAACCAGGCCAAATATACTTGTCCCTATGTGTGACAATTTCATAGACTTACAGAATCATAAAGTTGCAAGGGACCCCATGGATCATCTAGTCCAACCCGCTGTAATGCAGGAATATGGGGATCAAACCCAATACCCTGGCATTATATTGTCATAGGGGAGCCAGAAAAGTTGGTAGATATTATGAAAGTTCTATTCTTAAGGCTTCATGACACACAAAACCGTAGATATTACAACTGGTGTGCAGTCTATCCAGTATGTCATTATGGGAAACATATTCCCTTTATGTTCCAGTATCCTGGACATACAATTGAAGCATAATAGTAAACAGAAAGCTTACCAAAAATAGCTTTATTAATACCGTAAATAAGATATTTGAATTTGCCTCTTGGACTAAGAAACAAATGTCAAATGGAGGCCACTGGCAATTACCCTGACAAATGTCCATGTTACATATAGATGCTCTTTCAGAACCTTCACAGCTTTTGGTATTCATATCATAGTGTCACTGCAGTTCCTTTGAATAAAACTGTGAATCTAAACTACCTTCTTTTCCTCTACAGCACTTTCCCCCAGCACCTATTACTGATGCATTCTAGCAAGGCAATTTTGGAACTTTATAATGATGTTGCTTGAATCCTAGTTGTCTATAAAACAAGACCTCACTTTTCAAGGCTGGCAAACTGACATCTTCCCAAAAAGCACTTTAAGCAGTGACAAAGCACATTGCAAACCTAGAATGTTAAAAGGACCACTGGTGATATATCTTGAATGTCTGAACACACACTTAATTAGTGAAGCAATAGGGAGGTTCCATGTTATAAATAAACCGAATAAAAGCCAAATTCCTGCAAGCGTTTTAAAAAGTTATGTCACATCATGTAGACTCTACAACCGAACAATGACCTTTTCATTAATGTGGGATTACTTGTGTCAACCCACAGCATACCATTTCTAAAGGAAGCACATTGCATGGATAAGAAAGATGTCAGCCTCTTCATCAAGGCATCAAGCACAGAACTTTGGTGACACTAACAAAACAAAAAAAGCTGCTTTTTTCGGGGGGGGGGGAGGTGATCCTAAAAGCCAAATTCTATTAATATTTTGTGCATTCTAGTCCTTATATCCAATACATTAACAGGTTTTTTCCCCTCCTTATCCTCAAATGTCACATGCAATATAATTTCCCTATGGATCTTTAATAGTGTGTGCCTGATACAGATTCAAATTATTTGCTTAGATTACATTAGGTAAATCCTGATATATATTTTTTGGAAAGTCTGTTACTTTTTTTACTGCTCAATCATTCTTAAGTTCAGAAAATCCTTGAGATGTTTTAGCTGATTACCATTATCTTCCGGCCTCTTTGCTGAGATGAGGTTGGCTTTCTTATTCATGGTACGAAAAAAAGCTTATCCTTTGGAGGACACTTAGAACTGTAGCAGCTTTTCACCTATTAATTTAAGAGGACTCTAGTGAGTTGTTTTACAATGTATAATTTAAAAGTGTAGGTAATGTACCCCTTTAACCTTTCTTTTTCTTTTTATCGTTTCAGTTTTGATACCTGACGTGACACTGTTACTGCTCATCAGCTGTCAGTTATTTATAATTTTGGAGGGGAGATTGTGGCCATCATCTACCCCTCCCCTTTAAGGGTATTCCATTAAAGGAATCTGGGGGTTGTGGTTCCTGTCTGAAGCCCGGGTGGTGGCTACTAATGCCATGGCACGACCTTTCTGGTGACCCTGGGGGAGCTCCGAGTTTATGTACATCAACAGGGCTCCCCCTACATGTGGTTAACCCTTGTGAGACTTCCTGCAGGGTGGGAGGGAGTCAGATCTAGTCACTTCGGGCCCAATGCCTAAAGCCAATACCATTCACATTCTGTACCCAAGAAAAGTTGTGGCCTTTTTCACCCATTAACCTAAAATACTGGTGTCCATGTGTTTTATTCATCATTGTGCGGGGCCTTGATGCGCAATGTATAATTTTAAAGTGTAGGTAATGCAACCCCTTTTTCTTTTTATCTTTTCAGTTTTGATTCCTGACATGTGACCCTGTTACTGTTCATCAGCTGTCAGTTATTTATCATTTTGTATCTTTCCCCCTATTTTAGTGGTGCTCTAAGGATGCATTTGTGGCTCAGCTCATTTGGCCATTAGAACATTCTGCTGGGGTCAGCAGAATTGGTGGGATGGAGTTCAAAGACCCAAGGCACTCATCAAATCCTTACCCCTAGAATCTCACACCACTCTGAGATTAGAGTTGCGTATGTAACAATATTATCACAAATCCAACCCGCGGCCCTTTTCTTATGATGTACTACATTGAAATCAGAAGTGCTTTCATCCTAAAACTGCCAAAAGAAAATTGCTTTTGTCCTTTTGTCTGATGATGATGGTAGCAATAGAAGCGTGCTCCCTTCAAAACAACAACAACAACATTTACAGCAAACATCTTTCTACTTGCATGAATGGGTGGATGATCATTCAGATTCACACCAAAAGGATGCACAATGAGAACCAGCTGCTGTGAAGTATCGTGTAAGTGTTAACTACAATATAACCACACACAATAGGAATCAGGTCTGCATGATTCTATGCAGATTACAGTGTAAAATGCCATTGATGAAACAAACAAAGGAGATTAGAGCATGGGAAATTTAAGATAAGAAAATTGCAAGCACTTGCAAACGGAGGTGGTGAAACGTAGCTCTCAGTCAAGGAAAAGTGAAAGCAAACCATGAAATGGAAATTGGTGATTATTTTTGAGCATGACAGGAAATGAAATCAAATTTCTGCACTCCCTTTTGAATGGCATTGTGAGAATTCAAAGCTGTACACCCAATGCGCGCAGTGCAAAACGTGCTTTCTCAAAAGAATAGAACATTAGAAAATTAAGCTTTAAAATATAATGGGTAAGTAGATTAAGGAAATGTGGAATGTGGGTGGAAACAGAAAGGCAACTAAAGGGCAAAGAAGTGTGGTTTGCCTTTTTCCTCTTTTGCTAAGCCTTTGATCACTTTTTGTTTGTTTGTTTCATACATCAAACACTTCTATCAAGTGTCACCCAAACCCTCTTCAGACATTCTGAAAATGGTGGTGTAAATTTGAGACGTCAGCAGGGATAAGAGCACTAAATCCACTTTCTCAGTCAGAGTTTTATTGCATTCCAGCTCATGGAAGGCAATCACTGGTATAAATTATTAAATTTCTTTTTAAAAGAAGGGGGGGGGGGGCATTCAGAGATAGTAAGCCATAACTTGACTGTGCAGAATCCTCCATTATGAAGCCTTAAACCTAGAAAAACAATTTGCTGTGCCAGGGTTTATCTGACAACAAAGAGATGCTAAAAAGGAGAGGGACTTGCTAATTTGGCACCCACACCTCCTTGTGCTTGGTTAAGGGTGGAATGTATTCTAATTGGAAGACCTTCCTTTAGTTAGGCTTGATACTCAGACCTACCTTGTTAAATGTAAGAAATCTTCCCATCGCAATGGAGGGTGAAATCCAACATTGTGTTTGTCAACTTCCACTCATTCAACTGGATTTCATCTTTCTTTCCTCCCTCAGTTCCAAGGCACCACTGGATAAAACCCTAACTTTAGGAATTATCATGAATGCTTAAAAACAAATTCAGAATAGGACTAGGTGCCACAGTAGGACTAGGGAGACTCGGGATAAAATCATCACTCACCACTTAAGGCAAGCACCTATCTGTTTCATAAGGTTGTTATGGTTCGGATTCTAGCTAGGCTTCTGCAAAGGGGTCTTTCTTTTCATAGTTGAAAGGAAGATCCCACAAGATGAGCAAAGATAATCTTACATTAATTAATTATATATTCCATCAAGTCTTCCCATTAATTAGGCTAATGGACTAATCAGTTGGATAGTTTTCATTATACTAGCATGGACAGTGGATTTGCCTTTTGACTATTGACAAAGTTACCTTGTCCGATATACCATAGAAATCTGTAGAAAATCAACTTTAGAAACAACATCAATCCATCTGCTTCCACACAGCTTCAAGTAAGCTTTCTTACCTTGACCTGAAAATGTAACCTTAATCCTTTTGTCAGCCCTGGGATTCATCATATAGTACTGGCTCAAACTTACTGGAATATTACTTTAGAGTTTGTAGAAAACACAGTAGTAGATCCTTAGCTTATTATATCTGGGGTTGCTGTGTTGTTGTTTTTTGAGGTGGGAGGTAGGCTCTTAAACTTTAGAGATATATCCTATCTATCCATTTGTCATTCTGGTCTCTGCTTTAAGGTCAGAATAAAAATTAAAGTTGATTTGCTCACCTGTTACCTCTATAAACCATTCAGCACTCCACTTCTTTGAAAAAATTTCCTGGCTTTTGAGCAGTCCCAAGAAAGCTATAAAAAAAATAAGCTATTCCGTTTGTGTTCTGCCTCTGTGATAGCGACTGTTTCATCTTAATGGCTCTCTCTACCATTATCTTTCTCTGTGTGCTCTATTGACCCACTGAAAATGCAACACAATTATGAAGCTTCAAAGCTATTTTATTCTCATGGGATTTGTAAGCCCAAAGAAAGTGTCACCAGACAAGCAATACGAAAGATTGGTGGCATATGGGCACATCTGCTGTTGTTGCTTTTAATCCTCCATTTTGCAATAACCAATAGTTCATGCCATGCTAAACACAATCTCTTAAAGAGCAAGATAATAGCAGGCTTGCGCTGAAATTGCTGAAGTGAGTTTTCACTTGCAAATGGCTTTTATATATACCAAGCCCGCATAAGAGGAATAATTTGGTGTCATGGACAGGAATTACCAGGAACAAAAGATTCATAACTGCAGTCAATGACATACAGATTAAATACAGAATTCCATAATCATTAATTATAATCAGTTCCTTACGGAGGGTGTAATTTCATTTAATTACACAAAAAGCTAAGATAAATCAACGTAATACCTGCCTACGGCAATTGAATTCTCATCCCTCTGTGGCATCTGAGATAGAACTCAATAGACATGTTTGAACCAGAGATCCACAGA
The DNA here is from genome assembly GCF_965153285.1 of Podarcis tiliguerta. Classification (NCBI taxonomy): domain Eukaryota; kingdom Metazoa; phylum Chordata; class Lepidosauria; order Squamata; family Lacertidae; genus Podarcis; species Podarcis tiliguerta. The sequence continues at coordinate 46,848,935 of NC_139537.1, read as the reverse complement.
GCATTACTATCTGCCATAAAGTACTCTTTCTTTTCCTCCACTGTTTTGACATTGATGTTTTCTGCTACCATGCTAATCTTTCAGATGTCTACTTTGCAGCCCATGACTAAGAAGTTGGTTCTCAATATGAGCAGCTTCCAATATCCTTTGCACAGAGACCACAGATCTATTTTTACGGGGATACTGTATGATTTTTGAAATGATTATCATATGGTATTCGGTTTCACCTGAGATGAAGAGTGCGCTTGTGGAGAGGGGAGAGTGCACTTGGGCTGGAAGCCTGCTTGCGGGCTTCCCATAGGCATCTGATTGGCAGCTGTCAGAATGCTGGTCTAGATGGGCCATTGGTCTGATCTAACAGCAAGGGTGCCAACTCTATGGGGCCGAGGTATATTTGCCCTCCCCCCAAATATCTCTTGGGAGGGGGCCAGCCCCCCTCAATATTGAGGGAGCAGAGGAGGTGAAGTATGAAGTCTAGCACAGTGTGGCTTCAGTTGCTGTCTCCTCCAGAGCATGAAAGAGAAGCCATGCCACTCTCCACACTTGGCCTCCTCTTGACATCAGATGCACAACACGTGTCACACACGGTGGCTCCCCTCAGTCTTGGGCACAGGTTGGTGACTCTGTGCAGAGGTTCGTCATATGTTCTTCTGAACCACAGAAATATGGACAGAAACCAACATGGCAGTTGAAAGCTAACAAAGTCTAGAGAGTAAGAAAACGAGCTGTGCACCTGATAAATTCCTGGTTCCAATTTCATTTCAGACATTTGCTTGGTTCCCTTAAGCATGTCCCTTTTCTACATAATATAGAATTAGTAATTCTTACCTTCTGTACAGGATTGTTCTAATAATTTCTGATAATTGGAACTGTGCTTAAATACCTCCACAGACATTTGATACGTTGTACAGCAGCACTGAGTAGACTGGCCAGCGCTGCAGAGCAGATATCACCAGCAAACCTTCTTAAAAATTTCCAGGAAATGTTTCTGAGTGACTAATTTCCAATAAAATGAGTCACTTTGCACACATTCATTTAATTGAAGAGATGGATGACTCTACGTATGTGACTGTAATCAATAAATCATGCCTTCCAAGAACACCTCACATTTAAAACCCTATTAACAGCTTGACATAGGACTGTTACCACCATTGCACATCTCTATGAATATAGGAGAGTTGGGATCATACTTCTGGGCATCCTCTCTATACTCCTAACTTCTGTGCATTGTTTTGAATGACCAGAGAGGCTTACATGAATTAACAAGACTTGTCTATAAGTGGGGCACTCCATTTACTCCTTGTAGTTCCTGCCTACAAGCACAGACCACTGTGCACACATTTGAACAATGTGTGGAGACTGAATGTATAGAACAGACTAAGTCTTGATCACACACACATACATCAAATATAGACAATCAAACAAGTATTGATTACGTGGTCACAGACCTGCTGAACCTGCATATATGCTGTGAATATCTACATGGAACAAAGGTGTTTGTCAAAAATATGTGATGAGCATTTCATCTTATTTTGTCCTGTTAAAGATGGATCAAGAGCTATCGTATTTTGTCATCTATAAGACGCCCTATGTATAAGACGCCCCCTATTTTTGGAGACTCCGATTTAAGAAAATGGGGAAAGATACTATCCGTGTATAAGATGATCCCAGATTTTGAAGATTATTTTAGAGTTAAAAAAACATTGTCTTATACACAGAAAAGTACGGTAATTCTGGTGAATGCACCACTAGCACAAGAGCTGTGCTCTTTATCTCAACAGAATCCACTCAGTCAAAACTTTTCCTTTGACTTTGAGCACTTCAGACTGCAGAAGGCTATAAAGAGAGCAGGATATAAAGAGCAGAGTGGATGCCCATTGCCTGTGATGAAAACAAACAAGGGTTTATCCCCCATACTACTAGAAACTATGGCTTTGTGCTAATGAACATAGACTTTTCAACTCATTGGAACAATATATATTGAAAAAAGTCCTGTGTTCCAGCTGTAATTTACCAAAAGAAAAAAGTGAAGAAAATGTTGATTTGCCAGCTAAACTGGATTGAACCAGGGATATGATGCTATAATGAACAAGGCTGCATAGGACATGGCCTTGATTGATTTATATAGGATAGATACAGTATAATGTAGTTGGCTTAAAAAAATTAAATGTAGCTTTAAAGTCCATGGGTTAAAATCTTTAGAAATGGGCATTCATTCAGTCCAGGATCAGAGATGCATGAAGAAATAGAATCTTTGTGAACGTCGATATCAATGGACCTGATCCACATCACCTGGACTAATGCGGGGAGTAGAAGTTACTCCTCTGGCTTTTCCACTTCCTGAATATTCCAGTATTGTTATTTTTTAAAAAAAGAAAATGCAGAAATGTGACAGAATGCATTTGTGAATGAACAAAGGCAAGGGAGACACAGATTGGTAATAGATTGGGCCATACACAGAATAAGCAAACAGCACTGAGGAATACAAATGCATACCTGCCCTTATTGCTCAGGCTCAGAGTCTCTGCAATAGTCCAGCATACATCATTTTCAACTGATTGAAATGCTCTTCCTTGCTTTGTGGGTAGGTCTCCGTTTTCTTTGTTACAAAAGCCTGCTGTGAAGTTGTCTGCTTTCCTATATAATTAGGATGATACAACACTTGCAACACTGAATCGAAAATCTGGGTGTGGGTGAAAAGGGGAATATGCTGTTTGCATTTTTTAAAAACCCCACACCCACACAAAAGCTAAGGTAAGCCATGTTCCGTGCCCAATAAACATGGGACATCTTTGCCTGGTGGTGCTGTGGCCCATAGACTGCAGCAAAATACTGGGCAAGATTTTGTCCAGTATCTTCTCTGTGTGATGGGCTCATAGGAAAAAGTTGTCCCATGAGTCCTTGCTGAAGAGGGGAGGAGGAAGCTTATATAAGGCTGCTTTCCCTGGATCTTACAGCCATTTTGCTTTGAGAGCTTCCTGTCCACCTATCTTGGGATTAGAGCCTGGCCAAGTGGCTGGCTTCCATCGTACAGGTTTGGAGCGATTCAAACTCAGTGGATCCATTCCATCAACTTGGGGTTTGTGGAATGATGAACCTATTCTGGGACGCAATGCCATGCCAACCCTTGCCCTGCCTGCTGCTGCTGTCAATACAGATTTGCCCTGATTTCATCCCATCACCATGGTACAGTCTGGTTATTTTGCTGCTCTCATGGGTCGCATAATGTGCCTGCCTGGGCAAACAGTATTAAAGCAGAGCTACATATAAACTGATATTAGTATACAATGCTTAATCCAAAGTGATTTCTTTGTGTCAAGAACATATATGCTGTGAACACAAAAGAGTTTTCCTTGTTTCCAATATTATTTTTCTTTTACAAATATGAACTCATGGAGTGTCAAGAAAGTACTGTTCAGTTTAGATACAATTATGCAACATTTGGCTTTTCTCCCCAAGGTTATCCAGCTATTTTAGAACAGTTTGAGGTTCTTAAGCTTTTGTGGCAATGACTTAAATAACATAATTTCCTTCACCTGTCTTCTTGCCTGGCCAAAATGATCAATTTGAAAATTGTCCTCTTCCTCTCCATATCATTTACATATATCAAGTCTTCAGAATATTAAACCTAAACTCCTTTTAACTGTCTTTCAACAGAGTCTTCTCTTCTTTTCAATATATTTTAAGTTGAATATATTATGTTCAGCATCTATGAAAATTGAATAATCATAACTAGAACAGGGTTGTTTTCACATTTATTTTTCTGAGTATTAAAAATGGCCTCTCATTTTCAAAGTCGTCTCTGCCACTGTCCAACTAGTTGTGAATATATTGTTATTGTCTCAACGTTGTGCTTTTGTTGCCATATTCCACCTTTACGCCAGTGTGGCCCAATACATTTTGCTGCCTGAGGCAGAAAAGAAAACAGTGTTCCCCCCTGTTATGTTTCACTCCTAAAAAAAACACAAAACCCTCAAAAGGAGGCCTAGCTGGGTGGTGAGGAGACCTTTCATAGCTCTTTGCATCAGCCTGGGAAGTTTGTACAAGCAGAGATGCTGAGCACCATCCACAAATGTGACTACAACTCCCCTCCAAGGTCCTCTGGTGTCAGAACAATGGGAGAAGAATTGACGCCCAAATAAATAAATAAATAAGAAGGGTGGGAGGCTGGTCTTCACAGCTCTGGTAAAAAATGCTCCACCCCAATGCAAAACTGTCACCTCTGCCAGCCACCGCCTCCCAAGGGTGCAGCCCTGGGAGCCCAAGGCAGGCCCAGCTTGGCTGGATGGGGCTGCCATTGGTTTCCAGATGACCCTGGACCAGTCCTTACTTGCTGCTAATAGCACAGACCCCAGCATGTCTTCTCAGAAGGAAGCCTATTTAAATTCATCTGGGTTTACTCCAAGATAAAATCCTCTACAGGATTGTACCCTAAGGACTTTCTAGGGATTCGTTTAGCACAGGCCTCCAGTTGTTTGGCCCTGAACATCAAAGTCCTTACATGGATGCCAGCTGAATTCGAAGTTTATTAGGAATTTTCTTCTTCTTCTTCTTCTTCTTCTTCTTCTTCTTCTTCTTCTTCTTCTTCTTCTTCTTCTTCTTCTTCTTCTCCTCCTCCTCCTCCTCCTCCCCTGCACCCTTTAATGTGGAAGAATATCCTTGTTGGATTGTGATGGCTTCCTTTCTGGCGAAAATCAAAGGGCATAAAAGAAAAAGAAAAAAACAATTGACACAACTACGAAAAGGGATATACAGCAAGAGATGGCATGACAACTTGGTTCTGCCTCCCCACAGAATTGTAGACTTGGAAGGTAACCCAAGGGTCCAACCCCCTGCTGTGCAAGAACCACAGCTTTGATTTGTAGTCTTACTGCAACATGCAATTTATGGCTACAATCCACTGCACCCATCCTTATTATTACAATCGTTTTATTATCCTGAAGAGTAGCAGTGTTGTGCTATAGCAGAAAACAACAATAAAAGCATCCTATGACACATTAAAGACTTCACAAATTTAGTATGAATTTACGATAAATACTATACTGTAATATTTATTGATAAATTTTCAAAACACTAAAGGAAAGGAATCAATTAGTGCATTTAAAACTTGCTCCATCTTCCATGTTGAAAGTATGTGCCGAACACGTCCGAGAGATGTTTGAGGCCCAGTCAGAAAAGAGAGGAGCACTAAATCATATGCATGAATCAAGACTGAGATCATTCTCTTGCTAATTACTGGAGGTCAGGCATTTGCAATGGCTAAATATGACACCAAATCATTAATATAAAACTCTAAAAGATTGTGAGCCAGAATGCAACCTTGTTTCACTTCTCTCTGTGCTTTAAAAGCATTTACTTGGTAGCATACGGGAACACAAAAATATACTGGATATCCTGAAACATTTCAACCCAGTTTAGGAATAAATGTTTGTGCCTGTTTTAAGTAAAATAAATGGGCAGTAAAGTCAGAACCATGGGTGCCTTACAGAAGCACCAGTGTCAGAAATAATTACCATTCTCATATACCTTCTTGATGATCCATTTGTTCATGGATAGATTAAATGCAGAATACAAAGACATAGATAATAGACTTTGCCAATAATGACCTGGCAAACCTGACTGTGCATGAATAGGATGTCACATTAATGTATGAAAAATGTACCTGTCAAAAGTTGTTTTACATGAATTTGACACCAACCTTTTCTAAAAGCATTTTGATTGATAAGGCAGCCTTGAAATACAATAAAAAGAAATGTAGTGTTCGATATCTTAGTACCTTTTGTTACTTGCCTCTTGGATCCCTTGTAACTTTTACTTCATTTTAACTTTCTTTGCAGATTAAAATTGAGAGGAGACCTCTGCTTGTCTTCCCTGACTCTCCTATGTGGACAATAACATAACTGGACCACCAGGGGGCAGAGGTACCTGGAAAACCTGAAATGAAACAAGTTCTGTAGGATAAGAATCTTTTTTATATATATATAATGATTTTTATTGGTTTTTACACATGGTTTAGAACACAACATCCAACTTTTGTATAACATAATCAACTCCTGGCTATCACAGCCTGAGACTTCCCTCTTCCTCGACTAGTGGTTTTCTAACTTAATCTCTATTATTGCACTTGTTATTTTAATTATTACTGTTATATCCCTATCATAAATAAACAAAATAAAAATTATTCTTTGCAATAATTTATACTGTTAACCTACAAAACTCCCTGCAACCCTACTAGGCAAGTCAATTGTTTACAATTATCTTTCAAATATCTTTCAGAAAACTCCGATCTTGCTGGTTCCGAATTTTCCCTGTTAGTTTCGCCAGCTCAGCATAATCCATCAATTTCATCTGCCAGTCTTCTTTCACTGGTAATTATTGTAGGATAAGAATCTTACCCATACTCACTATTGGGCATTATAAGAGAAAAGGTGTTGTTGCTGTTGTAAAAAAAAAAAGAAAAAAAAAAGCCATAAAATATTTGATTCTCTCAATCTCAATGAGGAGGCGGGAAAAGCAATATAGATTCTAGGGTGTCTTTGTTCTAAACTCCATGCTAGTGTTTGTTATACTTGACCAGAGAACCCAAGAAAACCAGGATATAACCATCAGAAGTAAGGCTTGAGTCCTATATCCACTTACCTGGGAGTAAGTCCCATTGAATTTAAAGGATTCAATCGTCATATAAAGGACTGTGTTATTCTCATGTATTTGTGAAGCAAATACTCTTCAGCTGTTTCCCTTGTTCTCTGAATATGCTTTAAAACTTTTCTTTTTCTTGCCTTTTACAACTATTGCAGCTTCACAAAAGCTCTGCATCTCAGACATATAATGGGTTCCAATTGTGATTTCACCTGAGTGTCAGCAACAGTTGCTACACATGAAGTAGCACTCTCCTTGACAACAAATGGAGAATAATAGAATCATAGACTTATAGGGTATCATCTAGCTCAAAACCCTGCAGTGCAGAAATCTTTTGCCCAGCCTGAAGCTAGAACCCACAACCTTGAGATTAAGAGTCTTGTCCTCTACCAACTGAGCCCTCCCACAGGATCTCACTTGTCTTTTCCCTTAGGCCTCACAGAAACATGACTTAACGTTGCCATGAAGTCAAATAGTTGTCATGTTTGTCTTTTCTCCATGAGCACTGGCCTGCAACAATATTTAATAGCCTGAATTGGTGAGCCATATACAATCCAAGTCACCCACCAATACTTGGCAGCATTTCTTCAGCTGTGTTGCCTTCTTCCAAGTTTCTAGGGATGTATCCAACAAAGTTCATTGCTCTGTTAAGTACAATTGGTTTAACTGACACTGAAATGTGGATATGTGTGTCTTAGTGAAAAAGTTTGACATGGGAAGATTCCGCTGAAGCTGAAGAACAGCAAGAAGAGCTCTCTCAGAGTTTTGATGAGTCGATAATTAACTAATTGTTGTTTTCTGCTAGCTAACATGTGAGTGTTGTAACCTTGGATCAGGTAATTAAGGTACTGAGTGGCAAATTCACCATCTTGCAATGGTGGTGGGCTGGCTCTTTGTTCTCTCTGTAGAGTGAGGATGTAAATAAAGCTCTCCCAGAAGCTGCACAGCCTTAGGCAGGCCAAGGCAGCCTGGAATGGGGGAGAGAGGCACCATTTTGATTTTTGGAGTTATCTTTTATTACTAAGAAGCCGAGCCTGTGCTGGACAGCACAATATATCTTATGGATATTTTGGAGGTATCATTTACTCTATTTTGTTATAGTTTTGAAGAGTTTTGTAAGAAAAGTTTGAATAATATTTTCATGGGTCTGGACAATGCTTAATTCCATAAGGAACGGTTTTTTATTCTTTATATTTATATACTGCCCATCTGCCACTCTGGGAAGATCCCAACAAAATATTTAAAACACAATAAAATATCAAAAATTGAAAACTTCCCTATACACCACTGTAGTAGTAGTAGTAGTAGTAGTAGTAGTAGTAATTTTTATATGAGAATGAGTGGGGTTTTCTTTTCTACACTAATGGCAGGTAACCTAAACCAAAATAATCTGCTGGAACGTATGACAGCACATAGGAGAATAATACAGGTATTTGGATATGCTTGAATAAATATAAATTAGATAATATTCTATTGTAAAGAGATTGGTTAATGCAGAAGTAAAATAAATCAATCATTTCAGTGCATGTGACATCTTTATTAATAGCTACTGATTTTTTTACAATCAACTTCACATCACATTATCAGTGACAAAAATAAATACATCTCAAATACATCTCAGAAACCAACTGTTGGGTGACAGCTATATAGCCAGCATCTCCTTTTCCATTTTAAAGAAATCTATGCCCGTACAATATTGCAACCCCCTGCAATTGAAATGTCACTTTGCAGAGACAAGGATAGCACAGAATCATAGAGGGGACCCCATGGTTCATGTAGTCCAACCCGCTGCAAAGCAAGAATCTCGACTAAAGCATCCTTGGTTGTTTCGACAGGTTGCCTTCAACTGCAGGAACCATGGATGGGGAAGCAGAAAGCAGTAAATGGTTGGGGTATTCATAGTGCTTTTATCTTCAGGTGGTACTCAAGGGAGCACAGTACCGGCACGGTTTTTGTTTGTTTTTTGTTTAAAAGTGTGACACTTACTGTAACAACTTCATTGTGAGTACTTGACCTGTTTTCTTCTAGCCAAAATAAAGCACTAGTTATTTCACCATTCCTTTCACCCATTTTTCAATATCCTATTCAGCCCAATTGACACACAATCCCTCGCATGCAACTTTCTGGGGGCTGCATGTCAGTGTTGGCCATGACCAGAGGCAAAAAGTAGGTGGCACAATCAAAATTGACTCCTCCTTTTGTACAGAAGGTGACATACTAGTCACACAAAAGTCCAAAGTTTCTACACTCGCACCTCTCTCCATTCCCCATTCAGGTTTGTGAACAATAATCCTCCCTGCTCTATGTCACATGGCAGGCATAGGCAAACTCAGCCCTCCAGATGTTTTTGTACTACAACTCCCATCATCCCCTGACCACTGGTCCTGTTAGCTAGGGATAATGAGAGTTGTAGTCCAAAAACATCCGGAGGACCGAGTTTGCCTATGCCTGTCACACGGCAAACTACTTTAGAATCTGAAGTAACTTTTAAAGCTTATTTTTGTCATGGGAAGGGTGTGTATGTTAAACATGAAGGAAATAAAAAGTGACACTTTTGATAACGCTTAAAGTAACTCTTTGGATCCAGACACAAATTTTTAACATCTGTCTATGGAAATCTGTGAGAATGAACTTCTTCAGCGCAAGTGACATTTAATCTGGAGTTCAGTGCCCTAGGAATCCAATGTGGGTTACTCTACAGAAATAGGTTTAGAACTGGAACAACAGCTCCATATTTTAACTCTCTAGACTTACAATGTATAGTACCGATTTTATTCCAGTCAGTGGTGGATTAATTTTATATTCACTTCAGTGAATGGACCATTAAATCCGTTATACCATTTATGGCTAGACTGAACATATAGAGAGGAATTCAGAATGAGGTATTAGTGAAAGAGCCTTTTCCCATATCCATTTTTCTCTAGGTGCTCTTTTATCCATTTTGTCCGAATGTGAAGTTCTGCTTACCAAAGCAGGCAAAGCCTGCTAGTCAACCTAGACTTTAAAGTATCCCCCCCCCCTTTTTAATAAATCCATTTCAAGGATTAGCCAGCGGAGAACGCACAGCATCTTGCACCTTACCTTAGACTGAATGTTTCTTTTGTGACTCGCTCAGCTGGCACCACTTTTGATTTTTAAAATACTCCAGAAAAGCAGCACCTGAAAAAAAATAAAATCAAAACATCACTTGCACTATCTGCAATCATTTCAGATTCTGTGAAGCGGTAGGGAAACGTGTTCATCTCGCCATCCTACAATCTGCAGAGATTTCAATTGGAAGAATTCCAACTGTGGTCGTATGAAGTTACTTTTTAAAAAGATAGTTCAACTAGCCAGCCAAAAGCATTGTTCTCTCTTCTCAGTGCTGACCCTTCAGGTGAGAGCAGCCTTGATTGTGAATGGTCAAAGCGTCTAAAGAAGCCTTTGAAAGTTCTGCTAGGCCATGCCTTGGGTGCCCTACCAACCACAGACCTGGAGGAGTTCTTTGCTTGAATGGAATACATGGTGTCACATTTTATATGACTAGTGGGTTGCCTCTTAAGAACACGTGTAAGCTGTGCTAAGCTGAAACGATAAGGCAGAACTGTAGAGCAAGTTCTGAGTTAGTGTGCAGGTTTTCAAATGAAACGTGCTCATCATACCATGTTCCAAACCCCATCCTCAACCTGATACCTTCCAAATCTTTCTACTTCAACTCCCATCATCCCTTACCGTTATCCATGCTAGCTGGAGAGGATGGGTGTTGTAGTCTCAACTGTAGGTACCATGTTGAAGAAGACTGTCATACAGATATGCTTGACCTACAGCTGTTTCTGCCCAACACCTGAGGCACCTGAATGAGCAGATAATTACGGTACATGATAAAGAAAGGATTCCCCCGCCCTTAATGGCTAGACATGTTGCTCTGATGCATGACACTCAACCGTACAGCAGCAATCTATTATCCTGTTTGAAAACTATCCTAACATCTTGCACATATACCATTTGCTGCTTGTACAAAAGCTTAGAAATTGTGACTGGCCTCTGATTCCCACCCTCTTTATACTGTAGCTCTTTTCAGGTAACCAAGTTTATTTGAGAAGTGCAGACTAGATAGCTTCACATTAAACGCCGCCCTCCCCAATTGCTACCTTAGATTGGCTGAGGTTTGGGAACTACATATAATTTACCATGGGGCTTGTTTCATTTGTATACCACCCTTCATTCATAGATTTCAGGGCAGAGTCTTTCTTAAACACAGTCTCTTTAATGCCTCAATACATCCACAATGCTGACTTCTGTTAGTATTTTAATGCCATCTTCAGGGCAGAAAACCTCTCTCAAACCACCTCACTAAAACAAAGTATAAACAGTTTACAAATATAACACACACACACACACAAGTTTGAAACTAAAATAGAAGCAATGGACAATCCCAGGTATAGACTACACAATCCAACATTACCTCACACAAGTGCAAAGTATACAGTGCCGGTAACTGTAATGCCACCTCTGAGTTTTTGCCACAGATGTCTCTCAGTGCCCTGCATGACCTCATAAGTTATCCAAGCCTGAATCAAATTCAGAAATTTTATTGACTAAATATTCACTAATGAAAATTTTAGTATTCATCCTTATCTACTGACACACTTTACAATAGCTTGACATCTCAAAGGCACCTTTAGTAATGGGATTTTATTCAGCCTAATTTGTTCAAAAATCATTATCTATGCAAAACTTCCTTGTTCTGCTGCTAGTGTCATTGCTTCAGACAAAGAGAACAATCTTAGAATTCTAGGATGTATTGTATTACATGCCTTATCTAGTCTCAACAAACTGCTTGCATATATTAAAATATAATAGTGTAAATGTTAGCAGGGTGGGGAACAGTTGGTTAGTCTTTCTAATTATTTCACCCTATTCTCATTTCATAAGGTAAAATGACTTGGAGGCTTTTTAATTCTGCAGTTACACTTCTGGGAAAATAGCACTCAATCAGTTTTACAAACAAACAAACAAAACAAAGGCAATGATTAGCATAATATTTTGTAAATGAAAAGAGGAATTCTTCTGTGCAGGAGCAGGTGGATGGAGCAGAGTCTACATGTCAGGAAGAGGGCTCAGGGGTGTGACCTGGAGGAAAGTGGGTGGTCAGTGAGATCAACACTATTCAGAATAAATCCACTAACACAAATTAATAAACTGCAGTCAGAATGGGCAATGCAAGAAATGGAGCTAATACAGATTCAGTTCAATGGGCACACATAAATAATATATCAATTAAAAATTATACCTTTGGAAGATACAGTAATCCCTCATTTTACTCACGGATTCAGTTCGAAGGGTTATGTGCATACGTGAAAATCATGCATAGTCAAACTCTTGGAGCCTAGCAGGTGGAAGAGAGAACAGCCCCGGCAATCCCAGAGTAGGTGCACTGAATGAGCCTTGGTCCCACAAGCAAGGCAGAGAGCTAAAAAGCTCTTTTTGCACCAGCAGCAGCAGCAGTGGGCAGGGGTGGGGTGGGATTAGCCTTGAGAAATAAAGCTGCAATCCTATACTCACTTACCTCAGAGTAAATCTCAATAAAGTTAATGGGATTCGCTTCTAAGCAGATGTGCATAGGACTGTCCTATAAAGGAATTACATGGTAGCAATTTGAAAATTGCTACTGATTGCAGTACAGAAAAGCCATATTTAGTCATTGTTTTTATTGCGACAGTTCAGAACAAAGTGTTATGTCAAAAACGTGTTCCCTTACCTTGCAGCCCTGGCAATTAAAATTTATCTTAACCTACCCATCAAATAATTCTTTAGTTGATTATTATATTTAATTCTTTAGTTGATATTATATACACTATATATATATGGCTGTGAGTCCTGGAAGACCTGCTCCCTGAACTGTGGAAAGGCGGCATACAAATAAAACTTTGGCCATATGTATTATATCTTTTGTGTGCTACCATGTTAACTATAGGGATGAATGCAGGTTGCGTCTTGAGTCCCCAAGACCCAACCCCAAAATAAATATACACAGACCCTTATATTAGTTTACGTTTTTGGCAAATTTTGGCCACAACTTTATTGAAATACAATCACGTGAGCGGTATTGGCTTAGGCATTGACTCTCCACTATAACTGACTCCACATCTCAGGGTGATTGTCCAATGGGGTAAACCAAATGAGGGAGCAAGGTCGATGAGGACCAACCTAAGCTCACCCCGGGGTTCCTGTGGTCCTGGCATGGTCCTAGCCCTTCAAGTGGACTTGGGACGAGATCCAGGACCCCCAGATTCCTTTACCAGAATACCCAATTCCTGGGGGGGGGGGCAGGTGATGGTGGCACCTCCCCTCCCCACAATCCAAGTGAGCCAATGCCTAACCGCCGCCTTACAAGTTGTGACGATTTGCTCAGGGGTAGACAAAAAGCAAATGGCTAAAAGCCAATCTGCCAAATGGAAAAAATTCCTACCCAGCCCCTGTTCCAAAACAGGCGACCCAAACCAAAGCAAGGCCAAGCGACTCTACCTAAACTAGGGAGGGTAGGCGGGTATTCAACCATGCAAATGCAAGTGCCCCACTTGCATCACACTGCTGCTTCTAAAGCCCCTGGGATCATGCCACCTACTGGCTATTGGCTAAAAAAGCCTGGCATGATCCCAGGGGAATGCCCAGGACTTCATGCTCCCCCCCCCCATTTTAACCCTGTCAGGTGAGCTCTTGGGTCCTGAGCACAACCAGGACCCTCTATTATGAGGATCCCATTTATATACACTTTTAACAAATAAAACAAAACAAATAACTTTGCTTTAGCTGCTACAATGCTTATTTTACACAACCTCTGTTCCTCCCCATCCCCATGTTATACTCAGCTGTGCTCCTGGAGGCAGAACTGAGATGGTCAAGGCTTATGCTATCATCAGTGTGGCAACTCCACCAAGTTATAAATGCGATAAAAGTATTGGAGGTGAGCCAGGTTGAAATGAAAACATTTGGAAATGAATAATAAAATAACAAAAAAAAGGAAAGACACACCCCAAATTAAATACTAAATCAGAAGAATAACATCCTCATCTCCAGCCCCCTCCCTCATGCCAAGCTTGATTAAAAAAATACTTAGCTGGCATGTCAGATTTTTGAATGGAAAAGGGGAGCCAAAATCATTTCTTGTGGTCTGGTGGGTCTTTATTGAATATATCAAAAAGGAACAGTTATATCTTTTCCCCCACCCCAGTTTCACAAGACATTTGGGACAAATGAATCTCTCCATGAATAATCCATTGCCTTCTGTTTATTATGAGATATGCATTACATACACTCTTACTGTACATTGCATTGTCAGCTATTATACAGCTCTGTAATAGCAATGCTCCTGCTCTGCTTGATGTTTTGCTGCATCTTATTTACCATTCTTAGTCCATCTAAGTTCCTTTTATTTTATGTTATTTTTGTAGTTTCATTGAAAATCAATAGAATTATTAATTAATTTATTTAAAAATGTGATTATTAATGAAATGCCTACTAGGAGCTTTGTGTACATACCTTGAAGTGGCACAGCAAAAAAAGGGTGAAAAACTGCCCCTACCTTCCTCTTGACAAGTATGGATGACAGGTTTTAACTGCAGAGATTGGTCTGCTACTCTGCTCTGTCCTGCTGCTTCTGACTGGTGGGGAGGATCGTTCCGTATAGCTGCAAACCTATATTCAATTCTCCCAACTGAAGTCGGTGGGGTGTACTTCAGAGTAGACACTGTAAGCCTGCAACCCTACACCTACTTACATTGAAATAGTCTTAATTTAGCTCAATCGGATTTACATTTGTGTAACCATGTACAAGATTGTGCTGTAATTTAAAATAAAAATAGTAATAGTCCTCACCTTCCAAGTCTAATTTATTTGTATTGTCATTGCTGAATATGGCTGCATTTTCCTGTTGATGTTGGAACTTATAAATGTCATATATGCATTTATATATTTGACGGTCCTTTAACATTTTCAAGAGTAACATTTTCAAGTTGTTGTTGGTTGTTGTTGTTTTTTAAGCCATACAACAACTGGGAAGAAGATGTGCAGTGAAACATTGTAGATGTTTATCACCCGACAGAAGTAAGAGCGTTTCTACACAGAAGTAAATCCTACTGAATTTGATGGAGATATGCAGGGATAGGATTGTAGCCTTTATCCTTTGGATTTCAGTGCAGTTTACTCCCAAGTAAAGGCAATGTATGGCAGTCTTGGAGGGGGGAAGAAAGCCTTGCACTTGCTGTGTGAAGCTGCAGTTAAAAGGGGACCTTTAGACTACTTAGCCTGAAGGGGAAAGAATCAAAATGGAACGTCAAGTGAGGATCAGAAGAGAAAAGAGGTAAGGTGTTAATAATGTCTTCAAGCAGAATCAGGAAGAGAGGGCTGCAATGAAGCATGCAGATGAGAAAAAGCAGGGAGTTTTGTAAGGATATTAATGGTTGATACATGGAAAGAATGAGGATGGGAATAGAAAGCAAAACTGATTCAGCTTTTAAGCTGGGGGGGAAAACCAGGCTTTAACAGACCTCTAGAGGTTCAGAATTCCAAAGCTGAGTTTAGATATTTGGCCTGGTTCACACATCATGATAAGCCATACCACATATCATTCAAATGTGGGGTCGTGTCAAAGCTCTCTTCTCTTGCATAGGAGGGGTTTGGTCTAGATGACTCCTCGGGGTCTCTTCCAACTATACAATTCTGTGATAACCACAATCTGTGACCTCGAACAAACTGTGACTAATGAGAAGACAACTTCATCACGATTCCACATTTGGGCAGTACACCTTGGCTTAGCTGCCATGCTGCACTGAGCTAAGAGGATTAGGAAGGAGCAAAGCAGCTATGATTGCTTTGCTGGGAGGCAGCACATTTGCATTAAGCTTGCCATCAGAACACAACCACTGTGGTTTAACCATAGTGGATTGTGCGAGGGGATTATAAGGACCACTTACACTGTTCTTCTTGCACTTGTGTAAGCTGTTTGCACAAATTGCTTCATCATACAGACATCTTGTACAAAGGATTTGATTGGGGAATGATTTTATTCAGGCAAGCTGCTTGCTTAAGGAAAATAGCTGCTCTGCATGCAGATGCCTATTTTTCAAAGGAACATGTGGATCTTTGCTTCTGATGTGATACATGGAAGGATGTGGTTCATAGTCTGGCCAAAACCATTCCAAGCTTTATAGGATGAAGGGTGACAATATGAAAAGGCCTCACCCAATATGCATGGAAGTCTATTGGGAACAGAGTGTCATATTCAACATTTTACTCAGCTGACAGTAAGGCTTATATCAGCAGACTGGAGACAGAATCAATTGTTGGCTTTTCTTCCTCACACTGCAGCTATTCCAAATATCCTCCAGAGCAGATTTAGGGAGGCTGCGGAAGGAGTTTCATGAAGAAGGGAAATCGTGAAAATTACTTCTTCTCCATTCCACTAATGGAAGTCTTACTATCAGCTGAGCGACACCATTGGATACAATCCAGAAGCACAAACAAAACTGGCAATGTACTTATTTCTCAGGTTTAAGAACGAGCAGCAGCAATTAGCTTTTGAGCCACAATACTTAAATGTATACTTTCAGGAAGTCTGAAAAATGTTGTGTAATCAACTCCAATGAGGAAATGAAGAAAATTTGCCTATTAATGTGACACCACCCCACAAATCTATCAAATCATTGAGGTGAACACATCAAATGTATAAAGTCTTTTTATCACTGCTATCTCCTATTTCAGGGAAGAGAATGCAGTTCTATATATCTCTTCATTCCAACTGTCTGGCTCACAGTCAGAATAAATGCTGCTGCTGAACAGACACATTGGCTTTTGTAACAGGAACCAATACCAATTTCCCAAAATGGAGGATTCCCCTCCCCCACCTAATCTTTTTCCTTTTCCACTGGAAGCACGAGGTCAGCAGTAAATTAAAAGGTTAAACACAAAGTAGATCTGGTGCCGTCTCGCCGATATCTTCCAAACATACCAGTCATTCCATATTAGACTTTTCACTTCCTGAAACATTAAAAAATAAAAATAAAAAAACACCCACTATACCAAGGGGATTGTCATTCCTCTACGAAGTTTTCATTCACGATGTTCAGCTATGGTCATTATTCCAAGGAGCTTTCAGCTCTGACAGAATACAGCCAAGCATTGCAGGATGGCTATTTCAGTCTTGCAACTGATTCTTGCCTCTTCATGTGGTATAAATGGCCCTTCCGCAAGCCATTTACTCCTGATTGCTCATTTTCAAGTAAATGGTTTTGCTCCCAAATTAAAAGAGGTCTGGATTGCAGCTATAGGCTGTGTACACACTATAGCTTTAATCAGATTTGAAGCACATTCTTTTCCTCCAAGAATTCTGGGCACTGTAGTTTGTTAAGGGTCACTTCCTGTTTGCTTCATATAATATGTTGTTCTGAGAAGATACCACCTGGGAACCAATGTCCCCGCTATGGAAGGACGTGTGGGTTCAGAATTGGTCTCCGCAGTCACTTATGGATTCATTGTTAAAACCGTGTTTATGGAAGACAATCTTACTCGGCTACGAGTGATCGCCAGAGAAGAAGACGACCATGCAGATGTTTCTCGTGTGTGTGTGTATGTAAAACACCCTACAAAAATATTCCTCCAGGGCAGTTTTACAACATATAAAAGCATAATAGAAGCAATAAAAAGCACAACAGTATCAAAACAAGTAACAGAGAAACAACATGCAAGAGCAGCACAAACCAATTTCATCAAAGACTAACATTATTTAAAAGGCACAGAAAAATAAAAGGGTTTTGCATTACACCAAAAATATAACACATTATACGGCCACTCTGACACCTTCCTGGGATTATACATCAGGATTTTACTTCTAAGTAAACATGGCTAAGATTGTGCTGTTTAGCCATCAGGGAGACCTTTCTGGGGAAAGGATTCAAAAGCTAAGGCACTACCACTGAGAAGGCCCTTCCTCTTATTGCTACCTCCGTCACTTCAAATACTGCAAGTACCTGGAGAAAGGCCTTCAAAGCAGATCTTCAAATATGAACAGGTTGGCGTGAAGGCTGAAAGGGTGAATACACTCTGTTCCCAACAACCCTTGTTCCCAGTTGCAATTTTAAGCACAGCATTAAATGCTGGATATCCATCACTGTCAGGTCTCAAGGTTGTGCACCTTACTCTCCTGTATAGAATTTGACCTCAAAATGGGACAGAAAAGCACAGACATGAGTAAACTCCAAACATGTAATAAACTAGCTGAGGTGGTGCAGGGGAAAGAAATTTGGATGGATTATTAGAATGGGATTTAATTATACATGTATTTCCTGATTCAGGCTAGATGCTGTTCATGAAGTAAAGCAAGGCATTCAAGCCCAAAGTTCATTTCTGGATTAGCTGCCTGTAAAATCTGCCTGCTGGGCTCTGTGGGAACTAGCTCATATCTCACAGCACGCAATTAGTTATGTATATTTCTATTTTACCTTCAGTCAAGACCAACAATGTCTGCCCAAAACATATTCATAGGAGAACTGTCAGCATTCACAGAAACTTTAATACTGGGAAAGAGGAAAACAAAAGCTTTCTTGGCTATTTAAATTGGACATGATAATGAAGCAGTAATCCTACAGTTGTGAAATTTACAAATTGCATCCATGGGAACTAAAAGAGAGGAATTGATTATTCAACTGGATCAACTGTGTGCCAAGAGTATTTTCTGAAATTCCCAATCTGATTCCTAGCAGAACTGTCTATGTGGTTTAGAATGAACCATGAAGCAAACAGAAAGGTGTATCCTTTGAAACAGGTTTCAAAATATCCCCCCAGATGTTTTGGAGTTCATTCTTGAGCATTGACCATACTTGTCAGGGAGAGGCAAACGGGAGACGATTTAAGAACAGAAACCAGCAATTATAGAGAGCCTAAAGAGATCATTAGCAGCCTGTCGTCTGACAGTGGGCCTGACGTAGAGGGAGAGGAGGATGAGCCTGGAACAAGTCATTCTGTACACAGAGGAAGTCAGGGGCGAGGTTTCCGCAGACTTGCATGCTGGGTAAAAAAAGGAAAAAGAAATCAGATGCGGCAACTGTGCCAAAGGAGTCGGACATTGATTGAAACACTGGAGATGTACTTTTGAACTTTGTCAATAAATCAAATAGATTGGAACTGGCCGTGAGCCTGGAGTTTTATCTATGCCGGCTTGACAGCATAAAGCCTCTGACAATACTGATGGCGACTAATGAAAGCTCCAGTCCAAAATATCTGGAGAGCAGCAGGTTGGGGAAGGCGGATGCGAATAAAAGTGGGCTCACAGTGGTATGACTATAAGACAACTTCCCAAGTTCTGTTGTATATAAGAAACTATATCTAACAGAATCTCATCACTTTCCTTTTTCTCTTTTGTGGTGTGTGTGTGTGTGTGTGTGTGTGTGCAGTCAAAATATATATGATAAAAATGTCACAAAAAAACTTGCGGTAAATTATTTGGTGCATATTATAGCTGATGCCACAGTTTCATTAAGTTGCTTGTTTATAAAAGGACTCTCCTATCCATCGATTTGAACATTGGATAAATTTAGCACTTTCCTGATGAAAAGGCTGTGTGAGAGTAATGGTTTAATAACAAGGCATCATTGATCATATTGACTGGCTCTTAATATCCTGGCTCACTGGTTTGCCAATATGTTTCCTTATTTAATAAGTTGCCTGTTTCCAAACAGATGTGTTCTTGTTACTATTATTATGTATGCTTTGTGTAAGAGAACAGAGACCCCTGCAGGTTCAAATGGCAGCCATGGAGGGAGGCCATGATAGGTCTGGAATGATGGGATCTGTACCTAAGAACTGGCTCACACATTACAAAAACAGTGAAGCCACAGTATACTGTTTTGCTCACGTCATGTTTGGCTCCAGAATTCTGTAGCCTTTGCAGGTTTAGGTGTAACTAATCAACAAGCTTGCTACAGTTCTGTTTCACAGCTTACTGCATTTTTCAGGCAGAATTGAGGCATAAGCTTTACAACCGAAAAGTCCGAGGTAGTGTGCACAGGGTTTCTTTCCAGGCCACTTTTCAAGATGTATTATGTCTATTGCTTCGGAAGGTAGTCTGTTCTGTGGGTATTTGGCTGTTTCCCCAGGACTTCTTAGAGAGACCAGCATCAATCAGCAGGCTCATTGGCATTTCTATTAGTGAGCGATACTTTCTCTCAGAAATGCCATTTTTTTCTTTGGCAGGGGGCATATATGAAGCAGTGGTTTGATTCTGCATGCCATTCTCATTGAGAAAAATGCTCAACACTATGGTGAGTAAATTTACCATCATCCACAATTTCACTTTCCTCAGGAACTGTTTGCTGGTAAATGCCGTGTACTTACTCAGTTTTTCCAAAGACTTCTGCTCTATTCTTAAGTAGGTAGACCACAGAAAAGAGACTGAAGTAGTAAATGAATATGTGGAAATATTTGTTTCCTCTGGGTGTAGGAGTTGACATTGGTCTGCACATGTCACTGTGCACAAGCTCCAGAGGAGAAGATGCTCTGCTCTCACTGACCTTTGGAGAAGACTTGTGTGTTGCTTTAGCCTTGATGCAGGGAATTCACTTCCTCTAAATATTGCAGGTCAACAATTGCAAGTCTCTTGTCACTTTAGTCAGAGCCTGACTAAAATGTATTTTTCCCCAGTTTCAAGTAACAAATGCAACTATGAGAACATGCCTCATTTGAGTATAATCTCAAGGCTACCATCCTAAGTAAACTAATTTAGAGTTGTTGTTGTTGTTTAGTCGTTTAGTCATGTCCGACTCTTCGTGACCCCATGGACCAGAGCACACCAGGCACTTCTGACTTCCACTGCCTCCCGCAGTTTGGTCAGACTCATGTTTGTAGCTTCGAGAACACAGTCCAACCATCTCGTCCTCTGTCATCCCCTTCTTCTTGTGCCATCCATCTTTCCCAACATCAGGGTCTTTTCCAGGGAGTCTTCTCTTCTCCTGAGGTAGCCAAAGTATTGGAGCCTCAGCTTCATGATCTGTCCTTCCAGTGAGAACTCAGGGCTAATTTCCTTAAGAATGGATGTGTTTGATCTCCATGGGACTCTCAAGAGTCTCCTCCAGCACCACAGTTCAAAAGCATCAATTCTTCGGCAATCAGCCTTCTTTATGGTCCAGCTCTCACTTCCATACATCACTACTGGGAAAACCATGGCTTTAACGATACGGACCTTTGTTGGCAAGGTGATGTCTCTGCTTTTTAAGATGCTATCTAGGTTTGCCATCACCTTTCTCCCAAGAAGCAGGCGTCTTTTAATTTCGTGACTGCTGTCACCATCTGCAGTGATCATGGAGCCCAAAAAAGTAAAATCTCTCACTGCCTCCATTTCTTCCCCTTCTATTTGCCAGGATGTGATGGGCCCAGTGGCCATGATCTTCCTTTTTTTGATGTTAAGCTTCAGACCATATTTTGCGCTCTCCTCTTTCACCCTCATTAAAAGGTTCTTTAATTCCTCCTCACTTTCTGCCATCAAGGTTGTGTCAAGGTTTCTGCCATCAAGGAAATGTCAAGATTGTTGACATTTCTTCCGGCAATCTTAATTCCGGCTTGGGATTCATCCAGCCCAGCCTTTCACATGATGAATTCTGCATATAAGTTAAATAAGCAGGGAGACAATATACAGCCTTGCCGTACTCCTTTCCCAATTTTGAACTAATCAGTTGTTCCATATCCAGTTCTAACTGTAGCTTCTTGTCCCACATAGAGAATTCTCAGGAGACAGATGAGGTGATCAGGCACTCCCATTTCTTTAAGAACTTGCCATGGTTTGCTGTGGTCGACACAGTCAAAGGCTTTTGCATAGTCAATGAAGCAGTAGATGTCTTTCTGGAACTCTCTAGCTTTCTCCATAATCCAGCGCATGTTTGCAATTTGGTCTCTGGTTCCTCTGCCCCTTTGAAATCCAGCTTGCACTTCTGGGAGTTCTCGGTCCACATACTGCTTAAGACTGCCTTGTAGAATTTTAAGTATAACCTTGCTAGGGTGTGAAATGAGTGCAATTGTGTGGTAGTTGGAGCATTGTTTGGCACTTCCCTTCTTTGGGATTGGGATGTAGACTGATCTTCTCCAACCCTCTGGCCACTGCTGAGTTTTCCAAACTTGCTGGCATATTGAGTGTAGCACCTTAACAGCATCATCTTTTAAAATTTTAAATAGTTCAGCTGGAATATCATCACTTCCACTGGCCTTGTTATTAGCAGTGCTTTCTAAGGCCCATTTGACTTCACTCTCCAGGATGTCTGGCTCAAGGTCAGCAACCACACTACCTGGGGTGTACGAGCCATCCATCCAATTTAGAGTTAGTTTGATTGAAATTAGCAAGTATATCTTCAGAGTATATGTATTTCATTTTGGAGCCACACTCAATATTTTCCCAGTGGTTTCCCTTTCCCTAAGTTTCCAGGAGTTCTGCAGGAAGGAACATTGCTGGCTTCTCCTAAGGGTTCTAAAACGATCGCCATATGTGGCAAGCATATGGCATAGCTTTATAATAGCATTAAGTAGCTAGAACATGGCAGATTTTCATAGACACACCATTATGGGAGGAAGTTGCTTCAATATGACAAACAGCTGCTTCTATAAATGTTGTCCACAGTGAAAGTAAACACCGTTATTTATGATGTGGTTATATTTAGCAATATCAAAGTAAGTAAGTTAATCAAGTACAACAGGCCTTGCTCATTTGGATAGTTGTCTGACATAAAACAAAAACTAAAGAAAAGCTACACAGCACAATGCTTTAGTGAAACCTTTCACATATTTGCAAATTTTAAAAGCCTGGTATATGTCTTCAAATTAATGCATTAGGTTGCGTAAATGCTCCTCTTGACACTGAAGTGTTATTTAAAATATATTACCTGCTGTTGTAAAATATGAAGATACAAAAGTGATGCCAAATTATTACACATAATTACTAGGGCAAATGACCTTGGTGCACTGGATAACCAGGTCTGATAAATGAGAGAGTTTGGCACATATCACTTAAAACCAAGTGTTGGTATACTTAAGGACATGGTTGAATTTTAGAGCTCCAAGGGATTCTTTGCTGGTTAAGCTATGCTATGCGAGTTTCAACAGCATGTGTTTCAAGATGTCAGTGAATCGCAGCCACTGTCTAAAAGGGCATCATTCTGTCTGCAGAGCTAACAATGTAGTATCAGATGGATGTTGGTTTGTACTGATGTTTTTCCTTCCTAATAAAAAAGGGAGGCCTCTTGCAAGCCATCATTCCTCCTGTCAGCGAGCCTCCCTATCTTAGAGGAAATCATGTAACAACTTTACGACAAATTCTGAGTATAGAATAAGAGTCTCTCATATTATTCAGCTACAGAAATTTTGTGTGATGTGCAAGGCCAGCCCAAGACTGTTTGCTGCCTGAGCCAATGGACAATATGGTCCCTTCCCATCCCTCCAAGTATAGAACCTGACTGGATTGATAGGTAAATATTAGTTCAGCACTGGTGATGGGACAGCCTTCTCTTCTGCACCCAAAAGTTGGCTATCTTATGCAGGTCAAGCCATGTGACACAGATAGCTGTGCTTTCTAACACCTCACTGATGCTCCACACTTTCCATCAGAGGTGGTTAATGGTAGGGCAGGCCCTGGTGATGTTTGTCTGGTTGCATCAAACAATTCTGTTAAATTTTGTTAAGAAAGCAAAGCATTCGAATGCTTTGCTATCTGAAAATGACTTATCTGTTTCAAAAAAAGAAAAAGAAAATTCTTCTTGAGCTCTATCTCAGATCATTAAACAAGATTGCATGCACTCAGTGAACCTACAGTATTTGAAATCTGCTGCCATTCAAGCACAAGTTGGAAAAACTGTAGTGGTTTGATCAATCATCAAAAATGGTGTATTCACCATATAAATGGGGGTCTGGGGAATGAGGAAGCATTTTGAAACTCCCAAGAACTTTCCTGAATGCAAAAAGTACTCAAGTGTGGTATTCGCTCCTCCACGTAATTACAATCAACAGCTATTTCAGAGGAACAATCTCAACTTACACTTGCAAGATTTCTTTCTCCCTGAAAACTCCTGGCTTATTGCTTTTTACTCTTTAAATACCAGAACCTTGTTCTTTTCGTTTTGGCGGCTGGCAATAAGTATGTTTCAGCAGTTTCTGCGGGGATCCAGCTCTAATCCTATCTTGTCCTGCTCAAGCACTCTTTTTGATTAAAAGGGTTTCACAGGATTTAAAGCATTCTGCTGGAATTGTTTGAACTTCACCAAAGGCCAGGCTGGTGTCTTCACAGCTGTTTCATCACAACAGAATTTAAGCATGAGGTGGTTTCAGATAAATCATTGCAACACAGGGGGAAAAATGGGAATGGTAGGCTTGTGGAATTAATTTTCACATCAGAGTTGCTTTGTCATATTATAGCTACAAATAAAGTGAGCATACTATGCGGGTTACAGACATTTATAGCCGCTTTTAGGGCTTATTCTAAAACTCCACTTGTAGCATAGTTCTGAAGGCACCACATTAAGTATGGTGAACCTGTTACTAGATGCCCAGCTATCTTATACACTAACATAGAATATGTAAACATAACATGTTAAAGCCGTCAGATTTATTGGGGAACTTCTCAGGCATTGTGTTGGTCCGCTTCCCTCCCTGCTTTTATGGCTGTTGACATGAGCAACATCACATGCTACCTTGGAGTGCTCAGATTTTTGTCTCAGCTAGGAAGAAGAAGAAGAGTTTGGATTTGATATCCTGCCTTTCACTCCCCTTCAGGAGTCTCACAGCGGCTAACATTCTCCTTTCCCTTCCTCCCCCACAATAAACACTCTGTGAGGTGAGTGGGGCTGAGAGACTTCAGCGAAGTGTGACTGGCCCAAGGTCACCCAGCAGCTGCATGTGGAGGAGTGGAGACACGAACCAGATTCACCAGATTACGAGTCTACCGCTCTTAACCACTACACCACACTGGCATGTAGTTCCACTCCTATCAAATTCTGGGCAGGATGCATTTGCAAAGTTGATTCAGGACATCCTTGCAAGTTTTGAGCCTGCAGAGGAAATATGGTGTGTGTGTGTGTGTGTGTGTGTGTGTGTGTGACAACTTTATGCTGAGATGAAGATTTCCCCCTGATTCAGAGGTCTTTATACACGTGAAGCTGATGCCAAGAACTCCCGCTCAATACAGGTGTGCGTAAGGAAACTTCAGTGTTTCTCCCTGAGAATTGTGAAAGGCTTTCAGTGAAGTTCCAATCTCATTTCTCCATATTTCAGTGGAATGGGGAAAATTTGCCCAATCACTATCATAACTAAATACTAAAAATCATAACATTTGTTGAAGGCATATATGAGCTGCATGTGCGTGGAAGGGCCATAGCTTAGTGGCAAAGCATCTGCCTTACATGCAGAATGTCCCAGGTTCAATCCCTGGCAGCTGCAGCTGGCGCTAGGAAAAATTCCTTGACCGAAACCCTAGATAGCCACTGCCAATCAGAGTAGGCAATTTTGGGCTAAGTCAACGAAATGAGTATGACTCAGTAAAAGACAGCTTCCTATGTTTCTGTATTCTGATGTTTCAAAAGTAGACATTGACCCTGGATAAGAATTCACTTCCCCACCAGTGAAGCTGCAAATATGCATCTGAAACATTCATGGCTCTTTTGTGGAAAGGTACCGTATAAAAGCAAGGTGCTAGTAATGAAAGATGTGCATAGATTTTAATTATCTCCTCCACAGTCAATAGAACTAAGGTGAATCTGTACATCTGTGAAAACACTAAAAATGAAACATTTATTACTAAGTGTGATTTACAGCCAGCTACAATTGAGTTACGATAAATGGATTGGCAATTTAGGTCCTGACAAAATCCACTGTAGCGATCATTTTCCTTGTTCCAGGTTAGCACATAATATTTTGTGATGCTATTCTGGCACAAGGTCCTCTTACAGAGGGCTGATGCACATTCAGCACTATACTTGCTCGCATGCCAACCGCTATGAGATAGATGCATAAATTGAGACTTCAAAGCAAGCTGTAAAACAAACAGTCCAATAGTAGCCATTAACCACATTGACTTAAAAAGTGAATGCCATTAAAATTAATACTAGAGTCCGCTGTTTCAATAAACTGCCAATGCTAATGCAATTCCCCCTGTGAGGATCATTATACAAGGATAGTTCTGTGGCATCATAGCCCTTTGCACTCTTGATCACAATAGGAAAACAATATACCTATAATTAAAAATCGCACAGTAGCGCTAATTAAGACACATACAAAACAAGCCATGTTCTAATGGAATCAAGTCCTTTCATTCTGTACTTAAACAGTGATGCTCTGTCTTAAATGTATGATCAGCTAATAGTCTTTTCCTCCTCGTCCCCTTTAAGCCCTTTGACTTACTTATCACATAGTAAATGTGGCTAGTAAAGAAATATTATTATTTATAATATTTTCATCACACCCTGTAACCAGAAAGGGGGGAAATGGCATCAGTAGCTCAAAGTGGCATTTTTGTCCTCCCATTTGCTGCATGCTTGGCTCCTTATGTATTGTAAGTACACAGAGGAAAGAGGCTGGCATTAATGGGATGTACAGAACAGCAGAGTGGAAACTGTTCAAAGCCACTGTTCAGATCTGATTGTTTGTTTGTGTCCTCAGTCAGTTTTTATAAAGGAGGTAGGCTAGGCTAAAATATAGTTACTCCTGCTAAATAGATGCCACAGATCCACTGACTGTCATGACTTTAGTATTTCCTTTCAAAGTGCTGTCTTGCTGGGTTCTTTGAAAGGGGCTTCTGGAAACCCCTGCTGGTAAAAAAGATAACCTCCCCTCCCTTAACACACACAGACACACACAAAGATTTTCTTGGTTTACAAAAGTACATGTATTGTCTCTCTTTTCAGGTTGTGCAATTTGCTCTATGCGGGGCTGCCATTGAAGCTGTCCCAGAAACTCCAGTGGGTGCAGAATGCTGCAGTGAGGCTCCTCACGGGGTCTCTGCCATGGCAGCATATTCACCCAGTGCTTTTCCAGCTGCACTGGCTCCCAGTGGAGTACAGGGTCAGATTTAAGGTGCTGGTTTTTACCTTTAAAGTCTTTCATGGCCTAGGACCCTCATACCTACGGGACCGCCTCTCCCGGTATGCCCCACGGAGGACCTTACGGTCCATAAATAGCAACACCCTAGAGATCCTGGGTCCTAAGGAAGTTAGATTAGCTGCAACCAGAGCCAGGGCTTTTTCAACACTGGCTCCGACCTGGTGGAACGCTCTGTCTCATGAGACTAGGGCCCTGCAGGGTCTGATTTCTTTCCGCAGGGCCTGTAAGACAGAGTTGTTCTGCCTGGCCTTTGGCTTGGAGCCAATTTGATTCCCTCCCCCTCTTTCTTTTTTCCTTTCTCCTCCTGTGATGAGGCTGCATTTTAATGTTTTAATGTTGTATTTTAATCTTGTTTTTAAGTTGTATTCATTCAACTTGCTTTTATTATTGTTTGTTAGCTGCCCTGAGCCCGGCCTTGGCTGGGGAGAGCAGGGTATAAATATTTTTTTAAAAAATATTATTATTATTATTATTATTATTATTATTATTATTATTATTATTACAATTACAGATCAGTTACATTTCTTGTGAGACATTAGTGTTGTATATAGTATAAGGTTGGAGAAAAAGAGTGGGGAGAATGGGTGGTGTGGTTAAACTTATATTCTTTTACTTAGTGTATGTGTGGTGTTTCATGTCAGCATCACTTAGGTAGGTTCTCTTTCTATTTGCTTATTATATTTCCTTGGTAGTGAGAGTGGGGGGGGGCAGGGTGTGGTTGGTTGTCTTTTAGTTGGCTGCAGTGAGATTTGTTTCCATGTGGGGAAGGTATTTTTGGGTCAAGATAGTCATATTGATTTGCATGCTGTCAGTGTATTCTTGTTGTTGTCTTGTTGGGCTGTGTATGTAATAAAGGGGATCCATACCAGGGTGAAAGCATCCTCTTTTATTTGTCCCCATGCCAGTTTCAGTCTATTGGTTAGCTTTTCTAGTAAGGCTGTTTCCCATACAATTTGATACCAGTGGTCCATGTTTAACACTCCTGACAACCTGCCCTCCTTTTGACATCAGGCAATTGATGGGTGGGTGGATACAAACCACTTTTCAAATCTGGTCCAAAAGGATTTGGGAAAATAATGATCTGGCTCACCAGCCAGATCCAGTTCCTGACCCCTGAGATTCTCAGGATCTAGCTAGATGTGAGTGCAAAAAAATTGTAAAGGAATATTAGCCCAGGGGAAAGCCTGAGCAGTATCAGAAGCACTGTGTGTGGGGGGGGGGGGGACTGAATGGTTCCAACAAAAGTACCCTTTCCAAAGCTACTATTTGCATTTTATAAGAAGCTTCAGTTGGTACTACTGTGGCATTCCCTTAAATTACAAATAGCCCATGTGGTTCCAAGGATGGCCAGTCTTCTCCTTGGGTGAGCAATTTACATAATAAAAATTGCACATTAATTGCATTTGCACAATTAACATGAAGTTTACTTTGGTACTCAAGGAGACATTCTAAATAAAGATTTGCATCAAACTAAATCATACCCATGTAGGGACGTGGGTGGCGCTGTGGGTTAAAGCCTCAGTGCCTAGGGCTTGCCGATCAAAAGGTCGGCGGTTCGAATCCCCGCGGCGGGGTGCGCTCCCGCTGTTCGGTCCCAGCGCCTGCCAACCTAGCAGTTCGAAAGCACCCCTGGGTGCAAGTAGATAAATAGGGACCGCTTACTAGCGGGAAGGTAAACGGCGTTTCCGTGTGCGGCTCTGGCTCGCTAGAGCAGCGATGTCGCGCTGGCCACGTGACCCGGAAGTGTCTTCGGACAGCGCTGGCCCTTGGCCTCTTTGAGTGAGATGGGCGCACAACCCTAGAGTCTGTCAAGACTGGCCCGTATGGGCAGGGGTACCTTTACCTTTACCTTAAATCATACTCATACCCCTTGTAATCAGTGGACTTCAGAAACTGTTATTGGTATTGACAAATTTGCTTCCTTTGCTCCTCACATGGCTACTCAGGACTCATCTACTTCTGGAGCCTGTGGCAGATATTTCAGGCTCAACCTGTGCATCTCATTCAATTTACATCATTTTATTTGCTTTGAAAAAACCATGTAGTTTTTGAGTATACTAACTTGGTCATTTTCCATCTAAATGATTAGGTTCAATTCAAAATAGATTACATGGACTCATCAGTCAGCCAATACATGTCAACTGAATGGTGTATAGGCAACCAGAAATAACTCTAAATAACATTATTTTATCTGTGTATCCTGGTAGAAGGAATACAGACCAAGATCGTTATTGGGTTTAATATGGTACAAGTAATTAAAGCCAATTGTGTCCCATATGCCCCCGTTATATACCAGAATTCCAGGTGGCATATATGCCTATCACAGGTACCTGGTTCTTGTTTCCAAACCTTAAACCCTGACAGGTGAAATTGACCATTGAATTATTATTTTTCTGAGCAGTACTTTGTGATCAATCTTCTTCTTCTTCTTCTTCTTCTTCTTCTTCTTCTTCTTCTTCTTCTTCTTCTTCCCCACCCATCTAGCTGGGTTTCCCCAGCTACTCTGAGCAGCTTACAGTGTATGTAAAACCATAGTAAAATGTCAAATATTAAAAACTTTTCAATACAGCCAACTTTCCAATGCAGTCCTTCCTTCAGATGTCTTCTAAAAGTTTTGTACTTCTTTATCTCCTTGACATCTGACGGGAGGGTTTTCCACAGGGAGGGCACCACTGCCATGATAGCACTCTGCCTGGTTCCCTGTAACTTCATTTCTCGCAGTGAGGGTACCAGCAGAAGACCCACAGAAGAGGACGTCAGTGTCCGGTCTGATAGATGGGGTTGGAGATGCTCCTTCAGCTATACTGGGCCGAGGGCACTTAGAGCTTTAAAGGTCAGCACCAACACTTTGAATTGTGCTCGGAAACGTACTGGGAGTCAGTGAAAGGCTTTCAGGACCAGTGTTATATGGTCTCGGCAGCCACTCCCAGTCACCAGTCTAGCTGCCACATTCTGGATTAGTTGTATTTTGCATTTATTCTGTCCCTTTTCTGCAAGTGGAGCCCCTTTTTTCATCCAATGTTAATAATTCTGCACACAAAAATGCTGTACGTGTGCTCTTTACATTCTTAAGCCTAGCACAAAAACCATCCTTATTGGGGGGAGGGGGGGAAACAGTGCCATGTTTCCATGTCCTTACCTCACAACTGTAAAACAAATGACACTTCTTCTAAAAAGCACTTAGATATATTTTGTCCATTTGTCCTTTGAATCAAAAGTTTTAGCCTTCCTTCAAGATGCCTCCTGGAGAATGAAATCTTGTAAATTAGAGCCACTTCTTTTCCAAGGAAAATGTGGTCACCTCTATAGAAAGGAAAGATTTTGAAACGGCTGAAGCAGTTTGAAAACCACTATATGCAATTTGTACACTACAAGTCACTCTTAATAGCTTTAATAGATTTAATAGCTTTAGTCTGAAAATTGTGTCCCCGTCCCATTTTTAATGTAGAGATATTGAGGATTAGACTCATTTACACCTGTCTACACAGTTTTCATCCATGCATGTTTGGTGGAAAGGAGATTGAGTCCAATCCAATTTATTTGGGAGTCAGTATCATTGTACAATGGAGATTACACACAAGTGGGCATGAAAAGGCTTGCACTGTCAGACAATAAGCATCACATCATTCATATGACCTCCAGTTGTTCATTAATGACCACAACCAGGATTCTTATAACATCTGAGTTTCTGTCTAGGGGAAAGGACACAGCAGATTCGATACGTCATCCATAGAACTTTTTCTGTGAATATGTCCTCTGTGAAAGGGCATAGTTCCTTGCCCATGCATAATGGGCGGAGATATTGGCCATGCTTTGAATCCTGTGCCAGGGTTAATTCCATTAAAGGCTGACTTTTGGATAGATTTCAATCATCAGTACACAAGGAAGAGGACATAATATTTTGTTTACATTGGGGGGGGAGGAGAGAGAGAGAATAATGGTTACTGACCCTCCAGCCTGTTTGTTTCATAATGTGCAGCAGGATGGAATAGGATATAGAAAGGACAAATCCCTTTTGGCTAGATTTGTTCATGGGAGGAGAAAGGATTCAGTTTTGAAGATGAGCCTTCAGAATCACTTTTAATAGCCTTCAGGAAGCATTTGAAATGCCATTGTGCTATGATATTTGGCCAGATATCATTCTGAGTGCATCTCGTCTGGGCTTTTTAATTCAAGCAAGACTGCTGAAAAATGACACCCTTAAAATCCAATCCAAAGCAACTGAAAGAGAGCTAATAGAATGGTTTTGCTACCATTTCAGTGCTTTCAGTAGCTGTCTGTTAGGAATAAATAGGGAACCAGACCCCAGAGCTTATAGTAATAAGATGCAATGTGCTCTAAACTTCACTTTGAAAAGGAAAGTATCTCAGCAAAATGCTTGGTTCCAGTACTATTTCTACTTCTATCACAGTGAAGCTGTAACTTCTATTTCAACTTCAAAGCTACAAAGAAGTTGCTTCTCTACCTTTATTGCCTTTAACCTAGATTTCTGTGTGAAACTTTGGGTTCATAGCAGTGCCAATCTCATGCTAAAAACAGCATTTCCTCAGTCTGCCCATCTGTCACCTGATCAACTTCAGAAGCAAAGTTAAATGGAGAATGTTTTATTTCAGAATCATTTCTTAAAATTGCCTGCAGGTGATGTCATTTATCTACAGACTGATACACAGGAATATGGGGAGAAAGGAGAAGATGGAAAACATTTGTTATCTGTAGGAAAGTGCAGTCTCCCAGCCATTAGGCACAATAAGGTGGCTATTTCACATATGGAAGCGGTAGGGAATGTGTGACCCTTAAGATGTTGTTAGGCTACAACTCCCTCAATCTGAGCCAGCATGGCCAATGGCTGGGGTTGATGGGATTTGTAAATCACCAGAGGGATATTTGAATCTGTGCATTTCAGTTCCTCTCAGTTTCTTGTTTCTCCAATTCCACAAATCTACTTCACTTAGCTTTTTTAAAAAAATTTAAACAATTTTATGAAAATTCATCAGTATTTTAGTACAAATTTATTCCAATACACACATTTTTGTATGCAGTTCTGCCTAATATTCCCCCTTTTGGCAAAGCATTGTACACTAATATAAATCATTTCTGCATGGTCTTTTCACTTATATTGAGCACTCACACTTTACACTGTGGGTGTCCTTTGTGGGATTGTGCGCAGCACTTCGGACCCCAGGGAACTTACTGGCTGTGTGGGCTGACCTGCTTCTCAGTGCTATTCTTTGGAGGTTCACACCCAGCCTCAGTTAGTCAATTTACACTGCTGGGAGGTGGGGCCAGTTGCATAAATAGGGGGTGGAGCCAGCAGCAGCCAGACAATCGGCTCAGGAGCTTCAATCCCTTTGTTTAATGTTTCTTGCTTGCAGGTTAACCCTTTTCTTCTGTTTAGTGGGCACTGCTACAGTCTTTTGACTGGTTGCTGATGAAGAACCGGGAGGAAATTTTCCTGCATTGGCAGGTATTGTCTTCCCCGTAGCGATTCGTCACAACTTTGGCAGTTTAAGGCCTTGGGTGGAATCCTTTAGTCTTTTCTTCCCTATAATGGGTGTGTGTGTGAGGTGGTGACTCACCCCCCTCCCGTGGTGGTGATTCCAGGGTCCCCTCTTAAAGGGGTCGTAGTATGGGTGTCACTGGTCATACACTGAAAGGTTGTCACTGAACTACCCTGTGTGTGGGGATAATTCTGTCTGTGTACACATGCATCTTGCAGGGTACCCTCATATCCCATTGACCCTGATGTGCCCCAGTTCCCCCAGCTGGCGGCCTGGGGGGGGGATATACGCCCAATGCCTAAGCCAAGGTCTCCCTACATTTGAAAGTTTAATAAAGTTGTGGCCAAATTTTAATTCCATAACACGTTGTCACAAGTCTTTATTTCTTTCTGGTGGTTCCTGGGGGCTGGGAGGGTTGCTGCCTGGTCACACAGATACATTTTATGCACATTTTACTGGAGAATATACATTTTTTGTGGATAATATACATTTTTTGAACACATTAATTGACTGGTGAACTGCATTGCAAAATTCAGAGAATTTGAATGATAGCTGAGTTTTGGTTCCCGTGTTGTTTGGTAAAGTGAGGATTAGGCAGTTTTACCCTTAGATGCAAATTACACCATCTTTACTCCCCAACTCTGGTCAAGGGCTACAGGCTCTGTATCCTTGACATATGACCCATTGTTGCACTATGTCTATTGACAGAAAGAGAAAGTTATGTAAGGACATGAAAGTGAAAGAACACAGCATTACCAGGACAAATTGTTTGCCCATTTAACCCAGCATTGCCTGCTTTGATGGGTGGAGACATGGTCTCGGACGTCACATCACTTGCTATTTGATCTTTTAAACTGGATTTGCCCTGGATTGAACCTAAGAGCTTCAGCATTTATAGTGTGTCCTCTACCACTGACCTATAGCCCCTCTCCAATGATACAGAGTCTTCCTTTGTTTCTAGTAGAAAGCAAATTGAAGTTTTCATGGGATAGTCTAGTAGGTAGCAAAGGGGGCCATTCAGGGAAAGAGGGGACTTAGTAGGCCCACCAAATGAACAAAACCAATCATGCATCACTCCAAATCAAAGTCAAGGGATTTAAATTGTGAAATAAAGAGTTGCATTTATGTAGTACATTCCTTATATTTGTAATGGTAATCAAATCATAGTATATAATAAGTATAAATTACTTCTGGATTATATCACCTGAAGATGTTGATTTACCTGTTCAGTAATAGTCAAAATGTCATTTGGGCTTAACATCAGAGTAGAGATGTCTTCATTTCCTTAGAAGCTTTCGAGTTTCCTAATCTCCATGGAGTAGTTTTGATATAGTCTTCAAAACTGAACACAGGGAACATGTGAGAAAAGTAGCAATCAAAAAGCTGTCTTTTTGTCCGTGACAAAGACTTAAGGGAGCTATAGGGTGTCAGAATAAAGAGTTTTGCTGGAAGTTTTCTGTTTTACAAAGTCTCCAGTCTCCCCAAAGTAGAAGTTATGCTTCAGAGAGTTCAAGAGATGAGCATTATTTTGTATCCACCTGTAAAATTTCTGAAGATTGTGTGACTAATCAGTTCTTTTGATTCCACCTCTTCCCTGTCAGCAAGTCAAATATTAAATATATACCTCTCATCTTTGAAACTAAAGCAACCAGAGAGAATTCATTACTGTCTAGATGTTTGAAAACCTCTAAATCCTCCAATTCCAATGATAAATTAGGTTGCAATGGGACTAAAACTTCCATTTATCAAAAAATTCTATTCAGAGAGTAATCCCCAAACAGTTACAACTGGATATGGATTCAATGAAATATTATATCTTCAAGTAATGGAGGTGGTAAGATCAAATGCAGTGGAAACTGTCCCTCTTTTAAAGCTTTAGGCTGTGTTTCTATATTTACCTGAGAGTAAGCCCAATGAACTCAGTGGACATTTATAGGCTTGTGCTGCACTTGTGTTTAGAGCAGTTATGAGTTTATAGTCCAGACGAAGACAAACAGAGTTTGGACTTTGCAGACTATGCCAGGAATATTCACTAATGTTTTGCAAGTGTGTGTTTATATATGAAACTGTTTTATGTGTTTTATTGTGGATGTTTTTATTGTCCTTATACTTTATTGCAAAACAGCTTTGATATCCTTCATAGGAAGTGAAATAAATGTAACAACTCGAGAGTATTGTTTCCTCACATTAAATTCATTTCAAGATTTTTACTTTCTTCAAATGCTTTGAGATTTCTTTGTCACTCCCTTTAAACCTAGACCTTGCAATAACGTATTAATCAGTTTTTATTTCTGTATATAACATCTAAAATAAAAATCTTTCTTTTTATGCTTCTAATGCTGGTATTGTAAATAGGTAAAAAATCGTTTGCCTTTCCTAGCATGTATGGTTGGCTCCTGAATGTCCTCAACAGCCCCTACCTGTCTGCTTCCATACTTACAACCAGTCCAGGGGGTGGTCTTGGCTGTCAGCCTCCTTCTCCTTAGTCTTGGTGCTGCCCTTGAAGGGAGGAGGATGGGGAGAAAAGCTGAAATAGTTGTCTCCACCTAAGATTGTCTTTAGCTCTATCAGTGATTTACTCTGGCACCTCTTGCTGCCAGGTTCCCTGACTTCCACCCTACCAGTCTCAATGGGCACCAGCTTCCACTGACTACCACAAATCAGCGTTGGAAAAATTGTGAAGTGACCTGATATATAGAAGTTCCCCTGAAATTCAGGGGGGAAAGGGTAAAATACAATCAGCAACATCTCAGAGGGTATGGCCCTAGTCTGATCCAAAGAGCCCTTGACACACAGACATAAATCCTGTACTCTGCTTAGCACTGGTCTGCCAACTGATGTGTCTTTTTTCTCCAACATTTTGTTTTGAAGCCGCATGAACCTGTGGAGCTCCTTGGAGGAAAAGTAACATAATATGATAAATCTAAAATGTAGTTATAAAGAAAAGGCTAGTTCCCCCCCCCTTCCTTCCATAACCATTTTTTTTCCTGATCACAAAAGGGGCTATCTGGATCCATTGCCCAAAATATTTTGTTCTTATGGTTTACCCCAGTCTTGCTCTAACAAATATTTTATTTATTTATGTATTTATTTATTTATCTGCTTGTTTGTTTATGTCCCACCTTTCCATCAATGAGCTCCAGGTTGCATATATGGTTCTTCCACTCCTCATTTAATCCCCACAACAACGATGTGAGTTAAGTTAGGCTGAGATGCAGTATCTGGTCCAAGGTCACTATGTGAGCTTCATGACTGTGTGGGAACTTGAACCCGGGTCCCTCAGCTCATAGCCTGACACTCTAACCACTACACCACCCTGGCTACTGGATAAGGGCATGTTGCATCTCTTACTTCAGTCAAAGAAGTGCGATGGTACTATACAGTGGTACCTCGGGTTACATACGCTTCAGGTTACATACGCTTCAGGTTACACACTCCGCTTACCCAGAAATAGTGCTTCAGGTTAAGAACATTGCTTCAGGATAAGAACAGAAATCAGGCTCCGGCGGCTCAGTGGCAGCAGGAGGCCCCATTAGCGAAAGTGGTGCTTCAGGTTAAGAACAGTTTCAGGTTAAAAACGGACCTCTGGAACGAATTAAGTACTTAACCCAAGGTACCACTGTAGTTGTATTATTATTTGCTATCCCCTGAGCTGTCATGTTTTCACTGTGACATGACTTGGGAGAGCCTCTCCTCCTTCTGGGGGGAGGGGTTGTGACCAGGAGACGATTCCCGCATCATGCAGGGGACGTTCGGCCCCCTGCCCTCTCACCATCGCTGGCGTGCCACGCCCCCCATTTGGGCACCCAATCGGATGGCACCGAGGGGGCATGGTTTAGCCGCTCAAATGCAGCCACGCCAGCTCTCCCTGCCATTTGCTCCTGATCTGCCATTGGAATGTGTTGTTGGTGTATGGAAGGGCAAGGTGTGGCCATCGCCTATCCCTTCACTTTTGGGTATTCCGTTAAAGGAATCCAGCAGTCGTGGATCCTGTCCGATGCCCTGTGTGGTGGGGGGCCATGGCACGACCCTCGGTGACATCAGGGGACAGCTTATAGTTGTATTTGCATCAACAGTCTCCCCCTACTGGTGGTTAACCCCTCAGCAGACTCACCCCTCTCCGAGTGGGTGGAGTCAAATTGTCCATGGTCCAATGCCTAAGCCAATACCTTCTCACATGCTGTAATCAATAAAGTTGTGCCCTTTTCTTGCCCATTAACCTAATATACTGTGTCCACGTGTCTTCATTCCCCAAGCGGGGATCGGGTCCTTGAATCACAAGTAGTTATGGCAGCAGAGACAAATCTGCTCTTCCAACAGTGAATTGTACTAATTGGTAATAATATTGCCTGAGATATATTAGCTTAATCCTGATATAAAAGCAATGTATTTAGAGCTGCACTAAGCACACGCACACAAACACACACAAACAAACAAACAATGTTTTGTTTTCTGTTGCATTGTTTTTAATAAGTTGCTTATGATTTATTTATTTTTGTTTACAAGCATTCATTAAACCAGTGTTACACCAAGACACAGGTTTTTGAAACTGCTTCACAAATAGCTTACAGTGCCTTGTAGGTTAAGTTTATAAGTTTTGTTTTGTTGTGTCGTTTCATTGCAGCTTCTTCTATGGTGTTTATCACACTTGGGTTTGCTTGAAGTGAGTGTTCCTTTCTTAAAGCATTTAAGAAACCAATTTTATATCCCCAGGAATGTCTAACACTCCAAGTGAACTTCAGCAATGAGCACATCAAGAAATAGGAACAGATTTAAGGAAGAAGCAGCCTTCAAGCAAACAAAATATAAAAGTATCACATGCAACCTTACATTTCTGCATATGAACTTATCAAAAGCAGGAGTCTGTTCCCTTGTCCATGCTCAC
The DNA here is from genome assembly GCF_965153285.1 of Podarcis tiliguerta. Taxonomy (NCBI): domain Eukaryota; kingdom Metazoa; phylum Chordata; class Lepidosauria; order Squamata; family Lacertidae; genus Podarcis; species Podarcis tiliguerta. Next base: position 46,811,810 of record NC_139537.1, on the reverse strand, counting down.
TAGCAAAGAGATTTTCATAGAACATGATGAGATATCATGACATGCACATGAAATGGGGCATTTGTAAAGCTTGGTATGGCACTGGATTTTAGGAGCAAGACCCACATTTCAGAAAGATTCCAGAGCAGGTAATCACCAGAGCAAGATTATTTTGAGAAATCAGAGGACAAATTTTGGCATAACACTGACAGCAACTGCATTTTATTTTGATAGGGTGCTTCTTCTTGTACCTGAGCAGTTCGGCTGTGTCGTGGAAGCCAACAGATCAGTTAAATATGTTGGGAATGATCTTCCAAGGCACAATTTTCCAATGAACTAGATTCCTGTGTTTCTGCACAGTGGCTCATTCCTAAATTATAAGCTACCAGTCCTTATTCTTGTTGGGGATGTCACCAGAAAAGATATAGAAGGATGTGGTTATAAGGAATATATACACCGAACCCATTCAATCTAGCAGCTTTCAGGAAGAAAAGTTTCCACATGCATTCTATAGGAAATGAGTTTGCTTCTGTGGTGTCACTGAACCAGTTAACAAGATTTCAGTCACATTTAGATTGACTTTAATTATTCTTATTTTTATTACTTTCACAACCAGCTGTTTCTTGATTATTTCTGCTTGCTGTTTCTAAACATGTTCAGTGTGAACCAACATATGTGGATCTGGATGGATAATGTAAGTTTGATTATATGTTTTACACTTTATATGAGTATTAATTTTCTCTTGCCATATTCATAACTCAGTATGATGCTGTCAGCAGCTCCACCTTCTGTGCTGCAAATTAATTGGAACAGCCAATTCAAAATTGTTCATTATTTGGAAGCAAATTACATTTTGAATGCTCAGTTTAGCTATAAGTTAATACCGCTTGTATAGTTCTTGTGGTGGCGGGGTATGTGTGTAAATACTATGATCTGCTGACATCACTACTGCAATAAACACTTGGCTAAGAATTTCTGGACCTCCTCCATTTATATAATAGGGTTATGGCAATTTAGAAAGATGGGGAAAGATTGTGTTCTGTGAGGTTGAAGTATTTAAAGGCCAAGCAGATCTGCAGAAATATCTCATTGCCACTAGGAAAGGTATGCTACAGAAAATTATAAAGAATTTACATTTTCATTGGAAAGTACCAACTTTTTAGTGAGATCTCCATAATGAGCCCCATTCACTTAGCTAAAGGAGAATCACTGTGATTTAGTCGTTAGAAGGTAGGACTAGTACTTGAGTGACCCAGGTTCAATTTCTTGCTCACCCAATATGCTCGGAGTAATACTGAGCCAGTTATGTACTGAATATCTGAAACCTGAAGAACTGCTACCAGTCAGAGTGGATGAGCTGGATGGTTCTATGGATAAGCATAAAGCAGTTTCATAAGAAGGTCATCAGATACATGACTATTTCAATGGACTGTAAAGTCCTGCTTATTTAGAAATGAATTCTCTTTGCGTATAACCATTTTTGTTTTCATAAAAAGAAAATAAATATATAGTAAATATCCCCACAGAGAGGTTACAACTAGAAAATCTATTAAGACCCTTTCCATGCCCAATAAGCACGGGACGCCTTTGCCCAGTGGCGCTATGGCCCATAGATTGCAGCAAAATACTGGACAAGGTTTTGTCCAGTATCTTCTCTGTGTGATGGGATCATGGGAAAAAGCTGTCCCATGAAGGCTGCTTCCCATGCTTTATAAGGCTGCTTCCCATGGATCTCACAGGCATTTTGCTTTGAGAGCTTTCCACTCACCCACCCTCCCTTGGGTTAGAGCAATTTTGGGTCTTAACTCTTTACTGCCCTCAACAGAGACCCCTGCTTGCTTGGCTTGCACCACAGCAAGGTTCAACATTGGGCAACTCCCATTGTACAGGTTGGGAGCAATCCAAACCCAGTGGATCCATTCCATCAACATGAGGCTTGTGGAATGATGAACTGATCTTGGGACTCAATGCCATGCTAACCCTTGCCCTGCCTGCTGCTGCTGTCAATAAAGATTTGCCCTGATTTTATCCCATCACCGTTGTATAGCTTGTTATTTTGCTGCTTTCATGGGTCACATAATGTGCCTGCCTGGGCAAATAATATTTATTATTTTGTGATGAATTCCTTAATATGATTTAATTATTTTCCAGTACAGCATAAAAGGGTTCCTAATTGTCTATAAGTATAGGCTGTCTATTTTGCCTACATCTTTTGTAATGCATAATTATCACCGTCCAAGTTTGCCAGCCACTTGAAAGTTAATTGTCAACAGTAGAAAAATTGGTTTCTTCCAATATTTTGCATTGACTATACGAACTGTCATTAACAAATTGTAGCCCAAATAGCCCTAGGCACAAACCATCTGCCTTGTCCTTATTTGAATTTATTTGGGATTACCAGCTGCTATTCAACATTTTCTTTGTTGATTGACTTTGTTGATATTTTTTCTTTTTTATTTTTAACGTTCATATCTCAACCTTAGAAAAATTGTATGCAAAGTCTAAGAGAGTCTGTGTACTGGTCCAGTAAACGCTTCCGCTGCGCCACCAGCAACAGCTATCTTTGCAGAGTATTAATTAAGTCCAGTGCAGAGATTCTTGTTGCAGTACAAGCTCCAAAGTCTCAGCAGCAAAAAAAACGACACAGGGAAGCCTGTCTTTCCAAAGACAGGTTTATTGCAGAAAGATAACAGAAACACCTCCAGAGCTTTCACACATTTTGCTTCACGTCCAGCACGCCCCCAACAGGCAAAGAAAACAAACACTCTTTATATACTGAGCAACTTAACGACTTAACGAGCTTGACTACTTAAAGTCACATTACATTGCTAATTTGCCAGCGTCTTAGGTTTCACACCCTAACACCCCCTCTCGCTGGCAATACAAAACCAAAAAATTACTTCAGACCCATTTCTTCACAAAAGTTTTCATGCCGCTGAAACCCAAGCGGTTTTGTAAAACCATCAGCTTGATTTTCATGACTGGGACAGTAATTAAATTTAACAATTCCTGCTTTTACCGTTTGACAAACATTTTGAAAGCGGATATCCAAATGTTTTGTACGACCTTTAAACTGCCCATTTTGTGCTAACTTAAGACACGGTTGATTATCACCCCATACAGTGATTGGAGTGATGGCCTTTTCATACATCTCTTGTGCCAAGCATTTGTAAAATTCTAGATCTCTACATAACTCAGATAAGGCACAGAACTCAGCTTCTGTTGACGACAAAGCAATCAGGTTCTGTTTCTTGGATCTCCACCCAATCAGAGAGTTACCAAATTTTATTACACAGCCAGACACTGATTTTCTATCCTTTAAATTTGCCCAATCACTATCTGCCCAACAAGTAATCTGTGCTTGTCCTTCCGAAGATAATTCAAGGCAAAAATCTTTGGTGTATTGTAAATATCTTAACACTCTTTGAATTCCTTTCCATGCATTTACACTAGGTTTTGAAGCTTCTCTGCTGAGTAAGTTAACAGCGTAAGCAATGTCTGGTCTACTCCATTGCGAAAGATGAAGTAAGCTTCCCAGTGCTGACTGAAAGATTTCAGCACGCTTGAATTCAGCACTATCCTTGAACTCATTGTCTTTTACAAAACCCATTTCCATTGGTGTTCTAACACCTGCACACTCCGTCATGCCAAACTTTTTCAACATTTGCAATATCTTGCCTTTTTGATTCAGTAGAAAACTGCCATTTTTGGTCCTATCTATCTGAACACCAAGATAGACCTTCACATCACCAAGATTCTTAACTTTGAAGTGTTTATTTAACTCTTTGGCTAGTTTTTTTACTTGTTCTTGTGTCTTTGAAGTATAAATCAGGTCATCTACATAAACAAGCAAAGATTCTTGAGCATCTCCTGAACCTCTGAAATATAAGCAATTGTCAGCCTTGCTCCTGCTAAAACCAATGCCTACTAAAACGTCATTCAAACACTCATTCCAATTATGAGCAGATTGCTTGAGTCCATAAATAGATTTATGTAGTTTCCATACCTGATTTGATTTACCAACTTTCAATCCTGGCGGTAGCTCCATATAGAGCTCTTCAGCCAAGTCTGAATGAAGATAAGCTGTAGAGACATCAAATTGATTCACTTTAAACCCTTTCTGAGCAGCAACTGCTAATAGTGCCCGTAGGGTTTCACTCCTTGAAGTGGGCGCATAGACTTCGGAATAATGTAACCCCTTTCTCTGCGTAAAACCTCGAGCTACAAGTCTTGCTTTGTACTCTGGTTTCCCCATCGCTGTTGTCTTTATCCTGTACACCCACCTACAACTTACTGCCTTGGCACCTTCTGGCAGTTTGGTGATGGAAAACACACCCAGTTCTTTCATAGAATTCAACTCCTTTTGCATGGCCTCACGCCACCTACTGGCCTCTTCCTGGGGTAATTGCTCAACCTCCTCAAAACTTTCAGGTTCGCAATTTGCCAAACCAGCCCAAACGCTAATAGCTTGGTACCTTTCAGGAGGTTTACCTTTGTTGGTACGCTTGGAACGCCTTGGCAGTTCCTGCGATGTTCCTTCAGTTTCCCCCTCTGACTCAGAATCACTAGTCGTCACCTGTTTGTCACTAGTAGTTGAAGAACTTTCTGATTCTGACTTTACACGTCTCTCTTGCTGTACAGGTGAACTTTTAGAGCTAGAAGATTCTGACTTTACAGACTTGGGTGAACTAGACGATTTCTCACTCTCGTCCTCAGACTTAAATTCCTCAGCCTGTTCTGGAACTAATACCTGCCCTGGGGCCTGAGTTTCATTGTTACTGTTCACCACATCAAATAGTATGTCAGGATTTCCATGAATTTTATTCCAACCATCCTGTTCACAAAATTCCGCACTTCTGCTAATTGTGATTTTCGCCTGATTGCCTTCTACATTCACAAATCTCCAACCTTTTGTGTTTGCTTGATAACCACAGAAAAACATTTCTTTAGACCTAGGATCGCCTTTCCTACGTTGTGCCCTAGGCACCAGCACATAAGCACGACATCCAAAAACTCTTAGATGATCAATTTTTGGTTTTTTCCCAAATAGCATGAAGTAAGGAGTGTTGCCTACTGTGCTATTGTACACTCTGTTAAAAGTATAATTCGCATACAGTGCAGCCTCAGCCCAAAAACGCTGTGGAAGTCCAGAATCAAACAGCAAAGCAGCAATGGCTTCCTGTAATGTTCGAAATTTTCTTTCGGCAACTGCATTCTCCTGTGGTGAATAGGGATTGGTAAGTCTATGAACTATACCTTTCCTTTTTAACCACGTCTCCAGCGTGTGGTTCACATATTCCCCACCACGATCTGATTGTATTTTACGTACTCTGGTGTCAAATTTACATTCGACTTCTTCAATCCAATCCATCAGGATGGAAGCTGCTTGTGATTTTTCTTTCAGAAAGAAAACCCAACTAGCTCTTGAAAAATCATCCACCAAAATTTGCATAAATCTCGCACCTCCAAGCGATTTGACTGGCATAGGGCCACACACGTCTGTGTGCACAAGTTCAAAGGGTTTCTTGCTTACTCTATCAGATCTAGGATAGTTACATGTCTTAACCTTAGCATGCTTACAAGCACAACAATCCAGAAAATTTGGACAGGGTTTAATGTTACACTCCTCAGCTAAATCTGGCATCTTGCTTACATACTTAAAGCATATATGAGCTAACCTTCTGTGTAGTAGATGTACACAACTTGTATGAGGAGCCTTATTTACATACTTAGCTTGCGCTTCACCTGTTGAACATCTACCTGCTGCTAACTGCTCTTCATCCAAAACAAAAAGCCCATCCTCACAGGGAATTTTAACTAGCTCCTTCCCCTGTTTCGAAATGGTGCACATATCATTTTCAAACTCAACCTTAAAACCACTTTTTACCAGGCATGACACACTCAAAAGTCCATTCTTCATTCCTGGAAGAACAAAAACAGGAAGGTTAGTTTGCAAACAGTTAACATAAATTGTGCCTTTAAGGTTCATTTCTCGTTTACTATTGTCTGCTATAGTCACAGTTTTTGCAACTGGCAATGTCTTGCAGTTCATCAAGCTGCCACTAGATGTCGCTGGAATTAAACTGTGACTTGCTCCACTGTCAATTATCCACTTCAAGGTTTGTTGGCTCCTTTTAGGACTCTGTTGTGCTGCCATTGCAGATAGTCCCTTATCAGCACCTGCTCCCCCTCTGGATCGTTGATTCTTGTAGTTTTCACGTCGTCTTCCCCTGTAGCTCCGGAAACTGGCCTTGGACTGTTGAAATTCCTGTTGCTTTTCTGGACACTTTGCTATCAAATGAAACCTGCTGCCACATCGAAAACATGACTTGCTGGCCATAGCAGACACTTGTGAGGCTTCCTTACAGCTCTGCCTGCTAGTTCCCTCACGCTGGGAATTATCTGAACATCCAACCCTTGGGGTATTTGAATTATCAATACGTTTTCGATGATGTTGATATTCTTGCTCACACAATCTACCAGTCACATAATTCATATTCAGCTGGTCCTCTGGCAAAACTTGTAAAGTTAGTACTAAGTTTTCAAACCCTGCATGCAGGCTGCTAAGCAGAGTATAAACTTTAATATTTTCAGGAAAATTCACACCTAGAGATGACAGTCGGTTGAAATACTCAGTCATCTGTGATGTGTGTTCAACCACACTATCCCCTGGCTTCAGTTTCAACTCATACAAAGCACGTATAATGTTCACCTTCTCTCCGGGCGTGGCTCTATGGTGAATTCGCCTAAGAGCTTCCCAAATTTCAAATGCAGACCTTAAATTTTCCACATGAGGTAATTGGGAATCGTCTATCGATACCATCAACATGCATCTAGCTTTAGTGTCCATTTTATCATGTTCCCTGTTCTGAGCATGTGCAGCAGCCTGTTGCTCTGCTGTGGCATCTGCTGCAACAGCCACAAACGGCTTTCGCCTCTGGACATAGTCAGCCCACACTTCTTTGGCTTCCAACCAGACTTGAGCCCTCTTAGACCACTGCACGTAATTAGCAGAGTTCAACTTTGTAAAGGGAACCTGGAAATTTTCCACTGCCATTCTTGGGGTCTGCTGCTACTCCCTCTGTGTGCCCTTGCTTCTCTTTCCCCTTGGGATTTGTTTTACTCACTTTTCAGACGCCTCCAGCCTCCTCTGAAGCCTTTCAGTTCCTTTAAGAGCTGGATTTACGACCAAGCCGGTCTTCTCTCATCCGAAAGCTGCTTTCACTTTCTCTGCACACAATACAGGTGTAGAAACGTAGCAGGATCCATAACCTAAGAGAGTCTGTGTACTGGTCCAGTAAACGCTTCCGCTGCGCCACCAGCAACAGCTATCTTTGCAGAGTATTAATTAAGTCCAGTGCAGAGATTCTTGTTGCAGTACAAGCTCCAAAGTCTCAGCAGCAAAAAAAACGACACAGGGAAGCCTGTCTTTCCAAAGACAGGTTTATTGCAGAAAGATAACAGAAACACCTCCGGAGCTTTCACACATTTTGCTTCACGTCCAGCACGCCCCCAACAGGCAAAGAAAACAAACACTCTTTATATACTGAGCAACTTAACGACTTAACGAGCTTGACTACTTAAAGTCACATTACATTGCTAATTTGCCAGCGTCTTAGGTTTCACACCCTAACAAAGTCTGCTTATAAATTATATAAACAAATGATACACAAATAAAACAAAATGATGAACCAATACATCACTAGCCTCGTACTACTTCCTGTTGTAGGGGGAAAAACAATGGTGTCCAATTCCAGGTAACCCACAGGACCAGACATCTTGCTGGCTAAGGTGTCAAGGTGAACAGATTTTCACAACCTGGTCAGAGATAACTTCACATGTCCTTCCCTGGCAATACTAACCACAATTATGCAAAACTATAGACACATTTGTTGCTGTTTCATGATAGAGGTGGGTCACCTCCTCCCATTAAGCCTTTTGATGTGATTATACAACACAATGAAAACTTATACAAAACAATGGCATATATGCAAAAATAAATAAATACATACATAAATCATTCCCTGCCTGATGGTAGAGCTGGGCCTAGGGTAGCAAACAGGTAGATTTCCAAAATTATCCCTAATACTCTTAACCATCATGACCAAAGGTGAGGGATGATGAGAGGTGTATTTCAGCAATACCTGGAGGGCCACAAGTACCCACTGCTGCTTTATAACACAGCAAAAGTAATGATGAAGAATCATTTTTCAGATCCCTTATGTAAAGACTTATGGTGACTTCATTTGAATCTGGATCATAGTATGGTGTGTGCCAAAGCATGATTGGAATTTTGAAACATGCTTCAACTTTAATCTGGTTTTAATGTGTTTTTATTTATTTTTATTTTTGCTAATCCTGGTGAATGATTCAGGATGAATAAAAAACTCCATTTCCTAGACCAGTTTGGCAGGAACAGCTTAGATTTCAGTTACATCTTAGAAGCAGCCTTTGCCTTTGATCTCAGCACCTGCTCTCTCCATTTTGTAAATGTTTAGCCTTGAGAAAGCTCCGATACAAGTTTCAGCTGAAACTTGGAGGCAAAAAGCAGAGTATGTGCTCAGGAAGATGAGGTAGTTTATTTGGCCACTTAGTGAAGCAAGTTGTTTAGACTGGGGAGATAATGTGGATTCATCAGGCCAAGTGTGTCTCAATTGGTTTGTGGAGTCAGCTGACTGTATTCAGGCTGGAAGAGCATTAGAATCAACAAGACTTATCTACTTGTTTTGCTGAAGGACCAGAATATAAGTGGCACTTAAGATAGCTCAGGAACATAGGAAGCTGCCTTATACTTAGGCCATTAGACTGCCTAGCTCATTATTGTCTATGCTGATGGGCAACAGGTCTCTGGAGTTTCAGACAGAGTTTTCTCTTGGAGGTGGTGCAAATTAAACCTGTGATGCTCCACACACAAACTATACACTCTGCCACTAAGTCATGCATGGTCTATTCCAGGAGGCTTGATTCCTGAAGACTCATGTTTAAGTTACACATACACACCCCTCACTTCACAATATTATGTTTATTGTTGTTGTTCTGACCATCATGGTCATATCAACCACAGGGGTTGCTCTGGTTTGAACATATCACACCAATCCTGGTCTGACTGTACTGGCTACCAATTAGTTTCCAGGCCCAATTCAAAGTGCTGGTTTTCACCTACAAAGCCTTAAATGGCTCAGGACCACAGTACCTCAAGGACTGCCCCTTTCCATATGAACCTACTGGGACCCTGGGATCATCTTCTAAGGTCCTTCTTCATGTGCCTCTTTCTTGAGAGGTCTGAAGGGTGGCAACACAAGAATGGGCCTTCTCTGCAGTGGCTCCCCATCTGTGGAATGCTCTCCCCAGGGAAGTTTGCTTGGCACCTTTAGGTGCCAGGCAAAAATGTTCCCTTTTAACTAGGCCTTTGATTGATTTGATTTACACCCTATGCCCTTTTAAAGTGTGTGTGTGTGTTGGGGGAATTATTGGGTTGTCATTTTTGTTTTTATTATGTATTTTGTGGTTTTATATTTTGATTTTATTCTGTGAACCATCCTGAGACCTCCGGGTATAGGGCATTATATAAAATAAATAAATAGCAGCAGCAGCAACAACAACAACAACTCTACCTTAACATATACCAGAATAATACTACTATTAATAATATAAAATATACAAAAGGTTAGAACATCTTGCAATATATTTGTAAACATGTGAGAAGAGGAAAAGGAAGAAAGTAGGTCTGGGATTAAACTATTAAAAGCCAAGGGGAAATTAAGAAGACGATGGGCTTTGTTCATAACAGTTTGAGGATTTCTGAAACACACACATTCCAAAATAGCTTGCCCTTCCTAACTTCTCCTTCTGTCGTTGGCGGGACTATGTATACTGACAAATGCAATAATTATCATGATGTAACACCCTTTGCTGGTTCCTTCACTTCCTTGACTTTAGTCTTCTGTAGCTAGGCATGAAATTTTAATCTAAACCTTTGTAAATAAAAAGAGTAGGACTGTCCTAGCCTTTCACAAGCCCAAAATGAAGTGTTTCATCATTGGCAAAAGCTGGAACTTCAGGCAACATTTACTTTCCCTCCCTCCCTCTCCCTCCACCACTGACATAAAACTACACTGCCGCTAATGTCTTTGTTGGAAGCAGGCTCTCAAACTAATTTTTAAGTGATCGCATCAAAACCCAACTTAGAAACAATTAATTTGTGGTGGATGGGCTGTCACCGACAGCCGTCAGCTGTGTCAGTCACCCGTGTTGTTAATGAGAAATTAGCATTCTTTTTTTATTTAAAACGCCCTTACAGAGTATAGTGTAGCAAAGGCTTCTTTTCTATGTGAGCTTGATGCAACAAACACTTTGCATTAGTCATGGGCACATACTCCTATATAATAAAGGAGGCTCAGGTGCTTGTTGCTTAATATTGACAGAATTTTGGCACGGAACAGGAAATCAGTGAAAGCTTTTATGAGAGTCTGAAAAGCTGCCGTCTTTTCAAGTCTCATTCAAGACATGAAGCTTACAGGAAATAAGCTAGAAGATGACAAAAGAGCAGACCAGCAGAAAGAAGAATGTGTTGGCTTGAAGCTTGATTAATGGGATCCTTCTTAGTTCTTCCCCTGTTGTATTGCAGTGGGCAGTGTACCATTACAACCTGAAACCCCCTTCTGGCTGTTTAACATGCCGTTCTATAATAACAGGAAACAAGCCATTTACAAAGGAGATGCAGGAAGGCCAATCATATCTGGCACATTTTCCCATATACTTATCCCATCAAAATGCAAAATGTTCCGCAAAAAATGAAGCATGAGCAACAAATACCATTCATTATGGCGCTGCCACCCATTCCTCTCCAGTACTTAGCTTTTATGTCTAATTACTGCCTCAACACACAGCAACCTGTACCCGAAATGGCTTTTTGAAATGATACGGCTATGTTCAACAAAGAGGTTCATCTTGCCCCGCCCCACCTTAGTTTTTAATGTATCAATTCCCCACTTGCTAAACTGACCAGCATGCTGTGGTTGCCTGCAGATGGGGGGTGGGGGGTGGGATGTGTCGGTTTGTGTGAGTGTTACAGTCAGTGCTAGAAAAACAATACCTGAAAATTCAGTGCATTGTTTTGAGGTGTCACCTCTTTTCAGCAGGAAAAGTATCTCCCATTAGCAGAAGAATAAGAAAATATCAAAAGTTGTTATACAAGAGGGATTTTATTATCAGAAAATGATCCATCAGTTTGAACATTAGAGTCTTCTGGGGCCCCTTTCAGATGTGGTCTTCTTATTTTTGCCATGAATGCGTGTTACTCCCTCGTTTCTGAAGCATTTCCATCCATCCAATGTAGTGATATGCTATCCTGTTGAAATTTTGTATGTCTGTTACAGACACATAGGTATGTACACCAAGAAGGAGGGGGAGATAAGAATTCTGCAGTTTCTAGTACTTCCAGTTATTTATTTACTTCAAGCTTTGAAAAAGAAACATCAAGTATCTTTTGTAGCCATGTTCCAGGATGGCCTCTGTGATAGAAGCATTTTAACAATGTCTAAAATCTGTTTAAGCTGTATAGCTTGGCTGCCTGACAAGCATATAAAAACTGTATACTCTGGCCCTGCCATCACTGGGTGTCAAGGGGAAAAATGTGATTGGATATTGTTATTCTGGGGGCGGAGGCATTTTCCTGTGCTTGACCTATAGTAAGAATGTGAATTTAATGAGGACCATTGTAACAGATTGAGGTAGTTAATGGATTTCTTCCCATCCTACCAGATTTTAGAACAGAACCAGTTCTGTTCTGCCTAGTTTTATGTTAAATTAGAGTTGATTGTAATGTTCCAAGTGGGATACCACAAGGGAAGCCCAGTGTCTTAAAACATCTTGTTGGATTGGTTGATAAATGCCACTGTAATTACCACAGAGACAGTAACATGGGCTCCAAAATTCTCAAAACAGCTTGGTAAGTGGCATGTCTTATTTCACAATTAACTGCAAGTGGAAGTGCCTCTGTGTCTCTAAAACTGTAAGGTGGCCATGCCCCGCTTTCATTTGCATAAATAAGATTATTGGTTTTGATACATCGTGCACCAGCAGGTGAGAACATAGGTAGGGAGGGGTTTCAAATGGATTGCCCCCAGGTGAAATATATCAGACTCTGCCAGATAGTTAGTGAGACATAGATAGATGATAGATAGATAGATAGATAGATAGATAGATAGATAGATAGATAGATATAGATAGATAGATGATAGATAGATAGATGATAGATAGATGATAGATAGATAGATAGATAGATAGATAGATAGATAGATGATAGATAGAGATGATAGATAGATAGATAGATAGATAGATGATAGATAGATAGATGATAGATAGATAGATGATAGATACAGATAGATAGATAGATAGATAGATAGATAGATGATAGATGATAGATGATAGATAGATGATAGATAGATAGGTGGTTTTCCACAGTTAACTTTTAACTATGGTATAGATCTATGTGAGCCTCAGATTCAAACACTTTCTTTCCTCTCACCAAACCTCCTCCTGCATTGCCACAATGAAATAAGAAGCTTGAACTTCCTTCGTTAGCTAATCACAGTTTATCATTATGTCCAAGCTCAGACAAACTGTGGTCAGTCACTCTTAACCTTGGTTTCTTATGAAACAAGCCAATCTTATACTAGAGCTTGTGAAGCTAGGTTGTTTCAATAAGCTGTAGTTGAAATCATAGGTCAGAGTGAGGAATCTAACACCAAAATATTGTTAACTGAAAATAGAAATAAAAGCTTCTGATCTCCTTTTTGCAGCAGTGCAAAAAGGAGTAAGGAAGAAGGGAAAGAGCACATGACCAAGGCATATGCTCATGATTCTAAACCGTAGTTTGGTGTTACAGCCAAAGCAAGCCATTACTTCCTCATATTCTTTTATGTACATTATTTTCCTTTTGATGTGTGTCTGTTTTCTTTAGGGTCCCTTTTTAACCGAAAAGGCAGAGTCCACCTATTTTTATGGCTCTAATGTTCTGAAACATACCTGTTCTCTTTACCAGTTGCTGGTTCTTTATTTAACAAAAGGAATTTCCTGTAATAAATAAGGCCTGTAAGTGTTTGTCTCAATTATTATTTTATTTTTTTTAGCCAGGAGAGTATAAGACAGTGGAACATAGGGATAAATTCTAAAAATGTGTAGGAAAGGTCCTCTTTTCTAATCTCTTTTATTCTTCCAGAAAGCAGTTTTGTCAAGCAGAAATGTAATATAGTGATTGTTGTAAGGAACATGGCCTCAAGTGTTTCCTCTCTACTCCATTAACCAGAAGGGGCAGAGGGGAGAAACGTAACAAATGTACATTTCACACTTTAAAAGTGATAGAGGACATTTACTTTTTATGTCTTCCTCTTTGTCTAAAGCCCAAGTATTCTGTCTTTTAGTTTTTGTGGGTTTTTTCTTCCTTCCCCCCACTTTTCTTTGTAATCATTATACCATGTCTCTGATGTAAGAAACTTGCCGCTCCTGGACAAATAGATTGAAGTTTCAATCTCAGGCAAAGAGGCTTTGCCACCACCACCGTGGATCAATAGAATATATGGACCTTCAAGAACCCTTTGCATGGTATCCAAACCGTTGGCGTTTTGATTTATTATTGTTATTTTTACAAAGCTCTCCTTGCAAACCTTTTATGAATGTCTGTTTAGAATCCCCTTTGGATTCTGCAGTATAAATTGGATGAACTTAACTAGTATTGTGGACTCCAATGGAAAATGGTCACGGGCTGGAGAATTACATCTGGTCTGATTTCATATTGAAATAAAACAAAATATCAAGACCTTTTTTTGTCAGCTGAGTATTTTTTTTACAGCTGAAGTAACTGTATCTAGGGATAGGGCAATTTTTCATTCAATCATTATTTTTAGGTGAATCAGCCTAATTTACACCTCCTGAAATAATACAGAAGATTGGAACATAGTTATTCATAGAGTTTGACACTTCTCTGGGTTTTACAATAGTTCTTAGCTTGGAAAATGTGACAAAATGCATAAGAATTTTGAGGATAAATTTATTTTAGAAATGTGAACACAAATACAAAATACAGATTTAAGTATAGATTTTCCTCCAAATAAGTTAACAAATGTTTTTTTTTAACTTCACAAGAGTAATGCAGAAATGTGAATAAATATATTTACAAACAAACACATGTGAAACTGACATAGATTGGAATTATCTGTCCATTCCTAACTATATGAATCACTAATGCTTAAAAATTGTGATCTGTTCCCTAAATCTGACTTTAAAATATTGTAATGAGTTTTAAATTCTTTGAGGGAGACTACAAAGTGCTCAAGCAGTCTAATTATTATTATTATTATTATTATTATTATTATTATTATTATTAAGCTGAATGCTATGGATTAGTTCATAAGATGCTGAACTAACTTTGCAACAATATTTGTGCAGTAAATGATCTTCCAGAACAGATCTTAAGAAGCATCTACTTGTTACCACATTCTGTGAAATTATGTTATTATTTCATTTAAGCTTTTATTATTTCAGCATGTGGCAACTTATTGTTGCATCACATGGAGATTACTGCACAAGACCACTTCATTATGTGGAAATTAATTTTGAAAAGCCCCCTTCAATGTAAAATTAACATTCTATATGTAATTGTTGTATGAAAATTCATTTGATGTATTATTTTATTTATTTTTGGCATTTATATCCCTCCTTTCATCAGTTGGTCTCAGGCTGAGAATGCATACATAAGTTAAAATAAGAAAAAATCAGAACCTCCAAACTGCAACTACAATAAAGTAACTAAAACCAATAATTTAAAACAATCAGGGATAGCATTGCTCAGAAGCAAAGGACTACTCTTTAAATTAAACAGCTCATAAATTAAATTAAGGCACTTACACAGTTACAGAACCTCACACTGTCTCAAGGCCTGGTCAAAAACTAATGTCACTTTTCTACCTCATAAATAGTCACATGGCTCAACCCTAAAGTTAACTCAGTTCAAATAAAAGCTGGTGAATATATGCTGCATATTTTCTGCATCTACCACAATCTGTTCCCCTGTCTGTCTTGCTCTACTGTCACTAGCTTCTAGTCTTTCCTATACCTTTTCTCATTGTCATCACATCACTACCATCAAAAAGCATAATTTTCAGGCTGTCTCAGAATATTTCACCTTAACATATCATATTCCAGCTCTGCCACAGTTTTTGATAAGCTCTAGTTCTCATATACTTGGAAGTAAGCTTCATCAAGTTCAATGAGACTTAACCCCCGGTAACCTTGTGGAGGACTGCAGCCTCAGTATGCTTATGATCTGTTAATTTCCTTATACAGCTGGTTTATATTCTATTCTGTTCCCATCAATCCTTATTTTTGGGGCTATTTGAAAAAGCAAGTCTGCCAATGGTACTATGCTTACAACATGTAAACGTATTTTTTTGTTGAGGGCATTGTGAACCCCTGAATCAAATATGGAACGTAAGATGGGGACACAACATTTTGAGGGGCTCAAGTTCGGATGTCGAGCAGGCATCTCCATTTGACTAATTATGAAGATCTATTAGGGTTAAGTTCAAAATGGAGTCTTGGTAACTGGTAACATCCCCAGTCAGCATGGGCGAGGGTCACAGATGATGAGCATGATAGTCCAGTAACATCTGGGAGCTCAAGGTTGGGAGACGTTAAGAGTTAAAAGTCATCCACATATGGTTCTGAGAGAGAGAAGCACATTGGTTCAATAACATCAACTTCTGGATCTCCAAAAACAATTTTTTTAAAAAAAAAAATCCTTTGTGGTATATTATATGAAATGCATGTGGATGGTAAATGTTATTCTCCTCACAACCTTTTCCTTTTTTAATAAAATAAAAAGATGGGGTGTTGAAAGAAAGAATTGGAACATGCTACTGCTGTTTCTTCCAGTTTGTCTCCTTCTTCCCTCTCCTTTGTCTTTTATGTACTTTTTCATTCTGGGGAAAGAAGTCTCCCAGGGCATTGACACTTTTGGATTAAAAAGCACTCGGCAAATATAGAAAGCTATAAGATCCAGAACCCTCTCACTGTAAAGTTCAGGTTCTGACTATAACTTTTGACTTGTATCCCCACTAGAGTTCCAACACAGTTCAATCTTGAGGGTACAAAGGAATAGACTCTGGGGGAAAGCTTGTGTCTCAAATTATATAGCTTAGTTTCCTTAGAGGATTTGAAGCAGGAAGAGTTGAAGACCTGGAAGATGGAATAACAAACTTAGTGGCATGATTGTGCTTTGTTAACAGCTTGTTAGTGAGCCTCACATTGAATTCACAGACAACCTATGTCTAGGATAGTGCGAAGCCTGAAGAGAACAAGCACTGGTCTTCTAAATGCATTCCGTGTAAGTAGAGTGGTGGAAGCCAGAGGCCCACTGCTGCTTTCATTCCACACCACGAAAGCTAGTGCCAGTGGCTTTATAAAGAGGTACCAAAAAAGTGTTCCAAGGAAAAGAAGGAAAAAAAGGTATTTTAAAAACACTCCTGTTAGAATGGTAAGTCACACCCTCTTGAAATGGTTTTTTTTTTTTTTTTTTGGGGGGGTAGTTGAATCATGACATGCCACACAAATTTGGAACTGAAATGGCCACAAAATGGAACCAAAATGAAAATGGAACTGAAATAGCCAGCCTCAAGTTTGCCCCCAGAGAGTGGGATGATGAAATGGGGATGGCTATTTCAGCCCACCACTACTTTGATTAAGACAATACAGAGGAATGTGTATCTCAAACTTTGCTTTTTTAAAAAGGCCCCAGAGCCAGAGCCTCGCCTTCTCTTACCGCAAAGAGAGGTGGTGGATGGGTTGGTTCCATTTTGCTCTAGGCACAGAAAGTCTAGATCCTCTCAATTTTAATACTGCAAGTTATGTGTTTTGTTTAAGTTTTATAGTATATTCCCCCTCACCTTCCTTTGTGCAACAGTGCACTAGCAGTCCTCAACATGCATCACACCAACTTTATCCAATGTTGCTGAACATCTGAAATTGCCCCCAGTCCTCTTCTACCAGAAAGATGGTTTATATTTAGTAGGCTGTCCCCTCAGAAGGAAGTGGGTTGTTAAGTCCCACTTTCAGATTCAGGAATGGTTCTGCCTCCAGCTTAGGCTTTGTATTCATCATTGTCTGTACCCAGACACCAGCACTGATCTCTGCCTCCTCTCCATGCTACTTCTCAGTTTTATGTGAGGCAGCAAGGACAGCATGGGGCCACTGACCATACACCTGCTGCTGGCCTGAGCTTCTTTGCATCCATGCAATCTGGCCAAAGCACAAAGCAGTCACAGGCCCTAATCACATCTGTGTCCCCACAATGTAATAGCTAAAAGTCACGTTAAATCTAGTGACCAGTTTCCCAAGGGAATGGTTTAGTGCATGGGTGGGGGACCTGTGGCCTTCCAGATGTTGTTCGACTACAATTTCCATCAGCCCAGGCCTATGGGCATGGATATTGGAAGCTGTGTTCTCAAAACATCTGGAGGACCACATGTTCTTGATGCCTGCTTTGGTGCTACAACATTAAACCAGCAGTGGGGACAACAATAAATGGATTGTAGCATGTAGTGGAGACGGAAAATTGTTGTTGCTGCTGCAGTCTTTGGGATATGTACCTGTGCTCATCCTTCTCATCCTTGTTCTGCTATTTGGATTAAATATGATGGAGATTGGCATACTCCGTAAGTGGTGTATAGCATCAGCCATATTGAATTAATGTTCAAGGACCATCAGACAAACAAAATCAATCTCCCACCTTGAAGCATTATATCTTATTTAATCCCTCATTTATTTTGATATTTTTCCCTTTAATGATTGCTCACCTAAAGATTGCAACATCCTAGTGCTGGTTGTTGCACATGTGAAACCTGGAATTACCCAACCTGGAGTAATTTTACCTTTCATTTCATTTTCTTTTAAACACCGGACAATTATTCACACTCTCTTTATTAAGACCATTTGTTCAGTGTGAGAGCTCACAAGGGAAGATGTCTGTTTTATGTATGCTTTTAATTAATAGTGGCTATGGACAGCAGGGAGTCAAAAAAGATTGTTTGTGATGTACTGAACAATGTACTCAATTATCATAAGTATTTGCAGAAGGCACTATGAAATCAAAAGACAGGTTACAATAAAAGAAAAAAGGGAGAATGTTTTGATAAGACATAAATCATGTGGAAGGAAAAAAAATTCTACACATTTATGCATACATGTTAAGTATGCTTACATGCCATAGATCACTGTCATAATAACTTAATTAGAACAGACAGTCACCCTATGCAGATGTTTGTTTGTTCAAGTCTATTTTTAACCTTCTTTCACCATAGATACCAGGGAGGTTGACAACATATGCACAATAACCATAAAGGTAATTATAAAGAGCATTAAAAACATAATTAAAAATAAAACAATATCAATATATATGTGATAGCTCAGTTGGTAGAGCACAATACTCCTAATCTCAACAGAATACAGCATTGCAGGAGCTTGGACTAGATGACCCTCTTGGTTTCTTCCATCTCTGGAATATTTTGGTTCTATGATTCAAGACAGAGAGTCACCTCATCAGCCTTATATAACCGACCAATAGACCTTAGCAAATCAGTTTCCCCCCAAGATAGGGTTGCTATATTTCCAGAGGTAAAAATCAGGACATTTTGCCAATTTTTGAAAATTCCCCCCAATGGTCATTTCCCTGCCTGTAAGCTCTGCAAGCTGCCCCGTCCCCTCCTGCTTGCGGGAGGGAAAGGGCAGCTCAGTGGATGGGCAGAGCAGACATGCAGGGAAGAAGCTTTCCTGGCCGTGAGCTCTGCTAGCTGCCCTGACTCTCCTGCTTGTGTGCACAAAGCTGCCCGCACGCGAACCAAAGCCAGGACCAGAGCCTGAACCTGAACAACCAGTATACACACACGCACAAAATTAAACCCTACACAAACCTGGACATTTGCTTCTAAATTTAACACACACACACCGGATGTGCATGTAGGCCCCCAAAAGAGGACATGTCTGGGATTTCCCAGATGTATGGCAACCCTACAAAAGACTTAGGCGAAAATGTGTATTTTTAAGTGGGAGGAGGAATCATATATTAATGGCACTGCACTGCACTGTAGAGGGAGGGAGTTTCATAAATCCATCCCCATCCTGAATTACCACACCAGAGGCAACATCTATCCATAGAACAAGAAGAGACTACTCTGTAATCTTAAAACCTGGGCTGTCTTATATAAGGAGCCCATGAACCTGGGGTTTGAAGTCCAGCAAAACTGGGGACTCTAGGTTGAGAAATGCTGCTATAACCATTACACCACACTGGCTCACTTGGCATTAGGTGATAGGTCAAAATAATGTTTTATTTCCTCATGCTTAGTTTTAATTCAATCTTGATTAATTATAACTGCTGATTTTTTATTCTTATTGTGGCTTATCTTTTTGCTGTCTTTGTTTTTGTTTTCTGTATAGATATCATATTGTCCTAATAATACCTATTTCTTTAATTTGTGAATTGCTTTAAGCATTTGTATCAAGGTGAGGTAAATGGATAAACATATGGAAATGCTTTCTATATGTTTTCAGTATAAATGGAGGTTACTAATGTAGCAATGTGTCCACTGACCTTGAATGTGTTCTTTTGTTTATTGCATGTCAGGATCATTGCTGAAGGTACATAGTGCCTACTAAAGAGGAAGAAAAATTGCTGGGAATCTGAATAATGAATACAAATGGGAAAGCACAGACAAAAGGAAATGAGATGGGCTACTCTCTATATAGAGAAGAACCCTTCAAACAACCCTTTGTAAGTGCAACACTGGCGTAACATTTTCCTTTAAAAAGTTCTAAACAAACCTTATTAAGAATCACAAGTTCTAGCTCTAGGCCAGGAGTAGGAAAATCCATGGCTCTCCAGATATTGCTGGACTACAGGGACCATCATTCCTGGCCATTGGTCTTGCTGTTTGGAAGTAAAGGTCCCCTGGATGGTTAAGTCCAGTCAAAGGTGCGGCGCTCAGCTCAATTTTCAGGCCAAGGGAGCCAGCGTTTGTCTGCAGAAAGCTTTCTGGGTCATGACTAAACCGCTTCTGGTGCAACGGGACACTGTGACAGAAGCCAGATGTCAGGGAATTGGAGGCAGAGAAGGGGGAGAGAATGGGGACTTACAGAGATCAGGCTCCTGTAATTAGCAGCTGTTCTTCCTCGGACGAGGAAGGTGACGAAGGGCTGTCAGGAGGCAATGAATCTGAGAGGGGGGAGCCACTTCTGGGGCCCAGCCACTTTTGTAACAGAGGAAGGAAATGGGTGGGGCTCAGGAAATGGATATACTGGGGAAAACGGAAAGCCTCTTCAGTCGAGGCAACTGACTCACCATGATGGAGACGGACCTTTTTGAGCTCTTGTATATAGCTTGAAGAAACCAATAAATCTTTGTAAATATGGCTGGATTCCTGGACTCTTATCTCTACTAGCACCCACCAATCATTCCTGACACCAGAGTACACTTACCTTCCTGCCACAGTGGTACCTATTTATCTACTCACACTGATGTGCTTTCAAACTGCAAGGTTGGCAGAAACTGGGACAGAGCAATGGGAGCTCACCTCATCACATGGATTCGAATTGCCACCCTTCTGACTGGCAAGCCCAAGAGGCTCAGTGGTTTAGACCACAGTGCCACCCGCGTTTAACCAATGTGCAGAAGCACATGTTGGTAAAAATTAAAAATTGCACAGAATTAGTCTCCCTGCAATCATATGTGTAAGCACATCAACAGCAAGTTCACCTTTGCTACAGTCTTTTGTCAATGGGCATGTGCACATAGATATCCAACGTGCAAACACACTGAAGAAACACAAAGATGTCTTTACATGCTTCTAGAGTTGTAGAAAGTATCTGAGTTAAATCAGAATTAAGTAGGAGAAAAATCAGGGACACAGTGAGTATGTGGATGAGATACAGCCACGGAATGTGGGTGGGATCTGATCATCCATCTAGAAAAACACAATGTCTGAAGCAACCTTATATTTCACGTGAATAATTTACATGGGTGTAAACTCACTTCTGAGTAAGCATGCAGCCTATAACTCTCTCTTCCTGGCGGGGTTTCATCATTAAGGAGCATAAGACAAGAGACATTTTATTTATTGTTTTGGATTTCCTCCAAGCAGAATGTATTGTTTTCATTGGGGAAGAAGAAATGAAAACTATGACTTCAGCATCCCATAAATCTTTTGTCCATTTTCTTCCTAAGATAGAAAGCATCAAGGAAAAGCAAGAAAAGAGCTGCTTGAATGTTGACATAATGAATTCAATATTGGTTATTGGTTTGTTTTTGTTTTGTTATGTATTTTGTGTTCTCATTTTGTATTTTTATATTGTGACCTGCCCTTTGATATTTTGATGAAGGGCAGTGTATATATATATATATATATATATATATATATGGAAAAAATTAACAGCCAGATTATAAATAAATATATCTATTTGCATTTCGTCCCCTTTTTTATAGATATGGGTGGATCAACCTATTTCATTCCATGTCTGTTTCACATGTATTCATTTCTAAGCCCATTGCGTTCCATTTTCTGTGGATTTTTTGTTAACATGAATGAAATTTGTGCATTTAAATTATACTTAATTTTATATGTTCTTTTCTCCTAAAACAGCTTTTTTTGGATAAGGTTTATGTGTGCGTTTATCCTCTAAAATATGCATTATGTATGCATTTTCCCATTAAAAAACATTTCAATGCATTCTAAAAAACAGAACTCCATCCTAAAATTCAGAGAAGCATATATTCTGATTGTTAACTCTTTTCTGATCCACATATGAGTCCAGGAACTGTAAATTAGGAACTTGAAAATGAGAATGAAGCAAAATTCTCTTCCATTCCTAACTGTGCAGTCACAAAGTTAGCTCACAAAGAACAGGTTGGCAGACCTTGCACTTTAATATACCATCTCTAAGTATGTCTAAGTCTGGAGAAACCCACTGACCAGACTAAGCCAGATTTTAGGCAGTGTCCCTTTGTATGCAAGAATACATTGCTCTCTCCTCGCCAGCCCAGGTGTTTGCAGGCAAAGAATCTGGAATATTGCCACTCATATGAGCTAAGGAGACGGCCTTCAGAGAATGTTCCTTTCCTGCCATTGCAGGAGCTTACAGTTTAATGCTTTAATAGGTGATTCCAAATCCTGATTTAGTTTCCTGTGACATATATTTTTATTTCAACACTGTTGACCACTCGCAAAATCCATTCTTATATATGGTACAATATGTCAATCATCTGGCAACTGTGAAAAGTTAAAGCCAAATAAATTATTGTTAGGAGATCTTATGTGGATTCCACAAAGAGGTCCATTTATGTTTCTCTGCTTTTGCATCTGGCTCCACCCACTGACATATGGCTTCCAAAAGATTGACTATGACCAAATGTGGCCCTCAGGCTGAAAAACAGGTCCCTGCCTCTGTCCCAGCCCCCTTGAACCACAGCTGCGTTTCGTTTTTCTTTCTTCCAACAGATGCTTAAAATCTCAAAGGCATATGGTGGAACTAGCTGTTTCTATAGGGAACTATTTAAATGCTGCTTTGCACTTCTTATTTGTCCGTTCTACAGGGAATAGAAGAGCAAGCAGAAAGAACAATGAACAAACACATGCACAAGGAAATTCCCTATGGAGAAAACAAATACAATTCGGTATGGAGGACTGTCATCCAGATGACAAGCAGAGACATCGCAAGCATGGGAGAATTCCTTAAGGTGAATTTGAGGTCTGTACGTAGGACGCCAGTAAGGACCTCTGTGCCAATGAACTGTCATTTAATCTTTATGCATCAGTGTCAGCACTGCTTTAATTTCAAATCTGAGTTGTACACAATGTCATTCAGCATGGAAGAGCCTTCACAAAAGAGCTGAGGGTGCTGATTCTGCTTTTTGGCTTAGGAACCTATAGATGACATAGTGAGGGAAATGGGGGGGGGGGGTGGACAAGTTGATTGCAACAGCAATATAAATGCTTAGTTGCTTTCCCACCCATGGGAGTAAATATGGGGATGGGTCAGTGCTCCTGGGATAAACACTTAAATGGGTGGTTGTTGTTACTCAAAGAAATCATGGTGGTGTACATAGATGCTTTCCCATTTCATTCTTTTTAAAAAAATAAAATAAAATTGTTTAATCATTTTTTCGATACAAACATCAACCGCAAAAGACACATACAACAAAAACCATAACAACAATAATAACACAATTTGACAATTCAGATTTGAATACACTGATATACCTATGACTACACCTTTTTAAACAATATTTTCCCACCTCTCCTCCTACTTCCCATTTCATCCTTGAAACAAGCTTGTGAGGCTCAGAGACAATGACTGGCCCAAGGGCACCAAGTGAGCTTCATGTCTGAGTGTGGATTTCAAATCCTTTCTGCTCAAAAATGTGTGTGTGTGTGTTGTAGTCGTTATGAGGTATTAATAAATAACAGCAACAAGTGAATATATTGTTTGCTTTTCAGCTATTTAAAACTTGAGTTTATACAGATAGGAGCATCTGAACAGAATTGCTGTAGATCTTAAATCACTTTTGACCCTTTCCAACTGAAATGCCAGCCCTCATCTTGCACTGAATGTAGCATTGGCAACCTAAAATCAGCTGGTGAAAGATCTGCAATACATGAAACTTGACTTCTCCATATGGTTTAGGGTTGGCATCAGGCACTCATAACTTTAGCAGGCATGTGTCAGGCAGATAATAAACAGAGTAAGTCTCTTCTGGGGTGGAATTACAGTTATGGAGCTGATATTCTGTCTGTTGGAAATATCTTAGTTGTAGGCAAGCACAGTTTGTGACATTGCACAGTAACTTTACAGGGCTTTTCTGTTAGGGCATCCTTAGAAACAGCAAAACAAAATATACCACAAAATGCAGCTTTAAAGCAAACTCCAAATTATTAAGAACAAATGAAAATTTCATCTTAAAAATTAGTATATTGCTGTGAGAAGGCAGTCACATGCTGCTTGCTGACTAAATTTGCTCAATTGTGCTATTCCAATTACTGCAGAGAGAAAGCTAATCCATTTTAATGAAATTACTTTCAGGAGCAACTTGCCTGCTTGTATTTGAACTCATTTTTTAAAAGTGGAAATTGATAAACAAAACAAACGTGGATACTTTTATAAAAAAGAGAGAGAGCAGTGAAGTCCAAGATGACTGCTATAAAGATATCAAATAGACGAACAATGTCCTCATTACCTACCACGTACTGAGCTCCAAATAACCATAATTAATAGTTGTGCAATTGCTCTCAATCATTTTGACATTTCACAATTTCAATATGAAAAGCTGACTTTCTTGAAGGATAATGCTGGTCATTGTAAATTGCAAATTAGGATGCAATCCTGAATACACCCTCTCTCTTTTTCTAAATTGAACAATATTTGCAAATCAGTACAGCTAAAATATAAAGTATGTTCTCCTTCATATTTATTTATTTTTTTAAAGATGGACATGATCTACATTTTATGCAAGCAAAACTATTCCCAAACATGGTGAGCAAATAGGCTTTTGGTCCTATGCCATGTTTTTATTTTTTTAAAAATTCAGAATTAGAACATAATTTCTATATGTCATAACAAAGAAGGGAGCTTCTATATGGCTGTTGTTATTATCATTGCATTGTTCAGCCTGCCCAAGTACATTCAGCCTTTTTACAAGAAGCAAAGCTTAATTGTAGCATCAAAATATGGCAGCATTAACCACAATCATGTATTAATTTTCCAATTTAATCCTTTTGTTAATATTATCTGTATCCATTTATCTTTCTTTCTTGGAAAAAAAATGTCAAAGCCATTCTAATCCCCCCCCCCCCCCATTCCTGCTTTGGCCCTCCATTTCAAACATACCTTCCTTTCTTTAAGATTTGAGAAACCTCTAGTGGAAACAAATGCAGAATAATACATGAATAAATCTGAGTGGACATTTAATATTGTAATGTGTAAACGTATGTGTAAATTTATGCAAAATTGGAATGAGTAACTTATCCAACAAAAAATGGGCATGAATTCTTCACCTATACTATGTTATATGTACAAAGAGATGTTCAACTCTGTGCTGGCACCCCAGCTCTGATACCCTCCTTGCTGCTGTCATTTTGGCTCTAGATTAAAACCTTTAGGTTTTGCGTTTTTTAAAAAGAATTTTATGTTAGATTTCAAATGTTTATGTCCATAACCCTGAAAGACATTTTTTTGTACACAAGTGTGATATATAAATTCTGAAAATAAATAAATAAAATAAACCTCCTCTCTTACTATTTTACCCCATGATATAGCAAGCATACTTTCAGAATGCTAGTTAAGAGGAAGAGGTTACAAGGTGATGGATGGATGGGGGAGGGCTTAAGCAATCCTTAAGCAACCTCTTCCTTTCATTGTTTTCTGCTTCAAGCTGCACTTCCCTTTCTGCTGCTTTCCTACTGAGGATTTATTCAGATTACTGCTTTAGAGCACAGTGAAGTTGCTGCTTTTTCCTGGCGCATTCACAGCTCTGCGCCCAATCATAACTGTTTGCATGTTGTTTAGTCGTTCAGTCGTGTCCGACTCTTCGTGACCCCATGGACCAGAGCACGCCAGGCACTCCTGTCCTCCACTGCCACCCGCAGTTTGGTCAGATTCATGCTTGTGGCTTCGAGAACACTGTCTAACCATCTCATCCTCTGTCGTCCCCTTCTCCTTGTGCCCTCCATCTTTCCCAACATCAGGGTCTTTTCCAAGGAATCTTCTCTTCTCATGAGGTGGCCAAAGTATTGGAGCCTCAGCTTCACGATCTGTCCTTCCAGTGAGCACTCAGGGCTGATTTCCTTAAGAATGGATGCGTTTGATCTTCTTGCAGTCCATGGGACTCTCAAGAGTCTCCTCCAGCACCATAATTCAAAAGCGTCAATTCTTCGGCGATCATAAGCATAACAGAGCATAAGCACTGTTCGCATAAGCATGGCTAATTAAATATTGTAGTAGCAGCAGTAATAATAATAATAATAATAATAATAATTTATTTATACCCCACCCATCTGGCTGCTTTTCCTCAGCCACTCTGGGCAGCTCCCAGCAGAATATATAAAAAAGTGACAAAACACCAAACATTAAAAACTTCCGTAAACAGGGCTGCCTTCTCAAAGGCAGATAGTTGATTATTTCCTTGACATCTGGTGGGAGGGCGTTCCACAGGACAAGCACCACTACCGAGAAGGCCCTCTGCCTGGTTCCTTGTAACCTCACTTCTCGCAATGAGGGAACCGCCAGAAGGCCCTTGGCGCTGGACTACAGTGTCTGGGGTAAACTGGGCAGAACGATGTGGGTGAAGATGCTCCTTCAGGTATACTGGGCCGAGGCCATTGAGGGCTTTAAAGGTCAACACCAACACTTTGAATTGTGCTCAGAAATGTACTGGGAGACAATGTAGGTCTTTCAGGACCAGTGTTATATGGTCTTGGCAGCCACTCCCAGGCACCAGTCTAACTGCCTCATTCTGGATTAGTTGTAGTTTCCGGGTACTGCTGGTGAAGGGCAGGTAATAGATTTTATTAATATTATTCTACACAGCAGTATAGGATGGCTTTACCCAATGCCAAGGCTTTCACACCTTGGTTAGAGATCTATTAGGAATGGCTTAGGACTCCCACCATGTGAAGCTGCTTTCAGAACACATCAGTAATATCTTATAACAATTACAGAATATGTATGCATTTTGGATAACATCATGTGAACACACAATTAAAAACCCAGCCCTGGAAATGCAATGAGCAAATGGCAGTGTAAACAGAGCCCAGGATCCTTAGACCCAGACTTGCCAGGGGACATCTAGTTTAATCCTAATGTGCAGGAAAGAAGCTTATATCAAAGAAGGTTAGGAAGAGAGAGAGAGTAGGGGGCAACAGAATCAAAGAGATGACAAGATGGAAGTGTAAAGAGAGGTATCTGAGTTGGACAGCAGGATGGTGAACAAAAATAACCCTTGCAGAGAGTAAGTCACAGGGAGAAGAAGACTTGAGAGGATTGAGACTACAGACAAACAGAAAGAGTACGAGCGCTCACAGTCAGGGTGATTGCTGAGGGCATAGAAAGCTTAGAAGGAAAAACAGAAGATTCTCTCATATTGCACATCAAGCCGCCTTTGGATTCCCAGAAGTCTTGATGACCTGGAGAACAAGCTCCTTTCTCAAAATATAAGGTTTGGTGTAGTATAAGACAAATAGAAAAGTCTTCCAGAATATAAAAACTACTAGAGACACATCTCATAGGCTGTCACTTTTTAGTGATTTTGTGGCACATGGATTTATTTCATTGAATTCATAGCCGTTTATAATGGATCAATAATTAGTCCTAGAATTCAAAATTCTATCTTTGGAGAAATAATAGGTTTTTTGTTTTTTATTTTTTCTCTCTAACGTAGTGAGCACTATAATTACAAATTATCAGAAGTGCTGTTGAATTATGTACTGAGTGTTACAGCGAGATGAAAGGTGGTTAATTCAATGTGATCAAAGTGCCTTAAAGAACAATGGAATGGAATGGAACTTCATGAAATGCTGAACAAAGCTGTGATCAGAGCACTCTGAGACCATCCAGTAAAAACATTCTCTTCTAAAGTAGGGGTTCTATTGTTATATCCTTGGGAGTATGTTCCATTGAACTCAGTGAAATCTGTTCTAAATAAACATGCATAGGATTTTGCTATATCTAAATCACTTTTATGTTGATAATGACACCTCAAAAAGATCTAGTAAAAGTTTATAAATAGTATTCTCATCTGTTTGATGTTTGATTAATGAGAAGTTATGTTCTACCTCTTAATACTACAAAGATAAGAATGGGGCTTTGGGGTTAATTGATAATGAGATTTTGTTCACAGGATTTATTTTAATTTCTCTTAAGAGTGCTTATGACAGAACTGATTCATGCTGTGATTATTTTGTTTGCTCATCACCAAGTGTTGTTAGAATAAGAAATCCAACCTAAATGTGAGTCCATTTCAACTTTTTTGGTCATTAATTTAACAAATATTGAAAGTTAACCCTCTTTCAGAGAAGGAGAATTCACTTTAATTGCTAAAAGCTGAATAACAGCCAATGGCAAGTGGTGGTGGTTTACTTAATACAAGATTAAGTAAAATGAATAGTTAGGAAAGGGACATAATCATGCTGCCTACACTTTTTGCTTTGGCCATGCATTGAGGAAATGCACAGAATTGTGAAATGAAGCCACCTCAACACTTATGTTCTATAGTAACTAGCTGTTTTCATGGTAATGGTTGATAATTGACTATAATTCAAAGTGTGTTTGTTTATTGTTTATTGTGTTCATGTTTGTTAGAATATAGCTTGAGAGGTTATAAAGACAGTGAAAGAGCCACGGCCAAATTTGAGTTCAGCCTAATTTAAAACTAAATAAAACCCATTTTACCCACCTCCACTGGGCACTTATCACTTTGTCCCTGAATAAGATGCAGCCACAGAGAAGCAGCTTTAGCATCTACCCAAAGAATGAAAATAACTGGCATTTAGGCAAACAATGTACAGCATAAGCTTTTAAATGCATGCCTGATCAAGAACACCTCTGTGCTGGATAGCTCAGTCAGAGCTGTCCAGCACAGAGCATGAGACACTTAATCCAAGGGTCACAGGTTTGAGCCCCATGTTAGGCAAAAGATTCCTGCATTGCAGGGGGTTGGACTAGATGACCCTCGGGGTCCCTTCCAACTCTACAATTCTACGATTCTATGTGTTCCATCCAGACACGTGTTCACAGGACTTCAGCCTAACAGCACAATTCTAATATTCCATGTGGCACAGACCCTGAGCTACACCCCAGTTAGCTGCTGCCACCAGTTCTCATATAGGGAGCTCAGCATAGAAAGTCCCGAAAAAGGGTTTTCAGGGTAGTTGCACTTCTGGGTCACTGACAGCTTTGGATTCACTATCTCCAAAGCCCTGTGGGTCCATGGAGGGACCTGATCCTTCAGTTACCCTCTGGAGTTGCTGCAGCAATTGTTGCGTACAATGAGACATTGAATATAAACAAATAGATTTTTTCCCAAGGTCACATCTGTGGACCAAAGCAACTTCATTTGAAAACAACAACCATTTTAAATTGCATATGTGATTCATAGCAAATACTTCCATGCTACACCATTCCTGTATAACATGAAGTAAACTAAACAGAATGCTAAGACTTACATGGGCCTAAGACATTTTGAATGCAATGGGAGTTACTTCTGACTTACAGATTACCTCTGTAAGGGCAATATCCTATGGCAGGGATGTCCAACTCCCAAGAGACTGTGATCTAGTCCCGGGGGGGCAGCAGTGATCTATCCATGGGGGGAGCCAAAGTTGTTGAGCTTTTTTTAGGGGAGCACCATGGTTCTGTTGCTTTTTTGGAGGGATGCGCCATAAAACACTGCCCAGGTACTAAACCCAGCAGCGGTAGCTCCATCTTCAGTCTTTGCCTTCGTGTGCGATTGAACGACAGAGCAAGGGAGCGACGTTGGATGCTCCTTCCCCACCACGGAGGAAAATGAGACTGCGATCAACCACGATCGACTGCTAGCACCCGGGGGTCACCCTGTCGTTCACGGTCAACTGGTTGAACATCCCTGTCCTATGGTACCCACCCACCCACTTGTAAAATGGATATTCAGTTGTGAAATGCAACTTCAAGTTTCTCTCTTTCTTTCTCTGTGCAGCTCCTCACAGGCCTCCATCTGTTCTGGAGGGTCTTCCAATTGCCTACCCATGCTGCATCGGTCCTCGTCTTAAGATTCTTTTGTAAAGTAAAGGCCACTAGAAATCATATTTGCAATAATTTGTAACAGCAATATAGTGTAATCCTCCTGAATCCTCTTTATTTGAATTACTAGTTTTCATTTGCAGACTGAGCCCACGTTGATTTCTTTCAAAGCTTATAATAATCAATAGATAAAATAACATACCTTACTTTGCCATATACAAATCCCAATTATTTCAGAATCAAAAGGATGCTGGTGGGTAGTACTCAGTCAAACATTTCAGTATAAAGAGTAGAATCCTCATTGTTATCCTGATTCAGCTTCCTCTGCTGGGTGCAAGAGTTCATTTGAATATCAAACATAAGGGGCATTGCACTGTGCTTAACTATAATATGCCACAGTTTGCTTTAATATTCAAAATATTATATGACATCTCAAGTAAGAGTATGATAATTGCCAACAAATCCACACCACCTACTTTTCTGATGTAGTGAAATTTCTCCTCTGGCTTGTTTCTAGTTGCCCAGGCAGGCACATTATGTGACCCATGAGAACAGCAAAATAACCGGACTGTACCATGGTAATGGGATAAAATCAGGACAAATCTTTATTGACAGCAGCAGCAGGCAGGGCAAGGGCTGGCATGGCATTGGGTCCCAGAATAAGTTCATCATTCCACAAGCCCCAAGTTGATGGAATTGATCCACTGGGTTTGGATCACTCCAAACCTGTACAATGGGAGCCAGCCAGCTGGCCAGGCTCTAACCCCAAGATAGGTGGGCAGGAAGCTCTCAAAGCAAAATGGCTGTGAGATCCAGGGAAAGCAGCCTTATATAAGCTTCCTCCTCCCCTCTTCAGCAAGGGCTCATGGGACAGCTTTTTCCTATGAGCCCATCACACAGAGAAGATCCTGGACAAAACCTTGCCCAGTATTTTGCTGCAATCTATGGGCCACAGCACTGCCGGGGTCCCATGCTTATTGGGCATGGAACGGGGCTTATTGTAAGAATTCCAGCAATAAGCTCTCCAGCCCAGCAGAATTTGCTTTATGCAAATACAAAAGCCTTGCACTTGCATTGCCACTGTGGATGCAAATGTGAACCTGACATGCTTGTTGCAAGACTTCTTGAACTGCATTTCATGATAAAGGTAGTGACATGAAAATGCACTGGAAAGACTTGTGTTGATGCAGTGTCATCTGAGCTCCCTGTGAACAAATCAGTGTGGATGCTTATAAAATGGTAAGTGTTGTCTAATTTCCCTGCAAACTAATCCTGGTGCATGCTCAATAAACAGGTTATCAGGAAGTCCCTACAGATGGGGGGGGGGGGAGGAACTATATGGTTGAACTTGGATGGTTAAACTTACAGAAGACTCATTTTGTGATCCTTCAAGACAGAATTCCAAGAAAGGATTAACACTTTGCTAGCTTACCAAGTGGTGTGACATACATCAATTTCAATAACTGAACATTTAAAGTAGTGACCCTTTAATTCTGTGTTCCTCCATAGAGTGTTGGACTACAACTCCCATCATTCCTAACCCGTGACTGAGACTGGCAGGAATTGGAGTCCAACCACATCTGGCAGGGCACAGGTTATCCTTTGCTGCTGTAAAGAGGCCAATTTCTCATTCATCTTCAGCATAGGTACAGCTCCAGAGGCTTTGCTTCCATTTTGCTTTAAATCTCACCAAGAAAGCACGTCCACCAGAAAATTAGAACCTAAAGGCACACAAGCTGACAATTTATCACCATCCTGAAACAGAATGCCTATTATCTATGTGTTTGCCTATAAGGCATGTAGCAGGCTAGGTGAAAATCAGAACATAAGTCTCACTTAAAGAATTCCCAGAGTTGCAGTATGCAAGCCTTCTGTTCTCTCCAGAGGAACTGGGAAGTTAAAACAATGTTATGTGGCCTTTTTAATGTCTTAAGATATTTCACTGGTGACAAACTTTTGATGTGACAAATATGGCATTGTTTTTCCAGACCACTTTTATTTGATATAGAGACTTCCAACTGAAAGGACTGATAGCATAATCCTTGTGGAGTTACTATAAGAAAGCAATTCTGCATGGCTGACTGATCTGTGATGTTCAGGTTTGACTACTGGAAGTAGCTGGGGAGGCATATTCTGCTGAGAAGTGACAGCATATGCTGCTGAATGTAACGCTCCGTATTAGGCATGGATTTAATTCAGAGAAGATTAGGTGATTGCCCTGGGTCAGGATTGGGGGACCTGTGGGCCTCTAGATGTTGCTAGACTACAACTCCCACCATCCTGAAGATTGGCCATGCTGGTTGGAGCGGATGAGAGTTGGACTCTCAACAAAACCTGGAAGATCACTGGTACCTCACTCCAGCCATAAAACAACAAAATGCATTGAGACAACCCATTTTTTCTATCATGTGGTGGCATTTGCAATTCCCACATAGTGGCATCCTATGGATCGAAAGGATACAAAGTATGCTAAGTACTGAATATCATGCGTTAAGCATTTTGAGGAAATCTAGCTTGATGAAACCACGACTGCTGAGGAGTCTGTTGTACACATCAGGCACTGAAATTCTAGAGAGACCCTGTTATCTGACGATTGTAGAAGTAACTGCATGCGTGAGAAACATTTTTCCTTGGATTTGCTCAGAATGGTTTATGTATATTTTAGCATTTTTTAGCTCACAACTATTCATTTAATGTAGGGAAAGCACAACACAGACCACACCTTGAATCTTGATACAGTACTGTGAGCAATCTCTTTTGCAGTGTTGTGTATATGCAGAGGGAAGTAAAAACTTGATTGAACTGAAGGAAGTATAAGCTGTTTCTAAAAAGAGCAAATAAACCAACAACACCTGAGCTTGAAAAACACTCAACTGTATTTGTAAAATTGGGAGGGGAGTGAAAATTTTCTAATGCATCAGTTTCATTTGGAGTTTCGAAATTTGCAGATGATTTTTTTGGTACTGTGTGACTATCACTTCATGGTGGCATTGAGACTCTTTTACTGCAATTTCAGGAAAGAAAAATGAATGTGATTGTTGTAGAAGTAAATATGGACGTCCATCTGCCTATATGGAGATAGGCAAATATCTGTCTAGGATACCAACTCTCCTCATCATTTCTTTGGAAGAAGCCTGTTCATAGGTACATAAATTTGCATATGTGGGCCATGACCTCCTCTTGTACTAATGGGGACTGTGATATGAAGAAAATATATTTGTGTAGTGTCAACATGAAAGTCTAGACAAGGGAAAACTATTTGTGTTTCTGATCAACATGCATCCCTTTATTCGGATCTCTAAAGCATCTACAGTTTAAAATTACACAGTGATTTAACTGTACTCTCCAAACAAGGTTTGTTTGAAGCAGTATGTGCAGTTTGAGTCACAATATTAGTGAAAGTACATTGGAAATATTGGACAAAACGTGCCGCAGAAGACAACAGAAATTACTTTGGGATCTGGGGGATTTGAGCTGTGATAAGAGCTCAGTCAGGCATAGCTTCCATTGCTTGCAAACATAAGACGGTGGAAGAAACTGATGAAGTATATACAATATGCTGTAGGAAAGGCTATATAACCAACTTTCTATCTGAAATAATACTAAACTGAGAGACAAAAACACACTGATGATTTTGGAAGACAATAAAAGCTAAATTACTCAGTTATGTTGAGCACATTCCCCTTGAAACTGTCATTGTTTTCTCCCTTCTGAACTGTTACAGAAAAAGAGAGAGAAAAACAAACTTGGCAAGGGGGGACTCAAGCAGATTGAACTGGAAATAAATCTTACTGAACTCCATGGAACTTACTTCTGAATAAATATGATTAGGATGAGGATATTTGGTTCATTCTCCCCTCTCCTCTCCACTGAGACGTGGCATATTGCAATCACTTCAATGCCGAAATCTATGGATGGAGGCTGTGTACACATTCCTGTTTTAAAATGCAGTAAGGTAGTTCCTTTTCACTGCCTTTCAAACTCCATTTGCTTGGTTTGATGTGGATACATGCATGGGCTGAGACTGGGAGTGGACTTCTTTACCCAAGAGGCAGATCAAGATTTGGATCAAAGCTAGTTTGGGGTAAAACACACTTTCACAAGAAACTACAGGACAGATGTGTGTTGTGGCTAACATATTATGTGAATGGCTTCTCAAACAAGTGGTGGCATGTATAGTACATTTCATGACCATGGAGGAGGACAAGACACAAGACTGCTACTTTCAGTGAAATCCCCATATGTTCAGTCATCTCTATTTCTGCCATCAGTGGCTCAGAAATATTAGTTCAGAAAGAGCATATTCTTTCAGAAATGTTTAGAGTTGGGAAACTGACTATTTTCAGAAGACAAGCTTGAGCATAGCTTGTGAAAACAAAGAGCTTGTATACCTTAGAATTCCAGGTATACATTCTTATGTAAATATGTTGGTTAAATGAACCTTGATTCAAACAGAAGTGTGTGTTAATTGACTACAGAATGTGATGAAATAAAGATTAGCATATCTTCAGAAACAGGCCCTCAATTAAAAGCTGCTGGAATTCACAAGAATAGTTACCCCCAAACAATTATTCAAGCACTTTAGACTCTCTGTGAATTCTTAGGAGGAGGTGCTTGTGATTCTGAAGTGTGGTAAAAGAAAGAAAATACATCTCTTGCTGTAATTTTAACTAATGACATTTTCTGAAAGTGTTAGGATTGTACCCAACAGTTTGCTCCAGAAATTAAGTCACTGTTTATGCAGTGCTAGGGTAACTGTTACATCAATGAGCTGGAATTGAGATAACACTTGCTTTATCTTTACTGTTATATAGTTCAAGATTAGACCAACTTTAATGTGATGAAAGCAAACAGATATAATGTTAGTTTTAAAATTAAAATATTAGTCATGAAATTAAGGTGATGTCAACAGCAATGAAGTTGTTTTGTCCTTTAATTATCTTTCTCACCTTGGGAAACAAAAACAAAAAACAACATCGTGAAGAGGAAGATATACAGAGGATGCATGACAATAGCACTTTCAAGAAAAAACAAGTTATGGAAGGAACAAACAATGCAGCATATTGCTGCATGTAATGCAGAACTGAAGCTAAACAGCACACTGCCTGAGACCTGATTCAGCAGTTCATAGTATGGCAAGCCAAGGGGGCCTCTCCTTCCCCCAGCTCTCATAGTCCTGAAGATGCCAGGGATGAGCTTTTATGCTGGCCAATTGACAGCAGTTTTATGTTGGAGTTGGTGGTGTGCCACCCAGTCCTTCATTTGATTCTGGTTCATGTTGTCAGGGTCAAGACATGAATACTTTTGAATGGCTTCTGGAGCATCTAGTGACTCTTGTCTCTTGCAACTTCATCATCCCCAGCATGCCCAGAGAGAACTGGTGGAACTGGAATTATCTCTCTCATCTGAGCCACATGTTGATGCAACATATGGCCATTTCCCCACAGGAGGTATCCTTTGGGCACTGATAGCTCACAATGTTTGGATACAAATGGTCTGAATTGCTGCTCAGGCTACCCTGATGACCATCCAGTCTACAAACAAATGAAAACTTGGGCAAGAACCATTAACAAAATACAGTTCTAAGGATTCTTTGGTAGAAGCCAGGACTGTTTAAAGTTGTATGGTACTGCTTTAAATGCATGGCACTGACGTGGTCCAAGTCTGAAAAGTTCTGGCATCCTCTAGTATTCTTAAGTTAAGGTAGAAGTGGAAGTAGTCATAGATATTATCTGCAGTAGACTCAAATACTATAAAAAAGGGAGGAAAAATAAGTCCAAAATCATTTGATATTATTGTCAATACTGTCATAAAGTAGTAATAACCTCTTGTAGTTAATGTTCTCTAGCAGAAGCAAAAATGTCACACTGACAGTACAATAGTAATGAGCTATCCTCACCTGATTCTTTGTCTTGTTTAGACAAGTTTTTATTGACTTTTGATAACACATAAAAGAAAACAGCTTTATCAACATTTTACGTAATGGTTTGTAGGGGCTGTTTCATTTTCTTCTTATCTTGTTTCATTGACCTCCAAAATAATATTGTTAAGTCAAATGTGTTAAAATATTTAGAGCTAAATAACACTTTCAGATTCTATTGACATGCTTTACTTTGTCATTTTGGTTAACAGAGAGAACTTATTTCTTATTTAAAACAACAACAACAACAACAACAACAACACAATTGCACAAGCTCTTGACACTTAACATTATTCATATTTCTGGATTTTTCATCTTGTCAAAAAGTATGAAAGAGATTGATACTTTAAAAATTACACTTGCTAAGGAGAGCGAGAACCTTTGGCCCTCAGGTATTGTTGGACTCCAACCCCCATCAGTCCCAACAAGCAACACAATTTTTTCTAAAAAAAGGAGAGGTGCCGGAACATACAATGATTGCCTTCCTTGTTGTCTTATAATGGCAATGGTGCCTACCTGAATGGTGCTGGAACTAAGTTTCAACAAGTTCTTGCTGAAAAAGAGCTGAAAAACAGTTGGGATAAGGTTTATCATAGATAGATAGATAGATGATAGATAGATATAGATAGATAGATAGATAGATAGATGATAGATAGATAGATAGATGATAGATAGACAGATAGATAGATAGATGATAGATAGATAGATAGATAGATAGATGATAGATAGATAGATGATAGATAGATAGATAGATAGATGATAGATAGATAGATAGATAGATAGATAGATAGATAGATGATAGATAGATAGATAGATGATAGATAGATAGATGATAGATAGATGATAGATAGATAGATAGATGATAGATAGATAGATAGATAGATAGATAGATAGATAGATAGATAGATTAGCTAGCTAGATAGATAGATAGATAGATGATAGATAGATGATAGATAGATAGATAGATAGATAGATAGATAGATGATAGCTGGATGGATAGATAGATAATAGATGATAGATGATAGATAGATAGATAGATAGATAGATAGATAGATGATAGATAGATAGATAGATAGATAGATAGATAGATAGATAGATAGATAGATGATAGATGATAGATGATAGATGATAGATGATAGATAGATAATAGATGATAGATAGATAGATAGATAGATAGATAGATGATAGATAGATAGATAGATAGATGATAGATAGATAGATAGATAGAATGAATATAGGACCATGCAGGAAAACATTCTATGTTTAGCACATGGCTAAATTCCTATTTTTGTATAGGGAAGCAGAATTGTCAGGATATTTTTATAACTAGAAATGATGATGTGCCATCTAGAAAATGTTCACACCATGTGTCTCAGTAAATATCTCAGTGTTGGTATTCCTTACTCCAGCCTAAACACAGTGAAATCAGTCTCCAAACCTGGCTAGCCAGATGGTCCTAGGAAGCTTGCACACAAGGAGGGCAGGTTGAGAGATACATTTCCTACTGTTTGCTCGTAGCACCTGATGATCAGAGATGTACTGACTATACCAGAAGCTGTACAGTAATCTGTTGACAGAGTTTACCAGTGAATTGCCTTTTAAAATCTCTAAATCCAGTTCCCACTCCCACATCTTATAATAGAGAATTGCACAGAATGAAGAAATGCTTCCTTTTCCTGAACTTACTTACCATCAATTTCATTTGGTAACACAAGCCCTATTCAGATGTTAGCCATGCATGTTGATGCTTTTAACCCTCCTACCCACCCCATCATCAGGTTGAGAATTGCTGTCTGCAAAAAATATATATGCAGATTTGCAAGAGCAAATCATTATTTTGGTTTGTTTTTATGACAATTTGTATAAAGTATTAAAGGCTGGACTCTGCCCTGATATGAGCACCTGCAAATGACATCCTATATATTAAACAGACAGACAGACAGACAGGATAGAGGAAAGCTTAGGTATGTTTAACTGTCCCACTGTCATTGACCCCCACAGACTGATGAAAAAACATGTCCATATGATATGTATTGGTACAATTTGGAATAACTAATGTGATATGATTGGTTTGTTAAATGGAAATTTAATAAAAATTATTTTAAAAAAAAGAAAAGAAAAGAACATGTCCAGTATTTCTGAAGCTTCCAAGTTTTCCTTCATTGTTCCTTGTATAACTGTGCCATCCAACAGTATCTCTGTTTGTCCTGCATATTTCTAGCTTCACCTTTGCACATATTTTTATTACTAGCTTTTTATAGCCAGAATCATGCACAGTGCTGATTTCAATTTCTCTTAAGTGCCTATCACTGTGCACTGGGTTGTGGGTTATATGTTTACCTTCTTGGCTGATATTAATGTAGATTTTATGCATTTGCCCCCCCCCCTCTCTCTCTCTCTCTGTGTGTGTATGTGAATATGTGTGCCTTTGATTTTCTTCATTTGAGCAACAATTCCAAATTTAAAAGGGGCAAAAACTATGTCTATTAAGCATGAAAGATTTCCTAGTTTCAGTGGCCAGCTTGATTTTCTTTTTTTTAAAAAAAATTAACTGGCATCCTTCAGGGCATGTTTATGTCTTTTCTAATCTGCAGTATAAATTTTATTTGAGCTTTTATTATAGTGGTTTGAAAACTTTGTGAAGTGATTAAAGTGCCTTAACTATACCTTCAGCTCATTTCTTTCCTTTTTAAAAAGTATGTCTGTTGTTATTCAGAGACTCTCCTTTCAAGGTTACCCTCATTGCCCTTTATTTTGTCTGCTTCTGTCCTTCACCCTGGTTTAAAGTGGTGATATTAGATTACTATTTCCCTATTTTGTTTTGTTTTGTCTTTTTGCATTATAGTGAAAGCACTCTGTGGAAGAAATCTGAATGTACTAACTAGAGGATGCAGTGGGAACTAGGAAAGATACATTGCACATAGGGAGTATCTTAAATTTGGTGGTGTTTTGGTCATATTTTCTCAGTGTTCTGCTCTTGTTGCAAGGAACAGATCTGGCCGGTCACCAGATGTTGGGTTGGAATAAACGACAGACGAGTAGCAGGTGTCATCTGGGAGGCATCTCCTCGAGCATGTCTCGGAGAGTCCCTTTTATTGAATATTACAGCATTGCCTCGTATGTGCTTGCTGCTGATTGGTTACACGTGATGCGTTACATTGGTTACACGTGGTGCGTTACAAGGGTTACAAGGGTTGCGTATAAGACATACAAGGGTTGCGTATAAGACATTAATCATCATTAGATAGAGGGAACACAGAGTTAGACAGGCATGGAGACTTCCTTAGTAAACAATCTATAGTGATTGATATGGTGAGACTCAGAGAACGTACAGAGTGCACTTAAGATTCCAGGGTTATAAGGAGAGGATGTATACAGATAGATAGGAAGGTCAGGACATGATGATGCACTTAACATTCCGGGCTAGCTGGTGCCAGGGTGGTTGAGAAAGGAATGTACACAAAGACAAAGTACTCAGCAGTGGAGCACTGTGATGCAAAGTGGCAAGGCAGGTCAGCTGCCTCAGCACCAAGGAGAGCTCCTAATGAGCAACTTGTTCTGACAAGGACTGGGCATGAATGGAGTCCTTTTGAGCCTGTGCTTCCACCCCACTCCCCGTATACAGTACTCCACTCCATTTGTTTGAGATCCAAAGAGAACCAACCACCTCTGCTGAATATGAGTGCATCCCTTTCAGGCCTCCTGCCAGGCATACTCTCTTCACCATTGGATAGGACATAGTGTATAGTGTGGGAGGCACAGGATTCATTGAGTACAGAGAAAGGTACCTGTAGAAATCCCAGCTTTGGTTCTTTGGGCTCCAGTACTGTGGGATCAGGTCTCATTTGGCTTCCGCCTGCCAGCTTCAGATGCATTGAGTTTGCCAGCATCAAGCTCAGAGTCAAGAACATGGTTTAGCTCCTCAGCTGGTGCCCTATAGCCTCTGACTCAGTATCATGGTCACTACTAGATTCTGGATATTCAGATGTTTGGTAAGGTTTAGTGTAAAAGATTTTTAATGTCACATAAGATTAAATCAAAAGCCACTTGTTCATTATTGTATGCCAAATAATAACCATTTATTTAATCTAGCAATATTTGTATATTTGTTATGACCCAAGTTTGTAAGTACCCTGCCAATGTAAGGGGACTTCAGGTCCTATTTATTATACTCTGTACTTCCTCCCATTTACATTTTCTGTCTAAGTCTTCCTAAACATAGAGGCAATGCTTCTGAATATGTTAGTTAATATTCTATTATTACAATTTGATCACTCCCAATGTGTATTTTCTTCTTCCTATTCATATGGAATTAGAACAGGGATTCTTAGATTAGAACACTAATCACAGAGGCTTATGTAAAAGAAACTGAATCCATCTATGCTTCTAAGCAGGGAAAGTTGATTCCTTCTCATCCCATGTTGAGCATTATGCTAAATAACAGCTTGAAACTAACTTGGTAAATTCTCTGAAATGATTCAGATATTATGAATATTTAGAGGAGCATGCAAGGGTGACGGAACATCACACAGAAAACCATGGGCATGACAAGTTTGTAGATAGGGGGATTTTTTACTGCAGATACTGTAAGCAATATAACTATGTGTACCATTTTGACATCTGCAACAATTTCTTGGAACTGGCTAAGGAAATGATTACTGTTTAACACTTTAAATTTAGGGACTGACTTTAATAATGAAGTGAAATTTTAAGTGCCAGGAGGGAAGTAAGTTAAGACAGACAATGTAATTGATATGTGATATATTTAGGGCAAGCAAAATGATTTGTGCCACCCACAATATTTATTTATTTAAAGATTTGTAATCCACCCTTTACCTGAAGGCTCCATGGTGAAAATACATAAACCTCAAAAATCAAATGCAACAATAAAACTGAAAACAACCAAAATGCAAAATGCAAATGTTAAGAGGCAGCAGCAGCAACCAAAACATGCAGATCCCCAATGCACCTCACATTGTCTCATCAAATTCCAGGCAAATGTGTGTGCCTTCACCTGCCACCAAAATGAAAGTGATGTGATGACAGGATGCACCTCAGAGTTGCACACAGGATGTAGTGATGGGAACCAGCTCGTGTTGGGTTTAAAAGAAAAGAAAGGCTACTTCAGAGCACCACTTGCTAAGAAAAGGGAAGAGCAAATGCCTCCATCCCATACTTAAGCTTCACAGAAGCATCTCACCTGTCACTGTGGAAAACAGGATGCTGGGGCTCCATGTTTCACATTTTGCAATACTGTTAAAATCAGGGACCTTAGAAACAATGGGTCGAAAAGCTATAGAGGCAGAAGAGGGACAAACATTTCATGGTAGAGAGAAGCAGCAAGAGTTCAAGTAACTTGTATGTTTAATTCTCTCCTGGCTTTAGTTGCCTTTCTTTGTTTATTAGCACTCCTTGCTAGTTTTCTTTTTTCCTGTTTCCTTTTTTTTAAAAAATCCTTATTATATTCATATTTCCTGTGCTTTTTTGTGACAGTACTCACCAGTAATGAGTACATCACATCTTTGTTTTGCTGCCACTGGCAGCTGTTTTGTCCTGGTACCCAAATCACTTTTGTGAAAATATGCATACCAGCACCTAATCTTTTGCAAAACATATTTAAATATAAATATGTAGTATTTTATTTATATCCTACTGTAAATAACTTAATATTCCAAGCTGAAGAATTGCTCTTCTATCTGTTTGCATCCATCTTCCTGGCATAAGTGTAGCATGGATCACTCAGTCCTTTTGCCAAGGAAAGGTTGCCTCACATTGAGGGAAAGTAGCCATTACACCTTTGATACTTTGTCATTTACCTACCTCAATCCACTCTTTTCCCTTCATAAAATAAAATAATAATAATTTGACCTTGCTCTAATTGACACAGTTCTCTCTAAAGCATGAATCTCGCCACACCTTGACCGGGGTCACTACTCAATCATTCTTTCCTTAATTCTTTTCAATGACTACACAATCCATTAAATTACAGGGGGGAAATAGAGATATGTACAATACTGATGAGTTGTGCTTTCATGTTCTAATAGGTATCATTATATTAGATTATGATGCATTATGTCATGTTCCTCATTACATTTTCATTGTGAGTTTCTAATTATAATGGTACTTGTTAATTCATCTATGCAAGAGCATGGACTAGCATTTCAATATAAAGTCCCAAACTGCAGCTAGGTCAGGGGAGTTAGGCTTTGAGTATTTTTTTTGTTGCTGGAAAATCTGCTTCAGCGCTGCTGTAATCTTCTAACTACTTGCTTTAGTTAAGCCTAAAATAATCCCATCAGTTTAATGGGACTAGAACAGAGTCAGATAACATGAAATGTTTAACCCAAGGGACAAGATCACTGATAGCTTGGAGTAGACTAGCCCTATAAATGCTTACGACACTATATTGCATATACTTGGATCTGAATGTGCCTGCGCAGGTGAAAGTGCTGCAAAGCCAGATGAATGTAGGAGATACCATGAGTAACAAGACCCAGCAAGGAGATCTCATTGTTTGGAGTAATGTTTGAGTATCTGTTCTGCAAGGGGAATGGCAAGGGGAATCAGCACAAAAGGTAAACAAAACAAAATAGTTCTCTCATTGCTCCTGAGAAAATCTGACATTTTACAAGGGAAATCTTGTCTTCTTGGTGGAATGATTTGATGACTAGCAATCAAGTCTATTCCCCAATCCTATGGATCATCTTCAGGTTATTTCCCAAATGAGAGCTTTTTCTGGAAACATGTTGGATTTTTTTCAGAAGCACTGAGACGTATTTTGTATCGTCTTTCATCTTTTACTTTACTTATTTATTTAAAGGGCTCTATCCCACTCTTTATTGCAAAAAAGCCCCTAGCAATCAATAGCAAAATTCATATACATAAAAACAACAGCAGAAAACAGGAGCAAATAAAATTGCAATCAAATAGCAATGTTCAAACATCTAATCTGACAGCTTTTACCCCATGCTTCATTTATTCCAAAACACTTCTTCCACACTCTTTGTTGGGGGGGGAGGCAATTCCAAAGTGGATAAAAATCAGGAGTAAAATTCATATACATAAAAACAAAAACAGAAGAGCATATAACATTTCAACCAAATAACAGCGGAGAGCAATCAAATCTGACACTAAATTCCAATAAAAGCCTGGGAAAATGCCCAGGTTTTTACCTGGCACTGAATGCCAGCAATGTTGGAGCCAGTTATTTTTCAGAGTGGCGGAGTTCCAGAGCTGGAACACCATCACTAAAAATATTCCCTCCTAAGCTACTATCAAATGAACTACATCAGAGGGTGGTATCACGAAGAGAGCTCTTGTGTGTGTTAGTTGGGGCTATCCTAGTACAGAGTCTGTAAAACAGTAGGCAAGGGTGCTTTATTTTAGATTGTTGTAATGGGATTAGGGAATTGTTATATTGAGACCAGGGATTATTTAAGCATTCAATATGAACACTTGAAAAGTTAATTCTTTG
Organism: Podarcis tiliguerta; assembly: GCF_965153285.1. NCBI lineage: Eukaryota > Metazoa > Chordata > Lepidosauria > Squamata > Lacertidae > Podarcis > Podarcis tiliguerta. The sequence continues at coordinate 46,768,623 of NC_139537.1, read as the reverse complement.
TTGCCATTCCCACCTTCCCTGTAGTCTTTCCATCATCCAAGTCATGAAAGCCCCATCTTGGAGAAAGTGACAAGGAGCAAATTGGATAGACCACATCAGACTTCTCTTTCTCTGTAAATGATACAAAGACCATCCCTTTATAATGGGTGTAGTTAGGAAATGTAGTTAGAAATTCTGAAAGGGCAAGGGATGGGATGGGAAGGTCAAAACAAGGAAAAAATGATTTATTATTATTTTTCATCAATATGCCACTTTTTCCTTCAAGGAACTCAAGGTGTACATAGCTCTCTTCTTCCCCATTTTATCCCCACAGCAATCCTGTGAAGTAGGTAAGGCTGAGAGGCAGTGACTGGTCCAAGGTCACCCAGTGAGATTCCTGGCTGAGTGTGAATTCGAACCCTGGTCTCTCAGGTAATAGTCCAACACTATAGGTAAAAGGTAAAGGTAAAGGACCCCTGGACAGTTAAGTCCAGTCAAAGGCAACTATGGGGTGTGACATTCACTCGCATTTCAGGCTGTGGGAGCCGATATTTGTCCACAGATAGCTTTCAGGGTCATGTGGTCAGCATGGCTAAACCACTTCTGGTGCAATGGGACACTGTGATAAGTGCAAGGGCACATGGAAATGCCGTTTAACTTCCCGCCACAGCGGTACCTATTTATCTACTTGCATTAGTGTGCTTTTGAACTGCTAGGTTGGCAGAAGCTGGGGCACATTCCAACACTATAACCCAGGGGTCAGCAAACTTTTTCAGCAGGGGGGCGGTCCACTGTTCTTCAGACCTTGTGGGGGGCCAGACTATTTTTTTAAAAAATGAACAAATTCCTATGCCCCACAAATAACCCAGAGATGCATTTTAAATAAAAGGACACATTCTACTCATGTAAAAACACACTGATTCCTGGACCATCCGTGGGCCAGATTTAGATGGCGATTGGGCCCCCGGGCTTAGTTTGCTTACCCATGGTATAACCTCTACCCCACACTGTATTGCATGTCCAGTTCTCTGCCCCACCTTCTACCTCAGGAAATCCTCTGGCTTCTCCTGAGGTTTTAAGAAGTTGTGATGCATAACAGTGATGGTTCACTCTGCAAAGGGCTACAGCTTCATAAGTACTGAATTTCATAAGCTACCTATAGGAGATTCCTGATCAATTCTAGCCCACATGTGTCTGAATATATGTTGTGATCATTGAGCTACCTTGACAGCAGACGTTGCTATCACGTCAAAGAGCCTTGAGGCAGTTAGAGGGGAAAGACTCATAGCAAGAAAAATATAAAAACCCCCTCAACAAATAATTGGAAAAATATTGTGAAGAGAGAAAGTGAGAATATAATGTGTCCAATGTTTCAATTTAATGCTTTAATATTAATTTTTTGGGCATTACCTAAGGCTGCTGTTTTGAGTGTTCTTGCAGACAGAGTGAGACAATTCCTTTCACTTTGCATTATCTACCTCTCTTTGCCTAGGGGAAAACATTACACTGAAAAAGTGTGGCCGTATCCATCAGTTTAGCAGAGAATATGCCATTACTTCACTCCTGCAGTGGGTGAAAATAAGCTATCTAGTTAAAAACAACAATGTGGCGAACTATGAATACTGCTTCGCTGTATCAGCTAGGACATGAATTGGGGGGGAAATGAATCTAAGTGCATCTAGTCAGCTGTACATTATAGTAATCTGAATAAATATAGACACATTTGCAGAATATAGACACCTTATGCAGATTTTCCTGAAAAATATAAAATAAACCAGCCCTTGTTAGCAAAGCCACTGAAATAATGCAGATGGAATTCAGAGAGAAAAGAAAACACTTTACTCAAGAAACTGTGTCTAAATTGAGTAGAAATAGCAGTGAACTTTTATCTTTCGTACGACCAGACTTTTAGAAGACATCTGAATTCCCTGTTTAGGGAAGCTTTTAATGTTTAACAGAACACTGTATTTTAATACTTTGTTGGAAGACACCCAGAGTGGCTGGGGAAACCCAGCCAGATGGGCAAGGTATACGGTAAATAATAACAACTTCTTCTTCTTCTTCTTCTTCTTCTTCTTCTTCTTCTTCTTCTTCTTCTTCTGGCCTTGCACACAGCAAGGATCTTTCAGTTTGTAACTCAACGGTTAACTATGTTAGTGTTAAAAAGGGGAACAGATAGAGATGTTAACAACCAGGCAAAGTTCCATGATGTTCACTGGGGTAATTATGCTGTGATTGGCTGTGCAGGTCTGAGGCAGTTTTCCTTTGTATGTTTGTTGAATTATCTCCCTGCTATGTACAAACTGAAGGTGAAGGTAAAGGACCCCTGGATGGTTCAGTCAAATTCGACTATGGGGTGCAGCACACATCTCTGCTTTCAGGTTGAGGGAGCCAGCATTTGTCTGCAGACAGCTTTCCAGGTTATGTGGCCAGCATGACCAAACCACTTCTGGCGCATGGAACAAGAGCTTGAAAGGAGGGGTGCAAGGAGGCTTGGAATGACTGTCCTGTGTTAATCTTGTTGAAAGGATCAGTGCTGCACAAATATTTCATGCACCCCCGCACACCTCCTTTGGATTTCCAAGCCTCCATATGACTTGCAAAGTCTGCCTAGTGCTGATCCTTTCAAACTTGGATATGGATCACCACAGGATGGGCTTTGCAAGGTGTGGGGATGCCTGGAAATCAAAAGGGGGGCTGACACCTATCTATAGGTGCCAGGCTAAACCGTTTCTCTATAACCAGGCCTTTGGCTAACATTCTATGGCCTGTTTGTGGGAGTGGGCTATTGGTTGGTTTTTGTTTTTGCTTCATTGTGTATTTTGTGTTCTCATTTTGCATTCTTGTGAACTGCCCTGTGATCTCCAGATGGAGGGTGGTATACAAAGTTTAATAGTAATAGTAGTAGTAGTAGTAGTAGTAGTATGGAGTGCTCCTGGAGTGTGGAAGAATTCTCCCTTTCACCCTACACCAAAGACAGCATTTTAAAATGCAGTTCTTTCTGCTGACACTTACTACCACAGTGGAGACCGTCCACTTGCTCTGATGCCAGTTTCTGCTTAAACTTCCCATTCCAAGACAAACATCAAGGTGTTGTTGTTGTATAGGTTCATGGACACAGGGGTTTGTTGATTCAAGGCGGGGGGAGGGTGTGTGTTTCTTCTCTGGCACATCCCTCCCAGTACTGTTTGTTGTGTGTTTTAGAGGAATGTTATGGGGGTGGGGCTTGCGTCTGAACATCCACTTAGTACTGGTGATCTCAAAGCGCTCTGGACTAATGTGTAGCTGTTCCTGGTTGGAAAGAAAAGGCCCCCTCCCATAGAATTTTGTTCTTTTCTGTGTGGCATGAGATACCAAACATTGATGTGTCATTTATTGCCCAAAATGTGTTGCTTGGAGTTCACAATCAGCAAGTAGAGGCGGCACTGCAGACTCTTGCCTCCCACCCATAGCAAAGCTTGTGGATGCAGAATGCTGACCTGGGGTCTTCCAGCGAGATGCTTCTAGTTGTACCACAGCCTTATGACATCCAGGACATTTTTTGTTTCCTATAGAACTAACTCCCCTATAAGATAAGACAAGTACCTACTGTTCTTGGTTTCCAATGCTTGCTAAGACCTTTGCAGCATTAATATCAGGATGAGGAGGTTTTTCTTGATTTTGTTGCTGCTCTATTTTTTTGTTTTTCTTATATTTTTCTTGTTCTGTTGTGGACGTCCTTGAGATATTTTTATGAAAGTGTTTTAAGCAATTAATAAAATAAACTGAAAGAGATTCGTCAGGAATATATCCTGTCGCACTGTTTGTATCAAGGCAAAAGAAGCAGTTTTTCAATGAGTGCTTTGTCAATTGAAAGCTCGTAGCACAGAAATGTTTTCATACTTTTCCATCGTAGGTTTCTGAGCTGTTCCATTGCCAAAGTATTACATTTCACAAGAAGATATAATCAATATCCACTTCATACCCTAGAGATAACTTCAACTCTCATTTATGTTTATTTGCAAATATATTAGAGTATATATCATTCCACATGCACTATATTTGCTTGAAAGATTTTTAATAAAGAACACAAAAGTGATGCTTTGAACGTGATTATCTTGTGCCAAAAGATGAATAAGCTAATAATAAACTATCATATGTGGAATAAGCCTTACAATCATGTTTTCAAGGCTCACAAATCTAGGCAGGTTATGGGTAAATTTCTAAAAGTTGTTCAGTTGAAGAATAGGCATTGAAATAACAGGTGAAATCCAATGTTTAATAGGATGACATTTTGTAAGTAAAGAATAATGTTCCTCAGAAAATAGCCCTCACAATATAGTTAGATATGGTTTGATTTTAAAATGGGTAGCGCTGTTCTATCAAACCGTTCCCAAAGGGTCAGGTTGGGTTCCCACATCTCTGCGGATCTCATCACAAATACGGGGACGCTGCAGGGGTGCATATTGAGCCCACATTTATCTACGCTCTATACAGCTGACTGTGCCCCCAAATACCCCAGTAATAAGATCATTAAGTTTGCAGACGATACAACGGTGGTTGGTTTAATCACGGCTGGAGAGGGGGAGGCGGCCTATAGGAAGGAAGTTGAGCAGTTGGGGGAGTGGTGCAGGAAAAACAACTTACTCCTCAACTTAAAGAAAACAAAAGAGATCATTGTGGACTTTAGGAAATGTAAATTGAATATTCAGCCACTTATTATTGAGGGGAAGTGCGTGGAAGAGGTCTCAGTGTTTCGATTTCTGGGAATGGAGTTGAGAGACGACCTAACCTGGGGAGAGAACAGCAAAGACCTGGTGAAGAGAGCACAGCAGAGGTTATATTTTTTGAGAATCCTCCGAAAAAACAATCTCTCAAAGCACCTGTTGATAGCATTTTACCATTACACTGTGGAGAGTGTACTAACTTATGGTCTGTGTGTATGGTTTGGGAGCTGCACGGCCAGGGAAAAAACAATGCTATCCAGAGTTGTAAAGGCTGCAGAGAGAATAATTGGGTGCACTCTTCCCACCTTAGATCAAATCTATGCTGCCAGGTGCCATAAGAAAGCGGCAGAGATAGCACAGGATAGTATGCACCCCAGAAATGATCTCTTTCAGCTTCTGCCTTCTGGAAGAAGGTATAGGATTATAAAGGCCAGGACTAGCTGCCTGAGAAACAGTTTCTATGCGAATGCAATTCTGGTTCTAAACGCAGCATAAGGGGTTTCTACAGTATAGTGTATTTTAAAATAGGGTTTTAGAGTTTTTAGGGGTTTTTGAATGTTTTATGTAGTTTTAATGTAGTTTTATGTAGTTTTGTGGTAGTTTTATGTAGTTTTGCAATTTCATTGTCCTGCATGGGACAATGACAATAAAGATATATCTATCTATCTATATCTATCAAAGAATAATAATTCTGAAAGCATCTGTTCAGTCCTTTGTAGGTTCTAGATAATATTAGGGATCATTAGTGAAAGATGGAGTACTATAGAAGGAATAATGAAATATAATACATCCACGCTATACATTTAAAGCACATTCTAGCATTATGTGTGAACCAGGATGTTCTGTGTTGTTATCTTTTTCACTAAAGATTCCAAAGCAGATTGTTGTTGTAAGCAATGTATTTGAAATATTGAATTGATGCTTAAAAAAAAAAAAAACTAAAATACTTTGCTTTTGTCACACATGGCAGCATCATGTAGTCATACATAGTATCATACCACTCAAGCTTATTGCAAGCAGGGGGATAGTGCTAGGGCATTCCTTAGAGCTGGTTTTAGGAATCTGGAACTGTCCAGATATAGCTGGACTGCAACTCCCATGGTAGCTGGAGCTGTGTGAGGAGGGCTGCACTGAGGAGGAATGGTGGGAGCCTCCCTCTCCCCCTTCTCCTGCTCCTGAATCTTCCCAGGAGCAGGAGGCCGGTATAGATTTGGAACAGTGGTTTGCAGAGGGACATAGTTCAGAAGGCAGAAGCTAGGAGAAGAAGCATTGGGAGAGAGAAAATTAACAGATTCACTGTCTCTGGAAAGCACTCATCCACTCTCCCCAAGTTCAAGAAATACTGAGAAAGTGGCAGAAGAGAAAGTACAGGGGTTACAAGCTCAGGTTACATGGCGTAGGGGTGACATGGGTGCCTAGGGAGGTAAGGGAGCGGGAATTCCTAACTGAGAGCACAGCCATTCCTAGGAAATGGGTTCTTTGTTTTCTTGCTGTGATCATTAAAGTTTTTAACTGGTAAGAAGACTCCCTTTCCTTTGTTCTGCTTATCTGCTGCCAAGAAGAGGGAGGAAAATGATTCCCTGAAGCCTGACAAACTGATGGGAATCATGCCCAATAACATCTGGACGGCCACCTCTGCCTTATAGCTCTGCTGTGACTCTTGGTTGAGAAGGCACTCCAGAAATAGTTTGAACCATATAATAAGATTTTTCACTTTGATCACTGATTATCCAAGAAGAGAACAGAGTATTGTTGTTGAAGCTGTTCGACTCACTTCTTCAATTTCTGCTGTGTATCACAACCTGGTATCATTATATAATATTCACCAAAATTTGTGATTTACATTGTTATTTCCATTTGTCTCAGGTTTCATCTCTTTCCTTTTGCCTCCTGCCTAGTCAATGGATGTGAAAAACTTGGTTGTAAACTTAACAAAATATATGTTATATTTGACATGTTGGGCAGAAAGTCACGAGAAAACATAATTTTACCACAGCAAGTTAAAATAGGCCAACATTCTGCTATAATCTTTGTTTTTTGGGGGGAGGGGGTAGTGGCCAGGGATAACATGCTAAAATTAAAATAAATGATGAATAAATCATTTGATAGGTCCTGGAGAAAAAATCAGCATTTGAATCATTTGCTTTATAAACTTTGATGGCTATGATCACAAAGTGAATATTCATTGCAAATCTGGTATGGTAAAGTTTGATGATAAAATTTTGAGACGTTGTATGGTATGGGAATATCAGGATTTATCAAGGCAGAGCTGAAGATCATCTAGCTCAGTATCGTCTACAGGGGTGGGGTAGAGGATCTGTTCAGTGGGTCAGAATGGTATCATCCCCACCCCACCCCTGCAGGTCATATTTAATAGGTGGCTGGGACTGCCAACTGTCAATCACCTGGCAGCACAATAATGTGAGGTGACCCATTTTTGCTTGCACAATTTAAAATCAAATGGTGTGGGCAAAGACACAGTCTAGAGTGTTTGTCACTGGGGTTTGCAAAACTTAGTGTACAGAGCTTTGTATAGGGATTTGCATGTGACTGTATACCCTTTTATGGCTAAACCAGCCCTAAGGATGGAAGGACCATTTTGGTTCTCCCAGTTTCTAAATTTTCCAATCCCAAACTCAGTTCTCCACATTTCTGCAGCACTTTTCAACTTTTAATAATTAGAATCCTCATGACATTCTGCATTTTAGTGCATATTTTCCCTAACAGACACATTTTTGTATACAATTTTGACTAATACACACATTTTTGCAAGTAAGTTCTAATCCAATGCATTTTGGTAAGCAATTTTCATGAATGTATTAGTTTTTCTGCACATTTTTGCCTAATATACGCATTTTTTGGTTAACATAAGTGGTTGAGAACTGAACTGCAAAATCAGTACAATTTTTTGAAAGACTCCTCTAGTTGGAAAGTGCAAAAGATAGATTTGCCTTTAAATGTGCACAGAATCATATTTCTCCTACAGCCCCACATGTGAGGGAAGGCAGGCCTTATGGTCAGATACGGAGGCCTATGTTCCATGCTTTGCAAGATCCATTGATCAGTTAATTGTTGGAATTTGAGAAGCACAGCACATATCACTTTGCAATCCCCCCTTTTGGCTAAGCCAGGTCTTTACCTGCCTCACACATGTGGTTTGGGCAGATATGCATGGTCTGCCCAAAATGGCCTCATGGGCCAGTTGGGGAAGCCTGGAGGTTTTCCACTGCTGGTCTACACTTATTGGCAATTTTTCTCCAGAATTTCAGGTAGGAGTCTCCCTGCAGTACCGGGAGAGGCTGAAGTTTGAACCTGGGATCTTTTGCATGCAAAGCATGTGCAAGAACTGGCAGTTAGGCCTAAATGCTTGTTAGAAGCTGGAACTGTACTTTTAAGACCCATTTAGCCATTGATATGCTTTCATTTACCTATGGATAACTAAATAAATAAACCACGCAGCACAATTAATATGCATAAGATACAAGAATACAAAAACGTATATATTCTTGTATATAACACGGAGTTTCTTAAAAGGTAACACCCCAAAAATCTTGAATACCCCAATTTCCCTGCCCACAAGTAGGGTGAAGTTTGAGAGGTCATTTCTGTACAGCTGTGTTCAAAAACCAGACACATTGTTGTAGCTGATCAACTTCAGACAGCAGTCAGTGCCCACTCTTTGCCACTGTAAGTTTCAGAACAATAATCAAGTGTCAGGATATGAGAAATATCACAATAGCTGACAATAGGAAACAAGGCTTTGCAAAATGTGAAATATACAGCAATTCATTGACATGACCTAAATATGCCAGCAAAGAATTCCATGTTTTTTCTCCTTCAACAAAAAAAGGAATTATTTTTAAATATGACACATGCCCAACAGATTCCTCGTTTCACACAAAGAACAATGGACTAGTTGAACTTTCAGCGATCTGTCAAGACGATCTTGAAAACACAAGCCCTGACATGAAGAAATTTTACTGAACTTGATGATGCTCTTATTAAAAGAATAGCCTTTTAATATGAAAGGTATGAGAACTACTACAATGCTGCTTTATCATTGCCAGAATCGTTCAGGATTGACATCAATGGAAAAGATCCAACTACATAAAACACTCATTCTAAAAATGGACATATATTTTAAGTGGGTTGCTGGATAAGGGTAGAAGTGAGGCAAAGTAGAAATGCTTTCTTGACAAAGCAGGAACTGGTTGATCTAAAACTACTGAATTGAGTTCTGGAAATTGTTGTTGTTGTTTAGTCGTTTAGTCGTGTCTGACTCTTCGTGACCCCATGGACCAGAGCACGCCAGGCACTCCTGTCTTCCACTGCCTCCCGCAGTTTGGTCAAACTCATGCTGGTAGCTTCGAGGACACTGTCCAACCATCTTGTCCTCTGTCGTCCCCTTCTTCTTGTGCCCTCAATCTTTCCCAACATCAGGGTCTTTTCCAGGGAGTCTTCTCTTCTCATGAGGTGGCCAAGTATTGGAGCCTCAGCTTCACAATCTGTCCTTCCAGTGAGCACTCAGGGCTGATTTCCTTAAGAATGGATACGTTTGATCTTCTTGCAGTCCATGGGACTCTCAAGAGTCTCTCTGGAACTCTCTAGCTTTCTCCATAATCCAGTGCATGTTTGCAATTTGGTCTCTGGTTCCTCTGTCCTGGAAATAGAACCACTTAATAGAACCACATAGGAACTAGAAGCCAGGATGGTGGTTAGGACATGGGTATGGTGGGAATGGGGCTAGGCTTTGCCTTGATTTGTCCATTTTGGGCCATTAGACACCCACAAGAAGGATGTAAGTTGCAATGTCCCTCTCCCATAGTTGTTTCCCAGCAACAGGTTTTCAAAGTTACGGTACGCCTGATTCATATAGACATAATGGTGAATTACCATTGATCTCTTTGTGTCCCACAAATTTTACTAATCTCATTTTAAACCTGTAGAAATTCATGCATCTTGAGGAAGCAAATTCCACAGTTTAGCTTTGCACTTTGTGAAGATGTACTTCAATTGCAATGTTTGATGTCGGACAATCACATGCCTAGTTTTCTACATGACTGAAACTGAAATACATACCCAACAGAATATCCTAACTCTCCTCATACGAGTATTGACCTCATGGGAAAAGGTTTATTATAAAGCACTCTGCCATTACATTTTCTGAGGTTCACCCCTCATTAGTGATAATTAATTTTTAATAAAAATTGCCAGAGAAAACTGATTACAAGGAACTGATCAACTATACTGTAATGTATCAGTTGGTAATGGATATGAAGAAGTCATTATAAGCTAGTATGTTAATGACCCACAAACCAAAGAATACATCAGGAGGTCTTGAAGTTATTACCATTTATCATACCAGAGAGTTCGTGCTGTTTGGAATTTTTAATTTAATGAATGAACTGCTTCAAAATATCTTTTATTCTGGAAGGCAAAAAAGAAGTGTAGATCAGATTTTTTAAAATCTCTAATTATTCTTGTAACAGATATTACAATATCATTCTGTATGGTAATAAATTCCCTCTCTAAAGCACAATGTTGTTTATATTTCTATTAATTAATTTTCAAATAGTATCATATTACTTTGAAGTATAGCCCTATAAATCCTTCATTTTTGTAATAGTTAATCCTGAATAACAAAAAAAATTAAAAGAAGAGCAATAAAGTAGAGTCTGGTCTGCAAGTCACTTATGCACTTGGATCTAAACTGCATTCTGGTCTAGTTTTAAGCCCAAAGTGGTGGGTGAGCTTTCCCAGGCGGGTTTCAACTTAAGCTAACCGAAGCATTAGTCAATCGCTGGCCTGAAACCCTAGTTCTTTTTAAACCTAAAGTTCATCAGGAGTCTGATGAGATCTGGTGTCCTCCTACCTCCATTCTCCTCATGAATTGGCTCCCACATGGAAACAGGATGTTTTTCCTATTTCCTCAATAGCATTTCTGATGGTAGTGGTGATGAGAACAATGGCTCCTGTACAATGCAGGAAGGAAACACACACCCTGTAAATATGCCTTGGTGTTTATAGTGCCACTAAAGGGCCTAACAAAGGCCAAGAAAAAGTACTTTTCATAGTTGCTGCTGTCAATGAAGTTTCAGTATTGAAGGAAGGTGGTGGTGGACCAAAGGGTGTGAGGAGTTGGCTGATGCTCCCCCAATGCATCCTGAACAAAACAGAGAAAATACTCAGCTCTCTAGCTGCCCCCCTCTCATCTTCTGCCTTGGTAGGCATAAGACTGGCAAGACCAAAAATATATCCGAGTTTCCTTAAATATTGTTGTAGAATTAAGGTACTGTGTCAAATGATCAAGCAAACTCAGGGGGCTTCAACAGACTTGTCAGAGAGTACAAGGGATTGTCATAGAACCATGGAAAACAATGGGAAACAAGTCCTAGCCTGAAACACCAATGGATTTATAAAAATAATAATACTAATAATGAGACCCCTTATTGCAAGCATGGGCAATCTTCCCCAGTCAACATGACCAACAATCAGAAACCAGTATGCTTCACTAGAATGCTAATAAAGAATTGTAACCTGTTTTAAACCTGAGTAAATTATGATCACTGCTAACAACCCAGCAATGATTTATCCTTAGTTTAAGAGTTTAGACATTCATGAGGGCTTAAAGAATTAAGAAACTCCAATCCCAAATACTGCAGAAATGTCAAATCAAATTGCATTTAACGGGAGCAACCCATGATATCATAAATATTTCAAGAGAATTTTCCTTGTGAGGAAGTGTCTTTTACTGAAAACGTCTTACTTTATGTATTAACTGCATTACATGCCACTCAGCATCCTGCAATATGCTGATGATTTACCACCCACCCCTTGGTCGTTTGGGGCATTTTGATTGTTTCAGAATACTATTGGCAATCTGAAATTAGAATACTAATCTGAAAATACAATACTAAAAATAACTGGAACAAGGTTGTGATTTCTTAATTCTAGAAGTCCTTCACAATTTTTTTTTTAATGGGAGTGAATCATTGCTGTGTTGTTAGCTCTGATCATTACGGAACATATGAGTTTTCTGTAGATGTGAATGGCAGAAAATGTAGGTTTAAAACAGCTTTATTGACAACTCTTTATTAACAGTCTAAGAAAGCAGGGATTGGGCAACCTATGACCGAATCGTTGGATGGCAGCTCCCATTTTCCATGACCATTCTGTTTTACTATATCAAAACAAATGTATATACCCACAATATATGAAGGAGGAGCTATATCACACCCACTGACCTCACCACAGACCTAAGGGTGCTGCTGAATGAGGGTTGGCTAACAAAGCTGACAAGCCACATGCTCATTGGTGTTATTTTCCCCACCTCCTGCTCCACTGATAAGCCCATGTCTGTAGTCCATATGAACTGAATAATAATAATAATAATAATAATAATAATAATAATAATAATAATAATAAAATTATTTATATCCCACCTTCCTCAGCCGAAGCTGGGCTCAGAGCAGCTAACAACAGTAAAAAACAAGAGGAAGGCATGACTGCCAAAGTCCACAAACCCACAAGCAACTGATCAAAAGGGGAGGGTTGAACCTGCTTAGAAGCAGAGCTCATCCTCCTCCCTTCCTCTGCAGTTCTTGGCTTAGTAAGTAAGTATATTGCTCCTGTACTTTGGGAAGTATATATACCCTCCATGTATCCTGATTTTCCAAGGACAGTCCCAGCTCCTGATTTGATTCGGAAGGTCCATATTTCCTTCACCATTGCTTCTGTCCCTGAGATCAGGGATGAGGATGAGTGGGTGATGCAGCCTACTCCTTTGGGCAGCTTGTAGTGGCTGCTGGAGAGCAGGCGAGGAGAAGGAGCTGCTGCCGCTGAGGTCCAGCCTCGTGTGACACAATGGCTGTGAGGGGCAGGCAGAGGGCAGGGCTGCTTTGGGAGGGAAGAAAGTGGGAGCTGAGTAGAGTGCAAGGGGTATACATGCACATACATACACAAATACACACATTTTGGATATGTTTTGTGGTAAAACAGAATCAGACTTGCTATTGATCACTGGAGGAAGAACTCATTTAGGGGGAAGATAGGCACAGCATTTAAAGTGCTGTGGAATATATATTCATTACCCTGAAAACAAGTATCTTTGAGGACAACAGTATTTCTTCCGCCCTGGTTAACATACCACTTCTATCTTTGTGCTAGAAAGCTATCCAAGGTGTAACATTCCATGGGTCTTGTGTTCCCTTGCAATTGCATCTATAACACTTACAAATTTTAAATGATCAGTACACAAGGTAAGTTTTAAGTTAATGCAGCTCTGTTCTTCAGCTCAATTCACAAGAGACATATTTTGCACAGAATCAACCATTATAATGAAATGTTTATAGCCTGTGCCTACAAGCTTATTCAAAGCCAATTGAGATGCAAACTAGTCTATATTGCCTCATCATTCATACCCCATGTCGACTATTTTTGGAATTTGTTCGGTGTAGCTTATATCCTAAGATAACTTGTCTGCCCCCCCCCCCACTTATCACTCACTTAATTGTATGAAACTTTCTTGCAAAAAGAAAAAAAAAGGGGGAGAGAGAACCAAGGATGTAAGAAGGGAAAATAAATGTAGCATCAGCAACTAGAACAGTCAAGATATTTTGCTTGTGTTACGTCTCCCTCAGTAAATCGACTTAGGGGTTTATCAACTCAGGTCTTTTATGCAAGACTGAATGTGTGATGCTGACAGCAAATTTTCCTAAGGCAGATCATACTTATTTTTATTTGGAGAAATGCAGCTGTATTTTGGGTTTTGCACTCACAATCTAAACTGAAGGTCAGCCCACAGGCCCATTGGATCAAATAATAGATTGGTGTTATGTTCAAATTTATATAATCTTTTTTAAAAAATGGAGCCTATTTATAATGTTCCTTCTGACATTTATGTGGAAAAGGCTATGTCATGTATGCATTAAAATGTTAAAGGTAGAAAAAGTTAGTATAAGTGGAATCAAAATTAATTGTTTTGAAATGTGTGAAAAGTGTACCAGCCTGAAAACACAACTGTCTGGAGAAAATAGTTTGTTGGATATGCTTTTATCTAGCACTAAGTAGAAACAGAAAGGGTACATTTGTGAAGGGTTTCTCCCTGTGGGATGAGTTTTCCAATTCTATGAGATTGGTGAAGGAGGCAATCATTCTAGGTTTCCATTTCTTAATTTTCTTTTCTGGAAGAAATCACTGCAGAGAGAAGTCAGAGCACTCTGGTCATTCAGATGTCCCATGAACATGGTATTTAGATAGCAGTGACAATGATCCATTGAGAACCACTTCAGAGGCATGCTTTTTTCTTTTTTGAGAAATAATCCTCATTTCTTTGAACAGTGATGTAGCCATGTAGCCAATCTAATTCATCTTTGTGATGATATTACCGAGGATAATGTAAGCTAAAATAATTCAGAGTGAGGTCATGACATTGTGGCATAGCCACATCTGCAACGTTGTGTAATGACATCATTAGTTTGAGAAAGAAGGGATACTTTCAAACAGAAAATGGTGCCACAGAAGCATGTTGCTGTGAACAAGCATGAGAAGCAATGCTTTTTGTGAAACATTTAACACTCACTTTGCCCCATGTCTTGTGTGTGTTGAAATGTTTACTGGAGAATGCTAAGCTCTTCTCTTCCATTTAAAAAAAAAAACAAAAAAAAAACAGAGCAAAGCAACTGCAGATACTATTTTGCTTAACTTGTAAAGAATGTGTCTTGTTATATGAGTCTGCCTGCCAACAGTCCTCATTTTTAATAGGTTTTTCATCACCAAGTCAGATACAATTGGTGTGAATGCAAAACATGGCCTTCTTTGGTCACAGCATGATTGTGAAAGTCCCTCCAAGCAAGGTTACACTAGCCTCTTCTCTGTTCTCCATTAAGCAGGCATAGTAAATATATTTCTCTGACTGCCAAAATTCTAATGTATTTTATTTTATTTTATTCTTGTGGTTGTTTTTTTATCTCTGGTATGATGCTTTTAAGTGGATTGATATTTCATTGTTGTAGACCACCTTGAGGGTTCTTTTTTTAAAGACAGTATAGAAATATTTTGTTAGATAAATAAAAAAATACCGTATTTTTTGCTCTATAAGACGCACCAGGCCACAAGACGCACCTAGTTTTTGGAGGAGGAAAACAAGAAAAAAAAAAATTCTGAATCCCAGAAGCCAGAACAGCAAGAGGGAGCGCTGTGCAGTGAAAGCAGCGATCCCTCTTGGTGTTCTGGCTTCTGGGATAGCTGCACAGCCTGCATTCACTCCATAACACACACACACATTTCCCCTTACTTTTTAGGAGGGAAAAAGTGAGTCTTATAGACCAAAAAATACGGTAGAATGGTTTCAGATGTTTTCACATAGAAACATTAAGCATTTGCATATTTCCCTCTGACTAAACACTTCTTTCCCCTATTCTGCATAAAGCAGACTTGGCCATTTTTTAAACACACCAGGTTGTCATTAAAGATCATTCTAGATTTGTGAATAGGACTAGAAATGTTCTGAGTTATCATAAGCATAAGAATAAGTAGAATAACATAGTGAATGCTCTTCATGGAGATATATGGGGGGGACATATAATCTATTATCCTTTTACATGTTTCCCCTCTCTTATCAACAGCATGCTATAACCTCTTTTATCCATCTTACATATAATAAAAAGGCAAAGGTGTTGCCATTGCTGGTGCTGCAAACCTCAGCTTGGCAGTTCTTTAAGAGCTCTGGGCAGACACAGCAGCATTGGCGTTTGAGGAGTAGTAGAGGAGGAGACAGATGCATGTAGTGCAGGTGAGACATAGAGCAACAACTCTGTGGGAAGGGGTGGCTTGGGGATCTGTAAGGGGAGTAGGTTCGTATCATGTGGTATAATGGGGAGGGTGGCATGTCTGCTGAACTATAATTGGAAGGAATGAGTTTGGCAAGGTGTTAAGGGGAGACTGGGGGGCTCTAAGGGCGAGCAATTATGGGCCCAAGTCCACTTTCTCCCCCCCCCAAAAACCCAAACAAAATATGGCTATAATTTTGGTCACCCCCACACTCATTATAGAAGTTTCTGAAAGTTGAAGGTGTAGTAGCCCATCCAGAATGGAATAGGAGTATAGTGGGAGAATACTGCAGTGCAAAACAGCATGAGAGCACTAATAAGAATCTTGAAGGGAAGAAATCCCCTCCCCCAAGATACCTGGGATACTACAGAATGGGTTAAAACAGTGATTTGCAACCAGGGTGCTGTGGCAGCCTGGGGTGCCTAGAATGATGGTCAGGCATGTTACAAGGCAATACTGGCCTCTGTCCCTCTTTCCCTCCCTTCTTCTGATGCCCTCTTGCATCTCTGCGTCCCAAAGGCTTGCACAGCTGTTTGTTGCAGCAGCTCCCCAGGCAAATGGTGCCTATAGGACTGGTCAGAGGATGCTGGTTACCAGGACCTGAGGTAGCCTTGGAGTACAAGCAAGTGGGTGAGGGGGCTCAACCAGCCAATCTACCAGCACTTGCTTTTGGGAATGGACCGACAAGTCCCAGGACCCTGTGTGGCAGTGTGAGGAGTTGGGGCAGGGGGAGGCAGCTGAGAGAGAAGGGAGGCAGCAGTGGCTGCCCAGAGGTCTCCCAAGGAGATGGGAAAGGAGAGGAGGCTGATGGAGCGGGAGCACTCCACAAGGGAGGGTGTTCAAAAAGGGGTGAGAGACTGCCAGCTCTTGCAGGCAAGGAGTGACATAATTGGGCTCCTGAGTCCTACAGGGTGCAGCAAAAAGAATATAATTGGTCAAGGGAACCATGGACTCAAACAGGTTGAAAACTTCTGGGTTAAAGCTGTCTCTTCAAATTTTGGAAGACTTCCATGTGTATCTTACTAATATCAACATGTCAGAAATTAGTGCATTTGTTAAGATACTTTCCTTAAAAGCTACCATGCTTACTAGGAAATAAATTTTGTTTGCTTCATTGAAAGGATTTTTATATTTGTTTTCTCACTTAAAGAGTTCTCAGAAGCAATGAGGCAAAAAATGAGCCTCTGTTTATTTGCTGCCTTTCACATGAAGCACAAACCAAAGAGCTTGTAAGCATTCCAAGCACACACCAAGCAACAAAAAACCCAACATTTCCTTGAATCAAGTTGTTCATCATAGTTAGCAGCTGCAATATTAATATTTAAGTTCCCCAAAGCATCCCCCTTACATCATTCTGGCAATGGAATCCTTGGTGAGCAAGTCATTTGCTCTATTTTTAATATCAAGTTAAACTCTTCACCATAATCAGAGCTTTGTATCTATCCTCCTTGAAGCAGCTACATTAATATCACATTTAATGTGAATCCATATGCTTATGTAAGATGAAATTATTTTCTTCATTTTTGACAGGCTTTTCTGGGAAGAGATGATAAAAGTCGCTTATCTGTTTGAATTTGCCTAGTAATATTCTTAAGATTAAGGTAGGCTTATGCTTACCATTTCATCAAAACTTCCATTGGACTCTAAATAGTGATGACTAATAAAATGGATTGCCTACTTTTCAAAGTCTTTGTTGCATCTAAGTATGTCTATTTTGGGCACATTTTGGAACATGCCAGTCAGTCAAGCAAAGCATTTTTTTAAAATAATAAAAATATAAATCTGAGCATTGCAGCAGCAAAACAAAACAAATGGACTGATGAAGCCCATATCAACACAAACATATGAATTCCATATAGATATGGGCTGCAATTTGAGGGCAGGGGAATGCACCCATTAATTTAAAATCGACCTTTCTGAGTAAATAGTTTAAGACACTGCCAAAGCAGGTAGTAATGGGAATGTTTTATTGTGCATTTTAATTATGAATGTTACAGTATATTTCAATGCTTGTGTAATTAGTTATACTTGTTAACCACTTCAAAGTCTGTTTTGGCATTAAGTGGTATTCATTCATTCCTTTAAGGAATAAGAAAAAAATATTTTCCCAGTTTTCTACTTTCCTTTTTACCTGCGACCCTGCATCAACCTGTTGGAAGCAGTAACAAAACTGTGGGGTGTGTGAAATAGTAACAAAATGCCCATGCTGGGGGGACCCAGTGATCAAGGGGCAACCAACAGAAAATTGTTTAGAAAAAATGATGGAAAATGGAATAGGCACTTATAAACGAACAAAAAAATAAAACAAAGCAAGCAAGCAAAATAGTCTGTTCTTACATTCTTTTACATTATTTGTCAGTTCTCCTACATGGGAATGCTTGACACTCCAGCACATGGAACAATAATATTGAATTTTGCATTCTGCTTCAGGCAGCAAAATTTATTGAGGCAGCCCTGTGCGATGCATCTTCAGTTCATTTCCCTGCGATGCATCTTCAGTTCATTTCCCTGCGATGCATCTTCAGTTCATTTCTATGAGGCATGTAGAGGAGAAACTTCTAGCAAAGCTTGACCCTCATTTTTCAGCAATGAAATGATGCTACAGACCAAGGTGCTTTGCATGTTCTCTGTTCTCTCCAAAATCTAGATTGGAAAAGGCAAACAACACATAGCATGAAAATTTACAGTGGTACCTTGGGTTACAAACACCTTGGATTACAAACACTTTGGGTTACAGACTCCGGTAACCCAGAAGTAGTACCTCAGGTTAAGAACTTTACCTCAGGATGAGAACAGAAATCGTGTTGTGGCGGCACGGCAGCAGCAGGAGGCCCCATTAGCTAAAATGGTACCTCAGGTTAAGAACAGTTTCAGGTTAACAACAGAATGAACTAAGTTCGCAACCAGAGGTACCACTGTATTTACTTATATGGTTATGCTGCATTATTTAACATGTGCCAGTCTAAAACATGAATTTGTCATGACAGGGATCTGACAGTGTGCATTTTTTCAACACAACATACATATAAAAAGACTGTTTAAACACACACACAAAACAAGCAGAGTGCCAACCACCAAATGAAGATCAAGGACTCAAGCCTGTGCCCCCAACCTAACAGCAGGGATCATATCCACATCATCTAATGATGGATGCAATACCAAAATGTGGACATTTTATAGTCATAGTTATTTGTTGCATGCACCTCCCATGCTAGTAGGAGATGCTTGGGCAGAAGTTTCCTTTTACAGATTTGCTTCCAGTTAGAATTAAGGAGCCACAGCACTAGTCCATCTAGCCATTAGAGGCCAAAAGAATTACGTATTTCTGGATGTCAGCTCCGTTAAGCAACAGTGGTACAATGTACTATTTATGAGCAGATTTTCCATTTCATATCTCAGGGCCAAAATGTTACAACAGTCTTTTCATGGATCACCATCATCATAATAGTGTCACATTTTTACACTCAAGTGCCTTGAATCAACTTATACAATACAATAAAATAACAAAAAAACCCATTAAATGCAGATAAAAATAGCAATGCACAAAAAATAACATGCCTGAAGCAGAATGCAAAATTCTCTCACTGCCCCAGTTAGTAATGGTACAAAATATACAAGGTTGTCCAATGTATCTTAAATATGCATTCCTCCAGTTCAGTATTATTGCTCCATGTGCTGGAGTGTCAAGCATATATTTTAAAATAACACACAACACTTAAAAGATGAGCACAATGAAGACAACTATGCTCCCACTTAAAAACCATTAACCTGTGTAAATACAAACATTTGTGTTGCCATATAATTCATTTAAGGTACTGGAAGTGATTATATTGCAGCAAGAGTAGCAAGACAAAATTGCTTTCCCTGTTTCTTTTTCTTTCCTAAAAAACAATTTTGCCATTTATCTGTTTATCTCCCAGTACTGAAAGGAACTTCCACTATTGAAGACAACAATTGGAGAGAAGTTGTTGAGGGAAAGAACGCAGGGATCACCCTCTCCCAGCCACCCATGGTGTGCTTTAAGTCACCCACTACTATTGGTTTACAGGAGTTTGGTGCAACCCAACTCAAACTGTGCCATCGTAATATCTACTTGGGCAGCAGTCAGTTTGTCCAAGGAAACCGATTGTCACATGACTAGTTTCCTTTTTATTTTTCAGCAAGCCAGGACAAAAAAATACCTAAAACTGAAACTGTTTAGCTGGCAATGAAATCATATTTTCTCATTCAGTGCAGCTGTGATGGGGAACATGAAGCCCCACAGATGATGTTGGACTCCCAGCTCCCATCAGCCCAACCCTCCAATTGTTCACATTTATGTAATTTGACACCAATGGTCAGAGTTGGGCTCCAGCAACCTATTGAGGGACACAGGTTCTCCACCTGCTGCAGTGCAATACAATCTGCCTCCCCACAATATGTATCCTGCTGACATTCACATTTAGGTATATTGCATAAGAGGTTAATGACGTAGATATGAAATGAGTAACAATTTGTGATATTAAAGCATTTCTGGTCTGCAAGGTGAAGATAACAAACTAGGACTCGACAGATTTTTTAAAAGCTTTGTTGTACAAAGACTGGCATATGCCAGTGGCTTTTAAGGATTATTAATAGAATGCAATTTCCAGGATGAGGTGTGTGTGGAATCTGAAGACCTCCCAAAGCTCAGATGACAAAAAGCAAAATGATTAAGTCAAACACATACTTCACTTGTACAGCTAGAAGCAGCCATAAACAGCGTCCCTATTCCCTAAATTGTTCACATTTATGTAATTTGACACTTCTCTATCTATCTTTAAAACAAATTTCTTGAGTTTAAGGCTCATATATCTTCAGCTGCTAGAGAGTATATCAGAAGATTTGCCAGAACAATTCTACTCCAATAAATTGTATTGTTAAAGTCAAGTAAGCGCGCGATCATTTTTTCAATGCGTAGAAATATGTCAAATTACTGAATGGGATTTTATTCTTACATTTTAAAGTAAACCCTGGATATATACCACACACACACACACACAGAGAGAGAGAGAGAGAGAGAGAGAAAGAAAGAAAGAAAGAAAGAAAGAAAGAAAGAAAGAAAGAAAGAAAGATGGACACAAACATTAAAATTGAAAACTATAAGGTGAACAATATTTCTAAATATTTTTAAACAGATATTTAACCATCAGAGGTAATAAATTATAAAGGAGAATTGTAGACATTTGCCTGATAGATCTGGGGGGCATGTTAATGGACCACAATGAAGACAGATCACTCCATTTCAATAGTGTTGCACAGACAGCCACCTCATGAAATGCATCTCTGCCAATGCACATCAATCTCATCATGATGGCTGCTTCGATTAGACAGGGAGAACAGTGAATCCTTAAGAAGACTATTTCTATTTTTCATGGAGTTGTTTAACTTTGTTTTTATTTTATAGGGTTAGTCTGAGCATTTATGCACCGTGAAGCCTAAAGATTCCATAAATGTGTGTGAACACAGACATGCACACATACATATAGAAATGCATACACAAATACTGCTTCTCACTGAAACATATCACTGCTTTACTGTGCTTATCTTTGTTTGCCTGTTTGATTCATATATATATATATATATATTCATTTACTAATAAAATAGGCATTGCATATTGATCTGATAATAGATGAAAGTTGTGCATGTGACAGTGCAAACTTTTTAGACTTCACTGTTTACTATGTCTACAAGAAAGCATAAATGTTCAGATTACCCAAGAGTTACAGATTTCCGTATAGGAGAAGGGGACGGGGGGAGGGAGGTCTTTGGTTGCAATGTGATGTGACATGTTATTTGTATGCTGGAGGCAAAACCTCTTACCACATTGTTGTCATCCCTCATTCATTATAATGCTCAGAGGCACCATAACAGAAACGATCACTGCCTGCATTTTTAGCGTGATCCGCTGTCAGTCTTGCTAAATCCACGCTTGGAGATAGTGAAAACAAAGACTGCTAGAGTTCAAACTGTACCCTTAGGTTTGTAAGTAAAAAGGATGGAATCTATTATTCAAGACTCCATTGTTAAAAGAGAGACTATGGATAGTGAATTCAGGTATCAAAGAACAGCTTTAAGGAGGTGAACAAAAGTTGTCATGGTAAATTAATTTTGAAATGATGGTTGTTCACTTTACTACAAAGAGACTGTTGTGTGGTAAAGTTTTTAAAAATCACCGTAAGTCCACCGAAAAGCAGCTTCTGTTGATTGTTTTTCTGCACTTTAACCAGTGCAACAAACATATTTCTGTTTCTTCCCTCCCATTACAAGTGTATCATAATTGTCCTTACTGACAAGAATCCCAGTACTATCATGTCACTCAATTGACCCTTCCATATTTTCATAAATATAACAGTCAATATAATAAGCTGTTATTTAGTCAACTGCTATGCTGTAACAAAATCATTTCTCCCATTTTTCAAATGCCTTCTTCCCTTGAGACAGCGGTGGAACATATGCCCGCGCTGCCCAGGTCGGGCACACTCCTGAGGGGGGGGGGGGCATGGTGCAGAGGATGCCCTCCCAGGCACGGGATAGCTGCTCAGGTGCCTGGAGCCACAGTATAAGAAAAGACATATGGGACCATAGAAGGCAGTAGGAATTTTTGGTTACTTCATTGGAGAGCATCTCCTGGACCTCAGTGCTTTCCATAAATTTAAAGAGCACTTCCATTTACAGAAGGGTCAACAGGAAAGCAATAATATCTCTTTTCCAGTCTTAGGAATGTTTACATTTTGAAGATGATAAAGCTGTTGTTGTTGTTGTTTAGTTGTTTAGTCATGTCTGACTCTTCGTGACCCCATGGACCAGAACACGCCAGGCACTCCTGTCTTCCACTGCCTCCTGCAGTTTGGTCAAACTCATGTTTCTAGCTTCGAGAACACTGTCCAACCATCTCGTCCTCTGTCGTCCCCTTCTCCTTGTGCCCTCCATCTTTCCCAACATCAGGGTCTTTTCCAGGGAGTCTTCTCTTCTCATGAGGTAGCCAAAGTATTGGAGCCTCAGCTTCAGGATCTGTCCTTCCAGTGAGCACTCAGGGCTGATTTCCTTCAGAATGGATAGGTTTGATCTTTTTGCAGTCCATGGGACTCTCAAGAGTCTCCTCCAGCACCATAATTCAAAAGCATCAATTCTTCGGCGATCAGCCTTCTTTATGGTCCAACTTTCATTTCCATACATCACCACTGGGAAAACCATAGCTTTTACTATACGGACCTTTGTTGGTAAGGTGATGTCTCTGCTTTTTAAGATGCTGTCTAGGTTTGTCATTGCTTTTTTTCCAAGAAGCAGGGGTCTTTTAATTTCGTGACTGCTGTCACCATCTGCAGTGATCATGGAGCCCAAGAAAGTAAAATCTCTCACTGTCTCCATTTCTTCCCCTTCTATTTGCCAGGAGGTGATGGGCCCTGTGGCCATGATCTTCGTTTTTTTGATGTTGAGCTTCAGACTATATTTTGCGCTCTCCTCTTTCACCCTCATTAAAAGGTTCTTTAATTCCTCCTCACTTTCTGCCATCAAGGTTGTGTCATCTACATATCTGAGGTTGTTGATGTTTCTTCCGGCAATCTTAATTCCGTCTTGGGATTCATCCAATCCAGCCTTTCGCATGATGAATTCTGCATATAAGGTAAATAAGCAGGGAGACAATATACAGCCTTGTCTTACTCCTTTCCCAGTTTTGAACAAATTAATTGCTCCATATTCAGTTCTAACTGTAGCTTCTTGTCCCACATAGAGATTTCTCAGGAGACAGATGAGGTGATCAGGCACTCCCATTTCTTTAAGAACTTGCCATAGTTTGCTGTGGTCGACACAGTCAAAGGCTTTTGCATAGTCAGTGAAGCAGAAGTAGATGTTTTTCTGGAACTCTCTAGCTTTCTCCATAATCCAGAACATGTTACGAAAAGCTAGAATATGCTTAAATATTGCTTTGGAAAGTCTCCACCAAGGTAAACATTATATACAGTGCAGAAGCTCAGCATAAGATTATTTGCTTAAATGGGTTCACTGTTGCCAAGATCTATCTTCATTTTTTCACAAACATTGTGACTGGCGATGAAGTTTGACACACTTTACAAAATGCTTTTAACCTACCCCTGAAATGCAGAATCTTGTTTGGTACACACACAAAATGTGTTTTCACTGTCAAACATAAGGTTCAGTGAAAATCAAATAAGAAGTCACATGAAAAAAGGACCAATCAGCAGATATCAAGGGGAAATGTACCTTTTGGCACCAGATTACTGATGATTAAATGAGTAGTTTTCATTGTTTCAAGCTTCAAGGAACATTTTCCATGTCAGCTTGTCTGCCATGAAATCAATGGAAAATGTTGCAGAAAATAGGATTTGGATGGTTTTGTTTTTCGTTTTTTACATACCCTGACTTAGTTATAATTAGGATGGGAATTTGATGTTTATGAATGGAATTGGCATAAAATGCAATTCTAGTATTCTAGACATTTTTAAGCTGCCTTCATCAACCTTTCAGCACATTCAGTAGGACTTAAAACATTATTCAAGAGAAACTAAGGAAACCCCATGGCTAGGAACTGAATGTATGAGTTTCAGATATGCACTCCTGGGGCTACAGAAGTGAAAACAGAATAGTTCTTGTGGAAACCTATAAGGTTTTATCCTTCTGTACAGGAAATCCACAGCATGACAAGCAGGATTTCAAAGGTGTGATTATACCTTGTCACTCCCTTGAATTTCTAAGAATTCTAATAATGCATTATAGCAGAGCAGACTATCAACAGTAAGATTTCATGCTAATGGTGGCTGTTCTTTATTCAAATTGTCCCAAAGTAATAATTATTTACAAATGTGTATCCAATTTATATCATAATCAACATAGTTTTGTTTGTCTCATCTGAAGTGCGCAAAGCATTTGTCTAAGGCAAGTAACTGTCATTATCCTTGTTTTATCAGGCTGCACATGGAGAAACAGAAAATAAAATGCATGGGGCTTACAGAAACACGGCTGAGACAAGAGCTCATTACTGAAGCAACATGAACCCTTTGTGCAAATCAGAGGGATGTACACAGGATTCAGTTGAATCCCACATCAAATTGGGTTGGTTCAGGGGGGATCCTGGCTTGGGCTCAGTTGGGTTGACACAGCCCATGGTCACAATTCCCAGATAAATCCTGGACTGTCATGGGGGTGGGAATCAGGCGAGAAGACTGCAGGGATCTGTTTTGCCAATGTGTTCTGGCAAAGCAGAGCCCAGCGGGATTGAATCTTATGCTCATCAGCTAGTGAGTGGGTTCAGTCCTGTGGATGGCAGGGTACCCTCATGAAGAAGCAGCACCCCTATTTAAACATTAGCCTTAATGTTTCATAATATTCCTCATTAAACATTAGCATCACCTCCAATTTAATTCAGGGCCAGATCCAGGCTGGGTGAATCGTTCCAAAGGTTGAGCCAGGGTCAATATGGGGTCCTGGATTGGGGTCAGCAGCAGCTGGGCATAGCCTTAATATATGCGGATGAGTGGGACAACAATCAGCAATCTTTTCTAAAGTAGAGTTTCTGGTTGGCCAGCTCCATGTCAGTTTCATGTGTTCATTCATAATGACTTTGGTGCTATTTTTTAAAATAAAAATCTATATGAAATGTTATATTTAAATCTATATTTCATCACAAAACAACTATTTAAATATATATTAATCTAGGTCTATGCATTTCTAAAGAGTTTATTCTAAAATGTACATTTCTATGCACTTTGCTGACTTTTTGAGCTGAGAACAGCGGTAAAAATGAGAGAGGTGCATAATCTGAAGGATTTGATCCATGAATTGATCCTTGATGTGCAGATTAGATCAGTTCACTTAAAAAATTGAACCAAATGAAATTCCCCAGCATCGCAGCAGCAAAAGCCATTTGGATAAACAACTGCTCCAGTACTTTATTTCATCTTTCTCAGGTATCTCTATCAATTATTTGCTTATTTGTTTATTTAACATTTATTCTGCCTGTCCATGACAAGAAACAAAAGGTGACTTAAATGTGAAATCCGTATCATAGCCAATCTAAACAACAAACAGTGTCCCTAAAAAGTTATGCCATTTAAAAAAACCACAAGACTGGGCAACTGTGTAAAATTTCTAACAAATATACAAATGCAACTCTAAGTTTGGCAAGATAGAATGAAGCAAGTGATACCAACATTGTCCCACCTTATCCATGTGGTTCTTATCTGTTCTGTGCTGTTTTCCAGATGCAGAACAAGTTACTTTTTTCCATACTAAAGTTAGTTGCAGTTTTCTGGATGAAGAGTCAGTGATGTTAATATCGGTCTACAATTACATGAGTGGGATTAAGTGGGTTCAATTGCAATGTGAAATCCTTCAGTAGTTCTAAAATTATCTTGGAAAATAGCCCATAAAGTATCTGGTGCTACTTATGAACAATTGCATACAAAACCCTACAAATGACGAATATTTGATTCTGCTCACAGACAGTTGAATGGCAGATAATAGTGAAGTGGTTTAAAGAATTTGGGATTGACTGACAGAAAAAGACTGGTGCTCATGGTTTTCCGACTGCTACAGAACTTCCTTGTAAAACCAAAGTATGCTTTCTATTGGGATTATGAAGATAGCTTCCATGTTCTTTAGGCAAGCTGGATATACAAAAACAAACAAACAAAATAAATGCTTTGCACATCATTATTAGGAAGATATGCACTTTTACATTCACTGCAACCCCTATTTGATCATAAATATTTTTTCAGCATCCTGTTCTCACATTGGTCAATAAGATGCCTTTGAGAAACCAGAGAGAAGAAGATGAACACAAGACTACTCTTCTCACCCGAGGTTTCCAGCTGGTTGCATCAATAGCCCTTTCCTGCATGAATTCATCTAATTCCATTTAAAAGCTATCCAAGTTGGTATCCATACTTCTCAAAGTGTTTAGGGGGATGTCTGGAAATAAAGTATTTAAAAACATACATGAAATGAAGTTGCCTGATTTCTAATTCAATTCTAATGCATAAGGTTGGGTAATAATTCCTTGCAGTTTATTACATTCAGAAACCTAATTATGGGTACACTGATCTCATACCCCCCAACACAATGCAGCAAAGAACTGGAATGCTGTCTTCTGGGGCTGCACTCCTGCATGAGTCACATGACCCATGCAAAATCATGGCCCTGAAAATTGCACAAGAGCACAGGGCCCAAAATGGCTGCCAAGGTCTTGCGGGGGCGGGGGGAAAGGGATGTTCTGGCTTTCACAGAACAAATGTGGGATACGTGATCTTAGATCCTGTGGTAGGATATGCTTATAAATAGTTTTATTTCCATTTCATTTACTGGGTTGTCTTACATAGATAAACCTGCTTAAGGGTATAATAATTATATGTGTCTGTAATTTTATCAGTAATATAAAAATAGAACAGATTTTAATTGAAAACTGAGTCATTTCATGTTTGAATGCTATGTTTGTAGTCTGGACTATTATTGTACACTGCAAAAATAATGGGCAAATGAGCATTTTTATTAGGTCAGCAAAGTCCTCATTCAAATTGTGAACTATTTATTGTACATAGGTAATATGCAATCTGTTATTTTGATCTTAAAAATATCCTATTCAAGATGCAATTTTAATAAATTCTTGATTACTAATTTATACACTTTATGCTTCATTTGCATAAATTTATCTTTTGTAAGCTAATTTGGTTTCTGAATAAAATTAATCATAATTAACGTTTAGTATTTTGTTATGATTACTTAAATAACATTTTAAAGCCACAACTATGGTGTCAAATCAACTGCTAATCCATTAAAATTGAAGGAGGGCTCATTTCAATTTGAGGCGTACTTTTCAATGTGCTCTTTATTTTGTGTATATTATTGGTGTACAGTATATCCCCTTACAATAAAAATATTTCTATGCTATTTCATTAAAAAAAACCAACACCAAAAAGGGGTTTACAACAGACACAAGCCCTACAGTAAAAACCATACAAGAAGTATATATATATATATATATATATATATATATATATATATCAGCTAAGCATTCTGGAAAGATGTATTCTTAATTGCCTGCATAGACCTGGTGGAATGGAAGTTTTCAGCAGGCAGTTAAAAGTTGAAACAGATGGCACCTGGTGCATCTCTGTTGGGAGCATCATACAGGGCAGATGACACTAAAGGCTTGATTACTTGTTGTTATAAAGAGAGCCTCACCAACTCAGGGAAAGGCCAACAGTGTTCCTCCACATTATCTCAGTGATCGCGTAGGATACAAGTGTTCTTGCAATTCCTGTGATACCCTGGACCTAAAGCTATAAGGGCTTTGTAAATTAATACAAGGGCATTGAACCTAATAGATGGGCAGCCAGTGCAACCACTTTAACAATGGTGTCACAAATGTTCTGAGCCAGATACAACCACCAGCCTCCTGGCCACAACATTCTGTACCAGCTGAAGCTTCTGAAGTAAGCCCAAGGGCAGCCACACATAGAGTGCATTACAGCAATCTAGACTTGAGGTTAGCAACACATGGACAACTATGGCCAGGCTATCCCTGTCTAAGAATGACCATAGCTGGTGAACCAGACGAAGTCAGTAAAAGACATTCCTAGTCACAGGAGACACTTAGGCCTCAAGTGACAAACATGTATCCAGGAGTACTCCCAAACTGTGTACACATTCCTTTAGGGGAAGTGCAATGAAAATCAATAATAATGTGTCAAGAGTGGCTGTGCAACTGACTTTGATGAGCATAGCTGACTTCTCCTGGTGATTCTCCTGGTTCCACGGGTAATACAGATGGAAGTTTTTGAAAAATAAATAAATAAATAAAGAGAAGAGCGGAATAACAGCAAGGATTATTTCAGTGCTTTAGCAGAACTGGAGTGTTCAGTGGCAGCTTCAGGCACATGCAGACCTATCAACTACAAGAGATTTCTGACAATAATCCTCTTTCATGTTGTTTTCAGTGGTAATGTTAGCTTTATAAGCATTAGAACTTTACCTTGAAGCTATGGAGCTTCTCTACAGTCTAAACAAATGGGGAGGGATAGGACAATGTTCAAACACCTCTCTCTTGCTCACTCCCACTTCTGCCTTTATGTACTTACAAAGACTGAAATGGAGGACCCATTGACATTTAAAGTGGTGATCCAAGGCTAAAGTTAAAATCTCATCCAAACATATGGCAAACTTCCATCTGGCGTCACTGCATACTGCATGAATAGATGACCTAGGGGCTCATGAAGATGGGCAGATCCTTGTGGATGGAACCATATAAAGGCTTGATCCAGTGTGCTCATGCTTACTTACACTGATTCATTTTTTATTGTGCTTTATTCATTTTTTTGTAACATCATCATGATTACTAGTAGTAGGACTACTACTACATGGGTCCATGAGACTGGGAAAGTATGTTAAGGGACTGGGTCGCAATCCATCAATGAAAAATAAAAGATGTTTCTAAACAAATGCATCAGTGTGAATCATTGTGAAATTACACCACTAATCAGTTATAGTATGAACATATAAATCCTGAAGAGCTACTTCTCTCATGTGTAGGAAATTCAGGGGTGAACACCGGCTCCTAGATATACAGCCAAATTCTCCTATGCACTGCCATTCAAACTGTCTTAGGCTGTCTTACCATTTAAATTCCATAGATGAAGTGGGGGGCGGGGATTGTTGCAATGCAATAGAATACAGCTATCCTCAATCATAGTTGATTTCGCAACATTATTTTCTGGGTGGGGGATGGGAGAAAATGTCACTGTGACTTAAAAATCCACATGCTTTGCACTATGTATGTTAAAACTGTTGTCTCAACAAGGGTGAAATTGATTTTGCATTGATTATTTGGAGTGAATTATTGATGAAGTCTTTTTGGCAGAAGCCAGGGAAAAAATGGTACCTGGGTACTCTGATTATGAAAAGAGATATTCCATTGATTTGCAGGGGTGGGGGTGGGCGGAGACTGAGTTCCCTGTTAAATGTACTGGGACATTTTTATGCAATATTTCATTCTCTGGTGCTGCTCAAAATTTCATGGCTTAACATCACTATGTTGTTGTTGTTGTTTAGTCGTTTAGTCGTGTCCGATTCTTCATGACCCCATGGACCAGAGCACGCCAGGCACTTCTGTCTTCTACTGCCTCCCGCAGCTTGGTCAAACTCATTT
This sequence comes from Podarcis tiliguerta, assembly GCF_965153285.1. NCBI lineage: Eukaryota > Metazoa > Chordata > Lepidosauria > Squamata > Lacertidae > Podarcis > Podarcis tiliguerta. The sequence goes on along the minus strand of NC_139537.1, from coordinate 46,738,926 downwards.
TGGTAGCTTCGAGAACACTGTCCAACCATCTCAGCCTCTGTCGTCCCCTTTTCCTTGTGCCCTCCATCTTTCCCAACATCAAGGTCTTTTCCAGGGAGTCTTCTCTTCTCATGAGGTGGCCAAAGTATTGGAGCCTCAGCTTCAGGATCTATCCTTCCAGTGAGCAATCAGGGGTGATAATATTATTTGGGCAGAAGCGGCTCGCCAGGTAGGACAGGGCCACTACTCTAGTTTTCCAGCAGAAAAGTCACTGAGGCAGGTAGTAGTGAGGAGGTCAGCACATTGCAAGGACATTGGTGGAGTCAATATGGCACTCTGGCTGATGTGTCTGTACTGTAGCAGCTTCTCTATCCCCTTCTCCTCTTCCTCCTAGTAAGCAACAGCAACTCACTTGCTGGGAAGCTAGTGGAAACAACTGCTGGGGCTTTTATGAGGATGCCAAGGTATTCTATAAGGTGGTGATAAGTTCTTTGTAACAGTTCAGCCAATCAGAAGCCAATGTCAGAGAGGTCTAGGGCAGCAGCAAGAGTCTTGGGCTGCTGCTGGAAGCCCTGATCAGATGGATCCTAGGGAGAGGTAGGCCAGGTCACAGGAACTAGACAAGCAGGAGGAAGTGTGGAATCACTGGCAAGATATAGGAACAAATAATCCACAGCACAAGAGAAGCAAAGGTGCATTAGAAGTAGTTTGGAATGAGAAGAAGCCAGAGGAATAAGTTCAAGTAGAAAATGAGAATAGCCCAAACTGAACCATGGTTGCATATTAATTTGAACCTACAGCCCAAAGATTGACTACAGACCACTGTTCCAGATGCCCACATTGTTCTCCAAAAGAAAATGAAATATTTACCATCACTCTCATATCTCCTCTTCCTGTATAATAATTTTGCTAAGCTGCATATCACAAGGTATTTTAATTTTTATTTGCAAATCCTTTTCACCAAGCCATTAATCATTTTTGCTTTCTTCCTTCAACTGACTCTAGTTTGTCATCATCTTTCTGGTAGCGTGAACACTTGAAAGCAAAGGGTTAGTTTACTGCCATCTTTAACTCTATCTTAGCTCTTGTTTTCTAGAAGTATTTGTGACACTTTAATTAATCTTTTTCCAACACCACAGTGCTTATTTCCCCCCTGGAAAAATATATAATGAAATATTGCCAATCTTTAGTATTTCTACTGTATATGTGGCTTATGATTCTACAGCTTTGAATATGTTTGAAATAAAAGTGGTACAAGTATTTGGAGTCTCTTGACCTGGGGGTCCCCAGTCATGGTTAACCCAACCTGGGCCCATTTGGGGCCCACGTATCCCACTGAGGACCCAGTCCTGAATTGTTTTGGGGTAGGTCTAATGTTTGATTAGGGTTGATGACTTAAATAAGAAGCTATGGAGATCTTTAGAGCAGTAACTAAATTGGTAACCATTTTCTCATGGCTACTTTCTACACATAGTTTTAATAGTTTAGCTAGCAGAATTATTAAAGGAACAGCAGACAGTTTATACAAAACTCAAATTATCTGTTAAAATTGCATATAATACCTTACAGAAAACAATAAACTAAAAAATACTTATGACCAGTATGTGCAGTTTCTGCAAGAAGTGTGTATGTTTCATGTTGAGCAATTGGTCTGACATGCAAACCTCATTAAGTGTAAATGCAGTGTTCATTATTAATGCATTCAGCAGTCCTATGAGATCCTGCTAAATAAGTTTTATTGCAGATGCCATAAAATTTTATCACTTTTTGTGGCCTGCTTTTTAAAAATATACAAAACAAAACTAACAGTGCTGTTGTTATTAACTGAATTTCTGTGTGGAAGTGGAAAATTCAAAAGCATATGGGATATCTATGTATGGAGGGGGGGGAACAGTGAATTATTTGTGAATCAAAATAAAAAATCAATGAAATGCTAATTAAAATATTAATGATAAATAAGTAATTCTGCTTCAACTATATATTTTGGGATTGATTACAGCTGCATTATATGACATTAGGATGCTACTAAAAATGCATACAAGTTGGATACTTGTAACATGATAGTAATGTAATAGGGACTTAATTTTCACAGTCCCACTCTTTGAACAGCATCTCTTTAAAGGTAGGTAGAAAGATAAATGCACATTCAGATTAAAAGCTGAAAGCTGATGTTACTTGTTGACAGCCCTTTAAAACACAATCACTTTCAATCCTTTCTTAGCAAACATTCTCCATCCCAATGACTGCTTTATCTCTCTCATTCCTGATAACGCACCAGCAGCCTGTTTATGCAGTGTCAGAAAGACCAAGGTTTTGCTGTAAAATTCTGAAGATCGATTGTCATTGAGCGGTACAGAGAAACTATGATTGTCTCATGTATATGATTGCCAGCAGCAAAGTAATTACATAGACAAATAATAGTGTTTTTGACTATATATAATTTTGTTTGATATTTTTCTGCCCTGTTATCAAGAACAATATGTTGTTGTTTAGACGAGGGCTTTTCAACTCCATTGCCAGTGTTATTTATTGGCATTATAAACAAAGATGTTAAAAACAGCTTAGAAGCAATTTTGGGGATAATAAACATGGAGTGCTCTATAGCAGTGCTCTTTTTTCAGGAGGCAGGGGAAAGAGATTATAGCAACTTGATAAAATGGGTCTAAGAATCTGATAGAAAACTGTAGAATATATTTGTCTGTAGGATACTGAGCTTTCTGAATACGACTTTGCAAAGAGTAGCCAATGATGCCCAGTATCAAAGATGTGCATTTTCTTTGAAATAACAAACCAAATATTCTCTTCTCTTCTATTGATGTGGGCCTCATTTAATGCCTTTTGCAAGGAGAGGGATCAAACTAATGATAAATAAACCAATTCTGTAATACGAACATAATTGAGTTAAATGGGACTTCCAGATAAGTAACCTCAGTTTCACAACATATAAAGACTCTTATTACTTCATATCTTCCTAGAAAATATATTCCCAACTTTGCAAAGTTGGTGTCCCCCTTATTTATTTATTTTACTGCCCTTTATTCATAGATCTCAGGGTGGTTCACATATGTAGATAAACTGGGTACAATATCAGTAGGACAGAACTGGGGAAACTCCCCACTGGGGTAGAAATCATATATCAAACAGATGGAAAGCTCTTCAATCTGAGCAGACTGAAAGCAAAGAGTAAGGTTACCATAACTTCCGTCATAGATCTTCAGTATGCTGAGGACAAGGTAGTGTGTGCACGCTCAGAGGATGACCTCCAAACCAGCCTAAATATCTTCATAGCTGTCAATGTTTCACTTTTTTAAAGGGAAATTCCCTCTTTTAAAGGGAAATTCCGAATAGGATTCCTTGCATGAAAAGGGAAAAGTTGATAGCTATGAATATCTTCACAGAAGATTACGAAAAGCTTGGCCTGTCGCTCAACATCCAAAAAAAGTGCTGCACCAAAGTGCTGCACCAACAAGTACAAATTAAGTCCTCTGCAGCGCCACAAATCCAACTCAGTGGTGTAACATTGGAAAATGTCAATCACTGCTCCACCTAGGCAGTTACCTTTCCACAAGAGTCAACACTGATGCCAAAATCCAGCATCACCTGAGCTCTCTGAGTGTGGCTTTCTCCCAATTGAAGTGCCGAGTGTTTGAAGACTGGGACATTCGCAGGGAAACCAAAATGCTTGTTTACAAAGCTATTGTACTACCAACCTTACTGTATGCTTGTGAACCATGGACCACTTACAAACACCATCTCCAACTTCTCGAAAGATTCCATCAACGGTGTCTCTGAAAAATCTTATACATCACTTGGGAAGACAGGCAAACTAATACCAGTGTACTGGATGAAGCAAAGATCAACAGTGTTGAAGCAATGATTCTTCAACATCAACTTTGCTAGACTGGTCATGTTGTGCGGATGCCTGATGATCGTCTTCCAAAGCAACTACTCTACTCCAAACTTAAAAATGGAAAGTGTAATGCTGGTGGTCAACAAAAGAGGTTTAAAGACTGTCTCAAGGCAAATCTTTAAAAAGGTAGTATAAACACAGACAACTGGGAAACACTGACCTGTGAGTGCTCCAGTTGGAGAACAGCCTTTACCAAAGGTTTCATGGACTTCGAAGACACTCAAACTCAGAACGCAAGGGAGAAACATGCTAAGAGGAAGGCACGCTTGGCAAATTCAGACCATGATCAACTCCCACCTGGCAACCAATGTCCCCATTGTGGAAGGATGCGTGGGTCCAGAATTGACCTCCACAGTCACCTGCGGACTCATTGTTAAAACTGTGTTTATGGGACACAATCTTACTTGACTACGAGTGATCGCCAAAGAAGAGGAGACAGGTGAGAGAATTTCCAAAACAGGGGAGATATATATATATATATATATATATATATATATATATATATATATGACGATGTGGTCAATCAGCACTGCATTGCTGTGAGCATTTTTTAGAAAACAAAAACATTCTTATTCCGTTTTCCAGAACATGCATATTTACAGAGATTTGTTTTTAAAAAATTGAGACATTGTCATCGAAGCATTCATAATTTGGTACACAGTATACTACCTCAAATAAATATTTTGCATTGTGTGAAAAAATTATTCAGTAAACATTGCTCAGTTCTGTCTAAACATTTTAGCTTCTGCCTTCCTTCTTTCACTCTAAGTAGCTTTTGTATTTGTACATTTTTACTTCCCATTCTGTTATGAGTGGAATGTGAGCTATTTTCTAATAGCTACATCACAATATCTTACTGTCAATAGTAATAAAGGACATTAGTTCTCATTGCTGTACAGGTACTTGTTATTATTGTTTAATAGTATTCATTACTCTCTCACTTTTTTACAAACTCTCCACATATATAATGTCATGCCCTGCTTTTCCTGAATTTATCATTTAAGTTTCCATTTATTTTGTGAAAGACTTAACATTGAAACATTGAAATGTGCTTCACCATCAAGTTTGGGATGTACTTTTGGATACATATGTAATGTGAGTTCCAGGGAAAACCATGCTAAATGGTTAGATAGCACATACGGTCAGATGTGCATCCAGTTTCATCCATCAACAGGAAGAAATATGTTTTCACATCCAGGTAGCCTTACTTGAATTGGTCAAAAGAAATTGGAATGGGAGTAGAGAGGAAAACTAAAAGGGTATACCCTTTTCTTTATTCTCATACTCATGACCTTCAGGGATGAGAGTAACACAAGACAGAGCAGGAAAATACTTCTATTTGCACTTCTTCCCTTTTTTATTTCAAAGTTTGGGATGCACTGAGGAAACAGATTAGATGAAACAAACATTTTTATGTGCTCATTCATCCTTTAAAATCTCTTTGCAGCCTGCTTTGGTCTTCACCATGCTGTATAACTTGGTGTTATCCACACACTTAGCTACCTCACTGTTCACCCCATATCTCCACTTGATTTACAAATGAGTTTAAAATGTCAAAAAGCACCCAGCTCAATATATATCCTTGTATGACTCCACTCCTTACTTCCCTCTGCTGTGAAAACTGCCCATTTATACCTGCTTTCTGTTTCCTCTTTAACCAGTTACTGATCTAGCAGAGTAAGCCTTACAGTAGCATTTTATGGGCAATCAGACTTCTGAATGGAATTGCTTGTTGTGAGTCAATTTTGTAATTATATTCATGGTCATGTGCAACCTGATGCAAGGTTTTATTCTAACATAAACATTTCCATCACTTTTCTCAGGCTTTCTTCCATTGGGCAATCCTGTAGTTGTATATTCAACTATGAGGTGAATTGTATAGCTCTCCGTTGCTCCTCCAGAGACCTTTTTACATGCCACTCACACTGGAGGTTACAGGCCTCCTATTGTGATAATAGTCTCTATTTGACTCTACCTTGTTAAACTGAGAAGTCTCTTTTCTTTCAGGTGTATTACAGATTGCGAGAGAGCTTTGTTTTCTATGCTTTTGCAGCTGTGAATAAAGTTTAGAAAATATGCCAAAGGGGAAGTATCATGTTCCACATTTATAAGCACAGTATAAGCAGCCATAACACAATGGAACATGTTCAGTTTAACAGGTCTAAGGTTGTGTACATTCTGTGTTTTTAAGGCACATTCTTTTCTTTAAAGACTTCTGGGAACTGTAGTTTCTTAAGGATTCCTGAGAACTGTGCAAGGGATTAGAATGTGCTTTAACATCTGTACAGAGCTGTAGATCTAGTATGCCATTGCACTGTGATTGCCCTTCCCCTAAGACCATTATGAATTATATTGAATACCAGTGGGAGATCAACAGATAAGAAGAAGAGCCATCTGTCTATATTTCAAACGTATTATCTGAAATAGTAGGCAAATAAATGATTATGGTTTTGATCTCCAAGTTCTCCCTGCCTCCATTCTGGCTAATGCTAAGCATCATATGTAAGTGGCTGCGACTTAAGTAAAAGCAAATCAGCTGGGAGTTGTAAGAGGGAGAGGCTAGCTGGAGTAAGCAAGATATTAATGGATTTTATAGGTTTGTCACATTAGCTCAAGCACACTGAACATTTATCTTATTGACAAGAGTAGAAGAACTAATTTATAAGAAGCCTGCATTTTCACTAAGTGTTTTGCCAGCCTGATGGTCAACAGCACATGCTGACCTTGCTGTTTGAGCTAGCAAAGAATTTGGAATTTCCCCTTCAATTGGGTTTGGTGATTCTCCATAGGTCCCCAAAGTGCAAGCCACCTGAGCAACCTCTCAGAGTCTGCAATCATTTTCTCATTACATTACAGAATGCCCATAAGGAAAAGTCACATGGTTAAAACAATGGAGGGAAGAGTTTTTCAACAGTGGTGTTTGTGAAGGGGCCCATTAGTGGTATTATGAAGGGGCAGTCAATTGTTAGTTATTTAGGATGTGATCCAGGACTTAGAGCTGCTTAGAGTAGACCTAATGCATTCAATGGACCTGAAGTCAGGCATGAAATTGGGTCTTGACTAACTTAAGTACCATTGATTTTATTGAGTTTTCTTTAAATATCTTGAGTAAGAATTGATCCAATCCTTACTTTATTACAGATGTGTTTTTACTCCCAGGGGATTTCCTTAAGTGACAAAATAAATTGCAAATCAATTTTCAGCACATTATCAGCACATTCATATACATGTCTTGTCTACTCGAAAGTAAGTCCCATTAACTTCAGTGAGGATTATCTCAGGTAAGTGCCTACAGAATAGCAACCGATGTGAATTATACAAAGGCTGTGTAAAAAAGGATTACTCTCCCCACTCCATCACCAAGTTATAATGAATTAAAAGAAATGTTCAAAAGTAACCGAGGTTGTGCAAAATCATTTGGGGAAAGAATTTCTTGAAGTTGAAAGAATGTCAATGAATGAAATGCAGTATTGCCCAACCATGGTTATCCTTATAAAAGGACATGTGTTCTTCTGAAACAAACATGACAGGAAATCCAAAACCCAAGGAAACTGACAATACAAAGTTCTTTAGCAACAGAGGAGCACTCTGAATATGTCTTTGAAGGGAAAGAAATAGTTGGAAAGCATGGTTTAGCAGATGTCTATGAATCAAGGGGTTATTAACCGTACAGGAATTAGAATGATTTGTCTGTTGTCTTTTGGCAGAATACAATTTGATATAATATGCTGCAGTGCCTGGTGCAATAGTATGATTGAAGAAAAGACAAAAGGAAGAAAGGAGAATGAGTCATAATTAGTAGTTCATTGTTCTGCTCAATTGTAACATCTTTCAAAGTAAGACAGAACTTGAAATATGCAAATTGCTGAACTCAAAGACAACTAGTTGATCTTGTAGGAAACTATATTAGCTCTTCAGGATTTATTTAAGATCCCATTATGTAGCTGAGATCTAAGTGCCATTTGAAATAATATTATAAACTATTGCTATTAATGGCATACTGCTAGGTGAGATGGAATGATTTTCCTTCCTAGCACTGATATTTATGATGGCATGAAGCATTTAACCCTTTTTTTTCAATGCATAAGACTGAAGCGGTTATTAGGGAATTTTACTGAAATCTTTAGTATATTCATAAGAACCTGCGGCACTGTGGGTTAAACCACAGAGCCTAGGACCTGCCAATCAGAAGGTCGGCGGTTCGAATCCCTGCGACGGGGTGAGCTCCCGTTGCTCGGTCCCTGCTACTGCCAACATAACAGTTCGAAAGCACGTCAGAGTGCAAGTAGATAAATAGGTACCGCTCTAGTGGGAAGGTAAACGGCATTTCCATGCACTGCTCTGGTTTGCGAGAAGTGGCTTAGTCATGCTGGCCCCATGACTCGGAAGCTGTACGCCGGCTCCCTTGGCCAATAAAGCAAGATGAGCGCCGCAACCCCAGAGTCAGTCACGACTGGACCTAATGGTCAGGGGTCCCTTTACCTTTACCTTTAAAAGGCAAAGCTCTTAAAACAACAACAACAGCTCCTCTACTTTCTAATCAGTGGTTTAGCATGGCGTGAACAGGGAGTAGAGAACCTTCTTTTGTCTGAGGACCACATTTCCTTCTGGGCAACGTTCTAGGAGTTACAAAGCAATGATGAGCCCGGGCAAGGAGCAATAGTGGATGGAACAATGAATGTGAATTTTAGCTTTGTACAGTGGGCTACTCTCTATCGTCCATTCAGGAAAACAAGAACCATTACCATAGTTCAATAATGCATTCCTCAGATGCAAAATTATTCAAGCAGGGTGCAAAGCAGAATCTGTGAAGGCATTATGGCCTGATGAGAGAGTTTGTGGGTAGGGAGGGATACAGCCTGGATCAAAATCCAAGAACTAGAAAGGCAAGTCTGGGCCTAATGTTCCCTTCTTCAATTTTCTTCAGATGTATAAGTTCCTAGGTTACCTCAGCAACATGGCAGCAGCAGCAGCAGCACTTCTCCCTACTGTGATAAATTAGGAGAAGAATACATCAGATGTGCCAACTGAATCTGTATCAGTCCCTTAGCACATATGTTTATGAATGTAAGAAAGAGAAGAAAAACCTCTCAAAATCTTACTACCATTTCTATCTCTCTAATATCCAACCCACCCACCTGCCTTTCTCATAGAAAAGAAATGAATTGTATCCTAATGAATTTCCATGACCTCTTAACTGTACAGTCACTAACAGGGTTCAGCAGGCAGCCTCATTCAGGAAAGAAGTACTCACTAAATTTCAAAGCAAAAAAACAAGCCAAGTAACAATAGGTACAACACACTGCTACACATTCATTTTGACTGAGCAGGTCATGATAAATTGATAATTTCAGAATGTAAGATCTATAGCCCAGATTTGGACCTTATCCAACCTGATGTGAACAGATTGATTTATTCAGCTTTAATATATGACAGTTGTAACCATCATATTCTGCCATGTGCCCCATTTAACATAAATTCAGGACTGTAAGTCTAGATAACCCCTTTTGCCCACTGAATTTCCAAAGGCCCTTAAGGTGAACAAACAGTCAAAAAAAGTTCTGTGTTACAGAATAGGGGAAATAAAGAGTGAATAAAAGTTGGGCAGCTGTAGCTAGCTCGCACTACTTATTTATCTCAAAGTTTGCACAAAAATTACATAATGTAAGACAGCAGAATAGTATGTCAATGTGTTCTGAAAGGAAGTGGAGGGCTCATATACTTCCACAAAATATTTTTAAGGTGCCTATTCTTGACACAGCTCTATCTGATATGCCAATTTATTCATGAGTCAATGTCTCAAGCTGTGGTGAGTCATTCTAATTGTCTGGAAATATATTTTGATTACTAACTTTTAGATAGCAAGATTTGTTCCGCAATCAATACATTCCATAACATCTCCACAATTGCCCAATACATATTTATATCACTGGGATTCTATTACCTATAATTAATCAAACACTCTGTCTTGCCTCCACTATATTTTAATTTTCTTACACGTTCACCATATTTATAGGAGAATGGCTCCTCTTGGTCTCTGTCACTAACAGAGAACTGAGAAATTATACATCTGTTTATGTTTAATACTGAAAATATATCTTTAAGCACTCTTTCTTGAGGATCATTTGGCCTTTCATATACATCCTTCTTCTATGAAAGAAACTTTTGATATTTCTACCAAGGCATCATAGTTAATGTTCTATAGATCATGGTGTATCATATTATTTCCTCACAGCCTATAATTAAATCACTTACTCCTAGCAGCATATTTCCTTGTAATGACCAAATTGGGTACTCTATTGACTCCTAAACAGAAATGCTTGTCAGTAAAGTGCTTTACTTTACTGTAGCTTCATTTAATTGAACTGAGAATGCTGCTATAATATAGATGCCATCCAATACAGGACTGACATTGCATTTAGTAGGATGTTCTGTACTAACGGACCGATCAGCAAAACCATTCAGTTAAAATACTTGGGGTTGTTCCCTGTGATCATAAGATCTATCACACCAGCAAATAAACATTTAATCCTCTGTTGTTAGAAGAGCAAATATTTAGCTCAGGATACTCTATTTGTTCCTGGCTAACAGTGCAAACTTATGCATGCCTCCTTTAAACTATGTCCCATTGAGTTCAAGAAGACTTATAGTTGGTTGGCATCCATAAGTCTCAGGAGACAATGGGCATGTGTGCCTTTGGGGGTGAAGTCAAGCTCTTGGAAGGTTGCAGCACCTCCTGTGGCTCTTAAGACAATAATGATTTAAACATACCTTCTATAATTATGGATATATAATGCATCTATGCATAAGACTGCCCTGGGTCTCCCTGTCCAGTGAGGAATAAAATATCATAAATCTGGTTTTGCAATAAATAAATAAATAATCAGATTAGAATAGGATGTGAGGCAAGTCACAGGTGGTGGGTATCAGCAGTAAAGGAGAGGTCAAAGGCAAGCCAAGATGTTGAACCAACAAGCAACATGACCCCTAAACTTTCCTTTTGAAGGACAGAGTGGGCACAGCATGCAATGGGCCAAGCAGCTCGAATCCTGAGACTGGCTGGTCCAATTGGCACTCCTAGAGAGCTGTCTAGGTGAGGTTTGTGCACACTGTCGGTGTTGGTGGAGGTGGGGTAGGTGCCAGCTCAGCATCAGATTTACTTCCTTCTGTCTCCTGTGTGATGGGGAAGGTGTCTGAGGGGGCTTCTTGGCTAGAGAATTAGGGGGAGCATGCCTGGAGAGGAGGCACTTCAGGGAGTTGGCCTGAGCTTCCTTCAGAGGCTGGATCTCCACCTGGCTAACCAACTGGGACCCTCCCCATAAGAGCAGCATGACTCTGTACCATTGTTAAGAGCTTTACACGTTAATGGACAACAATGTAAAACACGACTTTGGTTAAATATTTGATGCTGCTGAAGCACAAACATCTCTTTGTACCATGTAAGTTACAAAGCTAATACATATGACTGGACTGCCTCTCTCTTCCCTTTGTTTTAATTGGAAATTTTCTGAATGTGCTTTGCATTTGGTCTCTGTCCATATCCAGATAAGAAAACAGCTGAGGTCTTAGGAGAGCCAAATCAATCAAGTACAAAATTGGGTTTGACTACAAGCTCCTTTTGCTTGAGAAGAAAGCTACCTCCAGTTCATCTGTCAGAGCTGCTCTCTATGAAATATTCAGTTCCACAGTTCTGACATTCTCAGGAGGTTCAATTCTTCTGTCTATTCTAATGCTGGAGAATGAATTTACTATAACAGAGAAATGCTGAGTCCATCAGCTGTTTTATGTTTCAGTAGAGGGCAGCTTAGCTGTAAACTGAAACAACTGGTTTCGGTTGTTTACTGGTTTTGTGGGGGGCACAAACACTCAATAGTTTTCTTCTTACTTTATGCAGCTTTTGCTACACTATTCTGCCATGTTAAGAAGCAACAGGGTTAACTCAAGGAAGAGTCCTGGTTCTGCCAAGATTAATGGTAGCATAGGTGGTATATATGTATTTTTTAAAAAAAAAATCTCTTAAATTTTCCAGTTTAATAATCCAATAAAGGCCCATTAAAAACATTCTGAGTTATAAAATAATCAACCAGTCCAAATATTAAGCCAAATCATAAATCTTTGTTTGACTTCCCATGCTCTGAGGTCGGAGGATAGCCATCATCTCACCTTTGCGCTGCTTTCTTAATTAGTCCAGGTAGTTCTGATAAATCAATCCAATCTTAATCCTTTGTACGTTTTCACAGCCTCTGAGTTCATCCAGCAAGCGAGTTATATCAAAACAGTGTGTTTCTGTGTGGGTGTTTATTTTCTTCTGTGTCTTTCACATTCACTTCTTCATGCCAGTAGTTATCCAATACGACACGTCCCAAAATGGAGGAAATCTGGCTTTCTGCCAATTGTTCCAGGCATATGTCAAAACCTCTTCGTTTCATCTCATACCAGAACAGATAAGCTTATACTTTGGCTAGAAGCCTCAATTCCCAACTTCCGCTCTTAAGAGTCCATCAGAATTAAATACAAATTCATGAATCTTTTCCACACAGTTAATAATTATATCAAATTTATATCAATATTATAGAATAGTACAGTCTCGCTTGCATCCATATAGGTATTCAGACTTTCCAGGGGGATTTGCCAAGTGAAACAGCAAATGTGCAATATATCAAAAAGGGAAAAAAGGAGGCTCCCCCCCCACCTTTCCATTCTGACATACCCATTCCATAGTAAAGATAGTCCCTCTTCCACTCGAATCCTTTAGCTTCTCAGTGGCTGAATCAGTTGGCAGAGTAGTTTATCTCCCTTCACTCAGAGCATGCCCGATAATTAAGTCTGAATTATCATCTTAAAAAATAGGAGTTCGTTCGCTCATGGCGGTGACTTTGGAGAGTTGTTTCCCACCCAGCACACCATTCCACCTCATTCCTACTGGATTGGGGACAGGTGATCTGTGGGTGAAGCTGCCCTCTCCCCGGCCCTGGGGGGTGGTGGTTGGGAGGATGATTACTCCCATCTCATCCTCAAAATATCCCATGCAAAACAGCTCAGATGTAATCAACAGCCTCCGCCATGGCAAGCCAAACCGGAAGTGCAGCATAGGTGGTATATTGGGGTAAATCAGCATGTTAGCTTTTGTCTCTATCATACCTATTGCTGGGATCCAGATTGCTACTTAAGATATACTCAAGACTTTAGCTAAAGCAGCAGCATTTTGTCCTTTTGCTAAAACAGCAGAGGACCCCATGCCATATTGCAACTTACCTTTGAAAGCCTCCTCACAGTCTCAAAAGGAAGAGATGTTGACATAGGGACAGCCTGAACAACAAATAAAGACACTGGGACTTGAGGACCAGCTGAAATATTTATAACCAGATGATAAATTCTGGAAGCAGAAAAATCTATTTTGAGTAGTTCCTTTAATAACAAATCGTATAATTTTTGACTTCTAGAAGCTTGCTTCTTTATGAATTTTTAAGGAACCATGATGTGCATACTATTACAACACAAATGGTATGTTTTCATAATGCTTGTGTTTTGATTCACATATTGTTTTGGGAAGTGTAAATTATGTTACTAAATTTCTCCTTATTCATAACCTATGGGACTTAATTAACTTCTGAATATAGGATTGTCAAGTTAGATGGTTAACCAACTGGAATATTAGAGGACTATTAATGATGCCAGCTCTCTTACAATATTTATATATTGCTACACTGAAAAGCAGTGCACCAGTAGTACAGACTCTGCCACCTAACTTTGCAAGTCTAGAAGGATCTAATTCATAATGTATTTATTTATAATCTACTCAAGAAAGAAAGGCAGAACCACCAACAGTGTCATTTGATTACTGTTACTTGCTTATAATGGCCAAGTGGTATATTTACATTATAATCTACAAATCATTAGTGGGTAAGTAAGTCAATAGGTCTGTGTGTGGAGAAAATTAATTGTACACTCTAGGTACAATGTGTGTCAGGGTAAATATACAGAAACTGAAATTTGTATAAACTTTAAAACACATCTCACGTAAATTCTTTTCTTTTTAAACCTTCATAAAACATGTGGTTTAGCTCTTTAAAATAATTAAGTGTTCATCCTAAATTATGTCTAAAGCAAGATAGCTCATCAGGGAAAATGTGGATTGTTGTCTATTTTCATAACCCATGGTTATAATGATTATAGGTCAAAACCTGCTTGAGATTTTAAGTCATTAGTATTTTTTTTGTTAAAAAATGATAATTTAGATATGCAAATTGTAGTAATTGCTGTTGCTTCTTATAAGTAGCCTCATAATCATCCAGCCTTCCTACTGAGGTCAAGGTTTTTTATTTTAAAGCAATAAGCTTCAAACATTTCAGTAGGGCAACTCATTTTCATAAAATTACAAATGAAATTTATGTTGTTCACATGCAATATCTTCCAAACATAAGCACTGCTATTTCACTAATTGCCAGAGGAAACAATGGTATTGGAAGAGATTTCTGTTTCCATGCGCCAGTGATAACAAGTTACTAACACACCTTGCTCTCAAACTCACTGCCTGTCCTCTTTCTTATCTGCTTTTTAAAAACTCTGTTTTGTGGGGTGGGTGGATACCTTGATGTTGTTTGCAATTGTTCTTCCATTGACCTTCTTTGTAATTCAATGATATTATTTTAGTATGCCTTTTATAGGCTGGAGATGTGAACAGGATCCGTGGGAGTTTACCATGTACATATTGCATAAGAATAATAATCATGTTTTAAAATGTCTGCAGAAGCCTGAGCTGGATCTCCATTTTAAAAAACTGCTTAAATTGGGTTTTAAAGCCAAGTTTTATCAGAACAAAAAAGGAAAGTTTGGGTGAAATTTACAGCATAACAAAACCAAAACTGAGAATATATGTGCTCAGTTTTTATTCCTATATTATTCCAATATTCAGCTCTTGTTCTATCCTGAACTATCACACTGTAGGTGGGAGCAAAACTAGTCTAAATATATAAAGTAGTAGAGATAATTCCGCACCTATTTACCCTTCTGGAGTCTACAATGGTAAAGAACACACTCCTATTCACACAACCACTTCTGTCTACCTGAGGATAGGGATGGGTAAAGCTATTTCTTTACTTAGCTGGAAATTTGCATTACAAAATTTGAAGAAGTATGATTTTTGAAAGATGATGTTTTGGTTTGCATATTGTTACAGAAAGTGTGAATTGGGTAGGTTTGCCTTTCAGTGTGAACTGAAATAATCTTTCCCCGCGTCCCTACCTGAGAAAATGGGTACCTTTGCACTTCTGCCCATCTTGCATGTCTTGTGGCCCTTGCACCAAACTGAAACAAAACCCTTTAAATGCCTTTTCCCATTACCCTCTCCCAATGCATTGTTCTGAGAATGACACAGACAGGGTTATGATGACTGGGAAGCAATAAGCAGGTCCCAAGAAGCTATTCTTTCTCTTTCCAAGCTCTGAGCAGGGTCACTTTGCTACTCTGCCCATTTAGAGATGCTTAGATGTTAAATGTGATGTTAGCAACTATTAAGTCCCCACTGGAGACTTTCTGTCTTAGAATATGAAGTGGTCAAGAAATGGGATGTTCCTTATTGAGGGTCCTGGTTGTGCGTGGGCCCCTAGGACACCCCACACAGGGTTTATTATTTAGGGGTGTAGCCCAAGCCTTAGCTTTTGGCCCCAAGATCACACCAGGCTGTTTGTGCCAATCGTGTGAGGCGGCGTGATTCCCGGGGTCTATAAAGGCGGCAGCGCAATGTAATTTGGGGTACTTGCTTTGCACTGTCGGAAACCCGCCCTTTCTCCCTAACCTTAGGCATTGCTGCTTTGGCCTTGCTTTGTATTGGGTCACCTGTTTTGGATCAGGGGCTAGGTAGGAATTTTTCCCTTTGGCAGATTGGTTATAGCCACTTGGTTTTCGCCTACCCCCTCAGCAATCATCATAACTTTGTAAGATTTAGCGATTAGGCATTGGCTTATTGAAATGTGGGGGAGGGGAGGTGTGGTCATCACCTGCCCCTCCAGGAATAGGGTATTCCAGTAAAGGAATCTGGGGGTCCTGGATCTCGTCCGAAGTCCGCTTGAGGGTCTAGGGCCATGCCAGGACCACAGGAACCCAGGGGTGGGCTTTGGTTGGTCTTCATTGATATTGCTCCCTGTTTTGGTGTTTCCCCTTTCGGACTACCAGCTGGAGAGGCAGGGAGTCAGTTATAGTCTGTTGTCAATGCCTAAGCCAATACCGCTCACTTTGCTGTAATCAATAAAGTTGTGGCCTAAAATAATTTAAACTAAAATATGTGTCCATGTGAAGTTATTCACAGTCTTGGGGGTCTCGAAGCACAAATGAGTCTGGGAATGCACAAGCTAAACTGTTCCTTATTTCATTTATCATGCCCCATGTTTTTGGATGGCTCCCCTTCTCTTGCTAGCAGAGAATGGAGAGTTTACCCTGCCTTGCCAAATGCATTGCAAATAAAATAATATCTTGGAGATTAAGTGGAAAAGGAGAACAAAGTTAACCTGCTTTAATCAACTTGGAGGGGGGGGGTCTTATTTATTTACACTTTGCCAAGCCCTCTTAATTGCTAAACTCTATCCATGCATAACTTACACGGGACTTGCCTCTAAATAAACATGAATAGGCTTGCACACTAAGTTTCTGTGACTGAAAAAAAGAGCTTCTTCAATGTCTCTGCTATCAGCATCATATGCAATCACAGAAAAACACTCTTGATTAGTTCTTCACATAACCTCCTCATTTATAGTCATTTAAAATAATGGACCCTGAGTGGGTGGTTTTTTTTTTTGGGGGGGGGGTTGTAACATCATACTGTAAAGCACTTATTCTCAGCATCTGTAGTTATGTAGAAAACCTTTCTCACATTGAAGAAGAAGCTGATTTTTGAGCCAAAATGAATGGAGTCCAAAGTGCAACTTGATTGTATGAATATAGAATATTAACTTAATAGGGAGACAGATATATTCCTTAAGAAAAATCTCCAATTCTAGAGAGGGAGGCATCAGTACCTGTGAAGTCCCTTTGTCCCCACTGCCCACGCTGGCCTCAGTGCAGATTTCTGGGCTGGATGTGGTACAGAGCAGGGCAGCAGCAAGGTTGAGCTGCACAGATTTACTAGTGACAGTACCACACTGTGAATCTATGGAGCCCTGCCCTCATCCTGCCCAGCCTCAGCCCCTTTCAGTTAAGCTATAGTGATGGCAGCGTCCCATCATGCCAGCCACTACTAGAGAGAGGAGAAGAGAAAAGGAGATGAGGATTAGTGAGGGACCCTGATGTTTCTGAAAACTGTTTTCGAGAACAAGTTTAAATGCCAGTATTAGTGAGTTAATGTTCGTGCGTGCGCACACACACACACACACACACAAAAAACACAGAACTCTTGAGCTGTTTCTTACTATTGATTTCTAGGAACTGAACACTTTTCAGAGAAGAGCTCCATCTGACTTGAAAGACATCTTACATCCTGTTTGGAAGCCCAAGCAGGTCTGTTTCAACTGTGAGGTTTGTGCTTTAGTGATAATGGAAGAAGTAGCTGTGTGTTCTGCTGGAAGTTAAATTAGTCCAAACGATCAAACTATGCATCAAACTTCTTCCAAAGCACACACATGGTACCAACTAGTCAATGTATTTTTATCCCTCCCTCCCTCCCTCCCTCTCTCGCTCCCTCTCTCTCTCTCTCTCTCTCTCACACACACACACACACACACACACAGGGATGGAGCAAGACTCTCCTAAATTCCTGAAACCAGTAAAGGGTTAGAATTTAACCAAGCCCCTGGATCCCCAGATGCATCAGTGATGTCCAAGTCATTAAGGAAACAAAGGCAAAGATATGTAAGTCATTCTTACCAAGCAAACAAAACAAACAAACAAACAAAAAACCCTACATAATTTTTATTCCATCATAGGTAAACCTGTTTTTCATCTTATTTCAGAGCCACAATTCAGCAATATAAATTTACAGATAACTTTTTTGCAAACAAATGATCTCATGCAAGTTTGTCAGTTTAAATCAACCTGCATGCTGATGTTGGTTTTATTAGCTCAAATATTTTCCAAGTAGGCTTTTACAACCTGAAAGTACTGTGTTATTGTCTACAAGGGTGATACAACTTTAGGAAGATTTATCAATAAAATATTTATTAAAATAAAAAGGAAGAGACATAACATAAAAAATAACATTTGGTCACAAACCAGCTCTGTTCACTCGCATTGGATCCCCCCCCCCCCATTCTTTGAGTAAGAAGTATCAGTTACTTAAACAATCTAGGACACTAGAATCAAAATAGGATGAGGCAAGCTCAACGTTTATTCTTACATTAGCTCATCCAAAACTTTCTTCTTCAGATATTGAGAATTTCTATCTGATTCTTTCCTTACAGGCTTCATTAACTTAATCAACTCAGGGTAATTTATATCCATGCCAAATTATCATTTATTCTGTAACCGTCATTTATCTTAATGGCACCATTACCTCACTTTTAATCCCCACATTAGCTCTTTTAATAACTTTAAACAGAATCAGAATTCTGAATCTGAATGTGACATTCTTTAAAAGACCTTCAGGCACCATGAATATTTTTTTTCCTTTTATTGATCAGTCAACTTCTGCTCTTCTATTTATTTGAAGTGGGAAATTAGGATAAGTCCCCAAACAGCTAGATTTTAATTTAGAGAGTGTGGTGTGGCATAACTGTATTTGGAGAGCATTACGCTTGCATTTATTTGTTTTTTTCTTGCCAGAGATTTTCCCTTTCCTTCAAACCTAAACTCAACTTTACATGTCATTTTTAAGAAAGAACTAGTAAAGGTACCTGGACCTTGTAATTACACATTGCTGGACGTAAATAAGCACCAAATAAGCAAACAAATACTGTTCATCCACAAATCACTCCCATTGTGACCTATACTATTTGGGCTACAAAGGCACCTACCACATTTATGCCTGTTGAAAACCCAGTGTTCTGAATAGCTTTACCTGGCTGTGTGCCAAGGATCAATGCATGCCCTGTTCTTTGACCTTTCCAGCCAATCAGCCACAATGCCTTGTGGGAGTCTGGCACTTGCCACCATCCCTGGTCTCATTAACCTTGAGCAGGTGAGTCAAATAGTTCTCATATGTGTTCTGGCACCAGACCCCGAGCTCAAAAATTTCACAGAAAGGCTGATCTATGGAATCACGCTTTGACACTCTACTGCAATCCCCACAGATTGGTAATATTCAGTCACATCAAGGTTGCTTTTTGTGTGTGTGTGTGCCTGTGGTGGTGTGGGGTGTATCGGGTGTTAGGGGAATAGTAGTAATGTTTCTGGAGTAGTTTGTTCACCTTTTGCCCCACCCCGCACTCAGATCTCACGTGTGACTCCTAGAAGCTGTAAGTGTGTGACAGTGGCCACACCCTGGAAAATGGCTTTGACTAGCCAGCTGAAGCAAGTGAGGGTAGCTGATGGGTCTCAAACCCTTGGTGAGTTAGGGACTTCACATGTTAGTACAGGGTTTGGCAGGTTGAGCACATGACACCAATAGTGAGTCCAATGGTCAAGAAGGTGGTTTGTGCACATGTTGTAGAGGAAAGTGAGGGTCAGGTAGCACTCTTCAACCTGGGAAAGTAGTCCAGCAAGGAGAAGGAAAACTCTCATCCTAAACCAACACTGCTTTGCAGGATATCTTCATGAGAAGAAAAGGCTAAGGAGAAAACCCTACACAAATCCAGAGTGGAGTCCCTAATATGGTTGGATAGCACCTTGCATGCCTCCCTCCGGCAGCTCCGGCAGCCAAGCTGATGCCAGACAGATAGCTTCCACTTTCCTATGAACCACATCAGTGAGGCCAAGAGGTGGGGTCTTGTTGTCTGGGGAGCCCACCTGCTAATGCAGCAGTTTGACTTCACCTCCGGAGATGCACTCAATTGTCTCTCGAGAAGATGGTAGCCAATGATCAATGAATGTGTGTTATTTTATCAGTTAGGGCATGTGCATTAGTATTCATAAAATCATAGGATTGGACATGAGGTCCTGGGCTCCCAAATGCTAGAGCCCAAACAAGCAGCAAGTATGGGAATTTGATGCAAAATTACAGTATTCCTGCTGAAAGTGCATTGTAGAGGTATATGACATTTGGCTTGGGTCTCATGTTGCCAGGTTATTTTGGAATGTTTCTTTGTTCTACCTATGAACTGCTTTCACCTTCTAAGCTATGTACATATCACCATACATTACCCAAGCTCTTTTCACAATCCTGTGATTCAAAGTAGCAAAGACTGGGTCCAATCAATGTGCACTTTTAATTTCTGGAAATAAAACAATATCTAGCAATGTTCTGTGCTGAGTGTGACACTTTCAATTTAAGTCGGACACGGGTGAATTATAATGAATAATGAAAATACAAGAATTGTTCCAATTGACTTTTTTTTGTTTTGTTTTTGAAGAACCCAGAAAATGTGCCTTGAGTCAATTGACTTACAGGTATTAAATGGCTATAAATTACATTAAGTAATGTTAAGAGTCTGAGTTAATTCTACATAAGCAAGGAAATCCAATTAGGCTGAAACTATGTCCTTTCTGCAGCTCATCCTGTTGTCACTATGTATTGGAAATTATATTATTCTTCATCCAAAGGCTTGCAAATGGTTCAACTTATGACTTAAGGAAGGATTGAGACAACTAGATTTTTTCTTACGTGCTAATTTTTTCATCTGCCAAAGCACTATTCAGGAATCATTATGTGTTTAAACAACTCTTCAGGAGGGAACCACAGGGGTGTGCATGCTGTCCCCATCCCAATATCTCCATCTGATCCCAGACCCTCCAAGTGTTTCTATTTTCCAGTGATGTCCCTGATTTAGAGAAGCCCTCCCGGTTTCTGATTTGATACTGGAATGTCCCGCTTTTCCTGAGGTGTTCCTATTTTCATTGCAGAAATGGTGGAGGGTATGGAGTTATCCAACCCCCGAGCTGTCTGAAGATAATCCTGTATAGGGAAGGTTTTGTAAAAAATGTTTAATGTTTTATTATGTTTTTATATATGTTGGAAGCCGCCCAGAGTGCTGGGGCAATCCAGTAAGATGTGCGGGGTATAAATAGTAAAATTATCATTGTGGAATGGGGCATCCCTATTTTCATTGGAGAAATGTTGAAGGGTATGCACTCCTCAGCTCCTCTGTTATCATGATTCCCTACCACAAGGCGGCTTCCAAGCATATTCAGTTTAAAACACTAAAGCCCCATCTGCACTATACATTTACAGCAGCATCATACCACTTGAAGATTCCTGGGCGCTGTACCTGGTTCAGGGAGCAGAGAGTTTTGATAGCAACCATGGGTAAAACTGTGTACTGATTCCCATGAGTCCAAGACCTGGAAAATCTATTCCCACAGGAATGCATTGACCTAAGAATTCTCAGTTGCACCGACATGTTACCTGCATCAGTTAGGCATACTTTTAGTAACCAAGCTGGTAAAGCATGAGTGGGAAAATGTTTTCTATGTTGGGCCCTGGTCTATGTGAAAAGTTGATCAGGGTTGGAACTAATGGTGGACAGAGCCAGAGGCTAGGGCCTCAGAGTATCCTCTGTTGATACCTGCCCTTGCTCCCCTCTAAAAATAGATTTATGGATTGGTGCTCTGAGCAGTGCTAGGCAGCTGTGTCTAGGCACCATTTTAATTTCCCACAATGCATCTAATATGGCATCATTTCAAGGCACTGTGGTAAATTCACACGGTAGCTAGGCCCAGCTGTTCAATGACCAAGTGGCTTTTTATTCAGAGCCCCCTGAAACCTTAAGGTAGCCTTGCTATCCAGGGTTACTATACCAAATGTTTCTATGCACATTATCAGTTCCATGTGAGAACAGCTATTTCTGTGCTGGGGCCAAAGAGTCTATCTTCATGACCTCGACTGTAAGACTATGACAAAACTTGTTAACCTTAACATTGTATTAGGAAAAGCTCGCTAGTCTGACGATATGGTTTGTTATCCATTGTGCAAAACCTCTGCAGAACTATTTTGAAGACTGATGTGAAGATATTTAGAGAAGATTAGTGTAGTTAAGGAAAAGATAGTCATTGTAGTTTGAGGCAAGGAATATCATGCCTCATTAACCTATCAGAATGCTTTGAGGGTATTTTTGCTGTACTAGGCAAAGGAAGTGGTATATATCAAGTATTGTGCATGGATTTTTCTGACAGTGGTTGATAAAGCTTCATATTGGAATCTAATGTATAAGCTGCAGAGTTATGGAATACTGTAAATGGAAAGTTGGCCTCTGGGATTAGAACTTTGCTGCAGTGCCAAAGAGAAAAAGCATAAACACAGGCTTTTAAGGTTGAAAAAAGAGAGAGAGGAAAAAAGATGTTAAGGTAGAAAGCACATTTGTGTCTTGAAAGTTTCTTATTATAGAGCATCATTTTAACTAGAAAGGGCGCAACAAGCTTTTCCATTAGAAATCCCAAGAGGCCAATTGAAGAGGCCATCATCACCACTGATGCCAAAACATTTAAGGTGGAGGAAATTAGCAATACATATATTTTTAACTAAAGAGAATGAAATGAAGGTCAGTG
Organism: Podarcis tiliguerta; assembly: GCF_965153285.1. NCBI lineage: Eukaryota > Metazoa > Chordata > Lepidosauria > Squamata > Lacertidae > Podarcis > Podarcis tiliguerta. The sequence goes on along the minus strand of NC_139537.1, from coordinate 46,716,470 downwards.
GTTGATAAGAACACTATTTTTTTCATTCTGCACTTCCCCATGGTATTAGTTCAAACTGTGGAGACAGGGACTCCGATCAGAGCAGGCACTATATTACTCTGTGTCCTCATTTACAGATGAGCAAGGGCAACACTATTGCATGTGGTGCTATTTCTGGGAACGGATGTGTGCTACCCCTTCTCTCATCTATGTACAATTTACTTAAGCTCCCAGGCAGGTAATCCTGACGAGGAGGACTTTCTGAAAACTAGTGGCTACTATATTTTGCTATTCCTAGACCAGACAGAAAAGTATTCTGATCTTGACATAGAATATATGGTACCTATTTTTTTAAAAGGCCTAGAAGTAAGATTTTAACAATCTTTTGTTTTACAGTTTAGAAATGGCAAAATCTCATGCATTGCAAGAAATTGACATCTTCTCCAAAACACACAAACACAGATTCCTGAAAAGGTGAAAGGTAAAAACAGGATAGGTAGTTGTTTTCAAGTCGCAGTGGCCAGGAAAACTACCTGTCTATTAGCATGTTTGTTTGTTTGTTTGTTTGTTTGTTTCAGAGCTAGAAGAAAAAGAGAAGGTACAATTATGAAAGTCTTATTGATTGTCCAAAATTGCTATATGTCAGAACCTCATACTAGGAACATTATCTCTGGGCCAGGAGTAGGAAAAGAGGTATTTAAAAACAGTATTATATTTGTCAGGACATCATACCTGTGTAAACATAACTCATTCTTTTTAAATACTTTGTTTGACTCAATCAATACACAATCTGTACATCCCACAACATCAAAAATGTCTTATTGTAAGAGATTTTTTTAAAAGTTATATAAAGCTGTTTATCTGGAATAGTAAATATAATGATGACTGATAAAGGGAATAGAGCATTCAACTGGTGCTAAGCTGGTTGTCCATTACATTTGAAAACTTACTCTCAACTTTTCCCTTAATGCATTAATTACATACCTTCATAGTCAATTCCCAACTCTTTTTATATATTGTGTTACCAAGTTCTACTAGTTTATACTTTCTTTAAACCTTTTGCCTTCCTTTAAGCATAGCTGTTAATTTAATGGCATTGAATTCATCCCACACCTTCCTTCGTAGATTTAGGGTTGCCATACATTCTGAATTTCCCGGACATTGCTGGTATTCAGCTGTCAGAAACAGTGTCCAGGTGGAAATCGCTTAAATGTCTGGGAAAATCCAGATGTATGGCAACCCATGTCAGAAGTGTAAATTTTGGCGAATTTCCTTAAAAATAGCTGAAAAGCTTCTTTGTGTGTGTATATGTCCAGATATTCACTTTTTGAAATATTAGACTTCTGATATTTCCCCCCATGTATTCTGGCTAGAGTTACATAAATTATCTATCTCAAATGTAGCAAAACAGCACAGGATGCACTTTTTACCAGTCCTCTGCCTTGTGAAATGCTCCTCATAATATTCTCCAACAAGTCTCCTTGTATCACACACATTTAAATCCATCCAAAGGGTAAAGTTAGAAATGGTTGTGGCTGATCCATAGCTTCAATATATGTTGTGTTGAAATGCTGTAAGGCACTGAAGAACCCTTTTCAACCCAAAGCTCATATTCCCTCATGGGAAACTTTAAGAGGGGGCACATATCAGTAGTAGGTGGCGCTAGAGTCAAAAGTGGGCAGGGAAATAGATGCTGCTCTTACATTTGAACTGTTTGCTGTATTTCTCTCGTGCAGATTCACAAGTTTCTCCACACACCCACAACTTCTCATCCTCGATTCAGGCAAGCAAGAGGACACCTCAAGAACACATTCCAGTTAGAAAAAAGCACTAGAAGAGTGACTAGGAAAGGACCATTAAGGAGTATAGCATAAGGAATGTCCTGGGAGCCTGATAGAGAGGTCTTGAGGGCCACATTCATCCTATGTTTTCTTGCTTCTTCTGCAGGGGACAATGTCAGATGGAAAGAGGAGTTTTCTTCTTTATCTCCTGCCATGTAACCTATGTGTTGGAGGCTACATTTTGAAGAGTAAGCCAGATGTAGGAAGAGCAGGTTTTAATTTCTGTTCCAAGGGTTCAGAGCAAGATCCTTTGCCAAATATGGTACTCTTCATAGAGCCACTAGTTTAGAATGTGGACTTGGATTATAGGAATTCAAGGTTTAAACTAGCAATGAGGTTGTAATGTAGTACCAGTTCAGAGCACTAAAGCCAATGCCCCAAGTAACTCTCAGAGGTAATCAATATTTTCTATACATTTTTCAGCTGGCATTTCGCAGCACAGAAATAATAGTGAACTTGGTTGAGCCTGTTGCTTTAAAAAGTGTCTCTTAAAATATCATTAAAGTGCTCTTTCTCACACTTTTTGAGGAAAAGAATTAGAGAAATTGTCAGAGATTAATGTTTTAGCATAAAAAAAGCCAAGAAATCTGACACGGTGGGTTGAGCAGAAGCCAAAGTACAAGAAGCAAAGTGAGCCGTGAAAAGACATCTTTTCAATTTGGCCTATATGAGAAAATAATCATTTACCACTTGTGTAAAATGACTAAATCCTTCATTCATAAAAAGGCAATCTGGAGGATGAAAAGGGTGTGCTTTAGGGCGCTGAGATATTTTTCTTGTTAATTAAAACATTAGCAAAGATCCAGACTGTGCACAATAAAGCCCAAGTACAACAGGATTAAATTTTCAGAAATGAGCAAAGGAAATTAGTCTGGGTAGAAATGTACAAATAATTCATGTGAAAAATTGAATATCTGATTTTGCTAATAAATCCCCAATAATGAGGACTCATCTTAATGGCAAAGTTTTATCAAACACTCTGTACTATATATAGAATAACACTGACTGAACATTTAATTGGGGGAAAAGTGAATGTCATCAGTTGGCTGTTAATACTAGAACTTGCCTTAGATATTATAATTATTTCCAGTACTTTCCATAAATGCACATTTTTGCCCTTTTTTCACTTTCACCTCATTTACATAATTCTGTGCATAAAAGCCAATTGTTCATAAATGTTACATACTTTACACATCCTTAGATAATCTATCTGGCCATGAATTTTCCATATAAGTGCCTATTTAAAACACTACTATGTCTAAGAGATGAAGATAACTTTAACCAGATTTTTATTTACCTCTTTCTTTTGATTCCATGGTGTTAGCAGCCCGAAGCACAGAGCATGCTTTTGGAAAATAAAGGCCTTTCAAAATGCAAATTATAGATGCTGGTGAGATAGTGAAAGATAATGGTTGCGTGCAGTTTTTCTTCAGCAAATGCAAATGTTAAAGATGGTAGCTAAAATTTAATAATACTGCTTGGCAGAAGAATAAAGGAAAAGCATCAAATGAAACGGAGCACTGTATTCATAACACAGTCAACCCATAGGCCTCTTTAGGCATAATGCCTGAATTGGACATGTAAATATGAATGGGAACTTAAGAGGGCATTCACACTACAGCTGGTTGCTCCCCATATCCCCACACCTACTGGCCACCCTATGCTCCTCCTTGACCTTCCCATATGGAGCAAAATTGACTTAAGAAGGCTTTCAAGTAGATATGGAAGAATGGGCTTAGAAATCGTGGTGTGACTGGGAACCCTGCATAGGCTTATATTTCCCAAACCTATGTGTAAAGATTGAAAAGCAAATGTTTGGCAAATGCTCTGTTTGTTTCTCTTAGAGCTGACGTTACCTTAAAAAGAGAACTTTTTAAAGGTCTTGGTATCCTTCTTGGTCTTGGATTGCCAAGAGGCAATGTGTGTGGAAGGCCCAAGAGTAAGAAGAAGAGACAGAAATAAAAAGGTCTGTCACTCTGAAATTCCTTTCTGCCCACAATCTTCTGCTTCCTGGATTTTCCCTTTACATCAGGGATTTCAGGGAGCAAAACAAAAGAAAAGCAATATCCAAGGCATGTCATGGGAGCTGGGCAAATTACCTCAGTGAAAATGAATATGGAATGTGGTTCCAAGTAAACTAGCTCCAGAGCACAGGCAGAGAATAAATCCAATTTTTCTAAGCAATATGAATTTCATTATCATTACCATCAGCAATAATAATCAAGAACAACGTGTTCTCATTTTATGAAACACCTATCATGGAACAATGATTTATAGATCATCATGATTACTGTGTTTTTCTTTCGCTCATTCAGTGAGCAGCATAAAAAGAATTTCCAAAACTGAAGCCTCTCAATTCTACTGTTAGAGTGAAAAACAGCTATGCATTGTTGTTCTTGTCTTACCTATATGAATACCTAGGAGAGGTTGTTTTGTGAAGTTAGTGCATCTGCCAGTACAATCTTAAGCATGTCTACTCAGAAGTAAACCCCTGGGACTCTCCTTAGGTAAGTGTGCATAAAATTGCAACCTGAACCTCTGCAATTTTGCACCAATTTCCATAAAGCTCTATGCATTTTATGTCACATAATACTGTAGTGTTGTTATGTTACTTGCATGAACATAACAAAGTTGCATGTCTTTCATGTATAAGGGGAACAAATGAAAAAAGGCACCCAATAAATGACTTTCTATTGTTAAAATGCGGTTCGAGTTATTTCTTTGGCAATAGATATGTAAGCTTACTTATCTTTTACTTCTATTCATAATACACATTTCTGTTAGCCTAGTGAACCTTTTATCTCATGGTTCATATCCTTTCTTATTTCAGAAACACACATACACACATACAAATCTGAAAAATACTGTAATTATGTCAAAATGTTTGTAGCCTAAATGTAGAACAGTTGTGATTTCAAACAGAAGGTGTATCTTGTAAGTGATAGCTGTCATTCCTCAGAACTGATGCAGGGTAAAAATGATTTGTGTGCAGATGTGCAAGTGTGTATGGGCTTCATATCTCTCTTTCCTATTAGCTTGGGAAGATTTTTCAGTCAGTAATTTATATTTTATAACTCCTTAGGGTGATTACTTTGCCATTTTGTGGTAGGTTGGCTGCAAAAAGTTTCTCAGACTAACTTATCACATAGGTCTAAAAAGCCTTTGAGCTCAACATAAATTGGGAAGGTGGAAGTGTTGTACTTTGCTGATAATGAAATATGCAATTACAATGTGCTGCTGTCAATGTAATGCACATGGTCACAAAATTCACGGATGCTATCCGGGTAGGAATCCTATCTTTAAAATGCAGAAAGTTATATTTGGCTTTCCTGGAATATTATATACTGTATTTCCAAAAACAAAATTTGTTAGCAATGCAAAAATAATATAATCTGAATACTTACTGTATTTCTTCTTCATTTGTTCTATTTTTATCTAGCTAAAAATCAACAGAAAAAGATCATAGTTCTATAAAGACAAATTGTAGACATTCTTCCCAAAGATCATCACATTGGTTTTTGAATAATTTATGGTTAATTTTTCTTCCTTGCAAAGTCACTGAGTTTGAGTTTGCATAATGTGGGTATAAGACAGTTGGATCATATCATCAGCAATAAGGGGAAAAGAAAGCTTATAGGAGTCAACTGAAGAGGGGGGAAGTCTAGCTTTGAAATTATGTCGTTATGAGAGAAATTGAAGAATAATGGGCTAAATGACACCCTTGTTTCACTGCTCAATTGACTGGAATAGTACCTGTCAGCCAGAAACCTCTACTCTTACCTGCAGGCAATTTCAAGGCAAAAAAAATGTTTCTGCTATTTCAACCAGGAAAATAAACAGGCACAACACAGGCTACATTTATTGAATTAATATGAAAATAATCTGCAGAGTGACTGTCTCTGAAGGATGCTAAATGTTAACCAATCAGGCAAATCCAAACCTGTCACATGAAAGAGGGTGGTTTTAATGCTATCCATTTTCATCATAACTCCATTTTGGCAGCTCACAAGCCTGAGAGTATTGTTTTGGATAGTGAAAAGGGTGGCTCCACAAACAGGCCACAATGCCCAGAAGGCAAGTCAAAGAAAATCTGAAACATATTATTTTGACACTATGTCATTAAGAAATAAGCTAAAGAATAATGGAGCTCAAGGACACCCTTGCTTCACCACTTGAGCGACTGCAGCAGTATCTGTTAGCCAGAAATCCCTGCTCTTACCTTTAAGGAAAACAAGAAAGCTTTTGTTGAGTGAGAAGTTTTTTCTGGGTATTTTCTACTTTCCATTCTTTTGCACATTTAAAAAAAATGTATGTAGAGAATTAATATACAGTGGAGATGAAAAAGAAAGCATATGTGTGAGCTTATTAGGCAACCGGACAAACTAGAGACTCTCAGCATGGCTTGGCAGCAATGAAAGCTTAGCTCTTCTGTGTGAAAAGCCAAAGGGAAAAAAAAGAGACTGTTGCTCTAGTCATGGCTGTATAGAAACTCAGCATGAACAAGCTTCTAGCACAAGCCACCTCAAAGCCACTCTTTCTTTTGTCTCCCAGTGGATTCTTGTCTTCTCTGTTCCATGCTGCAAATATGAATTATTCACTAGATTTTTCCCATTTCACTTCATTTAAAATCTTAACTTTAAAACAAATATTGCCTAGATCACACTATACTGGGGCTCAGAAAGAAACTCTACGAGCTGTTAATCACCATGTGCGGCCCAGCACTCAGAATGTCCCATCAAAGCGAACAAAGTTCAAACTGGTAGCAACAGTTTGAAGATCAGGTTTTAAAATGCCACAATGATACACTATGAATACTTTCATTCTGTTTTGAGCAATGGCTTAAAATGTATTTATTTATTCATCCAGTTATTGAACAAAATTTATATAACAATTGTAGAAAAACCTTTAGGCAGTATTTAAAAGATCTTAAAGAGTTTAAAACCCTTAAATGTAATTAAGATTAGCAGTTGCCAGTTTGTGTAAGAGCAATATGTTACTTTGTATTTTGGGCAACATTTTATTTTGTAACTACAGTGGTACCTCGGTTTAAGAACAGTCCTCTTTACGAACGATTCAGTTTACGAACTCTGCAAAACCGGAAATAGTGTCCCGGTTTGCGAACATTACCTCGGTCTAAGAACGAAATCCAAACGGTGAAAGGGCACTGGCGGCGGGAGGCCTCATTAAGGAAAGCACACCTCGGTTTAAGAACAGTTTTGGTTTAAGAACGGACTTCCAGAATGGAGTAAGTTAGTAAACCGAGTTACCACTGTAATTTAATATTGCTTCCAGTAAGGTTTTGAAACACATTCCTGTAGTGGAGCTCATTCATTTCTAATCTGCACAAGCCCAGATCAAGGATTCCCTTTGCCACAACTCTTAACACAGGTCAATTGGTTTTGGCATTTATACAGATTGTATTGGGTAGTGGGTTGCTTTTTTTAAAAAAATTATTAGGCATTTTGTGGTTTTTGATTTTATTATTAGGCATTTTGTGGTTTGATTTTATTCTGTGAACTGCCCTAAGAAACCTGGATATAGGGTGGTATATAAATTCAAATAATAATAATAATAATAATAATAATAATAATAATCCTCAAACATTCCAGCTGCAAGCCTCTTGGAGTCCACAGAGTGGACTACTAATTAAATAAATTCATGTGTTTAATAAGAGGATGGGGATCTTGAATGTTGCTTAGAATGCTCAATAACTCCTAGAGTCACTGTTATGACTTCCAGTAATCTTGTTTTCAAACCTTCCACTTTTTTCAACACCACTAACTTTTCTGTATACAATAACTTTTATGTATACAATAAATTTCAATGAACTAATGTTCTCTTGAAGTATTAATAACATAAATTCACAGGCAACAGATCCATTGATATAATAAGCTATCATCTTTCTATCATCCTTCCAAATGGCCATGCTCTGAATCTTTCAGTGTCTAATCAAACCATTATTACAGTCACTTCCTCAACCTGCAACTTTCTGATGCCATTGACTGATCTCACCTCAAGGCACACTGCAGCTTTGAAGGTAACATTGTCATGACCTCTTTGGTTGCCACTGACTTATCTGCCCCATCATTAGAGAGCAACTGGGTTGCTTGGCACTAGACAGCTCCATAAATTTGAATGCCATGTTGCTTGAGCTATGCTTGATAAGTTAGGATCAGTTTATCTATGACAATGTGCCTTCAAATGACCCTTTGGTACAGAATTTCAATTTTCCCCACTTCCCATTTCTTCTTTTAAAAGAACTGGAGTTTATGGCATACAACTGCATATGCATGTTTTCATGGATCTGGTATACTCCTCCCTCTGTCATGAGAACATTCAAGTAAACAGGTGATATTTGTCAAATCTATTTTAACGGAGAGAAAATGGCTTTGAATTACAAACTGCAGAATACAAAGAAGCAGCAAGCACCTGTAAATGACAAAACCCCCACTTTTTCTGTCAGCATATTGATTTCTGCCTTGCAAAATGCATTGCCAGTGAAGATATTGAAACTTTGCATCAGAGATGCCTGCTGATTTTTAGAAATGTATTGTAGCTTAAGATCTGTCTTGAAATTTTTTTAAATTACTGGTCCAAATTATTCCATCAAGAAAACACATTGAGATGAACAGAATGAAGGGTAAAATCATGGCGAGGCAGAATGGGAGGTCACAAATTACTACCTGATGTAGAAAATATGCAGGCATTAAGGATGGGCAAAGTCACTCAGATGATTGAGTACTGCCCTAAAACCTCTTATTTAATTGAGCTACATGGGAATTCAATTTTTCTACACATATTAAGATACCATACATTTTTCTTCTGAGCTTGTTAAAAAGTCATTCAGTTCTTTTTAACTCTTGAAATTCCCCTATTCCTTAAATATTGTGAATGAACTGTCTGTGAGCAAATGCATCAATCTAACTCAGGCAGTGGCACAACTTCTCATAACAAATGGAATCTGTGGGCTGCACACTGCCGTGTTGGGAGGGGCAGTGAGGCCAATATTTGATGCCCCACCCCAGCCCTCGTGCTGCCTTCCCATAGCTGGCTAAATAAGGCACCAGGCCTTGGGAAGGAGGCAGGAGGCTCTGTCAGGGTCTCTCTTTCCATTGCTGCTGCTGTCACTGCTACCGTGCCGCCAGAGCACGATTTCTGTTCTCATCCTGAAGCAAAGTTCTTATCCTAAAGCACTATTTCTGGGTTAGTGGAGTCTGTAACCTGAAGCTTATGTAACCTGAAGCGTATGTAACCTGAGGTACCACTGTATTTCACAAAGCAATGCCATTTCAGCCATTTTTTTTTCACTCACCCACACTCCTTGTTTCTAGGCTTAGCCGTGGTGGACAGAAGACCAAAGCTAGATCTCAAGCTACTTGTTTTACGGCATATGATTATATTTAAAATGGAAAGAGATGTAGTTGAGAATTAAGACTACAACATTGTCAGCACACCTAAAAAGAACATTTATGACACACAATTGTGTGGGGGGGAGTAGGTTATATTTATTAAAATATAACACAGATGATCTATAATAAAACCTATTAATGAGAATTAGCCAAATCAAAATTGTACTAGTCCTGCAGCAAAGGATTGGAGAAAAAACCCTCTTTTTCTTCTTCCCCCTAGGTCTGAGAACTTTGGATCTGTGAACAATCACCCAGGAGCAGACTTTGGCTGCATGGCATCTTGAGCAAGGACAAAATTTGGCACACACACAACCCCCACCCAAATATTTCTTATTTCTACAATAATTACTTTTGGTACAGTTGCTTTTTAAATGGATCTTCGCAGTAGGTAGTGTCCAAATATAGGTTGGTTATTTAGTTGGGTACTGTAGTTAGTTAGTACGCCCTTAGCTCAGTGCTATGTGCCGGGGAACAGCCCATACTGCGCTAAATCTGATGCTGAAAGCACATCATGGTTCTGCTGCACAGTGTTTACTCAGGTGTGCCTGCTGAATCTGAAGGGCATCCCCAAAACTACGAAACCCAAAACATTGGAAGATAACAAAAGGGTGCCCTTAATCCAGTAGTGCCTTGTGTAGTTCACCAACTAATTCAAAGAATTCTCTTTGCTGCATGGTCTAAAAGCCAATTAAACCCAATCTGAAAATGCAACTCCAACAAACAAAAACTCCCAATAATGGGAACAAGGTGTAAAATAGGTCCCAAGTTTAATTAGGCGTCTCCACAAAATTCCTATTCAGTTCCCAAACATGTATCTAGCAAAGCCAACACTGCAAAGGGAGGACAGGGAGTGAAACAAAGAATGATAGTGAGTTTGGAGCAGGTTATAAAATTTAGTTTCTGCCCTTTCCTTATTGGACTGTTGGCACCACATGTTGGCCCCTCCCCTGTTAAGGCTATCTGAGTCGTCTTTCCAGGGGAGCTGGGGTATGTCATATCCATTGCTACAGATTCCGTGTCCTTGTATTATCCAATGGAAAACTACAAAAGTTATGGATATAAGAATTTTTTTACTAATGGACCAAATCATGGCAGAAGAGTCAGGGTAAAAAGAAATAATTCATTTATTCTAACAATCTGAGTAGGAAGATATATACATCTCTAGAATTCAAAACATAGAACTTGGAACTGTAGTAGAAAAGCCTACTTAGGAACTGATTTATCACAATAAATCTAATATTTATTGGCTATCTAATATTGTGATTATGATTTATTATTTCAGCTGAAGCCAAGGAATTGCACAGCTGCTGCTCAGTATTTGTCTTTAAGGGACCCTGACTATGCAATTTTTGTTGCAACAAGTCACCTAAAATAGCTAATTAAGATTAATTACATTTTTGGTTTGCTGAGCAAAGTGAAACTATTTGAATATGGAGAAGATATATATCTAGGCTGAAATACTTTGCCCACTTACCTAAAATTAAGCCCTACTATACTCAATGGAGTTAATGTGTAGTTCTAAACCACTGCCAGTGGGTTGTTGTTCTTATGCTAAGTTTCTTGCTCTGTCAAGGCTAATTTTAAATCTAGAGTGCATTATTTTATGCTGAGCTGCTTTCTAAAAATAGGAAAATCAATGTTTATTTCTAGTCATTCTGGCACCTACAGGAAAGAACATCGGAAAGAAGCCCTTCAGAAAAGATAGTGTATCAGGTGGCGATGAATTTCGTGCTTACTTGCTTGTTTTCACTCTTTATGTTTCTCTTTCTCTCAAAAAACAAAAAATACAGAACAAAACAAAAAGCTCCTCAAATTAGGAAATACACACTGTTTATTCTCCTAATGATGAGGTGTGGCCTTCAAGGAAACAGCTCTGAGCACGCTCAGAACACTTGTCTGTGATTCAGATAAGTCTGCCAGGCAGGTCTATCGTTAGCTACACTTACTAATGCTGTATGTTGTGTATTGCTATGACTGCATATTAATTCCTGTGTCCTGTTTGGCTGGACTGCCCTCATGACTAAAATAGTGGGTAAGAACCAAGAAAACTGTGAGGATTGGGCAGTGAATGGGAGATTGACAGAAATATCCCTCTAAGTTGAAATGGAAAGATGAGTGTATGGAAGACAAAAGAGATTGTGGCTCTGATATTTATGTGAATCTTAATTCACATGGGCTGGGGGATTTTTACTTCTTTTTCTTTATGCTTATAGTTCCCCTCAGTACGGCAATACTCTGGTTTGCTGTAATGAACCATTGCTCCCTGATGCTGCTGGCCTGCAATTGCAAAGCTGCCCTATGTCCTGTTGAATCCAAGTTTCTGGTTCACAGAGTCATCCATGTTCGTCATCTACTACCAACACTCCAATCTTTATATTCTGAGAAATAACCAGCCCTGCTTTGGGAAGTATGTCAGCAGATGCTGAAAGAAGCAAGCACAAGGCCACACTCTCTCTAAGTGAAGAATTGCTTTAATTTAGTCAAGCCACAATAAAGTAAAGATACAGTATATGATCCCATGTAGGAAAATAAAGTAGCTCTTTGCAATCTTGTACTTATGTGTAGAAATAAAATTCAAGTTTTTTCCCACTCTGTAATAAAGTATTAAGTTTGCCCCAGTGTGTCATCGTATTGAACTGTTAGGGCAAACTTAAAACTGCTGCAACATTATGTATGCAGTTCAGCTTCTTTTCAAGGTAACTAAAAAACTTCCATGTTGTTCTTTAAGAATGAAAGGGAAAAGGAAGCCTTGAAATATTCAGCAAGTATAAAACATGGTCAAAAAAATATACAAGTTTGGTTATTTTTAATCTGCTGGGGTGCAGGGAGTGAATCGAGGCCTGCCATTCAATAGTCCTTTTGCTATTTTTTTTTTTTTTTATTGTGGCAATTTCCCATCATATTCAAGCAGCAGGGTGAGTGGGTAGTCTTTGCCTTTAGCAGTGGTGGCAGTAGTGAGGAGGAGGAAAGCTGGAAAAAAATCAATCTGGCAACCAATGTGCTGCTTTGGTTTCAGATAGTACATGGGTAGATGAGTCTAAAAAGCCTGGGACACAAATTTTCACAGCCCTCTAGCAGTTATGGTGGCTTGTTTACCAGAAGTAACATATTTAGTATTAACTGTTGAAGTGTATACTTATTTCTGACAAAACTAGGTTGACATCTGATGGAAGGATGCTTCACAGGGTGGTTTCCACTACTGAGAAGACCTGCTGCCTGGTTCCCTGTAACTTCACTTCTTGCAGTGATGAGGGGTGGTATAAGGCCATTTAGGACTTTGAAGGTCAGCACCAACATTTTGAATTGTGCTCAGAAATGTACTGGGAGCCAATGTAAGTCTTTCAAGACCAGTGTTATATGGTCCCAGTCACCAGTCTAGCTGTCACATTTTGGATTAATTGTAGTTTCTGAGAGACCTTCAAAGGCAGCCTCATGCAGAGTGTGTTGCACAGTCCAAGTGGGAGATAAACAGGGCATGTACCATTCTGGTGAGACCGTGTACTGTCTTGAACCTGGTCCTCACCAACAGAGAGGAAATACTGGGAACTTTGAGCAGGATTGATCATGTCCTCTTGGGCTTCATGATACAGAGGCAAGGCAAAGATGAGTGTAGTCAGATATGCACTCTGGACTTTAATTAGGCCAATCTCAAATAGTTTATGGAACTACTGTGTGAGATCGCATGGTCAGAGAAGGGAGTACAAGACTGATTTATTAAAGGTGAAATATTGAAGGCACAAATGTAAACAATTCCAGCAAAAAAGAAAAGTGGGAGATATCTAAAGGAATTACTGTGGCTGTATAAGGAGCTTACATGAGCTGAGATTTAAGAAGGGCGTGCACAAGAAATAGAAGAATGCAAGAGTATACATGAACAGTCAACAGTTACAGGGTGAAGGTCAGGTGGAACCAAGCTCAGAATGAGATCAGGTCTGCAAAAGAGGTTAAAAATGATAAAGAAGGATATTGGCAAGCTGGAACGGAACGTGTGCAGAGGAGGGCAACCAAGATGATCAAGGGTCTAGAAACCAAGCCTTATGAGGAACATTTGAGTGAGTTGCACATGTTTAGCCTGGAGAGAAGAAACTGAGAGGAGATATGCTTGCCATCTTCAGATATCTAAAGGGCAGTCACATGGAAGATGGAGCAAGTTCGTTTTGTCCTGCCCTGGAGGGTAGGACCTGAACCAATGGCTTCAAGTTACAAGAATGGAGATTCCAACTAAACTTCAGGAAGAACTTTAGGACAGCAAGAGCTGTTCAACAGTGGAATAGACATCATCACTAGGTGGTGGACTCTCCTTCCTTGGAGGTTTTTAAGCAGAGGTTGGATGGTCATCTGTCATAGATGCTTTTGTTGCATCCTGCATTGAAGGGGCTTGGACTCAGGGTCCCTTCCAGCTCTAAGATTCTATTATTCCATGCTTCTGTCCTAGCTTTGATTCCATTTCTGGATCACCTTTTCTCCTTCCACACTACAAGTTTACCCTGCAATTAAGGATTGGCTATGTGTGTACATAGTCAGGTGTGAGTTGGCCTTTATTTTCAAGTTAATGTGTGTATATATAAATATCTGGAAACAGCCTCAAAGCTTGCCTCCAAGTTATCTCTGGAAACTTAAGATCTTTGAAGTGGATGTGCTTCCATTTTCTCGTATCACAGCAGGAGGGATATTATGTGATAAGCAAGAACTAATTAAAGGAGCCACTATTGAAGTGTGTACCCATTGAAAGGAATTATGGTCTCCCGTTCCTACCCTGGGAGTTTTTTGAATGTTTTCAAAACATCTCTTTCGCTACCCTCTTTAACCCATCACCAACCTTTCATTCTTTTTCAGATTCCTACTTTGCATTGCCGATTCCCGTGGAGAATTAAGCACCTGTTATTCATCACATTTCCAATTATAACAAATTGCAAACAGGAGACTTGAAGCTTCCACAATGTTAGATTTAACAGGACAGGAGAAAAGAAGTACTCTGGGAAAACAATGCAAAGGCATCAAAGTAAATGGAATCATTTTGATAGAATAACCAATTTAAAATATGACAATACATTTAGACTGCTAAAGCTGAACCCTCCACAACAACTTAGGGAAATTAATGCTTTATATAATGAAATATTTTCCATACCCCCGGCCCACATAAACAGTTCAGTCATTTCTCTTCATAAATGGATGTACAAGTACAATTCAAAATGGCCCCACATATTTATTAATTAATACTTTAAACTAAAAACTGATTGCTTCAAAGGAAATATAGATCATAATTTCCACACAAATAAATTATCAGGTAACAAACCACTCTCAGTTGCAATATTAGGATCCATACTCTCCGTCATTCTGTTTAAATATTTTCTGATGTTTCTCTTTTTATTCTGAATTTCATGCAGTTGGGAGAGACTTGAGTGTAGGAAATTGTACTAACTTAGAGGGCATGGTGGCTAGGCAGAAGGTGCAGGGAACAGGAAGATCACTGCCCCAGTCTGGAGCTGGCAAAACGTTTTGGTCAACATCAGTCCCAATACTATCCATTGACTGCAATAGATTCTGAGCTGGCTTAGTCCCTCCCTAAATAACATCAGTGGCAGGGGTATAATTACTCATTTTTGAAAGCTTAACAGTATAGCATGATGGTGTTTCCACACTATACCACCCTTTTATTTTTAAAAAGAATATATAGCTGAGGTTGTGTGTTTTTTACATATAGCTGGGTTAGTGTTAATTAGAAGATCGACTGAAGTGAATGGTATCATAAAATGGTGGTCAACTCAAATGCCTACCAAGCTGTATGATAGGTTGTTGCCTGGTATGTTTTTGCCTCCATCAAAATAATGTCCTTTCAAATCTATGGAGAAGGACTACGAAAGGCATCTACACCAGGCATAGGCAAACTCTGGCCCTCCAGATGTTTAGAACTACAATTCCCATCATCCCTGACCACTGGTCCTGTTAGCTAGGGATGATGGGAATTGTAGTCCTAAACATCTGTAGGGCCAGAGTATGCCTATGCTTGATCTACACCAATGGAGACTGTAGTGCTCATTCATTTGTCTGAGTAAAGCCAGACTCTCTGCAGTCTCAAGAAAGGTGGGAGAATCACAGTGAAAATACAGAATGACAAGGACTGGTGGACTGTGTTATGTTGATGTTGGCGAATGAAGTATGGGACTTCTATGGGACTTCCACACTAATTGGCTAGAGTAGTAGCACCCCCTTTGAAGTCTGTTGCTATAAACAGGATTCACTGGCTGACTTCTGATTCCATTTTCAAGTCCCTTTATTATGACAGCAACATCTAATCTGGGGCGAAATCCTCCAGAAATATTAGTTGAAATGTAAACGGGGTTTGCACATCCTTAAACATAATATATTGTAATATAGTCCAGGAGAAACATTTAGCCCTTATTCTGATTGCATAAATCAAAGTACATTGACTCAGAAGGAAGTTCCACTGTGTTCTGCAGTGTGCCACAATCCTGGAATGCTTTCACAATTGTAATCCACCAGCCACTTTCTTTGTGGGTCTTTCACTTTTAATCCACACCACATAGTTCTATTGCTGCATTTTTAATGTGTTGCATCCTTCACTTCTGCTGCTTTTAGGGCATTGTTTTCCTTTAATGTTTGTGTGTATTTTTCTTTTTAAAAGCTTTTAATAGAATTTGGTTGCTTTATCTGTATTTTTTAATTGATTAAAGTTTTATCCTTATGCTGTATTCCAGAAATGGGGATTCTGTGGCCCTCCACATGCTGGTAAACCAAAATGCCTATTATCCCTGACCACTTAGCAATTTGACTGAGGCTGATGGGAACTGGAATCCAACAACATCTCCTGTATGTCATTCTGAATACTTTTAGTAAAAGAGCAGGCTATAAAAGTGAAAATCAAGGAAAGTTTATCCTGCAGAGAGACTCTCAAAATAATGACTATATTTTATTTTATTTTTCTTTATGGAGGTGATGTTGTATTTTCCTTGGACTATTTTCCAGGTGAGAGACTAGCCTGGAATGGTGAGAAGTAGTGGATTTCAGGCATCTGGAGTGATAGCCCAACCCACAATAGAGTGTGGGTCTGGAGTGTGGGTCATGTTTTAATATTTTAATGCTAAATGTGTCTCCTAGTCTAATTAACCTTCACATCAATTGGCAGAAGACCTATTGGCATTTGTTTTTATTGGTTTTTATTGAGTAGCTGGTTGTGTGTGGAGTCTTGCTCTGCTTCTGATGTGTGTCTGTGAAGTATTGGGCTTGACTAGAATGGGGCTGTCCTTTCTAATTCAGCCACTATAGATCAAAGAAGACATGGTCCAGTGGGGAGACCATTCCATCATAATAAATGGTTTCCCTTTCTGTTTTCTCTTTGGAGTCTAAAATTCCCGGTTGCTTTACCAGCAAAAGTGTACCCTTCAACATTTCTCTGATGAAAATAGGGACATCTCATTCCAGAATGGTAATTTTACTATTTATACCCCACACGTCTTACTGGGTTGCCCCAGCCACTCTGGGCAGCTTCCAACATATAAAAACATAATAAAACATTAATCATTTAAAAAAGGCTTCCCTGTACTGGATTGCCTTCAGACGACTCTGGAGCAGAAAGGAATGCTGTGATCACCAATAGTCAGCATGGATTTCTGAAAAATAAGTCATGTCAGACTAACCTGATCTCGTTTTTTGACAGAATTACAAGCCTGGTAGATGAAGGGAACGCAGTGGATGTAGCCTACCTTGATTTCAGCAAGGCATTTGACAAGGTGCCCCATGATATTCTTGTAAAGAAGCTGGTAAAATGCGGTCTTGACTATGCTACCACTCAGTGGATTTGTAACTGGCTGACTGACCGAACCCAAAGCGTGCTCATCAATGGTTCCTCTTCATCCTGGAGAAGAGTAACTAGTGGGGTGCCACAGGGTTCTGTCTTGGGCCCGGTCTTATTCAACATCTTTATCAACGACTTGGATGATGGACTCAAGGGCATCCTGATCAAATTTGCAGATGACACCAAAATGGTCAAAGGCCTGGAAACGATGCCTTATGAGAAACGGCTAAGGGAGCTGGGCATGTTTAGCCTGGAGAAGAAGAGGTTAAGGGGTGATATGATAGCCATGTTCAAATATATAAAAGGATGTCACATAGAGGAGGGAGAAAGGTTGTTTTCTGCTGCTCCAGAGAAGCGGACACGGAGCAATGGATCCAAACTACAAGAAAGAAGATTCCACCTAAACATTAGGAAGAACTTCCTGACAGTAAGAGCTGTTCGACAGTGGAATTTGCTGCCAATGAGTGTGGTGGAGTCTCCTTCTTTGGAGGTCTTTAAGCAGAGGCTTGACAACCATATGTCAGGAGTGCTCTGATGGTGTTTCCTGCTTGGCAGGGGGTTGGACTCGATGGCCCTTGTGATCTCTTCCATCTCTATGATTCTATGATTCTATTCTATGATTCTATGACTCAGGGGTTGGATAACTCCAACATTTCTCCATTGAAAATAGGGACATCCTAAGGAAAATTGGGACATTCCAGGGTCAAAGGAGAAACCGGGATGGCTTCTCTAAAACAGGGACATCCCTGGGAAATAGGGACACTTGGAGGGTCTAGTAAAAGGTCTTCCAGTGTGACTGTTCTGCTACTGAATGCTAGGTGAGTTCATAATGACCTCTCAGTCAACTGTGATCTCATAATGGATGATGCCTGACGGGGCTGATCTGGCATTTATTACAGAAACTTGAGAAGGTAAATTGGATGGAGAAGATCTCGCCAAGCTTTGCTCACACAGATACTTAGTGCAGCACCAGCAAAGACTGAAGCATGGAGAGGGGGGTTGCAATGGCTCTCCTGAAGCCCTTGCCTCACTGAGCACCTTCTCTGATGCTGTGGAACGGTTCATCTCCCTAGTATACAGGGGTTTTGTATGCTATGAAACAGCTGGGTGATGCCTAGAGTCAAAGTGGTGAAAGTCCCACTGCAGAAATGACCAAACCCAAGTTAGAGCACATAAGCATGTCTACTGCATGCCTAACCTACTGCATGGTGGTGAAAGCAGCTGAGAGGGCTCACAATCAGATAATCTCTGACTGTTTAACCATCTTCCAATCTCTACTCTCTTCTCCTGGATTCTGCTGAGGAGAAGGGTCTTCCTACTGACAGTCGGCTCTTGAGGCCAATCTGTGAAGCTTGACAGATCACTTTGTTACAGGACTTAATTTTAACACCATACATTTCCACAACCTTGAGTGAAATGGTTTTTTAAAAGGTAGCTGGAAACTGAAAAAGTGTAGGTGGATTAAAATAAAAAAAGCTGGAAGTATTTCTATTGCTTTCTATTGTTTTCTATTGCTTGCTCTTTTATATTTGCCTCCTTTGCTTTAAACATATGCCACAACTGGAAGAATATGTGCTGTTATTCAATTTACTATGTGGGATTTGCTGTACAGTTTGTTTTATGAAGTCCAGTGTGATACATTATTTTCTGCTTTTCACTGTGTTTTTCATCTGAAGTCCCTTCACACAGATATTTCATATTGGCTGGGAACAAAATGCACTAGGATGTTTATTACATAGTCTACAGAATTTCCCATCATGAGGTTAAAATTTAATATGAGGTTTTTGGAAGCTATGCTTTGGCACGTGCCTGAGGACTGAGACATTTTTACATTTATTAAATGCTATGAACCCCTGCCAGTTACAGTATTATAGTGGAGTATCTGAAATTGCATAAAATACATCCTTAGCCAGAATATTAGATATGCATCTCATCTATTTTAGTACTGCATAGCACAATATTACATCTACAGTGTGTCTCTCTTTGGACCAATTCCACAACAGGAAGACTGTGGTTTCAGACCTCCGTTTTGTTTCTTCATTGGTTGTTTTTTTTTGTTGCAAACCAGGTTTTATTGGCAACCTAACTGGATGATTTTATTTATTTATCTATGGCCAATCATTTTGTGCTATTTTACTTTGTATTGCAATTTAAAGCAAAGTATAAGAAGAACACGACAAGATTATACATAAATGAAAACATTCATTGATTATATAGATGATGCTTCTGCAGCATCTAGAGCAAAACTGCCTCTTTATTTCTTCTTCCCTCCCCATTTGTTTTTCCTTTTGCATCCTTTTAGTAATGAATAATTCCTCTAACATATATTAGTTGTATACAATATATAGCTCACAGAATAAAAACATAGACTTCTGTACTTGATTGGAATTTGAGCAGACCTTGAAGGGCTTCTGCATGAGAAATAAATGGAAACCATGGTACCATAAGATATATGTGTGTGTAGAGACAGATACAGATATGTAGAGTTTCTTGCTGTACTTGCTGAATAGGTTCATAAATTAGGGTTGCCTTATTTCAAACAGTGAAAATCCTGGCAGAAAAGTTGTTTTTGAGCTATTTTTATGGGGAAATGGCAAAAACAGCACTAACGACATATGTCCAGATTTTTCCAGACATTCAGCTGATTTACACCCAGACACTCCTGTCGACTACAGTATTCCGTATATGTCCAGGAAAATCTGCAGCCTAATATAAAGAAATTCCTGACAGTAGTGAGCAACCCTGTTTTAAAACTACAGACATTCTCACCAAAGGCGAAACAATGACCCAATCTCATGAAATGAGAACCAGCTAAAATGTAGTTTGTTATCGCAGATCAAAAATAAAACCTCTAGTGTCAAAGGTTTGAAGAGAACATGAGGTATTGTGTAACTTGACTGCTTTAGCATGATTTGCTCACAGCCATGTCTGAAGGGAAGTTTGCCAAAATTTACAGCACAGTACTTTCATAAACTTAAAAAATATGATTAAAAAATCCTTCCAGTAGCACCTTAGAGACCAACTAAGGTGCTACTGGAAGGATTTTTTAAAATTTTGTTTCGACTACAGCAGACCAACATGGCTACCTACCTGTACAGTGGTACCTCAGGTTACATACGCTTCAGGTTACAGACTCCGCTAACCCAGAAATAGTGCTTCAGGTTAAGAACTTTGCTTCAGGATGACAACAGAAATCGTGCTCCGGCAGCACGGCGGCAGCAGGAAGCCCCATTAGTTAAAGTGGTGCTTCAGGTTAAGAACAGTTTCAGGTTAAGTATGGACCTCCGGAACGAATTAAGTACTTAACCCAAGGTACCACTATAATTAAAAAAATATGATGATAAATACAAGAAGCCAGGGTGAAAGATTTAGGGGGTTGGTATAACACATTGAAGATTTTTTCATCTTTAAGACGAGGCCCAGCAAAGCCTCAAATATGACCACAAAATAAAACTTTTATAAAATTCCATCCCCATGGCATTATACTCTAGCAAGGTTAAAACTCTAGTGATCTGCAGATTATATGTGATCATTTTAGCAGGCATCATTTCTTACCACACCTCAAGCCATTATAGTTCTACATGTTGTGTGCACAAACATCTTAGAATCAAAGTATCATAGAATTTTAGAGCTGGAAGCTACACAAGGGTTGTCTAGTCCAAGCTCCTGCAATGTGGAAATCTCAACTAAGATGGCCATCCAACCTCTGCTTTAAAACCTCCAAGGAAGGAGAGCCCACCACCTCCATTTTATCCATTTTATCGCCGAACAGCTCTTATTGCCATAAGGTTCTTCTTGATTTTTAGCCAGAATCTCCTTTCTCAAAACTTTAAACCATTGGTTCGAGTCCTACCTTCCAGGGTAGATAAAACAAACTTGCTCCATCTTCCATGTGACAGCCCTTTAGATATTTGAAGATGGCAAGCATATCTCCACTCAGTCTCCTCTTTTCCAGGCTAAATATACCTAGGTCCTTCAACCGTTCCTCATAAGGCTTGCTTTCTAGACCCTTGCTCATCTTGGTTGCCCTCCTCCATATACATTCCAGCTTATCAACATCCTTCTTAAATTTTGGTGCCCACAACTGGATACAGTATTCCAGGCTAAGGCAGAATGGAGTGAAACTATTACTTCCCTTTATACTTCCTTTTTCTTTATTTTTGTACAGAGTACATTGGCTTTCCGGCTTACTTTGTTTCAGCCAGTTAGCTTATTAAAGCGAGAGAAGGAAAAGAAAAGAATTCTATAATAACTATTGAGATCATTTTAAAATTCCAGATCTGGTGTCAAACTGAATATTTGCATAACACAATGCAATTATGAAAACACAAATGACAGGAAGCCAGCACCTATAAAGAATTCTCATTGAAGTGTCTCATATAGAACTAGCAAATAGGTATGAACACAATGAAAATACATTACTTCCATAGTATATTAAAATGCAAATATGAGCCAAAATAGCTGCAAGATGCTGACAAAAATACATAAAACCTCAAAAGATGTTGACATACTCTGCATCAGAGTGTAACAGGTGCATTCAGAAGTGCACTAATTGGTTGCTTACTGATGTATAGCACTCTCAATTTTATTTTTATAAAACTGTAGAAGTCAAATGAAATGTATTTTTCTTTGTTTCTACTGTTTTCTCTCTTTGGTCTTATTCTGTTCAATTATTCTATTCAAACTTGTTGATGTAAGCTATGTTATAAAAATGTAGTGAGAGATGTGATGATTGATACCTTGTATTTTTTCTTTAAAAATATAAAAAATGAGTCTTTTTTTTCTTTTACTAAAAAGGCAATGTGTTAGAAAATGCTTATCCCATGTTATCTTGTCACATTATCAAACCCTTGCAGGTAAATATTATTTTCAGCAGTCTACCTTAAAGTAAACTGGGCATTTCAACGAGGTATATCAAGGTACATTTTAATCTGCTTTTGCAAATGTCTAGGCTTGCTTGTGTTATTTGGAGCTGTGTGTAGTAGTTTCTGGAGTCCATTGATTCTGTAGCACACAGTGTTCTATGTCACATGGTATGCGTGGCCCACAATGGCTATAGTAAATAAACTTAGATCTTTTCTATGGATATGATTCCATGTCACATAAAGTATATATATTTTACTACTGAAATTTGTTTACCTCTCAAAGGGAACTACACCTTTGCAGAAGAAGGATCAGAGTAAACCTGAATGGTTTTTGGTTTGTGCCTTTTCAGTTTGTGACAAATCAACCAACGCACAGCTAGGTATCGCGAGGTGGGGGGGCGAAGTTAGTTTTCATTTTATGTGAACCTTGCAAATTTTGAACTTTGTGAATCAATTGACAAAGTGAAACAAAGCTATCCTGCAAAAGTCACCCTCCTCTGAATTTTGCAAAGCAGTTTTTCATCCAAGGATTGTGTACAAAATATGAATATTAGTGAAAATTTCATGCAAAGAATACTCATATTAGGGGGAAAGCAGTGGACTCTGCTTGCACAATGTCATGTAAAAATGAGTCCATAAGGAGAAATGTGCAGGAAAATGCATTCAAATTTTCAGACATTTTTTTTTAACTCACAAATTTATGCAGAAATTGATTGGAAATTAGAACACAGCCATCTATTCCAATATACACTCCTTGCCTCAAGAGGCATTTTTTGAGCACAACTCTTTCAAACGCAGGACTGAAGAACTTCAGATGTACTTCAAACATACATAATGGTGTGAGTGTTAAAGATGTATTTGAAATCATTACTTGAGCTTACACTTCAACAATTATCAGGTGTTACATGCAATATTATTTAAACAGTTTTTCCTCAACTAGAATACTGATATTTCAGCCTGCATATGGGGAAGTTTATCTTTGCAGTGAAGCGTAGGTGTTAGTATCATTTGTTAAATTCCTTTCATTATTCCCCTAAAGTCAGGATGAATCTATATTATGTTAGCTATTGAGGTGAAATATCTGTTTAGTAGGATTTTTATAAATAGTACCTCTAGCAGGAACAATTTAAATTTAATGGTTCATTAATTGGTAACATACTTAATAGAATTATTCATAGTCCTGTACAGAATATATAATTAACATGTGTATCAGATGAATTATTCATTTTGCAACAAGAATATAAACCACATGGATGCATGTGAGGATCTTTGGATACACCAATTTTAAATATATACCTAAAAAACAAAAAAAGAAAAGAGTGGTATGTGGAATGGACATGACCTTTCTTTTGTCTAATGACCTTCTCGGCTCCTTCAATTCTCCAAAGATGAGGATGAATGGGTTGCCACAACCTTTACTCTGAAGGTTGTGATCTGCTTTGTGCCTACAAATTTTGAAGTCACTTATTTATTATCAAAATGTATTGGAAGTCTTGCAGCCCACAAAAGCTGACAAAGAAGAGCAAAGAAAATAACAGGAGGAAACCGTATGGGCATTGTGTGTGTGTGTGTGTGTGTGTGTCAAGCAGTGTCAGTTTTTTATGCTAATATTAATTGCCCATATGAGGGCAAAAATTAGCCTTCATTCACTGATGTTCCTCCAGTGATTACATGCTGCCTCTGATCCTGAGCCATGAAGCTCTTTAGAAGATATCTGAAGTTCACTAGTGGGCAAGAGCAATTTCTTCCAAAATATTTTTGTATATATAATATACTCAGGATGCAAATGAAATAGCACTTGCTGGTGATTGGTTTCAAAATCTTTCAGAAGTTCATGAGGCAACATGAGTTATATCATTTATTCTTATAGGGAATCTTTTTTTTGGGGGGGGGGGGGGTTGCTGGGTAAAATAGCAATATTTATGTAGTGATGTGATTCTTCTTTTCCAAAGCCCCAGACTCTGACTTCAGACCAGCTATAGAGAATGGCTCCTTAAACTATAAGAGACTAATGTGCTTGTATTTTGGCTCATAAATGTGATACTTGCTATCATCCTCTTAGATACAAATAAACAAAGAAGATTTACTCTTAAAGATCAGAACCATTTCTTCTAAACTGTAGAGGTTACATTTACCTGCTATTGAAAATGAATGTGGAATTATCTAACATGGAGAACCTGGTGTTCTTTAGTACATTAGTGGAAGTAATATTCCATTTCTCACATCCTGTTCATTCATGTAATGGGTACAATGGAGATATAATGGCCTCTAATAGCTTGGAGGGCTTTTCATGGTTTAATTATCTTGATGATATCATGCTATGGATTTCAGTATAAGTATTATAAAACGACATGGGAGATTATGACTTTGTCTATTAGGAGGTGCATTACATACCACACCATGCTTTTTGGCGTATAGTTTTGAGTCTATTTTTGCCTCTTCAATATAATATACAAGTAAATAGTTGGAACCAAGGCAGACAAAACCTAAAGTTCCAACTCTCTGAGCTGCTGCACTTGGGCTTTTAGTAGGAGGTCCCTGGTGTTTCTTGTGAGGCAACAATTCATTTCTTTATGCTACTGTGGCAAGGTTCCAATCCTTGTCAAAGGTGCCACACCAACAATCTTTCCTGTGTGGCAGATCTTTGCGTGTTCAGACCCAGAAACCTCCCCCCTAAATAAATTCACACAAGACTCAAATTTTGGTTTTGGTTTTTGGCAGAATTTAGGCCACAACTTTATTGATTACAGAAAAGTGAGTGGTTGCATAGGCTCTGGTTCAACTAGCTCCCTGCCATGCAGGTAGCACTGACCCAGGGTTCCAGCACAGGTCAGCCAAGGGTAAACACCCGGATAAGCAGAAAACTGGGAATGGGCTAACTCCGCCACCCAAATGTCCCCCTGGACTCAGGCACGGGCACAACCCCCTCTCAGGGGTTGACCAAACCACTGAGTCCCTGGATTCCTTTAACGGAATACCCTTCACATAGAGATGGTGAGAGCGTTTTCCCATCCCTATCACCTGAAGAAAAGCCTATCTGCAACCTTACAAGATTTGCTACGTGGCAGGCGAAACCCAAATGACAACAGCTAATCAGCCAAGTGGGGAAAATTCCTGCCTTGCCCCTGTCCCAATGACAGATGACACACAATGGAATAGCAAGGTCAAGTGCAAAGCCCTAAAAGTAGGGAGAGGTGGGTGGGTGTTCCGAATGCATGCGCCGAAAGAGGAAGTTCTGGATCACGTGCATGGGCATAAATAGGTCCCTCGAACCATTTAGACTGTGTCCCATTGGCCAGATTGCACCCAGCTTTGAGGAACCTACCAATTGGGTGTTGCGGCTGACCAATCGTACCCACCCACAACACAGGGTGTCGGTTGTCCAGGTCTCACTGCAATACTTGCCCTCTTTAAGGAAGGACCCAATTTGCCAAGTAAAGTGCTTTACACAGGGCTTAAAAATATGGTTGGGAGGAGTTTGAAGCTGTAAGCAATAGGCTCTGTTCCATTGTAGTCCTGATCCTTTGTGAGCTGCTTCCCTTCATGTAAGCGAAGCAAGCTGCTCATGAAGAAGCAATGACTGGCACCCTGCAGCTGATGAGTGGTAAGATCATATCCTGTGCTATGCTGTAGCACCTGCAACCCAACAGGATCAATGAGCTGATTCTGTGGGGTAGAGCATCAAGCAGGAAGGAGAACCATGGCATTGGGCCTATCTGCTCCTGGAAGCCATAGCCACCATTCAGGTAGGTCTCAAACCATTCACATGGTTTTTCCACCCTGGTTTATTCAACCCAACTGTCTATGACTGACTAATCTTTTTGAATATGCCCAGTTTGGCTCGGTACTTGGCTGAATGTGGTGCACACCCTAATAAAAATATTAATATATTAATATTGTCATAGGTTTGTAGGTGTTAGAATTTAATTAAGGCTCAGGAGTTAAAGCTGAGTATCAAACCCTCAAGAGTTGGAATATAATCAGATCGATGTGTGCATTTGAACTGCACACTAGATGCTTCTAATCCTTTAATTAGCATGTGTGAAAGCTAGGCAATTTAGCTAGGCAAACTTCCTAAATTGTGTATTGGACACCTCACTAATCCCTTGGAATCTACATGTGTTAGAAACTAATTATCTTAAATAATTTCCTTTTAGGTGTTAGCTTGGGATAATGGGTCATTAACACAACAAGAGGATCAAAGGGAGTGGGGCCTTGCCAGTGTTTCAAAAGGCCAGGGATTAGGCTAGAGAGAGAAAAGAAACTGGGATGTAACTTGCAGCAAGGCAAGGTTCAGGACATGGATGCTCTCTTGGAATGCTGATGTTCTGAACCCCTCCACAGCAGGCTCAGGTTGTATAGATGTGTAAATAAGCCATACACCATAAAGACACCTCAGTCTCCACTGTGACACATTTCCAAAAGGAAACACAGACCTGGGGTAAAATGTACCTGGAATCTTGCACTGCTCTGGATATTGGGGATGGCATGTAACAATATTTAAATTATCCTGCAAAAACATACTACCACATGGGACTTGACTATTTTCATTTTTATTTTGGTAATATAATCATTTTTGCATATATAATTTTACATGTAAATAATAATAAAAAACCCATGAATCTGACAATGCATAGGTAGCTCAGACTTAAGAAAGAGTTTAATGCAAGAGCTTAAAGTAGATTCTTCCATCCCTACAACTTTGTTTCCTTCTAGAAGGGCTTTAAAGGCAACAAATAGGGCAGAAAACATTTGCCTGAAAAGTGATGTGGCTTTAGATTTTAGCAATGTATATAAACTAGTGGGTGATTTCCTTTTCCCAAGAACATGATTAGCCATCATTTGCCTGTTTGTAATATGAAATTCTAGATGCTGAACTATTTCCTCTGGAGGCTAACAGCAAAATATTCCAAGTCAACCAGTGCTAATTATTCCATGATTAGTCTTCCAGTGTGACTTCTCAGCAATGTGACAGGACTGACAAGAGGAATTACACTACAGTATTGTTAAATATAAGGTTTCACTAGGAGCAAGACATTCAAAGTATATTTTGTCATAGAAGATGGATGGATATTGTCACACAGCATGGGGTGAAGTGCATGGCAAGATTTTGAAAGGCCTCAAGGTATTCTACTATACACCACTTACAGAGCTGAAATCTACAAAGTGGTTTAGAAATACACACACACACACACACACACACACATATGTGTGTGTGTGTGTGTGTGTGTGTGTGTGTCAGGGAACTGCCATCGGAGCCAGAAGGAGAGGGAGGGCTCCAGAGGAATTCCGGAGAGCGTCCCGGGAGGGAGAGAAGCAGCACATCTTCTGGGGAAGGAAATCAGCGTAGCACCAGTGGAGGAGGGGGGGCAGATGGAGGAATCGGCGAGGTGGCTCCAAGACTCCTTGCCGGGGACCAGCGAGGAGAGCACGGGTCGTCCGATGCCCACACCCTCCCTGCGCAGAAGGCTTCCGCGCAGAGAAAGTAGGCGGTGACTAGGCTTCAAAGAACTTTTATGCTGGAAGAAGTTCAAGAAACGCCCACTGACGGATTCTTCCAGTGATTGAGACAGCCACAGGTGAGTGGCTGTCCAGACAAGAAAGGTTCACTCAGGCAACCCAGCCAGGTGTTGGCACCGATTTATGCACGAGCAACCCCTAGAACCATTACAATATATATATATATATATATATATATATATTTCTCTTCACTTTTGTCAATCTTGTATAAATATGTGAAATTAATAATATCTAAATTGTTTCCCAAGTTTGATCCAAGCTGTGATGATTATGTTGGTAATACATTTCAAACCAAAGCATTCAGTGGATAAATAACACATAACAAGTTGAAACAGAATACTTTTATAAAGTACACACTCGGCTACAGGCTGTTCTTCATTTTACAAGCCCTATAAAACAGCAGCACTGTGGCCCATTCATGACAGCCTCAGAGGGCACAATATGAAATAATTGTAGGGCAGATACCAAGAATATGTTCTTCCATTGCTGCACAGATATGGCACACCAACAATATTATGAAAATGCTGATAATGAACAACTAGTCAAAACACTACCCAAGTCCAGCTCTCTAGTTGCCTTATATTTCAGATGATAAAAATTACCATCAGCCATCAATGATATGGAGATTAGTGGAAGATGTATGTATACATTCATGTCTCTACATTCATGTGGGGCAGGAAAGCTTTCTTACTGTAACTGAGAAGGTCAGCTGTATTCTGGAGGTTACTGCAGATTATTGCTGAAGTAATCTGCTGAGGAAAGAGGAAAGGGGTTGAACTACCAACTACATAAAAGAATCTAAACTTTTAGAAGATCCAGTATAATGAGATCACTATTGAGCAATTCCTAGCTGTGCACTGAAAACACTGAAAACTCAAGCTTCAGAAGTAGTGAAGAAGCGAAACCAGTTACTGTTTTCACTGTCAGAAAAAGGATCCTAGACTAGATGGGTCATGAAAAAAGACTTCTAAAAAAATAACTATATTCTGAAAGGTTTGCACCTAAATACAAGTGTGAAAATGAAAGAGAGAGAGAAAAAGAATAAAAAGTCCCTTTTGTGCAAAATCTTAAGTACCGTATATACTTGAGTATAAGCCGACTTTTTCAGCACATTTCTTTATGCTGAAAAAGCCCCCCTCGGCTTATACTTGAGTAAGGCGGGCAGCGGCAGCGGAGGGATGAGCGGCCCGAAAGGAGCCCTTTCTCACCGCTGGTCCCGCCACTGCCCGCCTCTCACAAGGCCAGGCACAGGAGCTGCGCTGCGCTGTGCCTCTCCCATCCGTGGTTCCTATGTCTGCTCTTATGAGCGGCAGAGGCGCAGTGGAGGGATGAGCGGCCCAAAAGGAGCCCTTTTGGGCTGCTTGCTCTTCCTCCACCACTGCCACCACCACCAGGTTTGTGGTGTGGTGAACCGGCTTATACTCAAGTCAAGAAGTTTTCCCGGTTTTTTGTGCTAAAATTAGGTGCCTCGGCTTATATTCGGGTTGGCTTATACTCGAGTATATACGGTAGAATTATTTATTAGTACTTTTATTCACTTTTCACAAATGTGGTTTTGAAATTTAGGAGACAACTGTGCCTCACATTCCAAGAAGCAGAAGAGTATTTAAGAAAATGACTGCCAACAGGATACAATATTAGTCATTTGCCCATCAGACCTGTGTAGAAAGGTTCTTTGGGCATTCAGTGAATGTGCCTTGTGAGAGTGTGGCATTATTACAATTGTTCTCCTTCTGAGTTACACACCAGCACTGGAATATCTGTAGAGAACCTCCATTAATACCAGCGTACATGTGTAGAGTGTTCTCTATAGACATTTTAGTGAATGTGTGTAGGTTAGGGTGGAGGCTGCTGCCACAATTCAGCAATCCACTCACAACCCACTAGTCCAAACACAGTCTCTATGTGGGGAACAACTTTTCAAAACACTTCAGAAACTTCCACTACTACAGAATGTGGTGGTTTGAAATAAAATAAAAAATAGACCATTCTGAAGCATCTGCACTGACTTACTTTTTCTGGGTCAGTTCAAAATGCTTTTGAAATAAACTGTTATGCAATTTTTCACAGATGACTGTGTATATGGATGAAGACATTTTCCTATTATTTCTCTGTAGATGTAATGTGTGAAGTTTCCCTCAGCCACGGTGACCCCTGAAGACATGTCTCTGAATGTGCAAAGTTCAGTTCCATCACGCTCTCAGCACACTTTGCAGCAGCTGATCTCTCAGAGATTACACATTATTTCTTTGAATATTAATGAGCAAAGAAATACAATAAACGAGATTTCATTTCACAAGTCACTGGAAAGTTTATTTCAAGAGTCATCATTATTTTTCTCAGTTTTGCTTAAGTCTGTGCTTTCAAAAGGGAATAATGGCTGAAATGGGTAAGTTATTGTTTTAAAAACATAATCTTGAGAGCTAAGGCATGAATATGCAGTAGATGATGTAGAAGCAAAACAATAAAATTAAAACAAGCTGTCCGTGATAGTTCCATTGGCAATCTTCATAAAATGCCCATACAAAATAAATGATGCTGTCTTTTAGTTTGGAAAAAAAAATATGAAAATTCAAACCTCTCCCTGGTCTTACATGTCACAAGACCAGCTGCCCTTATACCCTAGGCAAGCTTTATTGATTCATTTCATTGCTTCTCAGTCAGCTGATTCCATATCCTCTGTTGCCCATAATACTAGAACTTCAGGGCATTCAATGAAACTGAATGTTGGAAGATTCTGGATAGACAAAAGGACTTCTTCACACAGCACATAATCAAACTATCGAATTCCCTCCCCCCAAGAAATAGTGATGGCCACTAACTTTGATACAGAATGCTATCAGTGGCTGCTAGCCATAGTTACTATGTTGTGCCTCCACTGCTGGAGATAGTTTGCCTCAGACTGCCATTGCTCCCTAGGACTGTGCTTACTCCCTGCCATGAAGTTCTCCAATGAGCATTTCAGAAAGCACACTGCCTACTGAGATGCTGGTCAGCATTACAACATTTTTTTAAAAAACCAGTTTGTCCACTTCATTAAGAAAAGCCACCCCCCCCCCCCAATATTTTAATCAAAATTGTCCTATCTTGAAAGTCACAGAAAAATGTCTGCTTTTTTCATTGTGTGTATGTGCATGAAGGGTTCTGGTAAATTGGTGGAGCACTGTGTTAATACTGTTGATGAATGGCCTCTACAGCCTATGACCATCAGCCTAGGATGCTGTTGTCTATTCTTCTCCACTTCACCACACCAGCCTCTACTGTTCATACTTTCTTCTGACAAGTGCTAAGGTGGCTGAGATGGCTACATAATCATCAAAGAGTGGGCAGTGTTCTTCTTTTGTATACTGTCGGACTTTAATCAATTTGCCACAGGCTACCTTTGCATTTCAGGACATTTGACACCACTGTTTACTTCCCTCTCTCTTTGTTCACATCTGAAACTAATGCTCCATGCATGTGATGAAGCGAACTTTGGTTTATGATAAATTAAAGGTAAAGGTAAAGGGACCCCTGACCATTAGGTCTAGTCGTGACCAACTCTGGGGTTGCGACGCTCATCTCGCTTTATTGGCCGAGGGAGCTGGCGTACAGCTTCCGGGTCATGTGGCTAGCATGACTAAGCCACTTCTGGTGAACCAGAGCAGTGCACGGAAATGTCGTTTACCTTCCCACCGGAGCAGTACCTATTTACCTACTTGACTTTGACATGCTTTCAAACTGCTAGGTTGTCAGGAGCAGGGACCAAGCAACGGGAGCTCACCCCGTCGCGGGGATTTAAGTCACCGACCTTCTGATCAGCAAGTCCTAGGCTCTGTGGTTTAACCCACAGCGCCACCTGCGTCCCATTAAATTAGTTAAATGATAAATTAGTTAGCCTTTAAATTGCTATGGGACTCCTGCTTTTTGCTTTTTCTTTGCTGAAACAGATGAACATAGTCTTTCCCCTGACTATGTGATGGATATGACCAAAGCAATCTAAAGACATTAGAGAGAGAAAAACTGGCTGCAAATATCCACTTATTTATTTAACTATTAAATGTATGTGCCTACATATCAATAAATATTCCTTGGGTGCTTACAACAGAGCAACATTATAAATACAATACATCATACTTAAAATTAACAAGAAATTGTGTGTGTTGCCAAAATTTACATGCAGTGGAGTCAAATGTGCTGCTTTGGTTGCATCTATTCACACCCGCACCACCCACCCACAGCCTTGCAAGGCCATATTGCTAGAGCCTTGTGCATCTTTAGGACCTTTTCAACATTCAAGTCTTCCATTTCTTTGAAGAGGAGCTGTGCTGCAAAATCCTTGGCTAGCACAGTCAAACTTTCTCTCATAAGAAGCTTATTCAAACAGAAGAGCCTATGTGCAAAACAAAACGTTATGCTGATGTTGTGGGCTTTATCAAAGTGTTGATAACATAGCCCTGTGCATTGGAAAACAAATGCATCTTTGAAACAGGATGGATTTCAGAACGTGAGCCCTTTTTTAAACACTGATTTGACAAAACAATGTAGGCACAAACAATGTGCAGTGTGCAGCTGGTGCAGCTGCCAGGGAAAAACAGGAAAGGCTGAACACTGGAGATCATGAATATTTACCATTGTACAATTTGATGTTTATTATATTCCAAAATCACAAGCTTGTTGTTTGCTTTCTTTCCAGCTATTATTTCTTATGGAGGCAATGTAGCTTTCAGCATAAAATGTAATGCTAGCCAACTACTCACAAGAGGTTGTGCCAGTTTCTGTCTTTGAAGCAAACCTATGCACATGTATTTGAGAGACAGTCCCTCTGGACCCTCTAGGATGTCGTTCTGTGACATGTTGACACAAGAAGTACAACAGGGGTGGGAAACTTCAGAGTCAGAACACCTCCCAGGCCTTGTCCCTCCTCAGTTCACAGTTCCTATCTCCAGGCTAGGCCTCTGAACAGTCCTCCTCTGTGCCTCCCTTGAATGCTTTTGCCTGGCTGGGATGTGTCCGTTGAAAGAGAACTGAAATCCAGCAGTGAGCTTCTGTTATCTCTTGTACTTAGTCTATTTTATACAATGTATTTTACTAGCTCTCATACAAGGCTAGCCATTGTGGAGCCCTCATTTTTGAATTCCAACTGCCACCATCCCTGACCATTGACCATACAGACTGGGGCTGGTGGGAGCTGGAATCCAATTACATATGGAGGTCACACATTGGCTACCTCTGCTTGGGTACAATAGTTTGCAGAAGGATACCATGCAGAAGAATATCTGCTAATGGGTTCAAAAAATGCTGAGAGGTCTCACGAAACCAACAGGGACACACTTTTCTCCTCATGTTCCTGTCATAGATTCATAGAAGTGAATTATGCTGTCTCTGTCCAATAATGGAAACTAAAATCAGATGGAAATGGATCTAGATAATCCATGTCAACTAGAAAAAGCTGGAAATGCGATGTTAATATGCATTCAGACATCTTGCCTGAAAGTGAATATCAGAGACTGGTCAGAAATGTTCAGTAAGATTCAGAGAGGGTTTTTAAAAAGCAAACAAACGCCTAAAACTC
The DNA here is from genome assembly GCF_965153285.1 of Podarcis tiliguerta. NCBI lineage: Eukaryota > Metazoa > Chordata > Lepidosauria > Squamata > Lacertidae > Podarcis > Podarcis tiliguerta. Next base: position 46,683,486 of record NC_139537.1, on the reverse strand, counting down.
TCCCTAAAGATTAAACATCTCCATCTCACAAAAGGAATCAATCACTTTCCCCTATCCACACAGCCAGTCCCCCCTCTAGCAGGTTTTATGTGAGGAAGGACAGTGTCAAGCATCTTAGGTCCCAATTCTCCAAGACTTCCATTCAATGAAAAGGTGGATTCTTAGGCCTGACAAACTGAATAAGTAGGCAGTGAATCTACAAACAATGAATCTGCAATAATCATAGCATCCAAATCAGAAGGGATATGAGTGATTTTTAAAGAGGTGGGGCAAGGAGTACCACTGCTGCCAGCTCTGACCTACAGTGTTGAATTATCATTATATTTAAGACATTACCATGTAAATTAGGTCTTAGTGAGATGCCTCTAACTTTCATAATTCACCGCTTAGAAATACTTATGATTAAGTGATATATAAATGCCTCTTAGATAACTCATTGGTGCAGAATATTAATCTCAGTGATTTATTAAGAATTTCTCAAATAAAAAGGTGAACTTTATGTCTGCCTCCCTCTACCTGATGCAGCAACCTGGTCATCTTCAGCTCAGGTTTTAATCTGAGCTAGAGAAGGACACTATTCCTCCATACCACCCAACCACACCTTCCTCCAATCCTCCCTCCTATCAACTCCTTTACCTTGTGCCTGCAGTTGTTCCTCCAACTCTGGTAGTGGAAGGGAAAGGGTACCACTTTTCTCCCACTCTCCTCCCCTGGTGCCTGATTGGTGCCAGTGCTGCTACAACAACAGGTGGTGTGTCAGAACTGCCTCAAAATGTAGCTTTGTAAGCATCCTGATATTGGTTTGGGGAAATTTCTTTCTTGTGACATCTGGCATATCACCATATTACCAATAGGCGGTGGGCATGAGAAGAGACTTTTTTCCCCTTTTCTGCCAAGCAGGTGGTTGGATGTGTAGATGCTGGAAGACACAAGGCTGAGTAAGAAGGCAAGCTTACAGGCAAGGGGATTGGGAAGTTTTAAGGTAGCTAGGAAGGGGTCAAGCCCTATTGTGATACCAATTGGCAGTGGGATGGAGTTTGTTTTTTGACAGATTAACTCAGAATGGTGATTTATAATTTTGTTCAGGAAATTCCTCAGGTTATTACTCATCAGTTAAAAGATAACTCAACCACCCTGCTTTAAGTGGGACATCCTGGAATTACAGAAGCCATCCTGGCTTCTGATTGGATCCTGTAATGTCCCATTTTTTTGTCCGGTACCCTGGCATGAGTCAGCTGACTCCCATGAGAGCTAGGGACCAAAAAATGAGTGTCCTGATTTTGATTAGTAGGATGTTGGAAGGTATGTAATTGGGATGGGGTAGGTTACCCATCATATCTATTTAAATTTAGCTGGTTTAGTTCCAACACAGGCCTTCCTTTTGTTGTGGCATTTTGTATTTAAAAGCTTCTACTTCCACTTAAAATTAAGTTTTCACACCTGTATTTAAAAAATGTACTACTTAGCTGTACAATATATGGAACACAAGCAAGGCACCACACTAAAGAAGATCTAGACATGGTTTTCCATTAACTGCAAGCCTGAATTAAGCATAACAGCTGAATGGAAGGGTAATTAACTTTGAATTTTTAAGCAGTCTTATATAGACTTGTTTGACAAAGTCTAAGTCTCTGGTGAGCTGATTGCCATGGCTCTACTCACAACATATATATTCAGGTTTATATAACACTATGATAGAATTAATGTCTTTAAAATGACTGCTTGCTTGATCTAATTATTTTGATTGCTCATTTCACATTAAATTATAACGCTACCTAAGTTTGCCTCCTACAGTATTCTGATGTGGTTTCAGAGACTTGACAAATCCTAGTATCAGTGCACAATTTAACACAATTTATGTGATTTTTACTTTAGTGCCAGATATTTTTTTATCCATTGGTATTTAAATATCATGGATAGAAAGGGTAATTGGGAATGTCTGTGTCTTGGTCACTGAACTCCCTCGACCTTCCTCAGATCATGAATAAATGAATTGTTCAAAGTTGCCAAAAGGCAGAAAAGTCATTGTACCTCGTCTAGAAAATCTGTGGCATTGAAGTCCTGGCACCAGTGGTACTCCTTTCACCTATACTTGTCTTAAAGTTGAAGTGGCCTGATGGAAGAGTAACTCACTTCAGCTTCTGGCCAGCCATGAACCAAGAGGGACAACAGTTCTGAATCTACATTCTGCACAACATATATGGCTACTGGTGGGGGTGGGTATTGTGTGGTCTTTCCTCCTCAACTAGTAATCATTCAGTACATACAGACAATATAATCATCTATTCTGTTCTTGCTACAAAAACCAAGAAAACTGAAATGTTTCCTGCTATTAAGATTTTGTCTATAATTGTAACTCTAAAATTCAAAGAGATCAATTCTATGGATTTGTTTAAGTTATTCTGATGTAATTTTCAGTTTTGAGCTGCACCTGCTGCAGAGAATAACTTTGCAAGACCAGGAGAGGGGGGAACACTTCAGAAAAGAGGCAAACTTTACAAGTTCATCCTTTGCTTGGATCAAAATCCACACACTCCCAAAAAAGAAAAGAAAACCTCATGAAACAAGGGGAATATTTTGCATAACTAAAGAGCACATGCACAATAATATTTATTCTTACAATTGATATCCCACTTTCTCTCAAGCTTACACCGTATGTTACTGCTAATAAAACATTAAAAACTAAAGCTGCCTGGTCTCCACCCCTTTCATGTACTTGCATTTTATATAGTTTTTTCTTAAAAGATTATTCTTTTGAAAATAAAGCTGTAGTATATTCCCCCCCCTCCAGAAAAGAATGTTCAGAGCTATTCACAATGATAGTTCCCTCCTGTCTTCTATTTTGAAGTGATTGACATCTTTAGATAGTGAAAGTCTTCTTCAGAAAGCTAGGAAAACAGAGGACTTTGTGTCAACATTAGTATGCTGCTCTTATTTTCCATTGACTCACACTCAGATATTTCACATACAGAATGCAAATGTCTTATGGTGGAGATCCCATTTTAGCTTTGAAGGTGACCCAGTCAACATTTACAAATGGTACCAATGCAGCATATTGTGCTTCAGTCTAAATGGGCTCGTGTATGGATCAGTGATTGTTGTTTGGTGTTTAGAAAAGCTAAGATGCTGGAGAATGTGCTTAGTCCTATCTGCAACCCAGTGAAATATATTATTTCAACCTGTATCATCTGACCTTAAGAATATATTATTTCCAATGTGATGCCTTCTGCTTTCATCATAAAGCTTTCTTTGGTTGTCATCCAGATAAAGAAGGAAAAAGTAACAAGATAGCTCTTGATCTAGAAGTCTGTAAGTTATTTAGATTGTTTCCTGCACTGCAGAAGTGTTTGTGAGCACAGTGATGGCTCCATGTACATCTGGAGGGTACCTACTGAAGGCAGGATGGCCCAGACCTTTCCAGAAAACATCCTACCTTCTTGTAGGCATAATACAGGCATAATACAGTTGGTTCCCAACACTCACACCCAAGTGGCTATTTCTACAACCACCAATGCAGAGTGGTGTTCATCAGGATGTGTAGAGTAGGAGGCACGGAGGCCAACAGTATGTGGAGCCATAGCAAATGACGGATGGAGACAGACACAATATTAGGCAGAACTAAATAATTCTGGTTTTGTTCCCATCCTCCTCAGTTCAACAAACAGTAAGAAGGAGCAGGCTGACCATCAGTCACCTTCCCTCCAAATCACCAGAGTTTCTTGTCTATGCAGATTCTAGTTGTCTAGATTGACCCCCTCAGAAGATCCCTGCTTATAATTAAGGATATTGGCTTTTAGCCCCTTAGGCTGTAATCCTATGCATATTAGCCTATGAGTAAGCCCCACTGCACACAGGGAGATATAGGCCTACTTCTGCGTAAACATGCATAGCCTTGTGCTGCACATGTACTATACTAATACATTGTGGTGTTGCAAACGTACAGGTCAACACCAATTCAAAAATGTTCCTAAGAACTTGCAATACATTTTCCAGTTCTAAAAAACACACCTATACTAGCAACATTCATTCACAGCTAGCAAGCGATTTTTGTCAGATAACACCCACAGCCTGTACAACTTGTGACCCACAACCAATGCAGCTGATCAGCCACTGTACCTGATATTGCTGCACTTCAGAAATCAGAGTGGGTATCAATTTCCTGGCAGACTGAAGGGTTATATTCACAGTGATGGGTCAAAGTAGCACAACCCAGGCCTAATGAAATTTCATCTGCCTTCTCTTGTGGTCCAACACTTATGCCTGGCCATGGAAAGAGAAACTGGTTCCATGATGGAGTACGAAAGGGAAAATTCCTGTTTTGACTGCTACATATGAATGACCCATCACAAAATTACAGACTACATGGAAAATAACACATCCTCTTCCTTAATGCTACCTACTGAGAAAATAGGCAGAGACAAATGTGTCAGAATTACAGAGCCACAGATTCCAACTGTTGGCTCAAGAGGATGCTCCTTGAGATTTTTGTTCAGTTGGATAATGGAATATGGCATCAAGAGTAAAGGGGTGTTTTCCAAATTGGGCACATTCTGTTTTCAGTACTTTGCTTGATTTGAAAATGAAAGGTATGGTTTGTCTGATCTTTGGGGGTGGTGTGGATCCTGTGTTAATGACAATAGTTTCACAGCTGGTGGGTTGTTGTTTTTTTCCATAGGAAACAGAGCCCAAATTTTGTTGTTGTTTGTTTGGAGCAGACATCTGCCAATGAAGTAAACAAGGATTGTGTCCGATGAACATTTTGAGTCAAAACTTAAAGTGTACCTCTGGGGTGCTAAAGCATTATCTGTTTTAAGATAAGGAAATGATCATAAAAGCAAGAAAAAATGCTGACAAATGCCATAATCAGATTTGTCAGTTGAAAATGACGTCTGGGCAGATTTCTAAAACCTAGGCGCATGGCACTTTATGAAATATGGCAAACCTAAGTACCTGTGGCTAATTTCACTGTGCATACTTCAAGGTTTCCAATCACCTTGGAGTTCAGAAGCCTATGATAGAAAAAGCAATAATTCTCATCCCTTTTAATGAAAAAAGGAGAGAGAAAATGTGATCTATGATCAACCAGAGTTACTAGACAACAGCTGTGAGGGACAATTCATTAGACAGAATTGCAAAAACCATAGTAGTAATGAGCCGGCCTTTATAGACAGAGAGTTGCTTGCTCTTAAAGCAGTGGCTAAATAGCAAGACCGGTAAACATTAGTTTCTGTGCTAGGAAGACCATGTCAAAAGTGAGGAGGTATATACACTCAGATTCCTGTGAGGTAGCCCTGTAAACCCATTGCAGCAAAAGCAACAGAAAATATTGTGGCACCTTAAAGACTAACATGGGTCATTAAAGACAATTGTCAGTTTACAGATATATTATATATGCACATAATTGTAAAGAGGGAGTTGTAAACAATCATATTATTTGGCTCCAGATACACTCCCTGAATTTCTGATGTCAGAGTTGTTTCTATGTATTATTTTAGCATCCCTTTCTCTGAGCTTCCATTTCAGAATTAATTTTAGACATTCTTAGTTAAAACTGAAATTCAGTAGAAGTGAAATGATGGGCAGAGTAAACCACAGAAAAAACAAATTAATGGATAAGGGAAATCTTCTCTTCCACACCAATAGAAGTTGGGATAAAGTCACAGAGAAAAAAGTACAATCTCACAAAATAACCTTTCAAGGAAAACATGCAAAAATTTCACTTGCTCATTTATGAACTGCAGTACCAATGAAAATATCCATAGTTTGGTGCAGGCAGGATTTTTAAAGGGCGGGGAAATTAATGGAAGGAAGGAAGGTGGTCCTGCAGATATCCATTCATCTAGTTAAAACATTTCTACCTCCCTTGTCTTCAAGGGATATTTCCCCTCACAAGATGGCTTACAAAGAGATTTTAAAACTTATTAAACATCAAACTACAATAATGACATAAAATGCAGTATCAGATTACAACCATCAGGAGTTAAACATTTCCCCAGCATGGCAACGAATTAAGCACAGAGCATAATAATATATAATAAGATATAATTCATTTTTTAATCAAAAAAATAACTAGGGGGCAGATTCAACTAAATAGTGGTGCTGGCAAGACCTAGCAGAATCAGTCCTGCTTTTGCAATGGGTCTTTCCCACCTCTCCTCTACCAACCCAAATTGGCTTGGGGAGGGGTCAGGAACCCCAGAACAGTGGGCAGGGGAACAAGCAGTGGTGGAGGAATGGGAGTGCAATGGGTGTGGGCTACCCCAGGTGTCATCACTGAGGAGGGTAAAAAGGAGGGGGGGGGAAAGGGTTCACAATTTTTTTTCGTTCAGTCAACAAATGCACTGGGCGCCACATCACGGGACCAGCACTCACCATAGGGCCTGAGCCACACATCTCTCCTGGGAGTGACATGGTGGCTTGAGTGCCTGCAGGCTCGGTGCTGCCTGAAATGGCAGCGTGGCGTTTGCGTGTGCCCACCGCCTCTCCCTCAGCCACCCTACAGCTGAGGGGGAGGCTGCAGAGAGGCTCCACACAGTGTGCCCCACCCCTAAGGGCAGCTAGCCCCGCCCCTGGCTGCAGGACATGCATGCTGCACCAGGCACCCGAGCAGCTAGATACGCCACTGGGAATGAGTAGGGAGATCATTCCATCAGGCAAACAGAAATGCTTGTGCTGATGGAGTGTCCTCATTAGTGCTACATTGAATGTCACGTAGGGTGGTATTTGGCTAAGCTTTACTCAGAACTGACCTGCTGAAATTAATGAGCCTAACACAGCACATCCCCTGGGACTTGCATCCTCTAAATGTATTCTGGAGGGTTTTTTTTGGGGGGGGGCAGAATCCAGGATTAAGAGATTCCTTAGGTGGGTGTGGAGGAATCTCATTATGTGAGTAGACCTTGGTCTCTGCTCACATACCCCACCTAGCACTTCACTGAGTCCTACCTTTAGCTATGTTCATTAAATTTGGTGAGTCCACTCTGAATAAAAATTAATTGAATACCACCCATGACCCCAGCACTGGAATAATTTAGTCTTTCAGCAAATTTGAGGATTTCTGTGACCTTTGTTTATAAAAGGGAGCAAGGCCAAGCCAGCCCCTATATTCCCAATGTTGAATGACTACCCCCTATGTCTAACCATTAAGGATGAATATTTGAAGAGAAACTCGTATGCGTAAGCAATGTCATGACATTGAAGTCACCTCAACAGAGCCACAGAGCCTAAGGAGCCAGTGATACTAACAGAGGAGGCACTAAGCCCCAGCTTGACCACTCAGCCAGAGACACCCCACAAACACTAAACCCCTGAATCTGGAGCCCCTGTTACCGCATCCCTTGCATTCCATGGAGCTGGTATGCCAATGCAGACAGTGTGCCCAGCATAAGCTCATTGGGAAATGACAGCTTTACACCTTCTTGATCCACACACATTACCAGGATTTATGTATTTTGCATGTATTCATGTAACCTGCTTGCTAGAGATAGGCAAATCTGTCCATTTTTGTTTCATCCAGTTTCTCATTTTTCCAGTTTTAAGTTCAGTTCTCTACATTTCTCCATCTATTTGCAGTTGTTGTTGTTTTTTTAAAAAAAGTCCTCATCATCATTTTAGTGTGTTTCTCCTAATAGACACATTTTTGTATGCAGTTTTGCCTCATATACACATTTTTGCAAACCAGGTTTTCCCAACACTATGCATTTTGCACACTACCACAGTAAATGCATTGTACACATTACTTGACCGGATTTGCAAAATCCAGAGAAGTGTGCATTTTGAAAGATGTGTGTGTTTCAGTTTCTACATTGTTTCAGAAAGTGTAAATTGTGTAGCGTTGCCTTTAACTGAGGACTGAACAAGATTTATCCCATATCCCTAGTGATTGCACAGGCATATGAGCAGCTGCTCATATAAAGCAACTCATCTTCAGACAGCCTCAAAATGCTCAGATCCACTCTTTACCTTTGAAGTGCATTTAACTCACATTTAAAGCACATGGTTCACCTTCCAATGGATCTATGGAACTGTATTTTATCTTTCAGAGAGCTACAATCGCTAGCACATTTAACGGCAGTTGCCAAGATTCTTTTGGAGAAGTCGTATGCTTGAAATGTGGGTTACATGTGCTTGAAATGTATAGTGTAGGTGGGACCTATGTAGCCTCACATGGTGTTTGATGATATCACTACGGACAAATGAAGCTGATAAATTCGACAGAACTCTCTTTATCGTATTCCTCTCAATGTGAATAGGTGAACACTTTCCCCTCCTTTTCTAACTCATTAGACATGGGAGGGGGTGCTTTTCACTACTGAATGTTTAATAGAAAGTGCTCCCCCTTTGCGTCAGTCCTAGAAAGTGGCTCATTAATTTGCTTCCCAACAGGTATAAGTGATTTTGTAAGGGGGAAAATCAGTTATTCTGTGTTTCTGTTCTGATTTCCACTAACACATTAAAAAAATATATAGTTGTCTTGGAAACAAGACTACCAAAAAGGCATAGAATAAAACTTTCTTACCTTTTGTTACCTGTAATACTTCATGTTGTGTCTTTTAGGAAATTCTATTTTGCATAATGTGGCTATCATTTCCCTCATTTTCTCTACATTGGGTTTGGTAGGCTTGTGTGGGGGATATCTGTGCAAAACACAGCTTAGGAAGATTACACTCAAAACAACAAATAAAGCAGAGTTTGGTTGCTTGTTCTAAAGGACAAAGAAAGGTGAACTACAATAACAGAAGGAGCAGACTTTGTCATTGCTCTACAGCTCAGTTTCATTGCTCCATTACTGCAACTGAAGAAATGTAGCATTTATTTTAATTTAGTGGTGCACTGTGTTGAATCTGTTATCACCATGGGCAATGGCAATGGCATTTGTCAAGTTAACTTACGCAAAATCTTCTGTGGGGAAGAATAATTGTATTCCAATGTGCTCATCTTCTGATCTCTTTCCCTTTTTTTTCTACAGAGTATCTGTAGTAAATTGACATGGACTAGTTCTCAGCCATTTTACCCAGTTGTTTTAATTTAGCTATATCTTCAGGCTAGGAGGGGTGGGCTTTCTTTTGCAGAAGTCAATTGATACACCACACAGGACAGCAGCCACCATTTTGTTGTCTACAGGAAGTCCTGTTATGTGGTGGTTCACTTTTGAATTTTGGAAACTCAAAACGTTGTGTGCCTTAATAATGTTCGGATCTAGCAAGGGAAACTCAAACTTTAAACTCTGAATATTGTAAATTCTACAAAGTGAATTCTACAAAGTTCACCTTCTGAGAATTCACCAGACACTTATATTTCAAGGTAATATTTGAAATCTTATGAGCTGGAAATGCTTTTTTAAAGAAAGAAATTTTAAGTTATCAGTAATATTCCATCTCAACATAAAATTCAGCAACTTTTCTTTAACTCAGAATATACAGAGACCTGTAACAAATATCATCAGGAACTTTTAAAAGGTGATGTTTTTATACTTCACAAAGTAGCCAATTATTGAGGTCAGAGATCTCAAATCATGAAAGATAAAACACAGAATATGGTAGAGGCATGAATACCATCCATAAAGCTGTGTGTAGACTTAGAATGAGTGATGGTTCTTAAAAACAACAACCACCCTAGTCAAACTCCAACATTTTTCCTAATAGTAGATTATGCTTTCTTGGAGGAGTATTGTTTATCTTACTTAGCAATTAAAATTAATGGAATCATTTAAATAGACGCATACTAATTATTATGCAACAAAAGCTCCAATCTACCTTCATGCTTCAAAGTGAAGATAAATACAACCGTGTGATGCAGTGAGATAGGAAACCCACATATCATCCAGTATGCATGCCAGCTGTGATTCAGCTGCAGGTAAGCTTCTTTCATGGCTGGCCTATTGCTTCAAAAGTATAAGCATTTTGCAGAATATTATCAAACCAAGTGTGGACCATGATTTGAAAATTGCAACTTTTTCTTAAGTTGAAAAATGTATTTATTATATATAGTAATTGTCCCTGGGTGATAACTGGCAATAGATATTCTTTGTCCCTTGACATGTTTCATCTTTGTTTTAGGCATCAGAGTTAAAAGTTACAGCAATTTTGATATATTATGTAGGCTTTCATTGTCCTGTGTCAGTGAGGAAAGCCATAATGGAAAGCCATGAACTTGGAAGGATTTGGTGCTATCTATTTGAATTCTGCTCCTAATGCAAGGTCCTCCTATCCAGTTTACCTCAATTATCCCTCTCGCTGCAGCCAACATGCACCGCATCCCAGTTAAGTATAATTGTTTAACTGACACTGAAATAGGGAATGCATATATACTGGTAGCATTTGGGAGTTTCTAGCACACTGGGAGACCTCTAAGTCTGCAGCTGGGTTGATAATTAACTGTTGACGTTCTCTGCTCTGTCACATACCTGACTTAGATCACATGAAAGAGATAGAATTGCACTCTATGCATATGTTAATCTGTGGGTCTCCATTTTGTGTGAGTCTTTGTTCTCATGCTCTGTGGCAGAAGGATGTGTAAACAGTGGCGTAGCGTGGGGGGTGCCAGGGGTGCGAGCCGCACCGGGCGCAACATTTGGGGGGGCGCAAGTCCAGAGGGAAGGAGGTAGAAGGCGGACGCCCTTGGGCGCCCCCAGCCGCGGGCGCGCTGCAGCCGTGCGCGGAGTTGGTGCTGCCACAGGATTCCCAGCGCCAACACGTTGCCCAGCAGGCCGGCCGCGAAGAGTAGCGAGCCCGGCAGCGCCGACTGGCCGCCCTCCAGGTGCCGGTTGGCGCGGCAGCGGTAAGCGCCGCCGCCGTCCATGGAGCCGGCGGCGGGCGAGAGCGTGCGCCTCGACCGGGCGGGCAGGGCGGGACGCGTGTGGGGCGGCGCGGCCGAACGAGCCGTGCCTATGAAGGGGCGCGGGGCGGGGAGGGTGGCCAGGAGGGTGGAGGGCCTCCCGCAGACGGGGCGGGGGCTAAGAGAAGGAAGTGCTGGCCTCGCCGGGAGGGCGGAGAAGGGGCCGTTTGTTCCCACGGGGAGCCAGGAAGGAAACGCGGCTGTCTGTGGGAAGGGGGCGGGCGGGAGCAAGCGAGAGGGATGGAGTCCTTTTCTAGACGGCAGGCGGCAAAGGGTCGAGGAAAGGAGAGGTGCTGGGGCTTAGGGTTGCCTGGCAAGGCACCTCCTCTGCCCCAGAAACCCTCACCTGCAGTGCCGAGAAGGTTGGGTACAGTGGTCCTGCCGAAAGGTAAGACCTGGTTTATAATCACTTAGTCCACACTGAAAAAGACTCATTATACTTAAGGCATGTGTGGTGAGACACAGCCAACCTCCTTACAACGCAGTCTGCTAGAGGCAGACTTTCAAATTTCAACGGCGCCCTGCGCAACACAACAAAAATTGGCACCCCCATCCACATCTCTCGACTTTCATTATAAGTCATTGTTGCAGCCCCCCTGCAGTGCCCTCTCACTAGTGTGATAACCAGTTGCGCGTCCCTTAATCCACCTCTGTCACTGTTCCATATTTCCATATTTGGACAGCGTTGGGACAGGGTGATAGTAGCGAGGTTGGGGTAGGGTGGTTGCACCAGTGGGAGCATCCAGTGGCGTAGCGTGGGGGGTGCAGGGGGGGCCGGCTGCACTGGGCGCAACATCTGGGGGTTAGGGTTAGGGGGCGCAAATCCACAGGTTAGGGGGCGCAAATTACTTGCCTTGCCCCGGGTGCTGACAACCCACGCTACGCCACTGTGTGTAAATGACCCTTACTCTAAGGAGCTCAACAGCCTGGGGCTGGAATGCAGGCTATTGGAGCCTAAAAATGAGGGGGGGGGCTATGTTTGTCAGCTCTGATTATAAATTATTTTATTTCTAAGAAGATGAACCTATGTCTTGGAAAGACATGACTTTTGGAATTATTTGGCTATATCTTTGGGTTTTTCTTATGTTTTGAAGAAACTTCTGCAAGTAAAGTTTTGAACAATACTTATGGGTCTGGACAATGTTTTATTCCAATAGGAGTAAGCTTTTATGCATCCAGTTGTTCCAAGCTATGCAATATTTATATCTGCAATAATCCCATGCAGAGGGTTAATGAATCCTCTGGAGCAACATTTCAGTGGACACAAGGGAGGAGAGGCTACGAAAGTCCCATTGCATGGGCAGAGTTCAACTGGCATAACTTTGGATCCAAGACTATAGTTAATAACATTATTTAAGGAAAAGTGTGTATTTTTAATCACCAAGTTTTCCTATCTCCAAAGAGAACTCCTTAAGGAAGCAAACCCCCTGCCCCCTTCTGCTGAAACGAGAAGAAAAATGCAGTCATAAATTTACTGAGAATACCATGTATTATCAAACAGTTTCTCTCAAGCTACCCTTTCTTAATGTTTTTTCATTCTGTTCTTAAAGCGCAAGTATGAAGGTGGATATAATTAAGCAAGACAGAAACTCAGCACGTTTTAGCAATCTCATTTGAGATTAAAGAGAAGACGGCAAACACATATGAGCTTATTTGCTGCTGCTAATAAAAGAGAAGACCATCTAATCCCTAACTCTTCACAACCCTAGCACAAAGCTTTTGATTATAATCAGACAATGTAACAGCAAGTAATAAAATGGGAGAAAGTAATAGGAAAACAAGAAATAAAAATTCTATTTTATCAGGAGATATTTGGCTGTCTTGATAGTGTAGAGTGCACACTGCCTGTGTTGTATCAATAAGATAAGGTCACTTTTGGAAACCACATTTGCTGCTATATCATATCATATAGATGTACGGTGAACCATTATCTGATGACACTTTTTTTTAGAGGGGGAAAATGAAGAACTTATTCCTGTTAGGAGTAACTCAATGCTTTACAACAGCAGCTCTGCAGAAAGCCAAGTAATTGCTACCACTTCTCTTCATTGCTTTAACTGATTCTCTTGATATGAATCAAAACCCTTCACTGTTCCTTGCACTTCTTATGCTGGAAGAACTGAAGTCCCGCCTTTTCCCCTACCCAGAATAGATTCCTTTTCATCAATTGAACTCTTGTGTGTCTTAAAACCGTATGTGGTGTGCATCTTGGGACCCCCAGTCAAATAAATTGGCTGAAGGAGCAAAGGTACAAGTAGCTATTGCAATTGTTCCAAGACTTTCTGCCCTACATTGAAGGAAATCTCTAATGACTTCATCCTGTGCTTGAATTACAGAGACCCAAGAGGCATTCTGCTCTAAGAGGCTATGCCCTAAGCTACCATTTTTTTTAGAAGATTCTGGGGTATAAGATGACTAAATTTCGGTGGGGGAAATCAAGGAATGGGACTTTCAGGGGTTCATGAATGTCACTCCCCTTTCCCCCATAATTCAAGCACTGCTCAGTTAATTTTAATTTTGATGGACTGACCTAGTTGTGTAGCAGTTTCTGTGGCTCCTGTGGTTTTCAGATTGCCTTCAGATTGCCATGTAACAGGTGCTCCCTCTCAAGCACTTTCCATTCATACCAGGGTAGCACAATGAACTGTATATGAGCTGGTAATAGTGCCCTGGTTAACACAACAACACAAGGACCTCTGATGTGTGTACATACAAAGAGGTTTCCCCTGCCCCTGACCTGCATGCAAAGCAGGGATCTTTTCCCATAAGAACTTAAAGTCCTGCTGGATCAGACCAATGACCCATCTAGTCCAACATCCCATTCTCCCAGTGGCCTACCAGATGTCTGTGGGAAGTCCAGAAACATGACCATACCCAAAAGCATTTCCCTCTCCTGCAGTGTCCAGCAGCTGGTAGTCAGAAGCATACTGACTCCGACTATGCTGGCAGAGCATAGCACACCTTCAAAGGCATGCATGTAGGTCAGCAGCTCTTGCAAGAAGAGCTCCTAGGCTGGGTTGGAAGAGCAGGAATTCAAGTGTCAATCAGAACTTTCAATTCCAGTGGCAGCTCACGATATAATCACTTTTATTCAGATCATGGTAGGACAAGAAAACTTACACTTTCCTTTGGATCAGTCCGTGCTCCTTGAGTTGCTTGTTTTCCATTTACTGCTATTTACCTTAAACAAGTGTGCATGTTAATTGCACTGATTGAATTAATGACATGTCTAGTTTGGCCTTTAAAGGCATATTGCATCTGCTGAAGCTTCCAATTAGCTACCATGGCTAAAAATCATTGATAAAGAGTCACAGAAAAGTCATTGATAGACTACATTCTTTTTTAAAAGCCACCTAAGTCGTTGATGTGGACTTAAGCACATCTTGTAGCAGCAAATTCCACACATACATTGCTTTGTCCCAGATGTATTGCTAATCAATTTAATTTGATGACTCTACACGTGACCTCAGGATGTTGTGTCAGGCCCTCTCAATCATCTTGAGAAGATGGCACCTCTGGCTAGGGCAATGTGTGGATGAGTATCTCTTAAACATAGCATTATATGGAATTCTGCAAAAACAAAAAAACCAAAAAACACTATTCTTTGTGAAGCAGTGGGATTTAAACAGCTTAGAAAACAAATGACTTTTTTTGTCCAATTTAAAATTAGGAAAGTAATTACCTGTGGAGCATTACAGCTCTTTCTGAGACCGCTTGCCAATATGCAAATATGGAAACTGATGGACGGAGATTGTTCTGTGCATATCAACTTTTGAACCTCTGACCTTTTATTTCCATTCTTTCAGTTCTTTATAACAAGGACAATGGTTAGAAACCGTAATAATCAGTGCATGGAGTAAGGCAATCTCATCAAGGCATTTTATGAAGCGCAGGATTATGTAACATCCAAGCATCATTAGATGCAGCTTGGAGTCATAGACATCAAAATGATCACTTGGAGAAAGAAAGCTTTAATTTAGTCCCACCAGATATAAACATTAACTCTGTGGTTAAACAAAGAAGATGATCCAAAGTAAAAGACTAAGGAAATCTGTAGGTGAAAATGACAACATGTGACGGTGGCTATCGATTTTAATACAACTGTTGTACAAATAATTAGATGATTTTTGCTATGTTCTTAAAGGCTTGGACAAAAGAATCCCTGTTGTCATAGCTCTGAAATAGCGATGTGAAATTGGAAAGAAATGGTTAGGCCTTAGTATCACACAATAATTGCACCCTCTACTCAAACATCTTCAAGCTTAAAACAAAATCTTCCTGTTAAGGATCACTATGAGTTTATTTTTCCCCCTTGCATTTCTCCTTGAAGAAGGCTTTCAAAAATAAAACAAAAGAGAATAATTTTTGCAATGTAGTCTATGTGAGGCTCTGTGAGATAGTATGGAAACTGCAGCTAGTGCAGAACACAATATCCTGGGTTGTGAGCACTATTGCTGTTCAGAACCGCAATAAACTCCACTCTTGTGTGAACTGCAGTGTATGTAATCAAGATTAACACAGGTTCCAAGTTAGGGGAAATCTGTCCATGTTAGTTTCTAATTTTTCCAATCTTACATTCAGTTCTCTACCATTTCCACATCAGTTTGTGAATTTAAAAAACGAATGAAAATTCAACAGCAAATTTCTCCCAATATATACAAGGGTCCCAAGTGATGTCTGTGGAGCACCAGTAGTTCATGAACTTTATTCAAGTGGTCCACTGGGGTGACTCTGCAAAGTGGCGTAGCTGTGTGTGTGTTGTGTGAACAACAACAGGTGCAGCAACTGGTCTGTTTGAACTCAGCAGTCCACCTGGAAGGTGAGTGAGATGGTACATAAATGATGAGGAGAGAAGGCCCTGATATCATCAGAAGAATGAAGCCTGGGTTGGTAGCATGAGATGGGTGTTCTCAAACATCCAAATGAAAGTTTGAAAGGAAAAACAGATCCATGCAGAAATGTCATGCCAACCTTGCTTATCTTGTAATCCATAAAGTTGTGACCTGCTTTCACTCACACTGTTTTGGTCTTTGTCAACTTCATCTTTGGAGCAGCCTAATGGCTGCCCCTCAAATGGGAGACAATCATCCATTTAGACAAAGGAGTTGCAATAAATTGTATGTAAATATCCAGAAAGAATTCTTCTTTCTCAAAATTGGTACCATTAACTTGGGGTGTTCATATTTGCTTGAGTGGTAAAAGTTTAAAGGCCAGGACAGAATGTTCCTTTGCCACACAATGCAACACTGAGAGCTCATAACCCCATTTCTAATGCTAATCTTGTGTTCGCAGTTCAGAAGAATCATTGTGTCTTTGCAGTTCAGAGCAAATTGCAATTGCAAACTATTCTCTGGATTACATACTTTACTTCTACAAATGGTAAGGTATCATTTACATTTCCTACTATCTTAAAACTTCATGAACTTCATACTTTGAGGAAATGGAGAGCAACACCCCACCCATACTTGCATTGATCAGTCACCGACAAGGAATTTAGAACATTGATGAGTGCAGAATTGAACTTACTTTATCTTTGTAAGGTGGATATGGGTGTTTTTATTTGCATTAAACATTTATTGGGCATTCTGTAACCTCTCAACTGCTTTGGTTTTCTGAAAGCCTCATGGGTGGAGTTACTTCATGACGTATTCTCCTGAAGCACAGTTAAGATGAGGATGCAATTGCCTACTGAATACATGAGATCAGACCACTAACTTACTTTCTTTTTAAAGGAAATCATTGCTTTTACTTTTAAAAAGAAATATTACAAACTGTTTTTTAAGAGTAAGAAGACCTCACTTTCATAAACTGAAACAACTTCTAGGCAGTCATTAGGCAGCCTCTCCACATTCTTGTGTTTACAAGAAAACCCAGCTGAGGACACACTAGCAGTCAACAAGGTGGGCTGGCTCTGCTCACCTGGCTCAGCCAATCTAGTGCTCCTGCATATGTTAGCACCTCACCATTCCTTCTCTTCTCCCCCACTCCATCCCAGGATGCAGCAGTGACCTGGGAAGATGAGCACACCTGCCCCACACCATTGCCTGCAGGTGCAAGGGTATCATGGGATTTCCAGAAATAAGGGCATATTCAGAAGGTTGCAATATACAGACCACCATAAATATGATTTGTAGAATGAAAGAAATGATGCTCTTGATTCAAATAGCCATTGGTCACCTTGGATAGCCTGAAACTGACCCAAATGGAATGGGATTACAGCCAGTTTATGTACTTTTTAGCCACTTAAACTGTCTAGCGTGTTTCATTTCAGTGAGTTCTCTAAATTCCTGGCATATTTCTGCATCTTGCTAAACATTTTCTCTGTTGGTTCAGATGACAGCTGATATATAAACAGTGGGAAACTACTGAACCTTTTGTTTTCCTCTTTTTATTACCATATAAAACATAGCAAGTATGTGGACAGATTTGAACAACTATTCCTAATGTATGAGGTGATTGATTTTCCTTACAAGCCTCACTGGGCAGTGTTGCACACAAACTATTTTACCTGAAATATTTCTACTTCTTTGCTTTACAAATATATGCCCTAGGTGTTCAACAGAATATTTGGGGGTTAGTCACACATTCTCAGTAAAATAAATAACACTATGCGACATTCACACAATGCAACAAGTAATATAAGAGAACTCAGGATACCTGACATTTCCCCCCCAAACCAGTAGAAGAAAATCATACCACAGCAACTAGGATAAAATATTGTTTGTATTGGAAGTGTGGTTTAATCTCATGTGCTTTGAAGAATATCATACATTATAAATTATGTCATATTGCCTATTTCTACATGCATCTAAAACAAAACAAAAAAATAGATTAATTCAAAATGTATTCCTGTTTAGTGGAGGTTCTTACTTAGATTTTCAGATAACGTGGTTCAAACTATTTTCAGTTCTAAATGTAATGTTACGTGGGCTTGGTTTGAAGGTCACAATTCCAGCTGCAAAACAATTTGCTTTGTTTCCCTGTTTATGCTTTCACATTGATATGTATGTAAATTTCCATCTGGCTAAGGTGTAAATCACTCCCAGCCAGTATGGATAACGGTCAGGGATGACGAGAGTTGTAATCCATAACATCTGGAGGATACCACGTTGACTACCCATAGTCTACATAGCTTAACTGGAAGTCTGGCATTGGTTTAACTGTAGTTAATGCTAAAACCAAGAACACCTGATAGCCTAGAAACAGCATCATTTAAAAAAACAAACACACACACACTAAAAACAAAAACAAACCCTGCAATGATTACAAACTGAGCTGTGCGGTCAGAGGCATAGGCACCAACGCCTTAGGGCTGAGGCATCTTTGCTCCCCTCAATATTGTTTAGCAGGGGACTCACCCCTCAATATTGAGGGGATGGAGGAGGCCAAGTGCCAAATGGAGCATGGAGCTGGACTAGGCCCAGTTTGGCCAGCTTCTTATTGTGGAGGGTGGAGTGGAGCTGCACCTTCTTCCCTACAATGCGAGCCAAGCCAGGGATGCCACCATTCCCACTGCTCACGCTGCCTCTGCCTCCACCACTACCACTGTGGGGCTCTTAGGAGCACCAGCTGCAGCAAGCAAAGTTCAAGTGAATCCACAAGCGGCCAACCCTTCAGTGTCCATGGAGCCCTGCTGCAGAACTCCGTTGAGTGTCATCTCAGTTCCCTGGAAGCCATTTGTCAAAATGACAAATTCCTCCCTTTTCTTCGAATATCAAGAATACAATTTGTGTGTTTTATATAGTTTCCACAGTCATCACAGTGTTGCCCCAACTGGGGCTTTGCTGACTACATTGTCATCTTTGACTTTCTGAGGAGATATCAGATATGACGCAAGATTGGCTCTACAACAAACCAGAAGGCTCCGCTTTGGGATAAATAATGCCCATTACTATCGATGGTTGCCTACTTTTTACCTTTCCCTTACTTTTTATGGTCACAGTTACAACTGTAGTGATGTTTGCTTACTCATCAGCCAGATAGAACAACAACAACAGACAACAAGAAAAAAAAATATTTCTGCTCTTTTAGCTACTAGGTCGAGGTCTCTCACTTAATAGTTGAATCTGAACTAACGAAAAGCTTACTGTGTGAGCAACTGAAGCAATGTGTGTCAACAAGACAGAAATCCTGATAATGTTGTAAGGACATGTGCAAAACGTATTGCTTGGGTCATGGAGTTAATGAAGGGCTAGAGCCTTAATAGGTAAAGAAATGATGAATAATCACTCTCGGAAGCACAAGTGAGCCAGCAAATGGAGTATTGCAAATGTGGAATGCCGTATTTATCCTCAAGTTCTCTTTCCCCCTGCCACTGAGTTCCTTATGCTTTTGAGATGCTGAGTGATGCACTTTGTTTGCTAATCTTTTCTTCTCATTTCTGTTTAATCACTCTTAATTGGTAAATGTTAGATTTGACAGAACAAGGCTTTCATCAGCACAGAAGAAAGCTGTGGGGATTAGTATAGGGAATAAACACACATCTCTGCTCTTCATGCTGCAAAGAATAGTCATAGAAAGCTTTGTTGACTTGCTTCCAAACTAGGTTGTAGGTTATTTATTTTCAACTATTTATAGCAGTAGCAATCATGTTAGCCTGCTTTTCAACATATGATCCCAGAGTGGAGTAAGCTACAAATCAAAACACTGAATGCAACTCACATACCATTTATAAAGTACAGGCTTTAATTCCTGGAAGATCTGCCCCCTGCTTTCCTTGTGTTTTCCCACCTGGTCAGGGAGGATGAGATCCTGACTGGATGCAAGCTACAAAAGCTGAGACTGCTGAACAGACCCTTGGGCTGGGGTATTGTTTAGGGGTTTTTGCTGCTGTTGTTCCTGTTATTGAGATTATTTTTTGCATTTTAATTTATATAAATCCTAAAATATAAAAAATAATTTTGTTGTGTACTTTTTGATGTGTTATTTATTGTTTATGACTACTTTTCTAATTATGCAAATCGTTTGCATGTTGCAAAGCCACCTTGAGCATGGCTTTGACTATTGAAAGCAGAATACAAATAAAATGAGGAAGAGGAGGAAAATATTAGTCTACTTAAAAAAAACACACACACACACACACCACAAACTGCAGAATGAGCTCCTTACTTTGCAGTCACAGTACTAATATTAATATCCTACCACTGCTGGTGGTCCATCAAGACCTCCTGCCCAGTCTGATTAAAAAGAGAATATAACTTGCCTACATACACAGAGAGAATGACC
The DNA here is from genome assembly GCF_965153285.1 of Podarcis tiliguerta. Taxonomy (NCBI): domain Eukaryota; kingdom Metazoa; phylum Chordata; class Lepidosauria; order Squamata; family Lacertidae; genus Podarcis; species Podarcis tiliguerta. Next base: position 46,663,425 of record NC_139537.1, on the reverse strand, counting down.
ACCCCTTCACCCACTTAAAGCTACATTTTGCTATGAGTGAGAAGCTCTTACAAGTGCCAAAGATGTCTTCTCTCTGAAGCAAATATCAGTTGAGGAAGGTGTGGAGGGGAAAGGGTAAAGTTTGTGCAGTGTCCCTGTGCTGGTCCAGAGGGGAGGTTACCGTGGGGCGAGGTCCAGGACCTGAGTCGAGTGTCGGCAGACAGTCCTCCACGGGCGAAGCAGGGTCCACAGTGAGGAGCCGGGCAAGGACAGGAACTCTGGGGGAACCGGACTGGGTGCTGGCCGAAACAGCTCTTCAACGACGTTGCTCCCACAACCTGGGACCCTGCTGACTGGCCTTTATCTTCTCTGAGGCCAGGGGCGGCCCCGGCCCCCAGGAGACCCGCCTCTCCTGGCCTTAAGGTGAGCACTCCTCCTGGGAGAAACCAGTTCCCTCTGCCTCTCTGCCCTGAGCCTCTGCAGTTCAGGAGAGGCTGAAGGGTTACTGGACCCAGGGGGAGACTCACCTGTAGGCACTGAGTCCTCAACCACCTCCGGAGCCAGACTGGATTCACCTGGTGCCTGCTCCTGAGGATCCGGCACAGGTGCAGGTGCTTCAGAATGAAGGCCCTGCCCCAGTTCAGCCGGCCCTGGAGGCAGGGACTCCTGTGCCTGCTGGGATTCCTCCGGTTCAGCCTCTGAATCGGATTCCCAGGCCATCACAGTCCCACACACCGTAGTTCTGGTCCTAATGCTTCTTGTAGCTAGTTCTGCCTGATGAACAGTGCAATCCAAACCATGCCAACTCAGAAGTCCTTTTGAGTTCATTGGGTCTTACACACAAGTGGGGTTAGGAATGCAATCTTAGACTGGAAAACAGTACAGTCACAAAGGGTTAATGAGTCCTCTACTCACCTACCTTGCAGGCGGCTTCTTTAAAGTTAAAACCAAAACCTCAGAATCTCCCATGGATCTCCCATGGATCTCCCACGTACCACCTAATTTGGCCCTTAGGTGTGGAGAACCACAAATGCAGACCCTCAAAGTGTCCGTTTTCCCAGGATGTCCCTGATTAAAAGAAGCCATCCCGGTTTCTGATTTGATCCCAGAATGTCCCACTTTTCCTTAGGATGTCCCTATTTTCATTGGAGAAATGTTGGAGGGTATGGAGTTATCCAACCCCTGAGCTGTCTGAAGGCAATCCTGTATAGGGAAGGTTTTCAAAAAATGTGTAATGTTTTATTATGTTTTTATATATGTTGAAAGCTGCCTAGAGTGACTGGGGCAACCCAATGAAATGTGTGGGGTATAAAAAGTAAAATTATCATTATGGAATGGGACATCCCTATTTTCATCAGAGAAATGTTGGTGGGTATGCAAATGGTGTTCACTTGTATCAGATCCATGTATATGCATTGAGCTATTTATTGTAGGTGGTTATCTTTGCTTCATCCCATTCATTAGAAATACGAGAGGGAAAAAATGCATTAATTCCTTTGCAACATACCACAAGATTCATATTAATTTCTAATAACAAATAAAAATGAAAACTCTATTATTTATTTGTATTGATTTCTATTCAGGCTGATTAGTTACTAGATCTAGTTAAATTTATACAGTATTTATTATGTGGTTTATGTGATTAGTTTTGTTCTCATTTCATTAAATAATTCATTTGTATTAGTCAGCTACAACTTGGGGGAAAGTTGCCAAAAATATTAATCAGAAACCATTATTTGATGAAAACAATCACACCCTGGGCTGAAACTGTGGAATAAACAGTTCTGAGGCCATATATTCCAGCATTTATTAGTTGCATTCATATTTTCATTACACCAAGCAGTAATATTAATTTCAATAGTCTTCCTCAAAGTGGTAAAATAAATCTTTTGCAGAAGTATTTGCAAGCTTGGGGACTTCATCAAGCTCTTTTTCTTCCAAGATTTGGCTTTAAAATAAACTAGCTCTGTACTTTTATCACTAAACTAATTAGCTGTGATGCTTGGGAATATACAGAAAATGGAAGGGAAATTAATTCGGCAAATAAAGATATAAGTATATATCCTTGTTGCTCATTTTTTATTTAAACCACCCCCACAACTATTATTTTTAAAATCATATGGTCCTTGGGGGGTGGGGGAGTAATCTTCCTATCCATGGTCAAAGAGAAATCATTTACTTTAGAGAGGGAAATCTGATGTCAGATACCTGCTTCTCAATACTAAAGCAATATCAGCATTCTTATGTCAGTAAGGTCTAAAGTGGGCTGAATAGGGAAAAGGCACAGATCTGAAGAGTTTAATGTCTTTCTGCTCTCTCAACATGTTCCTAGACCCAATATAAATCAGTTCCTATGATTTTGCTCTCATTGTTCCGTGTGTGTGTGTGTGTGTGTGTGTGAGAGAGAGAGAGAGAGAGAGAGAGAGACATAAAAGGGATTGACAAGTGGTTATTCAGTGAATCCATGTACAGCTTGCTCATTGGCACATCTGCAACATGCCTAAGTGTGTATGCTTGTGTGTGCATCTATTCTTCCTCATCAATAGTATATTCAGGAGGAGGAGCCTGAATGTCCAAAAGAGGGTTTCTATATGTACCTGCAGCTGTTTTACCATGGTTAACTTTAAATACCAATGCAGGGTTTTTTGGATGCTCTTAAAGATCTTGGCAAGACACAGTGGAACAGAAAGCCTCTATGTTAGGGGCTGGGACTTGTGGCCCTCCAGTTGTTGTGAGACCTCAACTCTATAAGAATGTAAGAAGAGTCATTGGCTGGATTAGGCCAATGTCCATCTGGCCTAGCATCCTGCTTTCACTGTAGCGTGGGAATGATGAAAGTTGGACTCCAACATCTGTAAAACCACAGATGTTTCTCACCCCTGATCTATGGTATGTAAATCCCAAGACCTTTGGAGATCTGTAGGCCAAAGCATGGGTTTTCAAGTGTGCCTGGAAGACAACAGAGAACTCGTTATTTCATAGGGTTTTGCTGAATTTTCATGAGATTCTTTTTTCATCATGAAAGCTTACATTTTGGGTAATGTGCATGCAAAGTTTTCTTCAAAGATAAAACCCCCAGGAGGGAGGGCAAAAATGCCTTTTGCTAAAAAACTGTGTTCTTGTTCTCCTTTGCCAAAGAAACAGTAATTTTAAAGGAGGCAGTTGGCCACATTATGCACAGCATAATTTTTGCTGCCTCATTTGCCTAGATAGAGGGGAAATCGCACTGCACAGAATGCAGTAATTTTGTCCTTTAAAGTGGCTGATTTTGAAAGAACGGAACATTGTTGCCACAAAGGAAGGAAACATTGTGTGCTCCTGAAGGGTCACCGGAATGGATGCCTCTTTCCCAGGGCCAAGCTGTTTTGTGAAAAGCTTCGTTAAAAGCTCAGCCCTCGTATTTGGCTACTATGGTTGCTGTTGTGCCCAACTCCATCTGCCCTCATTCATGTGATCCTTCTCTCTGCCTGTCTCTCTCCCTACCCCTCGCTCTCCTTTTGTTGATTTTGAATTTGACTGTATCAAAAAGTAATTGAGTACAGGCAAGACCATTTTCCATCTGGTTAGTGTTTGAGAGGGTATATTTAGTATGTTTTATGCCACCATTCCCTATTTCACCATGAGCGGCATGTATTGTTATGGATGCTGGCCTAACTTGCCAGCCTGACCATACCTTCTGTCAGGCAAATTGGTTGGCTAATGGCCCAGAATGGTTAGTCAGTGTTTTCCCAGTAGTCAAGAAATAGCTGGGTCTTCCTTGGCTGTTCTATGGATTCAGGCAGACTTGTTGTATGTTCCAACATACATTCCAAAATCTGCATTAATGAGCAGATTTTCCCAAGGAAAGCAGCAGGGGGAGGGGGCAGAAATATGCGCAAGCATAGAACTTTAAACCTCAGGTGTGTTCCTAGAAAGTGCAGTGCAAAAGGTAACTGTGGATGAACCCTAATGGGAAGAACTCAAAAGAGCTAGGACATTTGTACAGTAGTACCTCAGGTTACAGACGCTGCAGGTTACAGACTCAGCTGACCTAGAAGTAGTACCTCGGGGTAAGAATTTTGCTTCAGGATGAGAACAGAAATTGTGCTTTGGCGGCGCGGTGGCAGCAGGAAGCCCCATTCGTTAAAGTGGTACCTCAGGTTAAGAACAGATCTCCAGAACAAATTAAATTCTTAACCCGAGGTACCACTGTATAACCTATTCCACGCTAGCTAGGAACAATGTAATTCAGGTCTCTCCTCATGTAAAAAAAAAAATGAAGAAATTTCAGTTACAGAAGGCATTTTTTATGTGTTTTGCCTAGCCTTTCTTGGGAATATGATGCAGAGCAGTAGATATGCTCCTTTTAGTAGTGCTTTGGCTTCATCTGTGGTCAGTTTATACCAGTAGCTGCTGGTGTGGCAATTGTAGGGGGTGGGTTCTGCTTCTCTCCTGGCTTCCCAGCACAGCAGGTCACTGGTGCTTAGCAAGGGGGACAAGGGCAAGGCAGCAGGAGTTTGATATTTTGTGGTTGCTCCAGCAGGGCCAATCCAATACACCTGACACAGTGTCCTCACTGTGCATGCACAATTCTAAGGACCTGCTGCCTTGCCGTCCCTTCACTCTTGGTAAGCATCATTGACCCACTGAGTTGGGAACCTGGAGGAGCAACAGAGCCCCATCCACACTGCCTCACTAGCCACTACTGGCCAGGCACTCCTGTCTTCCACGGCCTCCTGCAGTTTGGTCAAACTCATGGTGGTAGCTTCGAGAACACTGCCCACTACAGGCTTAAAGGTAAAGGTAAAGGTACCCCTGCCCATTCAGGCCAGTCTTGACAGACTCTAGGGTTGTGCGCCCATCTCACTCAAGAGGCCGGGGGCCAGCGCTGTCCGGAGACACTTCCGGGTCACGTGGCCAGCGTGACATCGCTGCTCTGGCGAGCCAGAGCCGCACACGGAAACACCATTTACCTTCCCACTAGTAAGCGGTCCCTATTTATCTACTTGCACCCGGGAGTGCTTTCAAACTGCTAGATTGGCAGGCGCTGGGACCGAACAACGGGAGCGCACCCCGCCGCGGGGATTTGAATCGCCGACCTTTCGATCGGCAAGCCCTAGGCGCTGAGGCTTTTACCCACAGCGCCACCCGCGTCCCTTTTGCCACTACAGGCTTATACAGTTATAAATAAACCCCAATACTGTATTACGTAAGCAAAGCACAATGTTTCCAGGAATGGGGGAGTTATTCAATTCCAAAAGCATTCAAAGTCAAACCTAATTCACACTTTCTAAAACAATACATGAACTGAAACACAGGGAACCTTCAAAATGTGCACTTAACTACATTTTACAAGGCGGTTATACAGCCAAGTAATGTATACAAAAAAAAAGGCATTCTAGGGTATGGTGTGCATAAATATGCATATATTACTGAAAACAGCAGTAGGGGAAACTTTATGCAAAAAAATTGTATATTTGGCAAAATTCCAGGCAAAAAAATCTGTATATTAGGAGCATTTTGCACTAAAATACTGATGGAGTTTTATGACAGCTTCTTTAAAAAAAAATAAAAAATCATGAACTGATGTGGAAATTTGAATAACTAAACTAAGACTGGTAAGATAAGAAACTGAGAGAGACCAAAATTAACTGATTCACTCCTCTCTAGTTTTCAGAGATTGGTTCTTCCCAAGATAAACAAGTGCTGCTCCTAGAACTTCTCATTCCTTAGATAATTAAGGAACATACATAGCAATGTCTGGACAACAGACAGAATTTGTGCCAATCACCTAAAAGACCTACTACTTCCTTTCCAACGAAGAGCTTTTATGGTAGCAAGACTAAATGCTTTCCCCTTCCCAGTGACCACAGGTAGATACTTGCAAATTCCTTATCAATCTCACCTGTTTGCCTGTAATCAGAGAGTACCAGATTCACTGGACCATATTCTTTTGGACTGCCCTTTGCACAGCAGACTCTGCAAACAGATGCTGAGCAAGATGTTGGACCTGCGCCCCATGGCTCCAAGAGAAAGCCAAATGAGGTTCCTCCTAGTGGATAGGGACAAGGACGTTACTGCCCCAGTGGCGTCCTTTTTAATCTCCATCTTAGCCGAAAGGGTTCTTAATTATTCATCCCTCTAGGGAACAGACAAGATGAAGCAGAACAATCAAGTACCTTGTGATCCTCAACAGCCTAACTCCTGTCCCTTTTAAATTTATCCTAGTGTTTTGATATGCTTTAACTCATAATGCTAATAAAGGTATTTGTATTTGTTTGTACATCTCACTCTGATAGTTTGAATCCAGTTTATCTGTAGATAGCCGGTTATAGCACACATTTACTCTAATGTGTTCTGTTTTTGTGCATTACTTATTTTTCACAAGCAATATTTAGAGGCAACCCCTTTCTGTTGGGCTTCTCTTCCTTTCAAACAAACTCTGGCTCTGGTGGAGATGGATGTCAAAGACATGCTACTGGCCTTAACTTTTCTCAAATGTTGAGAAAATGAGTGCTAGCAGATAATGATGGGAGGAAAGGGGAAGAGATTTAACCATCTGCCTCTTCTGACATAATGTTGTTGAAGAATGGAGGTGCCTGGTGGAGTGAAAAATAGGCCTATTGTGCCCATCCTACATCTTTAGGATTAGCCCAAACCTCTGGCTTTTGGAAAGTAGATAAACACTAGGATTTTTAGAACAGCTATTCAATAAAATAAAATGCATTATACTATATTCTCAGAACTTATTTTTGGAAAAGAAAAGAAAAAAAACTATACATGAGGGAGTGAACAATCTTCAGACTACATATTAGAGAATACTGGATGGAGGCTATAATATACTGTAGTATAAGAGAAAGAACCCCCTTAGATAAAGCTGAAAAGGGGGGAAATCGTTTTAGGATATTCATGTCCCCCAGGGAGCAGAAACCATTGACCAATTCTTTTCCAGAGACTTTTTTTATTTCAGCAATATTTGAAAAACCTTCTGAACTTGGAATAACCCAGAGGGTATTCTTCTCTGCTACACTTTTAAAACACAATCCACAGGCTTTGGTTATTAAAGCACTAAGATTCCCCCATGTAGAACAAATAATAAAAGCTGTCAGAGAAATACCTTGGCAGTATTATAGAAATGTGACATTTCCTCCCATGAAACACAGTTGACCAAGAATGAAAGAAATAAACACAAAACTGATCCTAGTGGAAAAATACTAATAGATACAGCAAGAAGAATTTAATATAATACAGTGGACGCTCAGGTGTGAACGTTATTCGTGCGGGAAGCACATTCGCAACCCACAGGGTTCACAACCCGCACCGCTGCATCTGCACACGCGTGGGTCGCGATTCGGTGCTTCTGCGGACGCATAAGCGCCAAAACCTAGAAGTAACCCGTTCCAGTACTTCCGGGTTCGGCGCAGTGTGCAATCTGAAATCGTGCAACCCAAAGCGTCTGTTTTAACAAGCTTTATTTCTTAGTTATGGCAATGGTGGCCAATGTGGTGTCCCTTAGATGTTGATGGATTTCAACTCCTGTCATTATGCCATTTTCAGTCCAGTATCACCTGAAGGTCAGCATGTTGGCTACCCGCAATTTGAAACATAGGAATTCTGCATCAGAAAGTAGGGCTGTGCACTGGCTCTGGCAAAATGCCAGCTCCTGGACCACATCAGGATATCACTAGGGTGGATTGAGATAGCCCCAGATAGCTCTGGGTCTGGATTCAGTTTGGGCCACCTGGAATAATCTGGGACAGTTGAAAGGAGTAGAGAAATTGGATGGCCCTTCTCTGCAGCAGCAGAATGGGTGGAGGGGGAAATGATTTTGCACCCGGCCTTCTGCAGAGAGAAGGCAGCAGGTTTCTGCCTTGCTCATAAAAGTGAGCAAAAGACAAGACAGCAGCACATACTTTCATGAACTAACCAGTTGGAAGCATCATTTTCTTATTTCCATTTTGCATACTTTACAGTAAAAACCTGACATTTGGCAAATGTTGACCTTTACTGGTAATTTTAAGCAACCAGGATGAAATGCCTTTTATTGGTAAATAAAGGAAATGTGAATAACAATTAGACATTTATCAGATTTACGTACTCAATTAGCCTTGCAATTTTGAATTAAATGCCAGTTATAATTGTGCCACACAGCTTGTTTGGGATATTTATAGCCAAGTCAGAGTAAATGATAGAAATACTGTAAACTGGTCATTTTTCCAGAAACACTCATTTATCCCTGAAATTTATCAGTCAGTGGTCCTGTGTATACTAACAAGCAACATGGAACTCCTGTCTTTGACATTGCACCCATTACTCCAGCAATCTTTTTCTAGAAATCTGTCTGTTCTAGAAATCTTGCACGGTAATCCTTTGCATGTTTACTCAGAATTAAATCCCCTTGAATTCTATGCAGTTTACTCCCAGGTTAATGTGTGCATGATTACGGCCCCAATTATTAATCTTTCTAGGTTGTGCAGTGGTACCTCTGGTTATGAACTTCATTCGTTCCGGAGGTCCGTTCTTAACCTGAAAATGTTCCTAACCTGAGGTACCTTTTTAGCTAATGGGGCCTCCTGCTGCCACCACGCAATTTCTGTTTTCATCCTGAGGTTAAGTTCTTAACCGAGGTACTACTTCCGGCTTAGCGGAGTCTGTAACCCAAAGTGTTTGTAATCCAAGGTGTTTGTAACCCGAGGTACCACTGTATTTTTAAAAATGGAACCTTCATTATTATAAAGTGGGGTAGAGAAACTGTGGCGCAACAGATATTGCTGAACTGCCACTTCCATCAGCCCCAGCAAGCATGGTCAATGGCAATAATAATGATGATGGGATGCAAGGATGATAGGAGTTGTAGTTTAGGAACATTTGGAACATTCCCCACCTCTGTTATAAAGGATGCAGCTATCCACTGAGCCTTTCACATGCCCATGCAGCACCAACCCACCTATGAGGCAAGGCAAGGTGACTGTCTCAAATGGCAGGATCCACAGGGAAAGCAAGAATCAACATGTCTTTGTATATATGGGACTTTTTCATGTGCTCCAGCAGTCCTTCTTTTTCCTGCTTCCAGTGTGTGTCCAGAAGATGCATAAATTTAGCTGGCACGTAGGTCAGAATCTAGTCATCTTTTTTAGTGTTAGAGCATCATTTTATAAATCTATAAAACACACACACTCAGTGGTTTCCTAAGCAATGCAATAAATGGTTTGTGGTCTGATTCCAAAGCCAGTTTCTGGCCATAAATGTATTGATTAAATCATTCATGCTCAGGTAATATTTCCAACATCTCCTTCTCAATTTGTGCATATCTGGTTTCTGCATCTGACAGTGATTTGGATGCAAGTGCTATTGGCTGCCAACAGTCATAATATTTCTGTAAAATCACTCTACCTAGCTCAAATAGTGTTGAAATTTTATAGACCTTTCCGGAGTATATAGTCATTTAATATTGGGTCCCATATCCCATTTTCTTCCCTGAGGTTGTCCATCATTGCTTCCATTCTGCATCCCAGCTCATTCTTTCATGCTCAGAAACTGTCCACAGAGGAAATGGAGAAAATACATTTCCCATTATAACCCACCCTTACTCTGAAATCTACCTTTAACTAGTCATGTGCCAATATTGCCATTTAGCCTGTATTCTTATAGCCATGTCCCTGAAAGTAAGCCCTGCTGAGTAGATAGTTGTCCCAATTTTCCAGGGACAGTCCTGGAATTACGAAAGCCATCCTGGCTTTTGGTTTGATCCCAGAATGTCCCTATTTCCCCTGCCAGTGCTGCCACCATTGAGCTTGGGGTGGAGGATGAGGTATCACTTGTACCAAGTGGGGGCAGCGGTGAGGGAGTATCCCATGGCCTCTGTATGGCCTCTCCATGGCTGCTGCTTCCAGCTTCCCCCCTTGGGCAGCTCATAGCTGTTGCTGGACAGTAGAGGAGAGGCTGCCCCCATAAAGGCCCAGCTCCACATGACACACAAGCTCTGAGAGGCAGGCAGAAGGCAGGGCTGCCCTGGGAGCAAAGGAAGGGGGAGCACAGCAGAGCGCAATGAGTCTTTGTGCATCTGCACCTCATCTTGCCCCTTTTTAAAATTTATTTATTGCTGTGTGTTCTTGCTTTTGTAAATCTATCAAAGAATAAAATAAAGATCAGATCAAGGGGTTTTCTCAGAATGGTGGAAGGTGTGCTGTGTCCTGTTGGTGTAAGGTAAAGGCAAAGGTAAAGGTAAATGACCCCTAGATGGTTAAGTCCAGTGAAAGGCGACTATGGGGTGTGGCGCTCATCTCGCTTCAGGCCGAGGGAGCCGGCGTTTGTCCACAGACAGGTTTCTGAGTCATGTGGCCACGACTCGCTTCTGCTGTAATGGGAAACCATGATATGTGCCAGAGTGCACAGAGATGCCATCTACTTTTCCACCACAGCGGTACCTCTTTATGTACTTTCTCTAGTGGTGGTACCTGCCTTTCTTTTGATAGGAAATGCTCTGTGTGTGGAGGGACAAAATGGGTGTGTGTGTCGAGGAGGGTCAGTTGGGGAGAGTCAGAGGAATGCTGAAGGGCATGGATACATACAGGATCACATTGTAAAATATCTCCCTTAGTACAGTTAACCTCATATTTATTCATGCCACCAACAATTTGGGATACAATTCTAGTTAGCTGCAGCAGCATTTAAGGCTTGCCAAATCTTGTGTTCATATTTATTTGGGGTTGAGTTCCACATTATGTCTAAACCGACTGCACGTCTCATGTGATGTTGTGGTTACATTTTTAGTATTAAGATTATGCCAAGGATTAGACAATCTCTACTGTACAAACAGAGCCTTAGCTGCATTTTTAAAAATGTTGTTCTGGGCATGTGCCTTAAAATCCCCTTTGCCTCTTTTTTTCAGGATGCTGCTCTGGAGCAATTCATTAATGAATGACACCATGTATAGCAACTATTTAAAATGTGCTCTGTATGCATGTGCAGTATTTGTGCAGGCTGATCATGTTTATTCAGAAGTGTGTTCCACTGATTGGAGTGGGATTTATTCTCACTCAGTAAGTAAGTGTGCATGAGAATGCAATAAGATGCATTAGTATAGGATAAAAATCCTTGGGATTGGTAGGTTCTGGGAGTCAGGGGCATGGAAACCAGCTAAGACATGGAACACTGAGTTAGACAAACCTCTAGTACCCATATACCAAATTAAATTATACATTCCTTTTCTCTGTCTTGTGAGAAGCCCTAGACAAATGGTTAATCAGTCAAAAGAAGAGAATGAACAGTGTTATGTTCAAGGTGAGAAATAAAAAGCAAGCAATAGTGGTTGTATCCTACAGATAACCACTCACTAAGTCTCCAAGTTTCAATCCCAAAATGGCACAACAACTTTAGCAGAAGAACCAAAAAGTTTAGTAGGGGAACCCACTAAGGTGAATAACCTAAAGTTGAGCATACTTTGTGCTCTCCTGAATGACGATGGAGTGCTGGGGAAAAAACTGGGGGGTGGGGAGCCTTGTGGAAAGGATGGAATAGAATATCCTGGGGAGGGTCCTGGTTGGCTGACTGACATGTTGAATAGGTGCACTCCAGGCACCATTTATACTCATAAAATTTCCACAACTGTTCACTTGTTAGATTTAGTTCTTGTGAAGTGTGCAAAACATTTACAAATTAAGGACGGTATCTTGAAATCAGTCGTGCACAAAAAATGCCCTTAAATAGAGTTCATCTGTGTGTACTTTGCTTCAGGATTGCAATCCCAATGTTGCGCCTGCCGAGCCCAACTAATTGGGATAGGACTTCAGCACTCAGCAGGTACCTGTGGCAAAAAGCACATGGTTGCTTGCATCATTGTTACAGGTGAGCAATTCCCCCCTCCCAAAAAAGCTCAATAAAAATTAATTTGGGGGTGGCTAAACTAAATTTATAGGGACACGGGTGGCGCTGTGGGTTAAACCACAGAGCCTAGGACTTGCCGATCAGAAGGTCGGTTCGAAACCCCACAATGGGGTGAGATCCCATTGCTTGGTCCCTGGTCCTGCCAACCTAGCAGTTCGAAAGCATGTCAAAGTGCAAGTAGATAAGTAGGTACCACTCTGGTGGGAAGGTAAACGGCATTTCCGTGCGCTGCTCTGGTTCGCCAGAAGTGGCTTAGTCATGCTGGTTACATGACCCGGAAGCTGTACACCGGCTCCCTCGGCCAATAAAGCGAGATGAGCACCACAACCCCAGAGTCAGTCATGACTGGACCTAATGGTCAGGGGTCCCTTTACCTTTACCTTAAACTAACTTTGGGGCACTGAGAGGATGTTTGCTCCCTGGCACTGCATATGCTAAAGATGGCCCTGCTCAGCCTTGCTGACATGGTCAAAAGGAAAGGAGAGCAATGCATTTGGCAGCGCCACAAATCCAACTCAATGGTGTAATGTTGGAAAATGTTGATCACTTCTCTACCTAGGCAGTTATCTTTCCACAAGGACCAACATTGATGTCGAAATCCAGCATCGCCTGAGCTCTGCGAGTGTGGCTTTCTCCTGATTGAAGTGCAGAGTGTTTGAGGACATTCACAGGGAAACAAAATGCTTGTTTACAAAGCTATTGTACTACCAACCTTACTATATGCTTGTGAAACATGGTTCACTTATAAACGGCACCTCGAACTCCTCGAAAGAGTCCATCAACGGTGTTTCCGAAAAATTTTACACATCACTTGGGAAGGCAGGCGAACTAATATCAGTGTACTGGAAGAAGCAAAGATCACCAGTGTTGAAGCAATGATTCTTCAACATCAACTTTGTGGACTGGTCATGTTGTGTGGATGCCTGATTATCATCTTCCAAAGCAACTACTTTATTCCAAACTTAAAAATGGAAAGCGTAATGCTGGTGGTCAACAAAAGAGGTTTAAAGACTGTCTCAAGGCAAATCTAAAAAAATGTAGTATAAACACTGACAACTGGGAAACACTGGCCTGCGAGGGCTCCAGTTGGAGAACAGCCTTTACCAAAGGTGTCATGGGCTTTGAAGACGCTTGAACTCAGGACAAAAGGGACAAACGTATTAAGAGGAAGGCACACTTGGCAAACCCTCACAGTGATCAACTCCTGCCTGGAAACCTATGTCTCCACTGTGGAAGGACATGTGGATCCAGAATTGGCCTCCACAGTCACTTACGACTCACTGTTAAGACAGTGTTCATGGAAGACAATCTTACTTGGCTACGAGTCATTGCCAAAGAAGAAGACGACTCCTTAGCAGTGGTTATGGATTATTTTATTGGGGGATTAATCTGAAAGCCTTTCTCAAGTACTATTTATGGTGTTAAAGATGTGCTTGTATCATATGGAAACATTCACTATTGAGTTTTACCATACTTGTATATTGTCAGTGCTTTTTTTCTAAAAAAATGTTTCGGGGTTCTCTCATTTTCCTGCTCATATTTAAATACTACCCCCCCCCCCAATGAGGCCAAACTTAGATTCACAAAATGTTTAGGGGGTATGCATACCCTGCGTATCCCCAGAAAAAGCACTGTATAACATACATCAAAATTGATTTTCTTGTATTCTAGAACAATATTATTTAACATAAAAGTGATATAGAAATGGCATAAATACATAATACAGAAAGTTATTCATTTGTTTGTGAATTAGTTTTGTGTGCAAAACAGCCAATAAACAGCCAATGAGAGTTTTGGGGGCTATCAGCCTTCATTTCATTATTTTATCCTCACCTTGGGGCAAGTGTGTGTGTGTGTGTACACACACACACATGCACACACACACACACACACACACACAGAGAGAGAGAGAGAGAGAGAGAGAGAGACTCTTTGCTTTAGGCCAAAAAGGGAACAGGGGCATTAAATGCAGTCAGATTAGTGTGATGAGACAATCTACTAACCTGGATCTTAATATTTGGTGTGTGGTGGCAATAAAATACTCATGGAATTAGATCACAGTAAAATCAGAAAGTGGGGAGAATTTTGGACATGGGAACTCTGTAAGCATCATTATTGTGGATCCATGACATATATGTTTATCTGACAAACTACCTATCTCATGCTGTATATTTTGGATTTAATAGCTCACGGTCTGTTCAAGTTGCTAACTTTTAATGTCAAAATGCTACTTGCTACAATCATTATGAGTGCAACATGGCATATTAGGTTATAAAATTCAAGCTGCATGAAGAATAGGCACACATAACACAAGCATATAAAAACCAGCTCTTTGGGTTGGATTTTGTTTCTGCCTTCTGCGGAGCTTGCAGATAGAGAGAAGCTCTCTTCCTGTTTTAGTCACATAAAGTGAAAAAGTGGGGAGAGTGGATAGTCTATAGAGCTATCCCATGCCCCACGTCTGAAATCCATGTGTTAGTTTGCCTATGCAACGTGAGGTCTTTGAATGCTTACCTCTTCATCTAGAAGCATCCCCAATTCCTAGAAACCTGACTATACAGAATTCCAAAACTCAGCAAAGCCTCTGCATCAGGTGCCCATTGGATGGCAGGTGCAGGATTTGGGTGTGGGGTCTCACGCCAAATGCATAGTCCTGAAACCTCTTTCTACTTGCTTTCCCTCTTCACATGAGCTCTCGTGCACTAGAATGCACTTTGTGTGTTGCAAATCTACTCTGAGAATTACTCAGTGGAACCCATAACAATAAAATGCAAGTACCATAGAAACTAGATTAAAAACAATAAATTGCAGGGCGGGGGGATGACACCGAGACAGCAACCGACTACTAAAAGGTGCATAGCTCAAACTCTGCCAGCCCACGAACTCTCACACAGAGAATTATTCAGTTTATGGTGAAAAATATACAAAGGGTAGGATAAACCATAGGCATGCAAACTGATTTTTTTTTGGGGGGGGGGGATTTCCCCACCCCACCCCAAACTGAAATATAAAATCCACCAAAAGGATCCAGGTGCAAACAGCAACTTTTCATATGTACATTCACCAGGTAAGAATCACCTTTCCATTCTAGAGCTGAGCTCAGAGACTTTTAATATAAAAATATATATTATTTAATATAAAATTTTCTCGCATCCCAAGCTTTGTTTCAGCAGTGTAAGGCAGGGAGAGTGAAAGATTTTTTTTGTTATTGTAAAACAGTTGGGAGCTATAAACCCTTCTGGGTTGATCGGAAATCACTGAGAAGTAACAAAAGATCCAAATGTACTGCCTGCCCATCTGAGCAAAGCTCTATCTGGGTACCACTTGAACCCTAACAAATCTCACAGCAGAAAAACAGGGATATGAGCCAGGCCTTGGGTGGTGGTCTTAATAGTCCCTGAGGCACAGTTAAGAGAAGGTGTTCCTATGTAGGACACAGACTACTGTGGCTTTAAATTGATAGTTCTTTAAAAAGAAACATTTTTAAAAGACAAGCCCAGAGTTTGATTTTATTCTTTTAGGAGAGGAAGTTTTGATATTGATTTAAATGCAGACACTTCTGAGCCCTTAGGAAGCCAATAATGCTATGAAGTAGACATAAAAGAGATGAAAACAAAAGCATTTTGACCACAATATACTCCCTGAAATAGGCTGTAAAAAAGGTCTAAAAGCTCATAAGTAGTTGTGCATTCTCTTAAATAAAATATACTGTGGCCTGATAATCTCCAAACTATTCCCTATTTAGAAGAAAATGGGCTTAATAATAGTTTTTGTTTATATTACGCCTGTATATTTATGAACAGCTAAGTGCTGAAATAACAACATAAAATCAATAGACTAGCTAAGTGTTGATGCCCAAAGACATGGACTGTGCGTTGGGCTTCCACATATTAAGAGGACCCAGGAGTATTAAACAACCATCACACCGTTGCAATGTACTTGGAAAAGGTGGTGACGGGTTTGGAGGAAATGATGACATGGATCCATTTCAGTCTTGTTTCAGATCTATTCATGGCACTAGTTGAACCTAGTTGATGACATTTGTGAGAAGACTGATCCTGGTCATTTTCCTTAATCTCTTGGCATATTTTGATACCATTGATCATGGCATACTTCTGGAGTGGCTCACAGTGGTGGGGATTTGGGGCACTGTACTTCACCAGTGGGGACGCGGGTGGCGCTGTGGGTTAAAGCCTCAGCACCTAGGGCTTGCCGATCGAAAGGTCGGCGGTTCGAATCCCCGCGGCGGGGTGCGCTCCCGTTGTTCAGTCCCAGCGTCTGCCAACCTAGCAGTTCGAAAGCACTCTCGGGTGCAAGTAGATAAATAGGGACCGCTTACTGGCGGGAAGGTAAACGGCATTTCCGTGTGCGGCTGTGGCTCGCCAGAGCAGCGTTGTCACGCTGGCCACGTGACCCGGAAGTGTCTTCGGACAGCGCTGGCCCCCGGCCTCTTTGAGTGAGATGGGCGCACAACCCTAGAGTCTGTCAAGACTGGCCCGTACGGGCAGGGGTACCTTTACCTTTACCTTTACCTTTTACTTCACCAGTACTACTCCTACATCCATAGCCATTCCATAAAATAGGTAGAGGAGCATTGTTTAACACCATGGGGGTTAACCTCTAGTGTTCCACGTGGTTCCATATTGTTTGTCCGGGCTATTTAACATTTATCTGAAACTGCTGGGAGCTGGCATCAGGCAAGTTGGAGTCAAGTGTGCAGATAGCACTCAGCTCTGTCTCTTTAGTGCATGGCATGACACTCAGTTTTGCACAGTGCTCCTTTCCTTTCTTTCTGCAATGGAGCCACAAGTGTCTGCTTCCTGGTTTTCACAAAAAAAGTGGTTTATCATTACATCTGAAAGGAACAAACTAGTTAGTTTAAACTAATGTTTATTGAAATAAGCCAGGATCAAATACTGGTTAATAGGCTTGACTACTTAATTTAGTTTAGCCAACCACGGTTTATCCTTTTTGAATGTAACAATTAACTGTGAATTGTGAAAAACAGGTTTCTTCCATCTTTTCCTTATGGCTGGATCAAGACAAGAAAGGGGAGCGGGAGTATGTGAGCTTGAGCATTCATGCAACAGTAAATCTTTGTTTATCATTTTATTGGGAATATGTCGATAAAAGGCTATATTAGCATCTGGCCAACAAGAAGTGATTTAATGGAATGGTGCAGCTAGCATCACATTCACAGTCCCAGTGCTTATACCAGTCAGATTGGCACAGCCCAGAGGCCTGGATTGGCCCCACTGCTGCCAGGCTGGCACAGCAAAGAGATCCAGATTTGACCTGTTGCTGTCACATGACAGCTGCAGGGTCCACACAGAATCCAGCAGATCTTGTGCCTGCCCACCCCATTCTTATCCCTCAAACATCTTGTTTAATAGAGTTTCTGTCAGCTATTGTCAATGAAGTTACTGTCAAGCCTTGCCCATGTGCCATGTGGGTGAACATATTAGGGTGCTTCCTGCCAATAAAGCTTTCTTACCAAGGGCAGAGCAGATCAGGGGTTTCAATTGATCTTCCCATCAGTCAAAATAACGTCTGCAAAATGAACATATATAGGTAAGAAAAACAGGTCCTCTTATACTTCATTTACGAGCAGCCATTGCTGCCTTTATTATAATAGTTGTTGGAATACAATAATTAAAACAATGATTTCTTTAATATTCTAACTGCATATTCAATACAATTCTGTCCATATATTAAGCTCAAATATTAAGCTGGCATTGCCTATTTGAGAAATCATTGTACAAACATGAATTTCATTTATGTTAAAGTAACAAACTCATCTCATTAAGGGAAGCTCTGAATCTGAAATCCTTAAGAAGGCCAAAAAGAAAGTTCAAATTAGACACGATAAAGAAGGATTAGAGAACAAAGGTTTGAAGATTATCTCATGGAGAAGATCATAAACAGGAATGCAAAATACAACATGAATACAAAATTTTCAAAACCATGAATACAAGTTTTGAGAACACACTTCAGTTTATCTTTGAAACATTATAAGCAGCTCTTGTCTTTGAATTGTATGCTTGCAAATATGAATAAACATGGCTACTTTGTTTAACAAGAAATATTCTTTATTATATAACCTTGTTTCCTATGCCCAGCTCCGTCCTTGAATATTAAAAATGTTTTGGATCAATGACCAAATCGCTGGCAGTTTTACTAGTTGAGGTTTATTTATCAACAACAGGCATTCAGAAATCTCAGCTTCATACAACTCATTCCTCACTGTCGGAGTCAGTTGACTTGACTGGCTTCTGGCCCCTTCCAAGGCTAGATATATGCCCAGCCCTCCCCCACTTCCTGCTGGTCCTCTTTTGTTCTCATCACTTGCTCCACCTCCTGATTCTTCGAGACTCAGGTGCAGCCAATTCCTACCCCTCTGGAGTTGAATCCAACACCCTCCTACCACCTCCATCCTGCTCCTTCATCTTTGTGCTGCTGCATAAACTTACAGGCAGCAATCCAGGGCGAGAAGGCTTATCTCACTTTTGTTGTGCGAAAGAATTACGTTCCTGTTTTCCTGTGCCTCTTCCTCCCCCTCTGCAGATTCCTCTCTTCCGGCCATGTCTCTGACAGTCATGCAAAGTGTACTGAGAAGAAAGAAAGGGTATTGCCCCCAGCTAGCTAGAATGAAGACTCATGAGGAAGGGCATAGTTTTTGCTAACAGGAGCTTAAAGGTCTGCAGCAAGGCATATCAAATAGCAGCAGACTTGGAAATTGCTCTGAGGAATAAAGAGCAGGCCAATCTTTGGTTCTGGGCAACACCACCACAGCTCAAACCTACTCACCCAAATTAAACTAAGGTTAGGTTCTCATTCTCCACTCATCATAAAAAGAGCTGGGAGTGGGCTGTTTCTCCACCCTGTCCCTACAGTCCAACATTTACCGGTAACTGGACAGCTCCTTCAGGTCCAAGAACAGCAGACCAAGCAGCCCTTAAGGTGGACGACAATGTGGGGTGGTTGGCCAGAGACCCTTTTCCTGAGGGTGCCTGATGGTGCTCACCTTATGGACACATTTGTTCCCTTCCCAGCCAAAACGTGACACTAATGTAACCCACTAAGTGGGTCACTGCAATGAAGCAAAAGAGCAGGCCTCGAGGGTGGTGCTCCCTTACAAAGGAGCAGCTGACCTCACTTTGTTACAATCTACAAAAATGCAAACGCAACATGCTGGAATACTGATCAGCAGCTACATTATCCAGTGAGCACTGATCCACTAGTATGATCTTCACTAGTATGTATATTTCATTGATAATTATTCTCTGATGAAGACTTTATTTTGAAACAGTTGAACTATTCCAGATGCACTGTCCTTTTGAGACTTCGGAGAAACGTCTTCCTTTTAGACTTGTGTGAGATGTCTTCCTTTCAGAGACGGTTTGGCGTTCCTCGCTATTCGTTGGTTGTTTGAACCTTTGTTTGACTCTGATATACATAACAATTTGCAGTCACTTGTATATTTTGTGAGATGTGTTGTATGTTATATATATTATTTTGAAGTGGCTTATTCGGGTGGCGCTGTGGGTAAAAGCCTCAGCGCCTAGGGCTTGCCGATCGAAAGGTCGGAGGTTTGAATCCCCGCGGCGGGGTGCGCTCCCGCTGTTTGGTCCCAGCGCCTGCCAACCTAGCAGTTCGAAAGCACTCTCGGGTGCAAGTAGATAAATAGGGACCGCTTACTAGCGGGAAGGTAAACGGCGTTTCCGTGTGCGGCTCTGGCTCGCCAGAGCAGCGATGTCACGCTGGCCACGTGACCCGGAAGTGTCTCTGGACAGCGCTGGCCCCCGGCCTCTTGAGTGAGATGGGCGCACAACCCTAGAGTCTGTCAAGACTGGTCCGTACGGGCAGGGGTACCTTTACCTTTACCTTATTCATATATTTTGAATGACATCGTACTGATTATATATTTACTAACAGTTATTAGCCAGCGTGTTGCGTTTGCATTTTTGTAGATTGTCACATTTTGCAACACAGGGGTTTGTGTTTGTTCAGCCCTCACTTTGTTGGCCAATGGAGTGGCTTGACTCCACCCACCAGGAAGAAGCCCAATGAGGTTTTCTCGATTCAAAGGACTGGGGGCAAATCACCCCCATGCCAATCAACGGTGAAGCTGCAATCTTACTAGATTTAATTTTGGGATTTTAATCCATTGGTGCTGAAACCATTTTAGTTGTTTCTTCCATTCTTAGATTCCTTAACTATTTTTGTTCATAGCACAAATGGTAAATAAAAAAGAAGCATCAAGTGTTACTAGGTAACCTTGCACCATGCTCTTTCATCTGTTTAAAAAAACTGAAAAGTAGAGGAAGATTAAAAATAAAAGGGCACCACAATCTGGCAAACTCTAATTTGGGGAAAAATGTGTGCTATATCTCTGTCAGTAGTAATTTCCTATTATATTAATCAAATTCAAAATATTCTACATGCACAATTACAGCAATTTAAACATAAGTCTCTTATTCTGAATAATGAGGAAATTACTGAGTACTGATAAAAATTAATAAAATAAAAAAAATCTAAAAAGCAATTGGTTTTACAATTGAATGAATAAAGAAGCTCTGAAACACTCCTCTACCTGAGGGAAGGAATGATATCTGAACACTTGAAATATGGAACTGAAAAGGAGTGTGACCTGGTCTGCACATAGAGGAAAATAAGGTAATAGAATCCTAAGGTGGCAGGTGGATTGTTCCACTTTAGACTGCAAATGGAAAACACCATTCCTGAATGCTCCCCCACATATAAAAATCTCCTTGCAAAGAGAAAAACAGAGAGCAAGAGAAACTAGCAAATCCATGACAAAGAGTCTAAATACATTTTAAATTGCCTGCTCTTTCTCTGCTCCAAATCTCTTTCTCTCTCTCTTTTACACACACACACACACACACACACACACACCCTCTGTATTGAATTCAAAATGGCTTTTTCATCTTGTATTTTCTATCCTTTTGTGGGCAGTTTGGGGAGGTAAGCAGAACTTGGGTAAATGTATTGTTAAGAGTCCCCAATTGTTCTCTTGTGTACAGGCACACACACAAACACACAGAATGTCTTCCCATTTCATTTTTGGTAAAGATTTTTCTTTTTACTTCTGCAAAACCTGGGGTTCACCTAAGTCTCCTGATACCTCATTCTTTGGCCATATAAAGGGTACACTATTTCTGATTCGTACATAACACACTATGGGAATAGAAGCTGCTGCAGAGTTTTAGGAACTTCTGATCTGCTGTAATACTTATTCTGGGGTCGAGGAGAAGACTTATCCAGTTTTTGGTTTTGAAATGGAGTTCTCTACAAAGGAGATCCTGCTTTCTCTATTTTGATTCACCTTATGTTCTGTGGACCTTGAATGCTTGCTTTAATTCCATATTCTTACACTTCTTTTTAAATAAAATAAAAATAAAAATTAACTTCAGACACTAACATAAATGAAAATTCCAACTAGCTTTGAGTAAAGGGAATACTCTGGCGATATGTATTGCCTGCAGCACTACCAGCACAAACTCTGATCTTGACTGATCTCCCGAGCCATGCAGGGGCACGCCTGGTCAGTGCATGGAGAGAAAGTTGCAAAAGGAAACCCTAGCAACAAGCAGACAACCCTCCTAAGTGATGCTTTGGAAAGTGCCTTTTACTGATTCAGTTGCAGTCTGGGAATTAAGATAAATTATAAATTGGTTTTAGACTTCAGAAACCTTTGCCATAACCTTCTGTCGGAAGCTGCCAAAGGCAGGAGTAAGTTCTAGCTCAAAACAGCGATTTGGAGAGAGATTGCAAAATGGCATGCACTTGGTTCATTAACAGGATAATAATCACGTTAGGCTAATAATCAGCATAGCCTCAAAGGGGGGGGGGAATAACATTTTAAGTTAAATGTGAACATTAAATATAAGCAGGCAAAACTAATCTATTTAGGATGCTAATTAAAATAAGCATTAATACAAAACATATGGCTTTTAAATATCAGTATAACTCCTGATGGCTTTAATATTGTGATTTAATCAACAGGATAGGCAGTGGAATGTCTGAAGGAAGCAGTTCAAGGAACAAATGTGAGGGATTTTTGTTTTCTTTTCATATTCCATGGAACATGGACAACTGAAACACACTATAGTGTTGTGGGGCTTGGGGAATTCATTGTTGAAGCAGACAGGCCAGTTTGTTGGTAATGGCCCCGAGTGCAGGTGGTTAGTATAAGAAAGTAAGTTGCTTTGTGCTGGGTGGCAAATGGGTGGGACCCCCTCCCTCAACTGGCTGGTAGAGGAAAAAACAATAGGCAGAATGGAGTGTGTGAGAGAGAAGCAGGCAGAAACCAGAGATTGAGAGTCATGCTTGATTTCTGCTTGAATCTAAGGCTATAGCTATGGGAGAAGCAAGACCGTCTTGGGATGTTAATGCTGTGAGCCCCTCCATCATGAGCTCATGTCGTCTATATGTGTAAATAAACCACGTATCATAAGGACATCACAGTCTCCATGTGGGGTGTGAAACACAGAGCAGTCAAATACAACATTCCTAGAGTGGACATGTTTAGACATGAAGAGGGATGTTTGTCCAACCAGTAGATAAGCTTCCTCTGCATGTGACCAGATGTTGGCATGACCTCACCTGTGCAGGTAACAAAAGCACAGGGCCGGCCACCACATCTCTCTCTTCTCCATTTTGCTTTCATTTTTATTGTTGTTAGCCGCCCTGAGCCCGGCTTTGGCTGGGGAGGGCGGGGTATAAATAAAATTTATTATTATTATTATTATCAAAGAAGCATCAGCCTGTGATGCTCTCTTGGCTTCTGGCCAAGAGAGGACAAAGAAACAATCTCCTTATGGGATAGATTCCTGGTGTATATATTTTGTAACTTATGTATGCCTTCTGGGATCCATCTGTGAACAGAATGTGTGAGTAAACTATTTTATACTTTTATACAAGACTGTGTCATGTCTATTCTTTTTAAGAAGGAATATAAGGGGAATTATCAGGAAACTTATTTTAGAGGCTTATGCAAATCTGGCAAACCTACCAGCTGTGTAAGTTTAAAAAGGGGGGAATGTTACTCTGCTAAATCATAGAACTTGTTAACGCAAGTTGGAAAGGATATTATTAAACAATATATCCTCTCCTGCCTCCCTGAACATTCCCACACTCCACAGTCTCTCATTCCAAGGAAAATGAACCCTGGGTAAGCACCTGGAACTCCTGGAATCTCACACAATTCAGAGATGGGGATCCCTGGAATTTTACACCACTCAGATATTTGGGTGGCATGCAACAAGATTTAATGCAATCTGCCCTTTTTATAAGACAAATCTGAATCTAGCTGACTCAGAATCTAAATTCCAAAATCACCAGTCTTCTCAGAGCTGATACCTTGCTGCCTTCATGAAGGAATATATGGAATATTATTGGCTGTTGGCTTTTTGGATCAATATACTGCCATGTTGCACTAAATTTGAAATGTTGGGAAAGAACTATATGCTAGGATATAGCATAGGATTTCACCATTTCGATGGAAAACACCTGTGATTTTCCATGTTAACCAGATTGTTTGTAGAACAAATTCCACCTACCATTTACCCAGAAATGAGTGCTAAATTTCTACTAGATTTAAGTAGATTCCCAGAAGTGACTTTTATGTGAAATTGGCTTGCTGTGTGAAAGGTCACAGAAAGTACAGAAATCATCAGGTAAGGAAATGTCAGGAAAATGAAATAAAGTGCTGTGTAAATGCACCCTTACAAAAATGATCAAGTTCAGCACCAAATGATTAAGTAAATCCAAGAAAGCTGATGTGGGACAAGGACTATTGATATGAGTCAAATGTATCAAGGATACATATGGTGTAATTGTTTCTTCCGGTCAAAGGCAAACTGAAAAGTCAAAAGAAGTAAAAGAAAAGTTACAGTGCTATGTGTTTATGACACCGTGCATAACGATAACTGATTTTAACAAAGCCAAGGTGCAATGATTTCCAATGCTGTATTAGTGAGAGAGAAATAATGATAAAAAATGCTGCCGGATTTGCAGAATTGATTCCTGTTTTCTAATCAGCCTTGGAAGGAGAGTCCCATTGCCTCTCATAGAAAGGAAACCATAGAGAGTGGCGAATTTCTATATTTATTACCCAGTTAAAGCATTTATAAACTGCTTAATTTCTTTTTAAGAAAATGCAACATAAAACAGTAAAACAGTAGTACAAAAGCATATAAAGGTATATAATCCAAATTAAATGAGAAATTCAGGGAATCTGTACAGACAAAAAGAAAACAAACTTATGGGTCAGCAAAAGACTGGGCAAAAAAATGTGTTTCTTTACAAGATACCTGAAACCGCAGGTTGAAGGGGACCTGAGGAATATCAAATAATATTGTCTTCCTGGGAGACATAACTGCTAAAGGGCCTTATTTTTCTATTGTAATCAAGATGCTATTTTAGATGAATGAATACAGTTTGAAGCATTCATAACTTTTACGAACTTGCTGTCGATAGCGTATAAAGCTACTTCTATCTCCTTGTCTCCAGAGGGGAAATTAGCTTCTTTTGAGTATTTGTTTGAGTTATATAACTACTTTGAAAAGTTTATTGAGATGTATAACTGACTGATATGCTGACCCCTGCAGTTAAATAGAATTAATACATTGAACTGCCTTTCACATTTCCTCATGCCTCATGATACTGACTATTTGCACTCTGCTGGAGCTCTGGGTGGTGAAAATGAAACTAGCTCGGAAAGCCATTAAACCATTGTGTTAATTTAATTATATTTTAATTAATTCTTTGAAAACATCCATACTGAAAGGGTGTGTGTGTGTGTTGTGTTTCTGGGTGAATTGAGGGAAATGAAGTACATAGTGAATAGAGAGAGTTAAATACCTGAAGGAAAAAAACAGTGCCCAATTTATAAATTAATATATTTAATAAATTTCTTTTCTTTTTTCTTTTCTTTTCTTTTCTTTTCTTTTCTTTTCTTTTCTTTTCTTTTCTTTTGAGTTGGGGATTAAACATTTAAATAGGTAACAAATCAGAGGTGGGCCAAAATAAGGCTTCCCCTATTTTCCTCCACAGTCACATTTTGGTTCTATTTCAGGGGACTTGGTCCAATTAGTTCTTGAAATGGTTTTAGAGGACAGCGGAGGGAACACTGGCATCATTTCCAGAGACACTCTGGAAAGGAAGCATAGTGCTAATAGTGACCAGAGCTTTTCTGGTAATGTTGCTCTGCCAACAACACTGCAAAGCATGTGGCTTAAAAAAAAATGTTTAAAGATAAGGTGTAAATATAAAAAAGCAAGATGAAACATACACCTGCAAATTGCAATCCCTCCCACTTCACTGTTAAATCATCCCAGTCCCTTTGTTTCATAAGGTATGTGGCCAAAATTCATACACACACCCATGGGGGGGGGGGGTTACATGCACATTTAATTAATTACAAGTAATTACATGCACATTTTCAGTATATATCTTGAGAAGCCTTTTTTATTTAAAAAAAAGTAGATTAATGAAGAAATGGAAGAGAGCAGAATTATGGGAGAAAAGCATGCAAATGTGAAATGGCTCAGAAATACGTACCTTTGCCCATCCTTAATGTAAAATGGTCCTTTCTTCACTATGTATGCTCACGCAGGTTATTGCATGAAGACCACTCAAGCATTTCCTTTTTGTAGACATGTGCTGTTTCTAATGCTCTCAAAGGGAAAACAGGAAGTTAAAGTAAGTACACACTTCGTCTTGGCAATTTGGTGGTGTTTGGAACCATTTATTTTCCCCACAGGAAGATAAGAGTCCCAGAAACCACCCAAACACCCTATAAGGAACAAACGTGAACTGTTCAACAAATTAAACAGAAGCACAGTTTTTACATCTGATGGTTATTTGGCTTTGGCCAACAGAAAACTGCCTTCTTCTTTGGATTATGGTGGGGGCTATTAATTGGTGCACAAACTTGTCTGTTCGGTCCTTATATGCTTACAGATTTTATGAATGTAGATTTGAATGAGTGATTGGACACCCTGCTTTTTTCATGGGGACTCCAGCTTTCTATGACTGTCCACTCTATATGCTTATAACATTTCCACAGAGCTATTTTGAAGCTCTGAGCAGCCACGCTGTGCATCACAATGACGACCATGAAGTTTTCAAAGGATGTCACAACATTGCCCACTAATCTCATTTTAACCAAGCAATAGTAGAATACTGAGGGGCTGCTTTAAAAATAGAAGCACAGGGTTGAGGAGCATATTTGTGAAGTACCATAATCTATGACATCTCACTGCAATAGCAATTCTCTCTAAAATGTAAGCTATGGGCACTTTTTTTTTGTGGGTGGGAGAGATCTCCCCTCCAGCTAAGTACAATGAAATTATATACAATTGGTGATGACAGAGAGGTGAAGGGGCTTAATATTCTGCTGTACTTTGGGTGCATATGATAAATTAGTCTGTCAGCTTTCATAATAGGTGATCTCCTTTAGGATTACAGCTGTTTTATTTGAACTTCAAGTACCCTCAAAGATTAGAGAACCTTGCTGTACAGAATCAGGGAAGATTGCATAACAAATTAACACACCTAAACCTTCTGGGCATGATTTTTGTCTCCACAGGGCTCTGATGCACATGCAAGATTTGACCTCATTTCTTTCAGTGCAATGTTTGTGACTGTTTATTTTTGCGCCTAAGAGCATGAAACCTTCACAGTAGAGGATAATCCCTGTATTCATGTATCCAGGTTCACAATGTAGTCCATATATACTTAACCCAATACCTATAGTTTGCAGACCTCCCAATGTCAAAGTTTGTCATGCAAAATATTTATTTTATAATGTAACGCTTGAATCTGTGCACAGCTATCGGACTGGTTGCCAGAAGAAAGCAAATTAGAAAATGCAATAGCTCATATCTAGTTTATTTAGGGTATGTCACACAGGGGGCCACATATCACAAAATGGATGTAACATCAGAATTTCAGCAGTGCTATGTCTGGGATCAAATATGGAGATGTCATACAGATTGTTTTCAGTGGCTGCCTCTTCTGCAAGCATAATGGTGCCTTGAGTGCTTGCAAGATCTGTGGAATATAATAAGACAGCTGCTGCAGCACAGCATGTGAGGCAATTGTGTGTTAACTGGGGGAGGGAGTGTCATGCTACTTATCCATTGCAAACAAATGCTAACAGCATCCAGAGGTGGAATCGCCAAAAGTCTTGTATCACCTTAAACAAATTTCAAAGGGCTTAAGCTTTTAGGTACTAGAGTCTACCAGTTCCTACTGCCACTAACTATAATAGAAATTGCACTCAGGCATGCCTATGATACTTTTCAAACCCTACTTAGGTTTGCGCACACCGCGTGACGTTCTGACTTGTCGTGTGCGCCACGCGACTTGCATGTGTGACACAAACATGTCATGTGGCATGCGCACATCACCATGGAATATTAAGGGAGCCTGTTCACCTCTTTGAGAATTTTTTGGGGCCCTCAATGGCACCCCTGCCCATCACACTAATGTCAAATCCATAGACAGTGGGTATTACCCAACTCTCTCCTCATGTTCATGAACATGTGAACAGAGTAATGTGACATCCCCACTGTGATCTTCTTTTGCACTGTGTGGTACAAAGGTGTTATTGCCTGTTTTGAGCTGAATCCTAACTCCATTCATTGCATATTTCTTGGTGTTCTAAGCTGATGATAATGTTCAGAATTCTACTACACTACATGTGCAATATATTCAACATGAGTCAAAATGAATTTTTAAAAAGTATAAAAGTCACAGAAATAATCCAAAGACAATGCAAACAGTTACTTATTCCACGGGTGAAACCTTTCAAGATTAGTTAATTAGATCAATTGTTAATGGCATTGGTCACTGACTGTAACACCTGTCTCTTATTGCAGAGAAAAGAAGAAGAAAAAATGCATCTGAAAGGTGACAAACTTTCACCAAACCCTCACACTTCTGAGCTGTGGCAAATCAAATGGCTCCCATCATAATTATATACTAACAACACATTTATGCTAATATCTAATTTTTACATGCATAATTTGATTTGCAGGTGTTGGTTTAATTCAGTTTCCTTTTGACATTGTACAAAATCAAATATAATGCATTATTTGGCCTCTGTGATCTTATTGCTTTTAATCACAGTTGGTTTTTATTGTTTCTGATTTCAGTTCTTAAAGAGACAATTATACCAAAGAAGCATTAAATCCATGACTCAAATGTTATTAATGTTTGCATAATTTGATATAATGGAGATATTTTTTTCCGATCTCTGTATCTCTAAAAGCAGTTTTCTGAAAGTAATGGCCCACAGGAAAAAAAGGATATTCATATTCATGAGAGAACTGTATACCAGAGTGTTGCCGGTTTTGGTTCATGCCAAACAAACAAGAAATATTTTTTAAAGTTATTTTTAAAGACAAAGATGAGGTTCTGATTGTGGATAAAGTTCTATTTTGAGTGCACAGAGCCTTTCCTTAGATCCCAAACTCTGTAAACAAAAATACAGACACACACAGGCACATGCGCAGAAATGGTGCCACTGATTTCAGCCAGCATCTTACCTTTCAGGAACATTGTAAAGTATATGATATGTTCTATAAGCAAAGCCAGTGCCGGGTTAGCCCAGTCACCTAAAAAATGCATGAAACTCTCTGATCTGCCAGCTATAGGAAGACTTGAGTGCTGCCAGCCAGAGCCACACCAATGGTTTACTGAAATTCGAGTCACCAAGTCTCCACAGCTCCAATGGTACTCTTTCTAGGTCTGTCTTAGCTGCAGATGCCAACTCCCAGCATAAGTCCCACTCCCTGTCTTGTCAGAAGTGACTGCTGCAGCAGAAGGGATGGCAGGATCCTTTATAGCAGCACCAGTGCACCAATGCCACCCCACCCAGTGACCCAAAGCATTAGAATACCTGCATGAACCCCACACAAGGGAATTCTTCTGAGTACTATTACATTCTCAGGCTTGAAATCCATCACTGTGATTAAGATGTCTGCATGCATTTCTGTAACATCTGTGTGCACACATCCTCAAACTTTCTGGAGAGTGTATTGTTTATCAGCTGCATGCATGTGCCTGGATTCTGTTTAGAAATAGCATGCCAGCTGCACTGGGTGGCTCAGAAACAGTCCAAGGCTAAATGGCTAGATCATGAGTCATCCACCTGCCTATTGCGTGTTGAGGTCCCCAAGCCACCCCTAAAATAACTCACAACACACACATAATTTTTGTTTAAGGTTTTTGGCATAATTTTGGCCACAACTTTATTGAAATACATAAATGTGAGTTGTTGCTTAGGCATTGGTTAAGGCTAGTTAAGGCTATCTGCCCCCCCCCCCCCCGCCGCCGCCGCCTGGGGACAGAACTGACTTCCGGACACCAACAAAAGTCAGTAAGCGAAAACAATATTGGGGAGAAATGGAGCTGAGCTACAGACCCTCACCTCTCCCTGCATGCTCTCCAGGACTTGCCGGCCCTAGCCCCATTCCAGGGATTTGGACGAAAAATTGGCAAGCGCCTGGATTCCTTTAACAGAATTCCCTTTCTGCAGCAACCTTGGAGGGGCAGGCCCAGCCAATCCTAACCCCTCCTCCAACCAATTGATAACCAATGCCTAACTGCTACCTTACAAGTTGTGACGATTTGCTACGCAGTAGGCAAAAACCAAATGTCCCCAGCCAATCGGCCAGATGGACAAAATTCCTACCA
Source organism: Podarcis tiliguerta (assembly GCF_965153285.1). Lineage (NCBI taxonomy): Eukaryota > Metazoa > Chordata > Lepidosauria > Squamata > Lacertidae > Podarcis > Podarcis tiliguerta. The sequence continues at coordinate 46,633,854 of NC_139537.1, read as the reverse complement.
GGCCCCTGCCCCAATGGCAGACGACCCCATGACAGGCATAGCAAGGTCAATGCAAAACCCATAAAATTAGGGCAGGTGGGCGGGTGATCCGATGCACGCAGCAAAGAGAAAGCACCAAGCAGCGTGCACGGGATTTAAAACAACTAATCCCACCCACCAAATTGCAACATAGAATTTACCCCAGCAACCCAGCCATCCAATTGTTGCCACTGGCTTCCATTAGGAATCCTGCCTAGCAACAGAGGGGTGGCCCGGCAGACCCCACCGCAACACGTGCTCTCCATGAGGGAGAACACGCTTTCTCTAAGGAATGTGCAGAAGTGGGTATAAAGTCAAGGCTTCAACAGCCTTGGGCAGGAGTGTGAGGTAATCACTGAGAAATTACTACTACTACTACTACTACTACTACTACCATTACTATTAATAATATCCTGTCCATCTGGCTGGGATTCCCCAGCCACTCTGGGTGGCTCCCAATGGAATATTAAAAACACAATAAAACATCAAACATTGAAAACTTCCCTAAACAGGGCTGCCTTCAGATGCCTTCTAAAAGTCATAGTTGTTTATTTCCTGATGGGAGGGCATTACACAGGGGAGGTGCCACTACCGAGAAGGCTCTCTGCAACCTCACTTCTCCCTGTAACCTCGCTTCTCGCAGCCAGAAGGCCCTCGGCGCTGGACCTTCAGCCTGGAGGCTGAATGATGGGAGTGGAAATGCTCCTTTCGGTATACTGGGCTGAGGCCGTTTAGGGCTTTAAATGACTTTAAAAGTTGCTCAGTGCAAGGGATCAGTGGAAAAGCTGAAGGTTACATGCTGTATGGTTCAGTACACCATGATGAGCTTGCATGGTTAGAGAGCTATTTAGGATCTCCTACTGACATTTCACATTGGATCTATTTAGGATATCCTACAAACAGTTCAACTTGATGAATCACTGACAGGAGTCACCTTCATCTTCTCATCTTGTGCCAGTAGAATCTGTTTTAGTGGAAGGGATGTTTTGGTATGGGATAATCTTGGTTTCAGTTTGTATAATTCTGTATGCAGAAACCATCCTGCATTGCATTAATCAGTCTTTAGATTGAGGTTCTGAACATTTTTTTTTATCTGGAGGCACATTTGGAAGTCTAAGGAACTGTCATGGGCACCACAAAATACTCACCACAGAAGAAAAACTGGCAATCATTAGACATTCCTGCAAACAATGGACAAACTTACACACCCCCCCAATGAAAATCCAGGAAAAAAACAAGAAAACATCACCCCCAAATAGGCAGACCTCAACAACTAAAACACATATACACACCTCTTTTAAAAATAATAAGAGGAGCAAGGGGGCTTGACAGGCACCATGGAATTTCTCTTAGGAATATGTAAAGATCTACACAAAAATCTCTGATGCCAGCTTTGAAGGTGGCCCATTTATTATATTAATGATTGCAGAGCCATGGTCCTGTTGTGTTTAGACAGAGCAAATGATTCTGTACTTACTGTCATTATTTGGTCCACATAAACATTAGCAAGGTGAATTTAAACTCAGGAGACCTTTGGTATTTCAATGCTGGCCCTGTCTTGATTAGAAATTGCTAGTTGCAAGGTGTTTTTGTAGAGCATACAAACATTCATGATTAAAGCTTCATTTTCATCAGCAGTGTCACGGTTTCTAAATGTTTTAAATAAAATACCAGGGGGTTATGTTGAATACTAAAATGAATGGCTTTTTTTTTTTTTTTTGTCTGCTTCGCCTGTTCCAAGTTTTCATTCTAAAATCACCAAGGTATTACACTTTAAGAAATGGAGCAGGGTAATTTTTTTTTCCTTACTCAAAGCTAGAAGCTCTGCTATCCAAGAGGATTGAAACTTTGCGATAAAGAAAAAGAAACTTCAGGAAATGTTATTCCATTAGACCTAAAATGACAAGGTGTGGTTGGCCATCACATACTCTTCATAGTTGGCAACTCCTCATAGGGTTGGGGGCATCTGTCAATTTTGGTTTCAATTTCTTATTCTCGCCCCCCCCCCAATTCTAAATTCAGTTCCCCACATTTCCCCTAATGTAAAGCAGCTCTGTTTGTTATTTCTCTAAGATGCATGCACTTTTATGTTCTCTGTCCCCTGATATACACATTCAGGGGTTGGAAAACTGAATTGCAAAATTCTGAAAAGTGTGAAGTTTGAAGGACAGCTGCATTCAAGGCATATATTGTTTTGGGAAATGCAAATTAGGTACCAAACTCAACTTCTCGCCCACCCCTCCTTCGCAAAGCCTTCTTCAAATACTATTTTTGCTAGAGAAACTTTGCCAATAGTTTCCTCATAAGTTGTCTTAGGGGACCTAAGGCATGTGGCAGAGGTTTCCCGACCCCCGTTCAGAACACCCAAGCCTGATCAAGAGTGTAAAGCACAAAACCTCACTTTCTGTATTTTAGAATCAAGCTGGTTAAAAAAGAAAGGCTTCATCACTCTTGCTGTAGGTTTCCTGTCCTGTTGAACCAATGTGATGAGTAACACTGATTTACAATTTTAGTATCTCATATCTCAAGTGTCAGGATTCAGAGAAAAAGACCATTCCATCTGACTAGGATGTAAAAATTGAGAGGTTTATTCATGCACTAATAAAAATGTTTTAATGCTGATTTTTGTATCTTTCATCTTTGAACCAATAATATATGACATTTTCACATGTCCTTTCAAGTTCCTGGGCTGACACTTCCAGATGCAATGTGCCACATAGATTTGCTTCATTCTCATTGCAAAGATCAGAGCTGACTTAGTGTGATAGGTTGCAATGGTTAAGAATCAGATGTAATATTTCATTACATCAATCGTCAGCATACTGAATTTGAAGAGACAGTTATCCTTACATATCACAAGTTATTGCTGCCTTTCCTTAGAAGTGTCCCATGCTTATTAGAGGAACTTCAGGACCAACAGCTCCCTCCTCACATGGAATTACACAACTATTTTCTGAGCAGATCCCAAAATGTGTTATTTTCTTTATTTTAAAAAATGTAATTGCAGGATCATATTATGTTGCATATTTTTCCAAAGCTAGCTGTATTTGGGAGCGTTTTGATTAACTTTCCTTTCTTTAATATAAATCAGGTGTGTGGAATATTTGGCACTCCAGATGGTGCCCTACATCTCCCATCAGCCCTAGTAAACATGGCCAATGGCCTGGGAAGTGTAGTTAAGCATCATCTGGAGGGCAAAAAGTTTCCCACATATGATGTAAATGATAGTCACATTTTTCACTTGTCACCTGACTAAGTGTCTAATAGCTTATTAAAATGAATGAAAAGGTTAAAGCCTCTTCACTGTGATTTCAAATCCTGATTTTTTTCCAGTGCTCAATAGACACACCAGAAGAGCCAATCCATTACTCCTTCTGATATGTCTGTCAACCTCACACCTTTCCCTCCCAGTAAGCCACACTGATGCCAAGGTTGGGGGCCAGATGTGCACTGCCACCCTCCCCAGCTCCCCAGCTGCTTCTGGTTTGGGTTGCTTTACTTTCTTTATATTTTTAACAGTCCTATCTTATGGAAGTTGACTCACAAGCATTGGAGAAAATTCACAGGTAAATGGGAATGGACACCCTAAATCCCACTGCAGAGATCCCCATGATTTATTTTTAATTATTTTGTTGTTAATATTTATATCTCACTATTCATTAAAGGGTTTTATTTATTTTCTTATTCATTTACTATGGTTGAGGATACCCTGAAGGTGACCAACACTACAAAACAACAGTGTTTTATCATGACACTATATAGTGACAACAACACAAATTATGAAACCAAAACCACATACTCTCAGCACACTGACAAGAAAGTAAATCAGAATTAAGCCCAGGTGCTCATGAAACAGCTTTGCTGACTTCCACAAAGTGAGCAGAGGTGGAACAAAATGGAGGAAAGGAAGCCTTGCTTGTGAATTTCCTATCAAATTTTAATAGTGGATACCTAGATACTTGGTTTGGCCCATACTAAGGATTTAAATTTAACTTCCCTTCCAAAGTGATTAGATTAAGCCACTATAAAGTTGTATGTGATTTGGTGTCTGGTTATCTCAGAAGTTGCCTGGACAGTTTGAGCTTCAAATATCAGTGGAAACCAAGAAGGTTGGATCTCTGAAGTAATTACTAACTAATAGTATACTCTTTTACCTGGAAACTTCTGGATGCCATTATATATATATATATATATATATATATATATATATAAAGGGTTTTATATATATATATATATATGCTTTCGTAGATTTTCACGGGTACAGGAATGCAGGTTTTGGTGTCCTCGGGTGTCTTCCCGTGTAAAAGTTGGGGTGTCTAGGCGACGTTTCGACGAGGTCTCACTCGTCATCTTCAGGCTGGTGCTTTCGGCTTCTTGTTACTGGAACAGAGCAGGATCTCAGTGTTTGAGTTCCTATAAATACTGTTGAGGAGGTGTGGTGTATAGCCTCCAATGTTCTGGGCAGAGAGGAGGTTCCCAGGCTAGTGTGCCTTTTCTTCTTTTGTTCCTTAATTACTTGAGGGATATCTTGAGTGATTTCTTGAGTGATTTCCTGAATCCCACTTAGGTGGGTCATTAGGTGTGGATTAGTTGCTAAAGCCTTCGTGTCTTGAACTCTTGAACTTTGTGAAGAGTTTTTCTGAGAAGATGGCTGTACTGCACTTGGTTGTGCTCTGGCTTGGCTTCGTGTATAGGGGCGAGCTGTGGTTTTGTGGCCTGTGCCAGCCAAATCTGTGTAGGGATTGCAGGGGGGTGCAGCATCCGGAGGTGCCACCCTGGTTTGGCTACTGGATGGTGTCTGTAATTTATCTGTGGAGAGGGTCCACATCCAGACCCAAACCCAGACCCTCTCCACAGATAAATTACAGACACCATCCAGTAGCCAAACCAGGGTGGCACCTCCGGATGCTGCACCCCCCTGCAATCCCTACACAGATTTGGCTGGCACAGGCCACAAAACCACAGCTCGCCCCTATACACGAAGCCAAGCCAGAGCACAACCAAGTGCAGTACAGCCATCTTCTCAGAAAAACTCTTCACAAAGTTCAAGAGTTCAAGACACGAAGGCTTTAGCAACTAATCCACACCTAATGACCCACCTAAGTGGGATTCAGGAAATCACTCAAGAAATCACTCAAGATATCCCTCAAGTAATTAAGGAACAAAAGAAGAAAAGGCACACTAGCCTGGGAACCTCCTCTCTGCCCAGAACATTGGAGGCTATACACCACACCTCCTCAACAGTATTTATAGGAACTCAAACACTGAGATCCTGCTCTGTTCCAGTAACAAGAAGCCGAAAGCACCAGCCTGAAGATGACGAGTGAGACCTCGTCGAAACGTCGCCTAGACACCCCAACTTTTACACGGGAAGACACCCGAGGACACCAAAACCTGCATATATATATATATATATATATATGCTGAAATTCAATTGCAAATGAGAAATTAAATTACATTTTTTGAAAAAAAAAATCAATTTCCACTGATTGCCATTTGGGGAGGGGGGGGGACTACTTGCAATGTCGTCTTCCCTGTCCCTACTTCTCAAGTTTTTTCACTATTCATGTTCTTTTCACCAAAGATACATCTGGGAATAACTACATTAAAAAAAGATAAAGTCTACTGAATAAGCGCAAATAGAATAATTCCTTCTCTGCCACCTCAACTGTTCCATACACTCTCTTGTCTGTGGTATTTAATAATTTTTTTCATTCTTGAAAACATTACGTTCTATTTTAATATAAACAGCTTTAAAATGTGAAGTCTGGTGGGAAAAGAACAAACACATGAGGAGTATCAAATTTGTGAGACTATCATTGGAGGGTCTTCCTGATTTTACTCAAGCTGATGGTTGACAAGCACAGTACTGCTTACTTCCTTTATACCAGCAGCCTCCATATTTCACTAACAGTAATAATGTTGGTGCTATCCTGCTATTCATTCAGTGCACCCCTTACCTTTGATAGCAGAGTAAGTTTGCCAAGCCTACTGAACTGGGGGGTCGATTTTTATTAGAAGTTGGCTTTTACGCAGAAATAAAGGATTGTTTTGAAATTGGCCAAAAATAAAATAAAATCCAGATAATGAAACAAAAGATCTAAAATATCCCAATGAGGACTGAGCATGCTTAGTAGCCACAGAATGCCAACTGCCTATTGGGAATGGCACATGGGAGACAAAACTGTTAGAAAGAGGAAAGAATAGCTGGGCTGGCTGTTAAAACTAAACAGGAGCATTTCACATAGCAACATTTTTTTCTAAGGTTCCACTTGTTTGTACTGATTTCAGAATCATACAGTAGTCTGTTATGACATTGCTTTTTAATACACGTTAAAGCTGAATAAAGTCTGATCCTTCCATTATTTTTTAGCAAACCCAGAAAGTTGAAGTCAAGGACAACAAAGTTAACCGTGAAGTTTTTACTGATCTTTTCATACATATACTGTGCTGTCAGACTGCTTGGAAGTCAGCAAGAGATCAGTAATGAAAACATGACATTCAGCTACAGAAGGGGAAGACTTCAGTCAGTGACTCAGTGAAGGATGAGGACAGGAGGAGAATAAATTTGAGTCACACTTAGCTGGCAAGAAGGAAAGTGGAATGTTCACAGACCAAAAGTCTGAAGTTAATAAGATGGGTTCTGGCAGAATGATGCTGGAACACTAGAGCATGGTATATAAATACTACTTCAATCTTCTTTACAAGTGACACTTACGGAACCAAGCAAAGAGTAACCCCATGGCATTATCTAAAAGCAGGGAAAGAAATAAATTATAAAGGAATGGCTTAAGAATTTTAATTACTGAGGGTTCACCTTTAGTCTTAAAGCTCCCAAAAAAAACATATTGACTGGGTCAGAGGTACCCTTAGCAAATAAGCTGAAAGCTTAGAATCATAGAATTGTAGAGCTGGAAGGGACCGTGAGGGCCATCTAGTCCAACCCCTTGCAATGCAGGAATCTCAACAGGTGGCCAACGTCTGCTTAAACATCTCCAAGGAAGGAGAGTCCACCACCTCTCATGGGCATCAGTTTCACTGTTGAGCATCTCTTACTGTAAGAAAGTCTTTCCTGAAGTTTAGACAGAATCTCCTTTCATGTAACCTGAAGCCATTGGTTCAGCTCCTAGCTTCCAGAGCAGGAGAAAACCACCTTGTTCCATTTCTCATGTGACAGTCCCTTAGATATTTGAAGATGGCTATCATACCTCCTCTCAGTCTCTTCTCCAAGCTAAATGTCCCCAACTCCCTCAACTATTCCTCATAAGACTGGGATTCCAAACCCTTATCATATTTTTCACCCTCCTATGCACACGTTCCAGCTTTGTCAATATCCTTCATAAAATGTGGTGCCCAGAACTGAACACAGTACTCCAGGTGTACTGACCAAGGCAGAATAGAGTGGTACTATTACTTCCCTTGATTGAGACACTATACCTCTGTGGATGCAGCCTAGAATAGCATTAAGGATTTTTTGCTGCTGCATCACACTGGTTACTCACGTAGTACGACAAACCATTTGACCATATAGCTCAGTATTGTCTACACTGACCTCTTTAGGTCTCTCTTTAGGATTTCAGACAAGAGTCTGCTTGAAGATGCAACAAATTGAATCTGGGACATTCTGCATACCAAACCTGTATTCTGCCAGCTCTTACCTTTGAATAGGCCATTTTTAAAAACATTTATCATTTATCCTTTTTTTCATTGAGGGCTTTGATTTCTCTATAGGTTTCTGTCTACACACTTGCACAAAGGATAAGTTTTCCACAAACCTGCAAATATAGCTTGTCCCAATTCCTACAATTGTATTTCTTCCTTTGTATAAATCCCTGCACAATATATCCATTTTGCATTGCTGGTTCACCTGGTATGTTGTTCATGTTTCCTTGGACATGATGCATAGTCAGAGATGACTGTATGAAATGGCATAGATCAGATACTGACCCCAGATTGCCAGCTGTGCAATCTGACTGCCATACTGAATAGACGAGATCAGCTCACAGAGCTGCACAGCTGCCTCACAGTGTGTGGGGACTGTATGTTCTGAATTGCAGCCTCCAAACCCTGAGCAGTCATGTGCTAAAGACACTTCCAGCATATTATTCCTTATCTATGCAAAGTTACATTTTTTTATTTTTATGCCAGCCATTTAAAACTTAATATGTGCCACTTCTAATGAGAGGCAATTGTGCAGAACCTCTGCAAGGGTCCCTACTTTCCTAGATTTTCAAGTGAGCCTCGGTGATGGCTCTTACTATGCAACTGGAGGCTAGAGGTAATTCCTGGAAAACCACAGTTAGTCACCATGCAATATATCAGGGCTGGGGAACTTGTGGTCCTCCAGATGTTGTTGAACTAAAACAACATCTATGGCTGTGGCTGATGGGAGCTGAAACTCCATCTCACATCGCTGTGATATATGAGCCTCCATGTCACACTGACTCCTGTAATAATACAATGCAGCATATCAGAAAACGCTCTTTTTGTAGCATTTCTAGTTATAGACTGAATTTTGGTGTAGTGCCAATTTTGAAGAATAACTGCATATTGGTTTGCATTTTGATGCAGGAAGTTTGAATTAGGTAGGTTCACATTCTGCATGCAGAAGGTCAAATGCAAACTCTAGTTAAAAGGATCAGGTAAGAGGTGATAGGAAAGATCTACACCTGAGATGATGGAGCTTCACTGACAGTATGATTCCATAGTAGATGGGAAAATATTCAGGATAAACCAACTTCCTCTCTTCTTGCAATGTTGCAGTTCTGCACACCCACACAAACCCTTTTAAGACACAGTTCTTTCATTTTGTCCAGAGTTCATGGAGCTTGTGGTAAACTGTCCTCTTTATTGCAGTAAAATAGATGCTCTAATATACTAGCAAAGTTTAAATGCTCATATTGTTATGACTCACTCAGATAAACTGTGGTCTTCTAATGGGTCTGTCACTATGGGGGAAAGGCATATACGAATGTTGATGGAGTTCTTCTACCTTATATGCACTTACTTGAATAAAGCACAGACTGGATTTCAAATGCCTTGTGGCAAATCAAGGATTGCAGGGAGCCATACTGAAATCTTCAGGAGCTGACAGCATGATCTTCAATGCAGACATCCTGAAGAGGAGAAATAACACGGGCACCCTCAGGGAAAGAACCACATATATCTATCTTAATAGAGCAACACACACAAATGTATCATTGAAGATCATTATGAAATGCTTTTGGATATGGATGACTTGGATATGCAATGTTAAAACTACAACTTTGCTTTTAAAAATATTTTTCTTTCCCCATCTGAAATAATCAGAAATCACTTTATGTTTTAATGCAAATTAAAAATGATAACATTTTTTTTTCAGGAATCAGAGGCCTTGCACATCAGAGGTGTTGCAAAAGAAGGTCTGCTTTCTAATCCTAGTACTTCTCCAGATAACTTACTTATTGAGCACTGATTTGCTTGCATAAAGCTTACTTGGGGGTTATCCAGTATTTATTCAGATTTGTTTGTGGGGAGGTTGTATGATTAAAAGTGTTTATCCTGCATTCAGCCTGATCTGTTTGTGGGGTGTTTATATGTCTTCCTATTAATCTCGATTCATCCCACACATGTCCCCATCACTCTACTAACTGCAGGGAGTCACATTGTTAGCTAAAGTGGATCTGTTGCTAGCATATCAGAGTGTTTTAATCAACACTATTTTTGCAAACCTAAATTTCCTGCTATGTTGAATCCCTCCTGCAAAACAATTGCAGACTCGAACCTACTATGTTGTTATTAAGCTGAATCCACCAAGAGATTCTCCTGCACAAACCTTTGACAGAGCACAGTCATCCTCTTCCACAAGATCATGTTCACTTAATGGGGTAATCCTAAGCGCGCATGCTAGGATGTAAACCCCATGGGGTGAGACAAACAATTCATAGCAAAGGATTGTGCTGCATTTATATCTATGACGATATTAGTAGGGACAAGAGCAGACATCCTATTTTTATTTCTTAACTATGCTTAAGAGACTGGGAGCACATGGTGACTTCACATGGTTTTCTCCCCCCTCTGCTCTCCATACAGACCTTCCCACTTTGGTTAATCCTGACACTGGAAGGGGAGAAGGGACCATGCAGGAGAGAGAGCCAGGGACAAGAGGGGGAGCAAGTGTGTAGGTCCTATGTTCTTGCTCTTGGCTTCTTGGCCATGGTCATGAGAATGAGAATGAAAACTAGAATAAAGATGAGGAAAATCTGTATCTTATTTAAAGCCATTAGCAAAAGCAAAAAGTGAATTGATTCTAATGGGTTGGGATTGCACTCTGTAGGTTAGCTTCAGACTTGCACTCGGTGGAATTTTGCTTATGCTGGAGGAAGAGAGCATGGCAGTAATTTCTGTCCATTCTTTCCTGCTTCCCACCCCTCTGCAGTCTCCTGTACCACCTGGATGATGCATAAGACCACAGCAGGGGAGGGTTCACTGCAGGAGAAGGAAGGGGAAATCAGAAAAAAGCCACTCCAATCCCTTAGGTTGGGAACCTCTGTTTGATTTTTGTGCCTTCTATATTCATGGTGGGAGAGAAAGTCTGGAGCCAACCTATTCATATGCTTTTTTAAAAAAAAATTGGCAACCCGTAGGTAACCAATGACACAATATTCAAACTTCTTACTAAATTAAAGCCCTAGGGATCATTCCAAAGTACATTGTTTAAAGCTGAAAACATGAAGCTGGTGAATATTTTTGCTGTGGCAATCTTTAAAGGCGAGTGAAATGGAAACCCATAGCTGAAATATATCATTTGTTATCTTAAAAGCAATCTTATGGTTTTGAAAAATGTTTCCATTGCTGACTGAGGGAGTAAGGTCAAATATATTAATGCCATCACTAAAAGAAAATGGAAATATCAAATTTATTATGCATTTATAGAGTACTACATCATAATTTAATATGTCCTAGTTCTGCACCTATTCTTCATATGGAGTGTAAAAATGTAATTGTCTTGATGAACGATTCTCAAGGTATCCATAAATGTTATTGATTTTGCTAAAGGTGTTGTGAAAAAGGTATTTCTGTACATGCAGGCACATGGATTTATACAAGGGCAAGCTTAATGATCATTTGTCTAATATGTTAGTGTTAAGTGTAGTGCCATGACCGAGCCATTTTTAAAAAGAAACTTAGAAATGGAAAGCAATACTTTTGTGCTTCAGACTGGCACCTATCCAATTCCAAATTCATTTATTCAAAAAGAAAGTCTCATTTCCTTCACTGGAACTTACTTCCACTTACATGGTTTCTGATAGGATTGTTGTTTTATTGCTTGACGCTACAAAACTGATCAGGATAAAACAGAAAGGCCACATGGAACAACTGTTTGAAGTAATTGTGTTTGGCATTATGGTAGCCCAGGATCACAAGCAGAAAGCTGTTATGTGAGACATCTATGTTTATAGAGTTAGGAGAGGACAATCCTAAACCTGCCTAAATCCTAAACTGCTGGAAGTCTCATTAACCTCAGTTGGATTGTCTTCTGAGTAGGCTTCTAATTCTGCAGTCTGTGGCCAACTCATCTGCACCGCATCCTTGCAAGGGCACTTTGGGTCCATACAAATCCAAACATGAGAAAGTTATGGTCCTTCCTGTTACTTTTGCCTAAAAGCAACAGCACATCTTTGAGACATTGCACCTTTGAGGCATTTCTCCAAAGTGATCTTCCAAACTGAATGAATGGGTGGGGAAAAATGGAAAATGCAGTTCAGTGTGGACAAGTGTAATACACGCTAATTTCAAAAATATATGCATGGAGTTTAAGTGACCAGGAGCAAGGGCTTGAGGTTGTAGTGGATAATTTAGTGAAGATGTTGACCCAGTGTACATCAGTTGTCACAAAGGCAAATACCACGCTTGGGATCATTAGGAAGAAATTGAAAATGAAACGCCAGTGTAATGCCATTAAACAAATATATGGTTTAACTAAACATCAAATACTTTTGCATAGTCTTGATTGCTGCACCTCAAATAGGTTAGTCTAGAATAGGTTCAGGAAAAAATGCAATCTAAATTATCAAAAGATGCAGAAACTCCACTTTTAAGAAAGATTACAGCCTTTGGGGATTTTTTGAGTTTAGAGAAAAGGCAAGTAGGAGTCTACAGTGTTTAAACTATGCATGGTAGGGAGAAAGTAGATAGAAAAAAAGTTGTTTTCTCTCTCTCATAACACTACAACTCATGAACATCCATGAGACAAATTCATGGACGATAAGGCTATCAGCGACTATTAACCATGATGAATGTAGAAATTGTAGAAGGGTGGCTCAGTTCATCTGACTGTCTACCCGGAGGTTGGCTGTTTAAGCCCACCCAGGGATGGGAATAGACAGGATTCCTGCATTGCAGAGAGTTGGACTAGATCCCTTCTAACTGTGCAATTCTAAATCTATGAATGGGTTCTGCCTTGACAGTTGGAGGCTGTATGTTTCTGAATACAAGTTGCTAGAAACTTCAGGAGGGGAGATTTCTATTGCTTGTGGGCTTCTCATAGTTATCTGGTTGGCCACTTTTAGAAGAAGATGCTGGACTAGATGGGCAATTGGCTTGATCCAACAGACTCAGGATTTGTTTTTTCTTCTGCTTCTTCTTCTTCACCAAAGATAGATATGTAATTTTCATGAGGATATGATTTTCCAGTTAATAATTTCCACTGTACTGCAAATAAGTTTGGAACTTAACATTAGTGTGCATTGTTCCACATTAGTGTAAAGGCAGAGAGACACTTTTAATAAAGGTACTTATGATATAATAGGAATAATAATAATATTTTGCATTTATACAGTACATTTTGGGTGCTCAGAGTGCATCACATCCGTTTTCATTAATCAAAGGATGGTTCTCATGTATTCTGGACTGTGACGTCAAAGTAGGTTCATCAATAAAGATTCATTATGTTAGACTCAGATTACACAGAATTGCACTTTGTCTACTTAATACCATTTGATTGCAACTGAGTGGGAAGATAGAGGCATATAGAGTTGCAAACAAAGCTTCCTGAATATGTGCTTCATGCCAGTCTCAATAGTATTCCTTTTAAATCTTTTAAAATATGATTATAACAGCTTTTAGGTTGACAAATGGAAATGCTGACGAGTTCCATATGGATTCTCCTGTAACAGCCTGTATTAACTCACATATATATGTGTGTGTTAGATGATATAGACTTCCTAAAGTAACTTGAAATGCCTTAACCCATCTTGCAAAGTACAGTGGTACCTCTGGTTACATACTTAATTCATTCCGGAGGTCCGTTCTTAACCTGAAACCTGAAGCATCACTTTAGCTAATGGGGCCTCCTGCTGCTGCTGCGCCGCCGCCGCACGATTTCTGTTCTCATCCTGAAGCAAAGTTCTTAATCAGAGGTATTATTTCTGGGTTAGTGGAGTCTGTAACCTGAAGCATATGTAACCTGAAACGTATGTAACCCGAGGTACCACTGTACTTTCACATTCTGTCACTTAAAACCATTTCAGCCATCTAAGAGTGAGTTGGCAAAAAGAAAAGCAAAAAGAAAAACACAAACAAATTTTGTTATGCCAAACTTCTCATAAACAGAAGTATAATGTCCAGATCAAGGGAAGTAATAGTCCTGCTCTATTCTGCCTTGGTCAGACTGCACCTGGAATACTATGTCCAATACTGGGCATCACAATTTAAGAAGGATATTGACAAGCTGGAAACTGTGCAGAGGAAGGTGACCAAGATGTTAAGGGTCTGGAAGCCAAACCTTTTGAGGAACTGTTAAGGGAATTGGGGATGCTTAGACTGGAAAAGAGGAGACAGAGAGAAGATATGATAGCCATCTTCAAATATCTTAAGGGTTGTCATATGGAGGAGGGAGCATGCTTGTTTTCTCCTGCTCTGGAGGGTAGGACTCAAACCAATGGTTTCAAGTTGCAAGAAAGGAGATTTTGACTAAACATTGTGAAAACATTCTGACAGTAGGAGCTGTTCAGCAGAGGAACAGACTCCTACGAGAGGTGGTGGACTCTCCTTCCTTGGAAGTTTTTAAACAGAGGTTGGATGGCCATCTGTCATGGATTGGTCCCTGAAATGTCTGCACTGCAGTTCACATGTGTATAACCCAAAGAATGTAGAACCAAAACATGTGACCTATGCTCCCAAAATGAAATGGACAGAACTTTAGGCTATCTGCAGCCTCCTAACCAAGCAAGATAACCAAGGGGCAGACATGGGGAGCAAGATAGGCATCCCAAAGTGGAGTAGAACAGCATGATTCTAAACCTCTCCAGCTCCACGCATAGGTACATAGGGTTGTTTTATTTTTAATACTAAAGTTATTTGTGAAGATACTAACACACACATCCTAAAGACAGGCATAACTGCAAAGGCTCACAGAGCAACTTTTGTTGACATAGCAACTGCAGATTCAAGAGCACAGGGCAAATGCCTGCTACCAAGGCAGCATACTATTCAGTCATTGTAAATTACACACACACAGGTTTGTTCTGGTGTTGGTGTCTCTGTGATGGATGGAACTGGTATACTGAAATGCATAGGCTGCCTTTCTGCTCCAAAAGCCATCCTGGTTGAGGTGCAGCCCCTACCATAGTTTCCATATTTTACTTTCCCCAATTTGTGTTTTCCCCCTTTTATCTTATTACAGTATTTAAATTTATATATACAGCCAATCTCCATATGTAATCAAGAAGAACAACAATTAGCTTAGTTCATACTTCATATATCAAACAATAGTCATTAAATAATCAATGCAATTTAGTAATCAAAACTTGCCCACAACTGTAAGCTATCCAGTATTATTCCATCTTCATATTTCTTTATTCATACTAATTCTAGATTAATATTTATGAATGACAGAAAGAAACGGCAATCTTCACCCTTGTTGTTGTTTAGTCATTCAGTCGTGTCCGACTCTTCGTGACCCCATGGAGCAGAGCACGCCAGGCACTCCTGTCTTCCACTGCCACCCGCAGTTTGGTCAGATTCATGTTTGTAGCTTCGAGAACACTGTCTAACCATCTCGTCCTCTGTCGTCCCCTTCTCCTTGTGCCCTCCATCTTTCACAACACCAGGGTCTTTTCCAGGGAATCTTCTCTTCTCATGAGGTGGCCAAAGTATTGGAGCCTCAGCTTCACGATCTGTCCTTCCAGTGAGCACTCAGGGCTGATTTCCTTAAGAATGGATGCGTTTGATCTTCTTGCAGTCCATGGGACTCTCAAGAGTCTCCTCCAGCAATCTTCACCCTACAATATCAATTTCTGTTGAATATTGACAGGTGGAACAATACCCACTCCCTTTTCCTTGCATGCTGTTCTGGGGTTTTTCTCAAAACCCAAAGCCAATTTTGGAGGTGTGGGGGAAGGGGAAAGACCCACTGAACAAGTGGAAGTCCTTGTGCTGGGCTCCCATTGATGGGTTCATTAGGTAAATCCTGCCCAGAATATTGAATTTAACATTAATTTCAGTTGGTCTGCACTGAGTAGAACTTAGACAGATACAACCCATATTCTATATAATTACATAGAGTGGAATTCAACTAACTTTTACAGGAGTGGACGCAGTGGAATTAATGGCCATAACTTAGTCATGTTCATTAATTTCAGTGAATCTACTCTAACCAGTAAATAATTATTTCATTTTTCAGCATGTTTCTTCCATGCTGAAACTGTTAAGAATCTGGATCATGTTCCCACATAACTGAAGGCCATGTTTTCAACTTCTACAAGCACTAGCCCACCTACTATGTCTGGGAAGCGTCAGTGAGGCCAACACATTTTTCAAGGTTTCAGTCTTTTGGGGATGGGCAGTGATAAGTGCAGCGACTCAGTGACTTTATCAATCATCTTCTTTACCCAATAGTGGTAGAATTGCTATTTTTAGAATGCTAAAATAATTTGGAGAAGGACAGCATCAAAGGGACTCAGCACTGGTTTTATTAAGAAGCTGTCCTGTCAAATCAAGCTGATTGATTTTGCTGTTGTTGACAAAATTGAAGAGAGAGGGGAGGAAAAACAGTGAAAAGGGAAAGAGCAGATGTAGCTGTAATGCCGCATGGCATTTGATACTATGCCCTGGAATATCCTAAGGGGAAAATTAAGTTAAGCTGGCTTCGAAAGATATACAAGATTAGATGGATCAGGCGCTGGCTCTCTAGCTCAGTGAAGAGTAATTATATGTGCTCCTTTTCAGATTGTCCAGTGGGATACCATGACAGTCAAGATGGGACATCATCCTGCCAAACCCTTTTAAAATTAATTAACTAGAAAATCAAAATATGTATTTGTTCTACCATTATAATCAATGGCAAACAGTCAAGCAGATATTTAAAAGAAAGCTGGGTGCTTTCTTTCCTTTCTGTTGGGTCTCAGTGCAACATTTCCTTCAGCACTGGGACTGAACTCTTCTGCAGCTGACTTACTCCTTTGTCTTTTTCAATGTAGCATAGGAGGCGACCAGCATCAGGCTGGGGAAAAGGGCCAACATCCTACAGGCAATTCATCATCCTTTGCACAATGGTGTAGCAGGAGCAAATGTGTTGTTTGTGAGGCCAGCAGAGTCTCCCCATAGAAATGGTGTATTTTATCATTCAATGCTGTACATTTAGCACTATGGCATATCAGTACTTTTTCTGGGGGGACGCAGGGGGACACATACCCCTAAACATTTTGGGAATCTAAGTTTGGCCTCATTGAGGGGCAGTATTTTAATATGAGTAGGAAACTGAGAGTACCCCTAAACATTTTGACTCAAGAAAATCACCATTTTGAAGTTCAAATTGGGGAAAATTTGTACAAAGGACAAAGATTCACAAAATGTTTAGGGGTATGTGTACCCCTGCATCCTCCCAGAAAAAGCATTGCCTTTACCCATTGTTTTTTTTTAAAAAAAATAATGTTTAGGGGTACTCTCATTTTCCTACTCATATTAAAATACTGCCTCTCAATGACTTAGATTTACAAAATGTTGAGGGGTATCCGTCTCCCTGCATTCCCCCAGGAAAAAAAGCACTGGGCATACCCATGCATGTTCAGTGATGCTTCAGATTTGTGCTGAAATGTTTACATGATGCAGTGTAAACTTAACATACAAGAATTCATTAAAGCACACAATGACTGAATACAGGGCTATTTTGCTCTTTAGGCTTGTGGTTTCAATCAGTTTTGAAAGAAGGCCAGAGAAGCTGTGTGTGGGAAACCTGAGTCTATTTCAACAATGCTGAGATGTCTGTCTCCAAATTATTTTATGCCAGTATCAGCAAGTTATACCATATATACTGGGGTATTAGTTTAGCTCTCTTTGATACTATGCAGAATGAGCTTCGGGGGGGGGGGGGGACAACAGTGCACTAAGCAGAAGCAGGCATAATGTCAGCGTATTCTCTGGAGCCACCTCTTGGGTAAAGCAGTCAGTGAACTTTGCTCTGAAAATATAGCAATTCAGGCACAACCATTTTAGCTTAACTTTTTTTTCCTGACATGATAGCTTTTCACAGGCACAGAGCATTCATACATTCTGAATGAGGCTCTACTGGGAGACTTAGTTCTTATTTCTGCTTCCTCCCCTTCATTTGGGCTAATGCAATATGGTTATGGAAAAGAATTAGTTTGTCTTTTGTACAGCATAATGGAATAGTTGGACACAGTGTAAAAGTAGTTACCCCAAGTTTAACTGAGTGTTGTGCAATCCTAAAAAAAATAAACTGCTGGCAGGGTTTTATTTTTCAAAGACAGTAGCCTCAAATTAGTAAAAGTGCTCATTATTAATCAAAGATTGCTGGCGTAGTTGGTAACCTTGGTGGAAAGTTTGGTTATCTCTTCTGCTGCAGCTAGAAGCTACCAGAGAAAGTGACCAGCAGGCTACACCAGGATTGAAGACCCATCATTGAAGCTATCATTAGAGAGAACAGTAGTTTGGTGGGAGGCAGAACTCATGTGATCACAAGTAGGGTTCAAAGATAGGGTTGCCATATCTTGAAGAGCAAAAAAAAGGACAGCCCAAGCCACTGCCAGCCCAAGCAGGGGACAGAGGGGCATGGATGGGGGTGCATGGGGGTGCTGCCGTGCCTGTGTGCCTCTTTCCCCCATTTCAGCTGGCAGTAGCCGCAGTGTGCAGAGCGCCCATGTGCCTCTTCCCCAGCTTGGGCTGGCAGCGGCTGCAGCATATAAAGGAGCCCAGGCCCGCGCCCGAGCCACTCATTCCCGAGCCTGAACCAACCACCCCAATAAATAAATAAATACCCCCAAATCTGGACATTTCCTTTAAAATGTAAATATCCCTCCAGATGGGTATGTTGGCGCCCCAAAAGAGGACCTGTCCAGGATTTCCCAGACGTATAGCAACCCTATTCACAGAGACAGGATAAAGTTGCAGAAGCTTGGTATTCCTTAAATGACAGAGATGCAACTGGTTATTCGTATGCCTTCTATTGAGCTTTATTAAAGAAATAAAGTGTTTTGCAAATGGTTCTACTAGCCACACTCATTTCATCCCTGCACCTGGAAATTAGATGTTTACTGACTCTGCACTTCAAAGTTCCTTCTGTTTTGCTATCATGTTCAACAAAGATTGAGAGGACTGTCCTCCATGAATTTATCTAATTTCATAATAAGATTGTCCAGGCTAATGGTCACTTTGAAGTATGATAAGTAAATTATGTACTGCTGGGATAAATTATTCCTTTTGTCTGTATCATCTAACATTGTACTGTTTTATTTATTTCATTCAAATATTTCTAATTCACCCTTCAGCAAACCTGACCCTAGGACAGGGTACAAGCAAAATGAAATAATACAATAAATACCTCTATATTCCATGCCACCATGATGCTTCCAGAAGTCAAAACATGATAAATAACTATTGATCTACAGAACTACACAGTTGCTTCCTCTTTCAGAATAACTAACAATCATTTCAACTGGGCTTGGGAAAATTGCACAATGGCGCCTCTCTGCCCAACTATGCTAGACTTGTTGGCACACAGCTCCGTGTTTGGGCAGGGGGCTGGGAGCCCAAGTATGCTAGACTTGTTGGCACACAGCTCCGTGTTTGGGCAGGGGGCTGGGAGTCAATGGGAAGTCCAAAGGGAAGTCCAAAAGCAGGGCATTCCAGGCAAAGGTGCTGTCTTGGCTCAGGATGCATTGAATCTCTAGCTGTCCCCATTGGGTCTGATATGGGACTAATGCTGATCAGCCTGGCAAATCAATTTCCTTCCCCAACTTACCTTCTCCCGCAGCTGTCATGCAGAATAGGGCAACAGATGTGATGGCAGCTCTACATTTCCATTAAGCCCTGCTTGGACATCAGCTTTGAACTGAAACCTAAGCCCATAGATGTCCAAGTAAATCAGTGTGCTTTGAGCAGGTTCTAAAATGCAGGAAATGCATCTCTTAGGCACTCAGGGTAACTCCTACTTTCAACCACAGGTGAAAAGATTTGCCGGTAGAAGCATCCCTTTTCTGTTGTTTTTTTGTTTTATAGTGAGCTACAAGTATTTACATGTATCAAATAGACACACCAAAGAACAAACAAAATTCCAAACCAGAGAAAAGCTTGGCAACAATAGCATGGCAGTTTAGCTAACAGAATATTTTTTCTCCTTATGGTCCAATAAAGAAGACAATCACCATTGTCATATTTGTCAGCCAGAGGGAATAAATGCATCATAAACAACATTAAGGGATGATAATTCCCTGGACATTTGAATCATTATTATTTTTTTACCCAATTTGTCACATAGTGTCTTTGTACTGTCAATCTTACTCGTTTGAAAAATAGAACTACTGCATTCTGCAAAACGGCAACTCTTTATTTTGTTTTTCCCTTGATGATATGGATTTGATGTGTAAGCTTTTCCACAACAGCATTTCCAAAAGTTTACTTTATCAAAAATCTAAAATAAGAGTCCGATTACTCATCCAGAGTTATGTTTTCACATGTAGCAGCTACTAACTTAAATCTAATCAGGTCCTTAAATAGTACATTATACACGCACCCAATCTAAGTCAAACCATAGAAATAGCATTAATTTTCATGTTTTAACCATAGTTTGTCCAATGATGGTGTTGAATTTCCTGAGTATCTCACCTCAAAATCCTGTGGTACATTCTGCTAATAAAAAGTAGTACCTCATATGTGCAATTCTCTCCAAATCCACAAAACTAGCTCACCTTTGTGACAGGGGGGAGAATTTATTCGTGTATCCTGAGGCTTTGAGGAATTAGGTTATTATTTTCAACTGCAATACATGTATATGCTTGGAGTTTGATTTTAACTGGTACTATTACATAAAAACAGCCTGCTGGATTTAGCCAATGGTCCATCTAGTCCAGCATCCATTTCTTACAGTGGCCACCCAGATGCATGTAGCAAACCCTCAGGCAGGACCTAAGCATTCTCCCCTTCTATGGTTTCTAGCAACTGATAATCAGAAGTGTTGTCTCTGACCATGGAGAGAGAGCATAGCCACAATGGCTAGTAGGCATTGGTAGCCTGATCTTCCATGAATTTGTCCAAGCCTCTTTTACACTTATCCAAGTTGGTGGTCATCACTTCCTCTCGTGGGAGCGAGCTCTACAGTTTAACTGTGCACTGTGTGGCATTTACTAATACAATTTACAACAATTGTTATTATCATGATTTTGTTTTGAATTTATTGGTTGTGTACTGCCTTCTGCACCAACATGAGTAGAAATTCAGGATTGATCAGGAAGGGGGAATCGGAGATCTTTCAGGGTCAAGATATTGAGCAGCATGCCAAAGGTCTACATATGGCCATCTCACTTGCCCCACTCTCTCCCTATGTTAAGGGCACAATCAGTTCCAATCCTGGAGCAGCAGAGATGTGGTTGATGCAGACATCTCCCAAATTTGCCAGAAGCCTCCAAGGATTTGGTTTTACAGCAAACACAGAGGCATAACAAGCCTCTGTCCCAGCCTTCATATAGGGATGGGGAAGGTGCAGATATGTGGGTTTGCCTCTGTGCTTCAGGGTTGTTCCAGGTGTCCAGCAAGTGAATCAACCCTCCATACTTCCCTCTAGCTCTGACCTGGAGGAGACATGGGTCTGCTGTGTATTTGGTGTGCAATTGGCTTGGGTGATGGGAGTTGTAGTCTAGTGACATCCAGAGTGCTGCAGTTTCTCCAGCCCTGTTCGAGGTGGCAAGTTGGGCTATCTAAACACATAAACATATCAGCTTAGTATTTTGCATACTTTCACAAGCTGTATTTCCTTTTTGTAATCTTGAATAATAATGTATTTGTTTTGAGCATTTTCTCCCTTAAATTATGTATACTCATCCTTAAAGACAACTTTCCACCTCTTTTTCCTTTAGGATGTATTTAATTAGTTTAATTTAGACAATTACCCTTCTGGCATCATCATTAAATTGAATTGAGTCTAATTAGCATTTTAATGTACAATAAATAGCACTCTGACTTTTTTTGTCACCTCATTCTATTAGTTTTAGTTGCAAACCTACAGACCTATTTTGTTTTGCTTTGTCTCCACGTGTTTTCTCAAGAGCAGTGTTGTGGGAAAGCTTAACAAAGATAGTGTCATTTCTAACTAATCTTCATTGTTGGTTGTTGCCCACCCTCCTCCACTACATCAGATATGATCAGTGAAATCAAATCAAATAGCACACAGAGTGAAATAGTCATTCTCATACTGCAGGCCTCAGAGCATGCTGCTTTCAAATGTATGGGATGAGATGCTCAAAAATAGCTTAGATATCAACAACTAGTCATTGTGCTGATGTAGTCATGAGTGGGAGAGATCATGCTCAACAAGTCTTTGGTCAACATGGTACCCTGTATTACAAATATTCCCAGAACCTATTTGATTGAAGTTAAGATCCACTTAACTTTACCACATGACCTTTCTTGTACATCTTGTAGCGTTGGCAACTTTCTAGATTAAAAAGGTCAAGTTTTTTTGTTGGTTTGTCTTTTAGGATTTGGCACCACTTACTGGACAGGCTGGGGAAAGGACTGTTTTATTTCTGATATACCACACTTGAGAAGCAGGTATGGGTGTGTGCAGCATTAGCCTGAATGCACAACATTAAATTTGATCCCTGGGCATGCCCATGGAAACTTGACGAGGTCAACTCTGGTGAGAATATGCCTGGTGAGCTTCCTTGCTTGTTTCAGTAATGACAGGAGTGATGGTGCTGTGGAGAGAAGGTTGAAGAAAGACAACAGATAGTAAGGTGGAACTATACTCCTTTGGTGTCTTATTTCAATCCCTAGCAAATGGCTGTTTCATGTCTACCATACCAATCACGGTGCTCACTTGCTTGCCCTGTGTAGCATCTGCTTGTAGGTGGGAATGTGGGCAGAGCAGCCAATGGAGAAGAGGAGAAACTATCAGAGAGCAGGTAATGTGTCAGAGTGGACAGTGTCCCCTTTGCAGGTGTATTCAATGGGCAGGTGTGGTAAAGACATGAGAAGGATTTGGGACAATTTCTAAAGTATCTTCTGGGATTGGAGCACTCACTGATTGCTAGAGCTCTCTGATTCTTCAGTCTAAATTACCAATGTAGCTCTGTATGTTCACTGACAAAACACAGCAGCAAAGGAGTAATCATAAAAAAGATTGCATCAAGATTCTTTATGTGCGGGGTTTTATTGCCTCCCTCATGTACTCTCTGCATATTTGTAAAACACTCAGAAGCTTGATAGGACTGCTCATGCAGTCAGTGTGTCCGTCCCAGTGTTCTGTCTATCTGTAAATCTCATTTGGTAATGTATGATTACGGAAAGACATAAATGAAGTGAAGAACCCGAATGCCACCTAAAATTGTGCATGAATCAAGCAGAAAGCAAGGACTTTTTTGTGCCCCTTTCCAGCTCCTTGGATTTAGCTATGAAAAAATATTCCAAAGTATTTTGAAGTGACAGATACGTATTTTAAAAAGATACAGCATAGAGTCATATATATTTTAGTAAGTCTGCAGAAGTTTGCCTGAATTAGATGATACCTTCAAACAGGAAGATAATACTGAAGTCTTGTGGGGAAGGAAGAAAAAAACCTTTAATGGATTAGTTGGCAATGCTTTTCTTTAGTTTAGCAGCAGGAGTTTGGTGGTGGTATAATGGAACAGCATGACGCAGTACTAGGAACAGGTGTAAATTGCTCAGTGTTTTTACTTAACACAGCAATAGGGTATTTCAGTTCATAAAGAAATGCAGTTACATTCTCAACACACAGCTTGATTGCATTGTTGGAATAGTACAATTGGTAATGTTCAGAGCAGCCAATGCAGTCAATGGGAATCCATAATAAAGGACTGCCACTGCTCTGATAGGTAGATTGTACAATAATAACCCACGGAAACTGTAAATACTGTCATTTTAATATCAAAATCTTCCAGCTTGCAGAAAAACAGTCTACTAGGTAGAAAGATCTAGCCTAGCCTTCTTCCTGCTACATGCTAGTTTTCTACAAGTGGGGTTGTTTTCCTTTATTCTTAAGGTAGAGAATATTCAAAGATGCAATGTCCCACCAAGAGCTCGAAACAGTATGGTTCCAATTACTCAGCACTGTGTGATTTGACTATGTGTGCAGATAAGCTCAAACATAGATAAAAGGCTCCTGGATAGGGGACACTCTTCTGTGTACATTTAGTGTTGCATTCAGCAACTTCTTGTTACAAATTAAATATTTATTTAATAGGAATGGGCCTGGTAATAACAGTTTGCAATTATTACTACTTCTTAAAAGGAAAGTATCATGTACCACCTTAAATCATGGACTGATTAAAAGAGCATGGAAATATATAAATCGACCATCACATATTTATTTAAACACATTTTTTTCCATAACTGCTAAATTCATTAACAGCAGACCAATACTGTATACTGGGATGCCAGAGTGAGTCAATAGTTCTTGATAATAATAAACACAAAAATGAAAAGGAGAATACATTTCATTCCGTTATTGACTCTTGTTTCATATTATTATTTAAGGGCTCCGAAAGAATATGATTCCACAGTTCCAAGTGGATTATTTTTCTGAAAGACAAGAGATGTGGGCTGCCTAGAGGATTTGAATACAGCTATTTCTGAATATCTGATTACTTTAGTTTTTGTAAAGTGAAGCAATGAAGAACAATACAGTCGTACCTTGGAAGTCGTATGGAATCCAATCCGGAAGACTGTTTGACTTCCAAAACGTTCGGAAACCGAAGTGCGGCTTCTGATTGGCTGCATAATAGAGCTAAACTATTAGACAAGGGAGATCTGTATACATTATAGATTTCAATCCATGGAACTATGAAGCTGGCAGACCTGACCTGAGATCATTTTTCTTTTCTTTTGTTCTCTATGGCTTGCATGATTGCCACTGTTTCCCAGAATAGGAGGTGTGGCTGAAGAAATTGAGTGTGTCCATACAACTTCAATGCTTTGAGTTTTTATAGCTGGAAAAACCACTCCATGGACAGGATTATATGAACCAAGCGCAATTCACTAATTCCTCAGATGACACTAGTAATAAGTTAACTTTAGAGGTCACTGTCAAATTATACCTTCCATGAAATATTTAAGAACGGAATGCAAAGACTGAATATTTTAAGCTTCAGGAATTTGTTCTCTCTCTCTATATATAATATATAATATAATATAAAAGAGACACTTCCACTCTGGGTAGCTAGATGCTGACACCTATCCATCCTTCTGTTTTCTTCATGTCCCCAAAGAACTTGCAGACCATAACATGGTGAACCACACAGAGAAGGCCAGCTGAATTTATTTTAACTTCAGGGTCAGAATTTTGTAGGTAACAGCCAGAATGTGAATGGAATTTAGTGTGACATGTCAGGATCGAGGTACCGCAGTGTGAAAGAAACAGGAGTGGTAGTCCTATGAGCAGTAAAACTATCAGAGTAAATCCCATGTGTGACTGCAGCCTGAGCCATCCTTGTATGGACAGTACATTGATAGAATTTATATCATCCTATACTTTACATTATGCAGTCTAGTATAGGGGATGATTTTTATTTTCAACCTCCTTAATTCTTCCAGGATATATATTATAAGCTGTCATGGACTCGAGTGGTCTAATTTATAAGACCATCACACAGAATATAGTGTTCATACCTTTTCTTGATTTGGAATGCCACCAGTAAATGGCATAAACAGAAGGAATTGCTGTGTTAATGTAATAAAATGGACGGGTTTCCTGTTATAGAAAGTGAGATATGGTATTGCATGCATCTTTCGTTCCTTATTGTTCTTCTCTTCTCATGTATAATATATTTAGAGCAATGAAGACCACACATTTATTTCCCTAGTCGAGCAGTTTTTGATGGAAAAAATAAATACTTATTAATCACGGTCAACTCTTCATTATTATAAATAACATCATTTTGCAGTATCTCTCTTTTACAGGGTTTTCTCATTGACTGGTGGCTTAGATTAAGCTTGTCCCTGGGCACTAAAATTAATGGTATTTCTTTGCAGATTATACTGATTTCTTTTGGCTAAGACTTGCATAATTTACACCTCTGAATGGATTTCAAAATTGCCTATTATTTCTGCAATGGGTGCTTCACCTCTTTGAGCAAAGGAGAAACAGAATTATGGATGTGGCTCTGAAGAAATGCGGCAAGGATGGCAACAGCTTTAGATTTAGTGCTGAAGAAATAAAAAAACAAAGACGATTTTATAGACATTCCATGGAACAATAAAGCTCTTTCATCATGGAGATCTCTTTGTAAGTTGGTTTCATTCCTCTGACCTTTTATTTCATTTTCTTTTACTCTAGAATTCTAGGTTCAAAGTTCATCTAACATATGTGTATTTATCACTAGGATAAGAGAAACTAAATACTTTACTTTTTAAAAGAGAGAGAGAGATTGAGAGAGGGGAAAAAAATGCCAATGAAGGAATATGTTTTCCTGGCTATATCTTTATGAATTCCTCCCACATGTAAGAGAGTTCAACAAAAGGTAGTCATTGCACATTCAGAATTAGTCTGTACAAATCTCTGAACAAGCTCATGACCCTGCTTTCATGCTGCACTTTTACACTTTTGGAAAGTGCTTCTTTTATTACCAGCCTGTAAAAAAAATAAAAAATACTAATAATGGAACAAGCAGGGGGAAATACATTACACTTGGCTTCACACAATCTGCATTTTCTGTACAGCTTCTTGGGAGAGAGACTTTGCTGGATCACTAATGCATTGATGCCCCTCACTCCTTCAAGTTTTGCATAAGACAATCATACTAATCCAGGAAATGCATACAGAATCAGGTTGTCACACTCCTGGCATCAGTGGTCAGCACCGTTAGGAGCCTGCTGAGGTCTCAGGGTCACTTGTCACTACCCAATCCTGTTCATCCTTCAGGACTACTACTGGTTGCCCTGGTTGCCATAGCCACTACCAAAGCCATGGAGCACCACTGTTGTTGCTGCTGCTGCAAGTTGTTCACTTCATCTGCTCCCCCCTCCACACACACACAACATTTTTTCATGGTAGAGAGCAATGGCAGAACTTCCTTATGGGATGCAAGTGAGCACTCAGTTGTAAACTACAGAAACTAGACACCATGTTAGATTATCCATGCACCATGCCCAGCTTAGCATTGGGCATTGCATTTTGAGTAATATAACATCCATCAGAGCTGATTCTTGGCTCAGTTCCAGTTCAGAAACACAAGTGGCTGCAGCACGTAGGAGCCACCGATTGAGAAATGCGTCCAGTGTAGGATTAGGAAGGCGATTGGCAAAAGCGGTGCATAGGGGCATGTTTCTGTCCTTGTAACAGAAATTCATAGGGTACTAATTACTGATGGTCATTTCCGCTTGGATGACATGGAAGACATTTGTTGCAAAATATTGGATTGGATTTATGTCACAATATTATTGAAAAATTACCCACCACAAATATACCCACAACTCCAGGAGAATGTCATCTACAAAAAGGCATTAAATGACATCAGGTCCAAAGCTTCGTTTGGGTGCTAGACATTGATAGGTGTGTTGTCTCATGCCAATTACAGCCAAACTAGTTAGGAGAGAATGAGGCCATGGGGGAAGTTCTGTATCTCCCAGAGATTCTTAACATTCTCATTATTTTCTCTTACTACATCAACAGATGTAAAACACTGTTTTGACACTGCCTTCATTGTACAAGTTCTTTTCAGGTATGGTTTCAAACAACAGCTTCCTAATTTCTGGGAGGGAGTTACTGGAAAATTACAACTAAGGTGACTGTAGGCTATTAGGCATCCAAGTCATGCACTGATAGCAAACTAACACACAAGCTGTCATAGTTTATAGACATTGTAGCTCTCTCTCCTCTGCCTCTTTCCAAGATTCATTGACTGCTAGATCTCCTCTCCTTTTGCAGCCCATTAGCTCCCAGCAGAAGGTCTCAAGCGCCACAGCATTCCATTTTCTAATTGCTTCAGCTTCACAAAGAGCTCAGATGCAACTATTGCTTGCTACTTAGTCACAAAGCATATTTCCAATCAGAATAACCAACCAATACATCTTCTATAGTTACTAACTATGGCTTGATGGATAATAGGATACCATTTTTTTGTCAACTATGAAGTGGTCCCCCCCCCCTCCCAATCAAGCAGTATATAAATCAGCTAGATATCCCCAAAGACCTAATTTGACTTTAAATATCTCAGGATAAGCATGCATGCATTTGTTTTTGCTAACCATCATTTACTTATTTAGTTTTTTCATGTATGGGTTGAGCCAATGACCTGGAATTAAAGAGTCTGTGTGCCCAAGTCATATTTACATCTGTGTTTCTAGAACAGCACTATATCCCATTTGCTGCATATGCAAACTCTTTTGAAAGAGAGGAGTACAAGAGCCTGTCAAAAGATGATGTAAATAGTTAAGTGAAACTATTTACATACCCATACCCATTTAGTACCCCTTGGGAGAGTGAACTGTCCAAGTCTAATAATGTCCATAGTGATATTTCCAAATCTAACAGCATTGGTCTGGTGCTTCTTTAAAAATAACTCATTTTAAATGTGTATACATATTTATTTATAAATTTGTGAGTTGAAGAGACATACCATTCATAAAGCATGTGAAGCTGATGCATTCTTCTAAGGCTCGTTTGATCACCAACATATTCAGAATTGCTCCAGCTACAGGAAAAGTCAGGGGTCAGCAAGGTTTGCCTTGCCTGAGCCAGTTCACTCCAGCGGAGATCCCTCCGTGAGCCAGATTGCGGGCGGACGCACAATTTCCAGCATCTGTGGTTGTGCAGACATGATTTCCGGCGTCTGCGCAGATGCAATTTCCAGCACCGCGGAAGTGAGTCCCCGTGCTGCACTGTGCCAGTTTAGAGCTGCACGTGGGAACTCGCCAAGTGGGCAGCTCGGTTTGGGGGCGGCTCATCGCTCTGTTAAACGACTCCCATGGTCTGCTTGTGGCCCATGGGCCTTAGGTTGCCAACCCCTGGGGAAAGTTGTCTAAAACATCTTTCATTCATGCACGTTATACTTATCCTCTAATTAGCCAGTTAACATATTGGCTAAAGTTACAAATCAGGTAGCTGAAACCATAAGGAGCCTAAAGAAAGGAAATTTCAAGAAACTAAAGGTTGCCAATTAGTTCTCTGATTTTTGAAAACAAGCAAAATCTTTCTTGTCATTCTGCTCCACTGCAAATATTGTGTGTGTGTGTGTGTGTGATAGAGAGAGAGAGAGAGAGAGAGAGAGAGAGAGAGAGAGAGAAGGACTGAACTAATAGAGAAAATAGCCAAAATAGAGAAAATGCATCTCTGAAAACAAATTTAAAAAGAATCAGCATAGGCTAATTTATATTATAGATGCCATATTAAGAAATACTATAATCTAAATAGGCATGCAAAACATCTCATCCTAATGGGGAAGATTGTGGTGAGGACCCCTGGGGCCCTGCTCAGTCTTCCCCTCAGGTGCTAACTGTTGGTGAACAGCTTTACATCCCTATCAATATCTCTCCTTGTGTTTTGTTTATGATTGACCTTGCATTGGACCAGACATATGACTACCCTGGTTTTAAATGGGGCAGATATAATATGCTTAGGATCTGAGCAGATATAATATGCTTAGGATCTGAGCAGGTTGCAAATATGCCAAGGAAATGCCCATCATGTTGTGTACCACATAAATGAATGCATTCATCCAGAATAGAGATAATTGAACTAGTTTATTTGCTTGCTTAAAATTGCATCAGTAAATTACAGAATTACACTAATGGGTATAAGGCTAAACTAATTTAAATCCATTTGCAGTGATTAACTGGTAAATATTTCCTAATAAAGGAAACCCTATGCACCCTATTATCAACCAGCCAAACCATTGAGGACCATGCCTTATTCCTCACTATTATCATTTAAGCCATACTGTTTGGATAAGAAAGTGATTTAGAGTGTAATTCCACTAGTATTTGATCCTATGCCACATTCATTAATTTTAGTGGGACTTATTTGGAAGAGAGGGTTGATGAATAGTTCCCCTAGGCAGCATGTTTAGCATTTGTGAAATAGTCAACAATTTAGGCATCCTTTTTACATCCTTTCTACAAAATATCAACAGCTGCAAAAATATCTGAGATATGTTAGTAAAATTCTATGTTCAAAATAATTCTCTCTAAACTTCTCTAATGGTCAACTAAATCATAATTCATACAGAGATTTCCCATATAAATTGCACTGGACTAGGAAAACAGTAGGGACGCAGGTGGCGCTATGGGTAAAACCTCAGCGCCTAGGACTTGCCGATCGCATGGTCGGCGGTTCGAATCCCCGTGGCGGGGTGAGCTCCCGTCATTCGGTCTCAGCTCCTGTCCACCAGGCAATTCGAAAGCACTCTTAAGTGCAAGTAGATAAATAGGTACCGCTTTATAGCGGGAAGGTAAACGGCGTTTCTGTGTGCTGCGCTGGTGCAGGCTCGCCAGAGCAGCTTCGTCACGCTGGCCACGTGACCCGGAAGTGTCTTCGGACGGTGCCGGCACCCGGCCTCTAGAGTGAGATGAGCGCACAACCCTAGAGTCTGTCAAGACTGGCCCGTACGGGCAAGGGTACCTTTACCTTTACCTAGGAAAATAGTCCACTATAAACTGATGGCATTTGGTTACTATTAATAGATTAGTAACAGTTCAAAACATGTTCTAAATGTATCAAATTATAAGCAGCTCAACATTTGCCCAAGACAAATACACATTCTGAGAGTGCTGCTAACATATTTCCAGAGGGGACATGCATGCCCCTACCCCATTCCTTTCGGAGAGACAATTCATGAATTTTTGCTCCTGAAGGGAAGGGAGAGAGACGTCACTAGTAAAGGTTCACCAATTGGAAAGCAGGTTGAGTCTGGTTTATTACCCAGGTCCTCACTCTAAATCCTCCACCTTTTTGTCTGCCCTCACTCCCTATAAGTATTGTGGGCTTTCTACAATTGCTAGTCTCCCAAGGCTGAGAAGCAATTTGGGCGGTGGGGGGAGGGAAGAGAGAGAGAGACTCCTTGTTTTATATATCTCTCTCTCTCTTTATGCCTACTCCACACAGCTAGCACTAACTAGACTGCCATTTGGGAATGGTGTGACATGCTTGCCAGTCTGGCAGGGAGTCTGCACAGGTAAGGAAGTGGGGGAGAAAAACAGTAGGTATAACAAGGCATGATTGGGTTAAGGCAACTTTCAGAAATCTGCCTGATGGAGGAATGCAGCTGGAGCTGTGCTCTAAACCAGTGAGCCCCTTGGAGTTGCTGATCGGAAGGTTGGAAGTTCAAATCCGCATGATCTTGGTGAGTTCCTATTGTTCTGTACCAGCTTCTGCCAACCTACTGCAGCAGTTTGAAAGCACACTAGTGCAAATAGATAAATAAGTACCACTGCAGCGAAAAGTTAAATGGCGTTTCTGTGCACTCTGGCACTCATTAAGGTGTCCTGTTGCACCAGAAGTGGTTTAGTCATGCTGACCACATGACCCAGAAAGCTGTCTGTGGACAAATGCTGGCTCCCTCAGCTTGAAGAAAGATGAGCACTGCATCCCATAGTCAAGTTTGACTGGACTGGACTTTGCTGTCCAGGGGGTCCTTATGCCTGATGGGACTTGGGTGTCACATGCACTTTGGTGAACACTGAACAATGAAGAAGAGATTTGTGTAATACTAAAGTTTGCAAAACGTTTTCTCAGAAGTAACTCCTACTTTGTTCAGTGAAGCTCACCCAGTAATTTGCTCAGTGATGTAACCTGAGGATGGTTTGATAAAAGATATAATATGGTCCTAAACTTTATACATCCTTCAGTGGTTCTCATATGGCAAGAGCATCCATTATTTATCTGGCATATGTCTCTGTTGCTAGGCAACAAGCGAAGCCATACCACAAAGCATCTCCCACTACTATGCACTTGCATTTCATGAGTCTCTTGAAACATTGTTCTCTCAGTTATTGAGTGACCTTTTTCGGTTACAAATTGGTTTGAATTCATAACCTAGATTTATGCCAACGAACATGAACTGTCGTTACAAACACTGGCTTCGATTTGTGGCTGCTGTAAATTGATGCTGTTTCATACAGTTTAATGGAGCTATGCAGATTTACAGCAGCTGGAAATATCTCCCATTATATAGTAGCCTTTCTGATAACAGGGACTTTCATATATCGGCTATAAATTCCGAACCACTTAGAGAGAACCAGAAAGAAAGCTGGTCAAGAAACTGCAAGTAAAGGCATTTTGCAGTAGAAATACAGTTTTCATTGAAATCAACATTTCCTCACAATAAGAAATCTATGTAGCCAAGCTTTTCTGGTGGGGGTGGGAGGAGTTAAGAGAATAGTTCTGTCCAGCATTACACATGTCTGATGTCCAAAATGCTTAAAAATATTTTTGAAGATGACCAAATACACACAACATCCCTAAGAAGCAAAATAGGAAGAAAACTGCAGATGGGTACAAAATTCAGATATGATGTTTGGATAAAATCACTTCCTTGAAAAGAGACTGTTACAAGTTGTCCAATTTCACAAGAAGCTTCCTCTGAGTTTAAGCAGAATGCTCCCAAGTTTTTGACACATTTCATGGTAGATACTGTGTAGCAGATATGGGATACCAAATAAGGATATGAAGGACTGTGACAGTATTTAGACTATAACAGGGCTCAAGCACCTTTAATCTTCTGTGCGCACAGTCTCTGTGTGAATCAGAATCTATGCAAATAATGCCTATAATTTTGGACCCCACTCATTAAAGGGTGGTTATATGGTGTGTAGCTCTCTACAAACAAAAGTCTCATTACAGTATAATACACAGGTGAGTGAGGTGCACTAGTTCTGGTGAATTTGATGCTTTGTGCAGAGTATAGATGTATGTTTGTAACTATATTGACTCCCATTGTTATATTGGGCATAGACACAACTAAAGCTCAGTTCTGATGTTATTCCAAAACCTGACAAATGCCCATGCATTTCCACCTCTTCTCTTCCTGTCTCTTGTGTACCTTTATGCTAAACTGAACTGAGAAAGTGAGACTTTAACACTGACTACTCTAGGATATCAAGCAAGGGTCAAATGATTGTTTGATACATGACAGTTTATGGCCTAGGGCTGAAATAAAGACATGAGCATGTATAGCTGAGTTGAATAAGGGCCACTTTATAAAACTTAAAACCTGTAGAGGGAAACAAAGGAACTGACTATAAATCAAATCCCACAGCTTTAAGGATGACCTATCCTCTGCCAGTTCAAAGACAAACCAGTTTGCTTTCCCCCTACCCCAGCAACAACCTGAAGGTAAGCAGGGAAGCCTTTCTGCATTGCTACTACCCAAGGGTTCCCAAAACTCCAGGTGTGAGACAAATTGACCTCAGAGGCAATCCATGTATTGCTCCTGGGTCCTGACAAATTGACCATATTAATCTATCTGAGAAACACTCTGATGACCAGATTAATTTATCAATCAACAATTAGGAGCCAGATCAACCTATTGGACAGAATAGCTGAGTATTAAGACAGTGTACCTAATGGTCTCCTATCACATAGTATGGAGTAGGTGACAAACACCAGTCATACCACAATAAAGGGAGGGAGAGTGGCAGCCAAGGAAGAGAGTGAGGAAAAGGCAGGGCAGGCTTAAAATGGCTCCATTGCCTTATCTCAGCATGCTGACATGTAATGTGCCAGCAATCAAATTGGCAGCAGCTGCTTCAGTACCAGTTGCAAACTCGCCTCACTGTCCAAAGCAAGCTTGAGCAGCAGCATAGGGATTTTCAGTTCAGATGTCATGGGAAACTATGGTTTAACATACCTGGAAGTATTGCATGACAGCATGTGAGAGATGTGAGACCACATGGTCACAATGTTCATTCCTGCTCCAGTCAACCTTAGTATAAGATTCACAGAATACAACAAACTTACTTCTGGACAAAACATGCAAAGGAACATATTATAAATATTACTGGATCATGTTCATTAAATTTAGGTTGAAGGCTTACCTATTTAACAAATTATATTAGAAAACAGATATATTTTATCCTGACAAGAGTTTGCAGAATATGTGAAGAAAGAAATGCAATGGGATAGAAGAGTGAAGGAGTTTCTACACATTTCTGTTTTGTTGTAGAATTATAATTCAGCATCTGTGAAATCTCATATGGCAATCTCATCTTTATTGTGTTCCAGCATAATATGTACATATGGGATATTTCACCTGACAGGGACAGACTCAATATTGCTATAACTGCTGCTATTAATAAGTCACCCAGAACAGAATATCCCCCCAAAGTGTAAGAGAATATGTTGTTTATATTATTAACAATACTGAGCAGTCAACACATTTGCATAGGACAAACATGTGGTGTATTGAAAGATAATAAGAACATCACTGACAAAGTTGTGTTATAGGGTGATGTTGATTAATATGCAGCCTTTAGTTAATGAAATACATGTTGCACACAATGTTCAACAGAGGTGTCATTTTTTATTTCCAGTATGGCAAATTATATTAGCTTTTATAAACAAAACAGGAACTGTGCATATGCACCAAGGATACAATCCTAAACACTTTCACTAGCACACTGAATTGAATTAGCATTACTTATAAGAAAATAAGCTTAGTGTTGGGCTGCAGAAGTGTTTTAATTGATCATAGCCTACTTTATCTGATATCAGAGTCAAGCAAATAACTACGAAGGTAGCATTTTAATCCTTCCACGCAAGAACAACAAAAACTCCTTAGAAAATACAGATAACATGATTACCGTATTTTTTGCACCATAACACTCACTTTTTTCCTCCTAGAAAGTAAGGGGAAATGTCTGTGCGTGTTATGGAGCGAATGCCTGCGGGTGGCAGGGGGGATCTGCTGCAGTCGTGAGCAGAGGATCCATGTTTCCCCTTCCTTCCCTCCTCTGTGGTTACAAAGCATGGCTCCACATGGATCCTCAGGATTTTTGCATTGGGCTACTCCAAACTCACTGTCAGATCACATGTCTGTGGCCACAGCATGAACCACAAAAAATATATATCCACTATTTCGTTTAGAATATTTTTTTTCTTGTTTTCCTCCTCTAAAAACTACGTGAGTGTTATGGTCTGGTGCGTGTTATAGAGCGAAAAATACGGTAATTGTGCTTCCAGATGAGGTTTGCAAAGAACTTGTTAATGTTGCAAATGTGTCTTTATAATGGAAAGCACAGTATTTGTGACTCCTACATGTTCAACTTTCATGAAACACAATTTGTTAGAAAATGGCAGGCTCAAACAAGAGAAGAGCACATGATGCATTAGTCTTGGATTAACAGCTTAGCCTTGAAATTTTGAGATACATAATCAAGAGACCATCTCTTCCCATTAGTTTCTTCATTGTCTCCAAGATGATGTTCGTAAGAATTGGGCCCACTGCATAAACATCCTGATTCTTTTTAGTGCAATGAATTGACAGGATGAAATGGATAATGATAGTTCTGATCCATTCCTCTATCCAGAAGCAGCCTCAGCCCCTTCAAACTGCACTGAAACATAGAAAAAACTAGACATGATGTATGTTTCCATGTACATGTTATTTTTTAAATATAAATTATAGCTTGCATGTGGGGCCTGATGATCATCAGGATTGTAGCAAGCAGGAGATGCATTTAACCCATTCTCCCCTGCTGCAGTCTGGATGAAAATTGCTTATCTGACAGTGCAATCCGATATATGCTTACTCAGAAGTAAGTCCTATTAAGGTCAGTGGGGCTTATTCATAGATAAATGAGCATAGGGTTATAGCCTAAAGCTGTTATTTGCACAACTGGGCATTTTCTCCCCATGCAATTTACATTCCTAGCAACTGCAAATGTTCAGTACATTTGCATAAAATAAATGTGGTTTATTGCATGATAATCAGATTGTCACTGACAAGGCTGTGCTGTTGGGTGCTGCTGATTAATGTGCAATATATAGCTAATGAAATAGATATTGTATGTGATGTTCAAAGACATAGGATGTCATTTGTTTCTTTTACAATCTGGAACACATTTACTAGCACACTTAATTCAACTGGTCTTATTGGTGCCCAATATGCATTTACTTTCATTGCAGATAGTAGCTTCAGAGAACAATCTTCATCATCAGGACACAGCAGGGGAGTAAAGAGCTGGATTCCCCCACCTTCCATTTCTGTTCCCATTAATCAAGTAATGCAATTTTATTATTTTTAAAAATAAACCCTCTGCACATTAGATGCAAGGGCACATTTAGGGTGTTTCTAGTCTGTCACTCTTTTCAAGTAAGATTCAATCAGATACCATCAAATTCATCTTGCACAATTACAGTTAATTGGGAGGTCTAAAATAACAAACCCACTTCCCACAAAGATTGGACTTTTTGTGATAAGGGAAGTGATGTGAAAATGTGGGAAACTGTGGGAGAACTCTTGTTTGATGCAACATTGTCTTACCTTCCCACAAACAAGTCAGAATGAGTGCACACAAGATAGCTAACATTATCACGTTCCTGCAAACAGGGTGAATGCACAAGAAACAGGTTTCCTGGAAGTTTTTATTTTTTCCGGAAGTGTTGTTAATGTCACATCAAGTTTGGCCGTGTGATCCAAATCAGTGTACCCTTATTCCATCTGCATTTCTCCTGATCCTTATTTATCCTCCAACATTTTCACTTCATCTCTAATTATCAAGGGGTTTCTGCTACTTGCTGACATAGATTTTAGGAATCCATATTCCTTTTTCCTCTGCAATTTTTTTTAAGCAAAATCTCCTGAAGCTGCTATTTTCCCCATGGGGAAAGTGTATCAATAGTTATTTGATGCACAGCAGCAGATAGTATTGGTGGGTAGCAGTGACCTCCTGACGGCTGATTCACTGGGAGGGATGGAATGAGCAAAGGCAGTGGGGAGGTTGGGACAGTGCAAGGACAAAAGTGGAGCCAATCCAGCATTCCTGATGGTGTGTTTGCACTATGCTGACCTTCCCACTACCTTTCCTCTCCTGCTCTGCACTCCCAGTAAGCAGCAGCAACAAACCAACTTATGATACATGCCTGCTCTTGTCCATGGGAAAATGAAGGGCAAGATTCACCTAATGAACCCAATCAGCAGAAGCCCTGTGCAAGGACTGTCACTTGCACAACAGGGCTTTTCCCTCTCTCCTCCCACCATGCATCCTACCCCACCATCCCAATTAGCTGGGGGGGGGGGTGTCAGGAGAACCTACAGAACAGCGGGAAGGGAGAGGAGCATCATTCCATTTGTCAGACAGAAATACTGGCCCTGATGGAATGATCATCTCAGTGTGATAAATTCCTCCCTGTTGTTGTTTAATCGTTTAGTCATGTCCAACTCTTCGTGACCCCATGGACCAGAGCACGCTAGGCACTTCTGTCTTCCACTGCCTCCCGCAGTTTGGTCAAACTCATGCTGGTAGCTTCGCGAACACAATCCAACCATCTCATCCTCTGTCGTCCCCTTCTCCTTGTGCCCTCCATCTTTCCCAACATCAGGGTCTTTTCCAGGGAGTCTTCTCTTCTCATGGGGTGGCCAAAGTATTGGAGCCTCAGCTTCACGATCTGTCCTTCCAGTGAGCACTCAGGGCTGATTTCCTTAAGAATGGATAGGTTTGTTCTTCTTGCAGTCCATGGGACTCTCAAGAGTCTCCTCCAGCACTATGGATCACTCCAGCACCTTCATGGATCACTGCCCCCTTCATGGATCACTGCCCCTTCATGGATCACTGCCTTGCTGTGGCGAAGGGGCTTGAATAACTCAGAGAAGCTATGAACTATGCCGAGCAGGGCACCCAAGATGAACAGGTCATAGTGGAGAGTTGTGACCAAACATGATCCACCTGGAGGAGGAACCGGCAAGCCACTCCAGTATCCCTGCCAAGAAAACTCCATGGACAAAGACAACAGGCAAATTCCTCCCTAGATTGGGGAAATGACATGGAAGGAAAGGGCTAATCTCCATCTTCCACTGCTATGGATCACACTTGTTGATGCGGCTTATTGATAACTTGCATCGTAGCTTGTTTGACCCAAAGCCCCGGTCCTGGCTGCGATATTCATAATTATGCTTGAGTTATGCCTCTTTTTTCGTTCTTTTGCTGGAGGCTATGCAGTTGAATGCTCAAGCCACATTTGATTTAAACAGGTAAATTATGTTGGAACTATTGATCTTTTTTTCTCAGAAGGCAGAGAGTTCAACCCTTACACCAAATAACATTTATTCCCAAAGGTAATCACATTATCGCCAATGGAAGCAGTCGCGTGAACAAGTGCTAGAAAGAACTGCAGAATTGGCCTGTAAGTAATTCATGAGCTGTGTGTTTTAACCTTCACTCCTCAGTTAAAGCATTTATGAGTCATGACTCACACTTCTTAATACAATATCAGGACATTTTCAAGTGTAGTCATGAATTACACTAATTTGCTTTCACCTCCATGCCCTGAAGTTATCAGACCTTTTCAGTTGTACATGGAGCATTTTGTCAGCATCACTTTAGAACATCGTTTATGTAAACATGTGCTTAAAAGCCTTTCTGTTTAATTATGCAATGCTATGTCTGACAGATTACAAGTGAACAAAAGCTCTCTTATAGTCTGAGGCTTCCTTATGACTATTTTTTGTATGGGTCAATTGCAACGTTCACTCATTTTATTTGTATAAGCCCACAGCAATGGATAAGAAAGTTTTGTTGTTCCTTAGGAACTTTACATAAATAAAAATCCAGATTTGGAAGAGTCTGTTCAGCTGAGAATTAGGTCAGAGTCCATATGCTATATTGACAAGGTTGTATAAAAAGATCATTACCTTCAAAAAAGAAAAAAAATAGGGGAGCTAATCAGGTTAAAATGAGAACATAACAAAATGCCTTCTACTGAGTCAGACCTCTCAGAACTAGTTGGCAATACCCCCTAGGGGATGGTGGGTTACCTAGGCAAGGGGCACTGGTATCAGGTGGCATCACAAAATCAAGTTAATCATTGTTGCTGAATTAAACTAAATAATTTGGAACAAATGTGCAATTAATGGTTACTGTTCTGAATTTTATTGTGTTAACTTGAGTAGGTTGTGCAAACTACTATTCTGAATAATGCTTTCTTGTAGGGTAGTGTAGGGGGCACTGGGGAGCCACATGGATGGTGGACTAAAATGGTTTGGGAACCACTGCTGTAACTCATTTTTTACCCTGGCTAGCCATAGTACTTCTGGTTTTGGATAGGTGTCTTTTCCCCAGCCCTTCCTGGAGATCTAGGAATTGAACTTGGGAAATTCTTCATGCAAATAATTAACTCTACTGATGTGTTAAGGCAGCAGGGACAAGTATCTCACTAGCTCTTGGGCACTTGCAACACCTTATTAGTAATAGAAATAATTGAATATTATTAATATTATTTATTAAATTTGTATATCTTTCTTCCTCAAATCTCAGGGTGATTGACATCATATATTTTTTCACCAGACATTTGGAAATTTGTTGAAAGATCTTCTCTGCTGCTTCTGTAGAGTTTGAAATTTATTGAACAGTGATGTTTTAATTGAACTCAATTTAATACTTCTTATTTTGGGTTTTCCAGGTAAATCTCATTTTTTTGTTGCTAGGTTTTTTTTAAAAAAAAATTATTTATTTATTTTTTGTAAAAAAAAAATGGTGGTGCTGCATAAACAAGCACATTTTTCCATACCAAGCATTTCCTAAATGGCTGGTTTTGCAGAAGCCACTATAAATATGACTAGGAAAATTGGGGAGGCATGGTGCACACCCACCTTGGGCCCTGGAAATCAGTTCAAGTACAGCCTGTCCGCATGGGAGCAAGCAAGTCAGCATTCCTATGCACATTTACTGGAGAGTAAGAGCCATTGAATTTAGTGGATTTACTTCTGAATAAGCATGCATTATATTAGGTGGCATGTTGAGTTCAAGGTTGTTTCAGAACAATTTTGCAAAGGTCGTCAATCTTGAGAGGTGACTTTAAAGCATCTGTGTAGGTTTCCTAGGAACACCACATGCTAAGTTTATTTTTAGTGACCATTTGTATTTCCTTAGTGATATGATTTTGTCCTTGCTGCTAATATATATATATATATTCAATTAATTCCACATAACTTTGTTCTATAAAATGGTTCGCATCTTAATAAATGCCTTTGAAACACATTGTCCTAGGAGAAGAGGAGTCAATGTGGAAATGATATTGTCACGCATCAGGATATTTGAATTGTGTATGTAAAAGTCTGATACAACTGGTTCTTTGTCCTCCAGAAAGCAGATGAGTTATTAGGAACAGAGGAATATAAGAGGAGGGTCAGGTCATTGCCCATGTAGTCCAGAATCCTGTTGTCACAATGGCCACCCAGAGCTCTCAGTCATACAACATGTTCATAGCACATTTAACCCACCCATGTCTATCCCTCTCACAAAAACATGGAATTGGAAAGTTGGAGGGTATCCTGAGGGTCAATGCCAGAATCTTGACAGATGGTCCCCCATCCAATTTGAAACCATCCCGGACCCTGCTTAACTTTGCACATATGCTAGCAGTTTTAATACTGCACCACTATGAACCCGCCATGTCCAAAAGATACAGCTCACAATTCATCACAGAGTTTGACGCACCTTAGCAAATTGGTTTCAATAAACTTAAGTCTAACTTCAGTAGGATTGTAGCCACAGTGTGACACTGCCCTAGATAATCTTTCAGGATGGTGCATTGTTGAGAATTTAGATAGAGATGGTTTCCTGTAAGTGAACATGTAAAGCGTCTTTCACATGTACAGCTTCAATAGACATTTATTGTAAGTGCCAACAACTGAGGATGACATATAAGTGAGTGACCCAATGGAAGACACAGCATTTGAAGCATGTGGACTGTTGACAGGGGAGGTAATAAAAACAGAGAAGGATGTTCATCTTTTATTGTCTGGTATCCATCTATCAGTCAAAGGCTTTTCCTCTCTCTTGGAGCCTGTGCCTGAGGAGATTCTTAAGAGCCAAGGTGATTTAAGAAGAAGTGTTTAGAAAAGGGTTTTTATGTGGTCCCTGCATTGAAGAAATATAAAAGTTCCCCAGTTACTTTGAAGGGAGGGAGGGAAAGAACTTTAAAGATAGAAAATGCCATTCCTATAATAAGCAGTCAGTTGAATCTTGGTAGAGAAATTAGTTTTATTATCAAGTAGAATTTAGAGATTATCACAGAAGATCCTGAGTAACATAGAAAGGACAGAAGATATGGCTTTGTGCGTACAGCGCCATAATACTGTACCACTGTCAGTATGCTGCATGCATTACGTTTGACCTGTGTATATTGAAGTTTTTGCCACTAAAGCTACTTGCAAGATATTACAAACCATGCTGTCTGGGCTTGCAGACACAGACTGTAGAAATATGGCTTTCCAAGTGGTTATGACTGCAGTGAACCAGCCTCACTGAAAATAAAGATTTGCTTTTCAGCAGATGTGCATAGGATAGTGCTGTAAGAATTACAGTTTTTAACAAATTGTGTCTGGAATCCTCTGCACATCCTCTACACAGTTTGTTGTACACAATGAGATTGTGAAAACATGCCTAGAATTGCACTGCCAGGGCACATCCAGATCTCAGGAATTTCCACACCTTTGGCTATTTCTGGCAGAATTCTCTGAAACCCCTACTTTTGAGCTAGAAGCATAAATGCCCGAAGTTCAAGTCAACCATAAGCTTTAAGCAAGTGTCTCAGGGATAATTCTGATTTTAGTTTTATAAAATGAATGCATGCATTTTAGTGTTTTAAAGCAAGCCCAGCAATTTATCCTTATGCAAGTGTAATATGATCAGGCTGAAAATGTGAAAGATACTTGACTGTACTCAGGCATTCTGTCTCCTTCATGAGAGGGGAAGTGTGGGGCTGAGCTTGATGGTGCTGCCCTCCCTCCACAACTGCTTGAGAAGAAAGAGTTAATCTTTTAGTGTTGCCACACCTATACTTTGGAGCACGCTGCCAATTGGCATTAGACTGACACCTTTACTATATATTTTATAGACACTGGCTATTAAAAAAACAACAACAAGCCAAAGAAGGCATATACATACACATACTGATTTTATCTGTTTTTCAATCAATCATTGTTATACATATATTTGTTTTTTTAACAAATACGTTTTTGTGGTTTTAGCTGCTTTTCATTGAAAGGTTTATTATGTATACCACTTAGATGGCTTTGTGTTCAAGCAGTTTACAAATTTTTCTAAATAAATGAATAGTTGTGTTGTGCTTCTGGTTTATCTCCAGCCCATGTACAGTCTGCTCTATGCATATATTAACATTAAAAGTAGGTTCCTCTGTATTTGTGAACATTGCACCCAATTATAAATAGCCCCAACTCACTGTGTGAAACTTGATTTTCAAGTTCTTTTTTATGATGGAATTCTTTTTTCACAAGCAGAAAAGCACAACGGGGCTCATTCAAATGTGCTTAC
Source organism: Podarcis tiliguerta (assembly GCF_965153285.1). NCBI lineage: Eukaryota > Metazoa > Chordata > Lepidosauria > Squamata > Lacertidae > Podarcis > Podarcis tiliguerta. Next base: position 46,591,899 of record NC_139537.1, on the reverse strand, counting down.
TCTTTATATTTGCAAATTCAGCATCATATTTTTTTAATAAAGAAGACTAATTTCAGCTCCGACGTGGAATTTTATGACAACAATTGTGTCTCATGAAAACTTTCTTTGAATAATGACAGGAATAATAGCACGATCACCTTAGCCAAAAATTGAGAAGTAGACTGTAAAAATGTTTATGGCAATCTATCAAAATTGAGATGGTATATCCAGTAAGAAGCTATACTGGTGGGACCCCTGGTGTTATTTAGCATTTTCATTAATGATTTGGAAGAGAAGGTAAATAGCTTGGTAATTAAATTTATAGAGGATCCTAATTAGAAACTGTTTTAAACATCATTGAGGATAAACTAGTGGTATAATAGGTCCTAAAGGCATTAAGAATGTGGCCATGAAATGAAATTCATCTTGGGAGGAAATGCTAATGTATCTGGGCAAAGATATCTGAACTGCAGCCACTCAAAGGGAGGTAACAGTTGAGCTGACAGAGAGCTGAGAAATTGTACCAAAAACAGCTATGAGCAGAGAATCAAACCAAACCTGAATCTGTGCCAAGAATGGAACTGAATTGCTGTTTTTGTCTGGATTCAGAACAAAACCTTAACCATTCTTTGCAAGCCGCCAGTGATTGTGCAATGCAATAAAAGGCAACAATTGGATGATCAGACAGACTTTATAAATAAATAAATACATTCTGGTCCCCAACCAGAATGAAACATGGGCATGTTTAAGTAATTTCTCTTTCTGTGTGCAATCATTATGCATTTTGAATTGGTTCTGGCTCCCATCTTCTTGAAGGACTGGAAAACAGTGGTAGGGCAAAGAAAGGCTTGGTGTTTTAAGGGTGATGAGCCCAATATGCTACAATGAAAGAGGACAATGTATTAATGAATTCATTTGCTCACCTTGAATCCTGCACCTTCAATATAACTATGCTCAGACTGAAAATGAGAGAGAGAAACATAAACTCCTAACAATCATTAAAAAAATTAAGATACAAGATAAAAATCAGCCAATAAGAAATAACAGCACTTTATATAAGAACAGAGCTAGGTTGCATTCAGACAGCATTTTATTCTGTTTTCCTCATGTTTCCTTCCCTAATAATGTCTCAATTTTATCTTATCTTTCACACAACGCAAAAGCAACTTCTTAACTATCTAGCAAAATCTAGTGGAAGTTTAAGACTAGTCTCTGTGTTAGTTACTTCCAGAAATATAGTCATTTGCAACCTTGTTAACCTGGAAAATTGTGGGGGTTTTGCACTACAATTTCTCTGTGGTTTTGATGGTTTACACCATGTGATGACATTGGGGGTAGTATTCTGCCAAACAGTTCTGTCCTGCCATTTTCATGAATGAATCATGGGGAAACAGAAGCATGCAAGTGCATAATGAGTGATGACATGTCCAATGACATCAGCAGTTGCATCAAACCACACCCACTGGCATTAATTACATTTAGCACAATGTGGTGGTAAAAGCCAAAGATCCATAACCCAACAAGTGATGCTGTGTAAGGGAAATATTAGAAACTGGCACAGAAGAACTAATAGTCTCATTAATGCCTGGTACCAAAGTGACATCAAGACAGGCACCTTGGGGAGACTATTCTAAGGTGCAGAAGGTGGTGATCTACAGACAAACATTTGCATTGCTTAGGATTACAGGCCACTTTTATATATTCCCATCACATTGTCATGAAGGCTATTTATAGATATGTGTTTCTGAGATGCTGTTGCAATTTCTGGGAAAACTTAGAATGAATGGTTAATTAATACTTGACTAGATAAATGATACAGTATAATAGAAAACATGGTGTATAAATCAGTCGAGTACTACTTCCTTGATACAGACAAGATGCAATAATTGATCTCTTTTCCTTTATACAACTGTGATAATTTAAGAGATACCATCAACCATATTCTGAAAATGAGTTAATTAAGCATAGTTGCCTTGTAGATGAATGTAAAATTACTGCCGCCTCCTCTTTACTTTTAAATATGTGTCTCAAAATGGGGACAGTGTATGAACAGGGAACAGCCAGAGTCAGAAATCATGTAAATAATCTGTGGGGCAGGACTGGGGAAACAGTGGCCCTCCAGATGCTACTAGACTACAATTCTCATTAGTCCTGAACCATGTGGGATGTGGCTTATGGGAGTTGAATGACATCTTCAGCATCACATGATCCTAATCCCTGCTGCAAAGCAAGGGATGCAAAGATGCATAATGCACAGGAATATAGCTTGGGCAGAAACCTAGACATGACCTGGATGAAAGCACATAAAAGCACTGCTATTCTTATCACAGAAACAGGATACAGATGGAAAAGATTAAAGACCTTAATAACGACCCGTGCACAAGAGAAAGAACAGTGGCTCATTTTCTAAGATTCTTGAGGCCAGATCCTGCTTTCAAGACTGCCTGCCCCCCCCCCCAAAAAAAAGGAAAGGAAAGGTGGGAAGGCAACAGTTTCTTTTTCACAGACCATCCAGTGGATGCACTTGCCACAGGATGTTGTGATGGCAGCTGACCTAGAGGATGTTTTATAAATAACACTCCCATTTCCCCATAAATAATTACTTGGGTCCTATGATAAGTTAGGCTGGCTCCATCCTATATTTACTAGGGAGTAAGGCTAATTGTATTAATTGGGATGTCCTTATCAGCACATGTATGCATACTAAGAAGTAAGTAAGGTAAAGGTAAAAGGACCCCTGGATGGTTAAGTCCAGTCAAAGGCTGTGGTGCTCATCTTGCTTTTCAGACCAACGTTTGTCCATGGACAGCTTTCCCCATCATGTAGCCAGCATAACTAAACTGCTTCTAGAGCAACGGGGCACCGTGACAAGTGTCATTCTGCATGAGAATGCCATTTACCTTCCCAACACAGTGGTACCTATTTATCTACTTGCACTGGCGTGCTTTTGAACTGCTAGGTTGGCAGAAGCTGGGACAGAGCAACAGGAGCTCACCCCGTCACACAGATTCAAACTGGTGACCTTCTGATCAGCAAGCCCAAGAGGCTCAGTGGTTTAGACCACAGCGCCACCTGCTCCCTTTACTCAGAAGTAAGCTCATGGAAGGGATGATTCCCACCCCTTCCTCCTTCCTGCAACTACCTGCAGCCATGAAAATCCTCTTTCAGAGATACAAGCAAGAGAGAATTCCTAAGCAATGTGGAATGGGGCAGGAGGGGAGGAGGAGAAGATGAGGAACATTACTTTCATGAACTGCCTTAAGTTATCTTAGGATACAAGTCTGATGTTGGGAGATATCCTCTCCCTCAAAATGCCCCATCCTAGATTGTGTAAGAATTCCCTCAGTTGTGTTGCAGGCGTTTCCTTGTTTTATGCTTTGAGAAGTGTGTGCAGTCAGAAATCTCACTACCTTAAAAAAAAAAAAAAAAAAATCTTGACAGAAGAGGAATGCTTCACCTGTGGACCATACATTGACAATAAGTACTTATTAACTGGGTTTCTTAAAATGTTACCTGTGCAAAGGTGTAATGAAAGCAATTTGTACATCCGACTTACATTTCCGGATCAGACCAAACTTCAGCTGTGTCATAAGCATTCTCTTGGCAGTTCCCGTAGAGAAAGATGTCACAGTTTATAAAGGAGATGAATGCATTCTTTAGGAGGAAAGGAGATCTTAGCCCAGCAGGCACCTGTCATCACAGTACTTATCACTAACCACAGCTCTTATTGCATGTCCAAGCACAGGGGCAAAGGACAGACTGAATAGCGAAGTCAACTTGTATTTTATCTGAAGAAAGAGCTTTCTTCTTGTTCAAGGTTAAGCCTCAATAATGGGCAATGTGGGGAAAGGTGTACTGTTCGGCCCTCTGCTCTACCATCTGTAAATTAATAAAATATTTAAAAGCTTTATTCTCAAGGGCTCATAAACTCATAACTTTCATAAGTACTCTGTAAAAGGCAGAGGGGGGAAAGAGAGAGAGAGACAAAAATCAAAGCCCTGCATCAAAAGGTGTCCTTTAAAATGTATCTCCCCTCTAGTCTACTTTAGGGTGGCATTAGAGTTGACTGAAGAAGCAGCAAGATGCCCTTCCTCTTGAGGGCTTAAGTGTATTTAATCTCACTAATCCTGAGTATCCCAATGATTCCCCTAAATGTATTTAAGTTATTTACTCCCACCATTGCTATTGGGGGGAGTGCCCTTACTTTGCCTCTTGTTCAGTCCCCACATCACCTGACCAGTAGTCATGCTAGCTGGGGGTGATGGAGGGTTATAGTTCAATCAATATTTGGTGATTCAAGGTTGTTTGTGGAAGTAGGATTGGCAGCCCCCCAGGCAATGAAGCTGAATAATGCTCTTTGCACCCAGCTGCAACTGAAGCCTCATAGGACTGCAGCCCACTGCAACAGTTGCTACAGCAGTACCTTTCTAGTCCATAAACTGAGCCTTTGATCCCATTCCTTAGAACTACTCCATTGATAATGTTTACACAAATTGCAAGGAAGAGGCTCACCACATGCATTATTCTCTTTGCAAATGATGAATCCAAATGACTGGATATCTGTCCCTCACAGTCATAAAATAAACAAATCCACCAGTACACAGTTTATATGCCAGTAGACAGACAAATAGTATTTCTTTGGGTTGCAAAACCTTGACTGTACTGTGCTGAAGATGTTAAGTAGCCTTTATTTATGTCAGAAGCTCTTGCATACCAATAGTCTTGGGGGTATGGTGAGTTAACATTTTATCCATTTTACTCTGTTAATTTGCCTTTAGTAATTCCATATGGAGCAGATTTGATTTATGGAACATCAATCTTATTTGTTTCTGAATTACCACTACAGTGGTACCTTGGTTCTCAAATGCCTTAGTTCTCGAACAAATCGGATCCCGAATGCTGCAAACCCAGAAGTAAGTGTTCCAGTTTGTGAACTTTTTTCGGAAGCCGAACATCCAACATGGTTTCTGCTTGAGTGCAGGAAGCTCCTGCAGCCAATTGGAAGCTGCACCTTGGTTTCCAAACAGTTTCGGCAGTCAAACGGACTCCCAAAACGGATTGAGTTTGAGAACCAAGGTACCACTGTATTTGTTTTGATTTTAGAGCATAATCTATGTTACCAAGGGAGGAGGCATAAAGCCCTGTTGCAGTAGTAAAAGAACTTCTCCTGACTTTCCCTAGCTGAGTCGATCCCCAAGTGTGCATATTTGCCCACTCATATTTTGCACTAACTCCCATGTCTATACCTGTGTTCACAGATGTGTGATACTTGAGATCTTATTGCCAGAGTTCATTGCACCATGTGGTGATGATTACACTCCGCCTTCAATTACTTTAATTACTTGGAGAAATTAGCAAGAATTGCTGGGTTGAAATTTGGGTTAAAAATAGGGGGGGGTATTTATTCATAAAATCAAAATGGTGGTCAGCATGGCTTTGTGACTTGAAGTCCCAAGTACAATTTGGCCACCTCATGAGAAGAAAAGAAAAGAAAAGAGGACGAAATGGTTGGACAGTGTTCTCCAAGCTACTAACATGAGTTTGACCAAACTGTGGGAGGCAGTGGAAGACAGGAGTGCCTGGCATGCTCTGGTCCATGGGGTCACAAAGAGTCAGACATGACTAAATGATTAAACAACAACAACACATAGTACCCAAACCCATATTGTCTAGACCATCAGTTTAAGCTTAACATGTTGCCAAGATAGACATAGAGATAGAGGGAAGTGGGATATCTTAATGTAGTGATAATAAGGAGTGATACTAGAGAGTAGTGGTATGAATCTGGCAGCTAAAATTCAGGGCTAAATACCCCAGGGCAAACGACAAATTCACGTGACATGGTTTTGCCACAAGGGGTTTCTACGAGGCAGGAAAGATAGATTTAAGAAGAGGAGGAAGAGGTAGAGAGAAATGATAATCTATTTCAGGGAAAGGAGCTGATTTCCAAGTTTCAGCTTGACACAACAGTAGGTTGTGAAGCAGGGTTCTTGAAATGGCTAAGCTCAAGTCTAGCAGTCTGCTTCTCAATATATGCAGACTGTGGCTAGCTATGTCTTGTGCTTCATCCAGTTATTTCAAGAATTCAGCAACCATCCTGAGGGGGGAACCACTTGACTTGCTGCATGCAATCTGTAATTTCTCAAGTAAATCAATATATTTTATTATTCAGTTATAATATATACATATTAATGCATATTATTTACAATACAAAAGGGGGAAATTGCTAGTGATATAGCTCCAAAAATTCATGCGCAAACAGCTGGAGGATTATTTTCCTTCCCTTGCATGCTTTAGAGAGATTAATATCCAAATTTTAAACACTTTAATTAACCATTCTTCATTATCCGTCATTTTATTTAGACCTTTCTTCAGCTTCTTACTGACACTTTGTGGCTATTGACAATTTGCTTATCGTAGGAGTTGTGAAAACTCCTTTACTTGTTCTTCATCTGCCCTGTGTCAGTGGATTAAATGCTATATAAATTACATCCATAAAGTTTTATATGAAGTTATGATTAGCTAAATGTTTTAGTTATCCCTTGACTCATTTGGATACATACTATGTCATGAGCATAAGGGGAATCTCGGAGGATTAAAATAATGGAAAAGAGGGCCCTGGTGCTGAAAGGTACTTTTTCTTCTTATTAATTGCATGCATTAGTAAGATCTAATATACTCAGCCTCTAGGTACACTTAGCTAAATGGAAATTATTTAGTTCCAAAATGGTAGTTATTAATGCCAAAGAGGAATGCTTAACTATGTCCCCTTAATATAAGTGAGTTCTCTTGCTACCTATAGCAAAGGAGGATTGTTCTTTATTACCCTATTAATTAACCTTCCATCCCACAGAGAAAACAGCCATATTAATCTCTTGATACTGAAATCTTTTCAAATATGGTTACCTCATGGTCACTGAAAATTAGAGTAGAAGGAAATAGGTAGCTATTAAACACTAAAGCTGCACTCCTGTACATACTTACATCAAAGTAAGTCTCACTGAATGCAGGACTTTTTTTTTCTGATTACGCATGCTGAACATTAAAATGTTAGCAAGGATGGATAAATATCTTAACTTCGGTTTTTCTCATTTTCTTACTCTCAGTTTTGGATTATTATTTTTTTCATGCTCATCAAAATTTGGCGAGGGGGTCAGTGAGTAGATCAAGCAAGTTGATGCTCCTCAACCCCTGTGTTTGTATCTGTTGTAAAATGCTTAGATTTTTTAAAAATGCAATTGTGACATACAAAACAAACCAACAAACCATTTAATTTGCCTCATATTGTCCTATTCCCATCCCTGCCAGCCAAGGAAATCTGTTTGGCATAAGGCAATGCACATTGCTCTGATGCTGCAACATTTGATTAATAGTGGGGAGGAACAATTCAGCCTAAAAATGCGCTTTCCCCCCAGCAACCAGAGCAGCAGCCCTTTCTCTGCTCTTCATCTATATTAACAGCAGATGGAACACATAAACTACATCACACATTATTATAGCAAAGGAGAGATTGGCTACTAGGAAATTAGGGACAAATGAGAGAGGGCAGTTGATCTAAAAAAACATGGTCAGGAATGGTGGGATGAGCACATCTAGAGGACACAAGGTTTTCTTGTAAATGGAAGGTTGTCGTCTTTTTATCTGAAGTAATCTTTTTTTTTAAAAAAAAAGTGAGAGCGGCTTATGGCATGTAAGCATGCTGCATTGTTTTGCTTCATTCCCTCCATATTAGTTAAATTAAGTTTCTGAATATTCTCAAGCTCAATTTTCTTTGAATGCTCCATAGTCTAATATTGGATGCACAATCAAATCAGTATAAATTATACCCTCTGATGTCTGGGTGCTCTCAATTCTCTTTACCTTAGGGTGCCGTAATTTGTTCTTTCTCTGGAGTTAAAACTATATCATTCCTGACTGTGTAGATAACAGCACACAGGCAATGTCATGCTGTTCAAATAAAAGGATAACCTACATGGTGTTTCCATGCTCTGTTATTTGACTTTCACAACATAAAAGTTGATTCTGGGTAAACAGGATTAAATTTCCTCTTTTGTGCTTGTGGATGAGAGAAGTCAATTAAATCTAGTTCAGATTGTGCCATGAGAGATTCTGCTTCTGATTGGCCTTCTGCCTTATATGGGTATCATCAGTGATGAAGGGAAGACCCTATCTTACTTTACTGCTGTAGACATTATGGTGACCTTTGTGAATTCCAGACTCTACATCCCTTCATTGGACCCTGTTGTATCCTCCTTAATACTTTATACTTTTTCATATGGTCACTTAGGGTATTCCCTATGCCAGTGGTTGTCAAACTACTACTACTGTAGAAAACTTGAAAATATGGCTAAATATGAAGAAAAATTAAGTTACAATATTCCCCCCCCCCCCCAGTTTCAGTGCCAACACCATTGTCAAAACCATGGGCCTTAGACCAGGGCCTTGTTAGCTTTTTCAGTAATCTGGTCACGGGCAAAACAGCCTTGATCTTCTGGCAAAAACAATAAATCTCAATTGTTCTGTAACTTTTCCAATAACTACTTGACTGGCACAAGTCGTTAGTCGTATGTAGACCACAGTTTGAGAATGCATGCCCTGTGCAATGCAATCCCTATTCTGCACACTCAACATTACTAGAGCAGGATTTGCTAGATGTCATGCACAAGGTAGCTTCATCCTCAAAAGTTGGCTGCAACAGAAGGGATCGGATACCTGAGCCCATTTTCAGTCAGGAGGAAATTGCCACTTTTTATGGACAGAATGATTCATTTTCACTTAGCCTCACAGACAAATAGGGGTGGGGAGGTACTACATGTTGTTTTGAATTTCATCTGCACCATGCATAGGTTTGGTCAGAGTCTGATCAGGGTCTACATGGGAGACTGCCTTGAGCTTCATTGTGGAAGAATAAATTCACTAAATAAATAAATAAATAAATAAATAGAAAGAAAGCCACATAGATAGTGGTTCGTCACTCTGGCCAGCACACTTCTTCAATAAAGATACTGGCTCTGTGCCATAGGGCCCATCCCCTTAAAGGTGTTTATAACCTCATTTTTAGATCCTTCCATTTCCTTACCAGGGTCTGTATGCCTCTTCAATCTGTTTTGCCAAGCTGCAAGAGGTTCTTTTGGATTCAGGATGGCAATTGAAGAAAAACCAAGCATGCAATGTTTTATTTGTTAGCAAAGTCACTTCCTCTCAATGCCTCTCCTTCTGATGGTCGGTGTTGAGATCTTCTGGCATAGAGTACACGTAGATACCAGCCTACATCCTTTCGAGGAGTGAACTGGGTACAGAAATGTATTATGTCATGAGAAAGGGTTGTGAGCTTCTAGTGAGATCATAGCATGAGAGAATACCGTGATGGGGTGGTGGGCTTTCCTTCAAGGCCATTGAGATATAGTATAGGACAGCTACCAGGAACCTTAGGTGCATGGGGGGCCACCAGGGGGCGCATTGGAAGATGGCTGACAATAACATCTCTCCGACCCACACGAGGTAATTAAGAGGCTGATATGGGATTATGCAGCCTCCCTTCATTGCCCCAAGGGAATGGGGAATGCTGCCTTGCCTGCTGTGTCCATAATTCACCCCAGGATTCAAAAGAATGGGGTGATGGCACTAGACACAAAGCCGTCGGGGGGGGGGGTCCGGCTCTCCCGGACGCTGTCTCTGATTGCGCACTAGTTTGCATCAGCTCGAAATATATAATTGGAAAATGAAGCAAATGCACATATTTCAAGTGAAGAACGGGAGTGAAGACTGCTAACTGAAGTGACATCTGTGAAACGAGAGCAACGGGCTGGATTTAACGGAATACAACATGAAGAAAATACACCAGGTTCAGTATGCCGGAGCGGGACTGGATGGGGTGATTAATTAATAACCTCTCCTCAAAAAGAACCATGCATAACCAACTTAAGCAGGGTGATTAAAAACTGTGTGGATATGATTTACTACCAAAAGTTTGGTTTGAGAGATCAAGAAAAAGAACAAGGGCTTTGATTGCGCAGCAACAAAAAGGGAGTCGCCATTTGGACAGGTCTTGTCGAAAGATTCATGATCGGGAGGAGGAAGCTTTGTTTTCATATTGGATTTCTGGTAGAACCTCCTCGAGGACTGAGAAAGAAGGACAGACCTGCGAAAAGTTAAGGAGTAGACAGCAAGAATGTTTTTCTTTAGGAAAGCAATGAAATACGGCTGCTGTCTGAAATATGACCCTTGGACGAACGGAAAAATCCACACAGGAATACAAATTTGTTGCAACCCGCTTATGGAGACTATCAGAGGTCACAAAGACAAAGAGAAAGGAAAAATATATGAAAACAACTAGAAGAGATGTGGAAAACAGCAAGAAAGGATTGGACAGAACTGTGAACATTATTTGGACAGATTTGTGGACTTTTAAAGCAGCAGCAACAAGAGGATTGGATCCCTTTCAGAACTTGAAATATGGGTACCCCCAACAAAAATTTAAAATTAGGCTCTGTAATTCGGTATTTATGTGATTTGATTTGATTGGTCTGTTAATAAAAATTATTTTTTTAAAAAAGGGAATCTTAGGTGCATGTGGTTAGCTCACCACTTCTGCACTATGTCCCTTGGTTATTAGGCAGATCTTTGAAGTGAAACATTGGCTTTGCAGTAAGCAAACATGGAGGTGGGGATATTTGTGACTTCATTTAAGACACTAAAGATGTATATAAGGCCTTCCTTAGTGGGGACACCAACACAGACCTTAAGAAACTGGCAGCAGTAGTGGACTTTGGGCTGTCAAATTTCAGTGCCACCCTGTGCAACTCTAAAATTTGGTGCCCCCTGCTTCTCACGCTCCATTCTACAGCATTGCTGTGGTGCCCCCTGCAGTGTGGCACCCAGGGCAGCCAAACCAGTCACCCTACCCTAAAAGCACCTCTGGGGGCAGAGTGAGAGAATTTGACTTGACTATCAGGTGTTTGGCACTGTTACTAAGGAGCAGATTTCCCAGCAACTCAAAAGTCCATAAGATATCAACTTATCTGTATCAACTTATCTATGCTATATATTTTCATCTAACAAATAAAATCTGTTAAAGTACATGTTTCTTTTATGGCTAAAAGAACCCCTTCCCTTTGGCAAGACACCACCCTCCTTTCTCATTTATTTCCCTGCCCCTCTTTTCACATACAGACTATTTATCACATGGTTAGGGTTGATCCTACGAGGCATCATTCTCCACTCCAACATCACACTTCCTGGGCAGCTGCTAATGCTGTACATTTGCTGCATGCTGGGAAAATCATTAGTTTCTGAATTTTTGCTTGTTATGCAGCTGTTAGAGGCACAAGAGGTGAGTCAGGAAGGGGGGCAGGCAAGCCCTCCTTTCACTATATAGACAATCATGTGAAATAGTTTTGTTTCACGTCTCAGTTTATTACACTCCGCTACCATAATTGTCGGGCTATCAGACAAAACTGGCATTTGGGAAGGTAATACCAGTTATTTGTCTGGTGTGCCATATCCTGCAGATCAAAGAATGGAGCTTCCTGGTAGGGTGCATTAGCAACTCCATTTCATGTCTGATTGTGGTGAGCTGTTCACATTTTCTGCAGATTAGAAAGAGAAATCAGACATAAGAGGTCTTTCTAGTATTTTTGAACTCCTCGGGCAAAAATCAAGGCTAAAATAGTTCTTGAAAGGAAGGGGGAAAACCCTCAGTTTGTGAAAACTTTCCCCATCCCTTACACAAAGCAAACAAAAATAGCTAGGATTTTATAAGCTACTGTTTTATTTAAGGAACATGGCAATAGTTATACATAGCCTGCATAAACTTGCCACCTAATAAAATAATCACAAAGGGTTTCTTTAAGGAATAAGTTATTTGTTATCATTCTAGTATTTCTTACCTGTCCTTCACCTTCACTGTGGTATAGTGTTTGGAGTGTTGGATGAGCACCTGGGAAACCAAAGTGTAACCTCCTTCCAAAGGAGAAATAAGTTATTTGTTATCATTCTAGTATTTCTTACCTGTCCTTCACCTTCACTGTGGTATAGTGTTTGGAGTGTTGGATGAGCACCTGGGAAACCAAGGTGTAACCTCCTTCCAAAGGAGAAATAACACTCAGCTTTTGGTTGGTCAAAACTTTGTTTCACCTGGCATTCAAACTGGGCTGATCCAGTGGCTATCCTCATGTTGCTATCTTTATGACGATTCCATTAACAGTGGAATTAATATAGATTTTAGTTTGTTTGTTTTGTGTTTTGTATTTAAACAGTACCCTCCTTTCTTTGTCACAAATTGCCACAATTTTCCCTCACTTGCCTTCCATGATGCAAGACATACTTCATGAATAACACCTAAAATCCTCAATATACTGAAAACCTTGAAGCAATTCTATTGCAATTCTACCACCGAATCATATGAAAAACAAACAATGCATACAGAGATTCACTATTCTACTAAACTCAGTAAATAGGTAATGCATCCAGATCATTCCCCATTAAAACTGAGACCTTCACTGAGGAAATAAACAGATCAAAACAAGACCGATAAAGCCAACTCAATAGAGCATTTTAACTGCTACCATGTATTTCTCCACTGGCAAATCATAGCATAAACATGGCACCTAATTTCAAAAATCTACAGAACAGGCTAAGTCATTTCTTGAATTTAAGAATAGCTCCCTAAAATCTATTTACAGCCCTTAGATATTATGGAGTGACCTTTACTAACAGTACCAGTTCAAAAGACTGAAACTAGTGCCAACCAAATTTGCAGCATTCCTCATAATACACATGTGAATTTTAGCTGGGTGGATACAATTATAACAAATAAATAAAAATATTGAAGTCCATAGTTTCCTGGCTCTAGTCTCAGTTTCTATCACTTCACGGAACCATGATTATCTTGTAATAACACAACAACAGTGATAAGTTGGCTGTGTAAAATGGTTGTCGCACTTTAGCACAGTTTCAATAAGATACCATCAATGGATGCAAGCTAAACAAACAATGTGTTTATTGCCTGATAACTATTACCTCAATAAAATTTGTAAACTGGCCATCTGAAATGAACATTTATCTCCCTGATGTTCAATGCAAATCCTCAAACGTGGAACAAAATAAGGAACAGCATAATCATCTTCAACCATTTGGTTTCAATATTGGGAAAATTACATCAGCATGAAGTGCAAATGTAACATCTCTGAATAAGAAGTGAGGTAAGAACAAATCTGTCATGTGGGGATTCTCATTTTTAGGCACACTTTACCTATGCATTTGTTTGGAGAACTACATTGCAAAATTCAGAAAAGTGCAGATTTCAAAGGAGGGTGGTGTTTCATTCACCATCAGGCCAAAATATTCTTGTTTTTCCACCAGGCCTTTGACTAATTAAGCAATATATCACTTTTGGAGGTGGGGGATGGTGTTATTTTTGTTTGTTATGATACAGATGAAGGACAGTATAGAAATTTAATAAATACTACTACATTGTTTTAGAAACTATGGATTAAGCAGGTTTGCCTTTTAGTTTTAACTACCATGCACTATTTCCCTGTAACTCAAAGGATAGTGCTCTGTGTTTCCCATAGGAATCTAAGAGGAAAGTTAGAGAACCCGGCCAGTATTGAAAATCATATCAGAGAAGCATGAGTCAACCCAAAAACTGATTTACAGGCAATTTTTATGCATGTTTGTACAAGGGCACCTACTCCTAAGGAAGCGTGCATAGAATAGCTAGCTTACTAATGTACTAATGTGCAATAATAGTTATATGGAGAAGATGGTCATCCTTTTTTTGCAGGCAGGAGGCAATCACCATTAATTCTTATGGTCCTGCATAATTGTGCACAATGGCCATGTGCAATGGCCCACTAGTTCTTCTAGAAGGAAAGAGACAGTCATTAGACTTTTTTCCCCCTGGCAGAGTTAATAATATTTAATAAATTCAAAATGCCTCTAAATTAGTTGAAGAAACTTATGATTAGATATTTTCCCCTGGTGTAATGGATTACAAAATGGTTGCTTGGGGCAATGAAGGTGATTTCACACAGATTACAGTCATTCAAATTACTTCCTTTATATATATATATTATATACAGAGAGAGAGCGCTCTAAAGTCGGGAAATAAAATAATTACAAATATTAATGTTGTTAAGAAAATGAAGAGTAATTTACATGGATCTTTGGATCATGCATACATGCAAAGATTAAAGTAATAAGGGACTATTTTCCTTGGGTGGTGCTTTCTACATTTCCTGAACAAGTTACTTAGTACAATTTGAAATCCTGCACAGGTTCAGTGTGTGCATCAATAAAGAGGATGACCCAGTGTATTAAAATCACCAGGCATTCATATAATACTACTGCTGATCTAGTTCAGTCTGTATGGGCGATTCAAATGACTAGTTACAAGGAATTTTCAATATTGTTTTGTTCATATGGATACCTTAACATGGGAGACTACTTTTGTGATTGCAAATTTATGAAAATTGTATTAACTTTCCATTAGACCACATGATATGTGATTAGACATCTCAGGTAGGAATATGTCAGTATAGAGATAATCTTTCTATACCAGTTGTTTAGTGCATGGTATGAGGAAGGAGTACAGGGAAAGGAAGCGAGAACAAGCAAGTTTATCTTCTAGGTCACGGAAGGGAGGGTACATCTGAACACTTTTCCAATGTCCTCAGCCTTCATTTGGGATGATAATCATGACAGCAGCAACACAACATCATTCCACAACTATTGGCTATGCAGACTTGGGTCGGTGGCAATTATAATCCAAAACATCTGGAGGGCATCAGATTGGGGAAGACTGTTATAAACGGAGATAAAGAGAAGGTGAATCTTTAATATATACACACAACTGTGTTTGTGTATGTTTACCACCTTTCATCAAAATACCACAGAGCAGTATAAAGTATCAAATGTAAGAAACAATATAAATACATAACATAATATTCATGCAATACAAAAATTAAAACAGTTATGTATATGTAATTCAAATAATGTGACATACACAGTAGTAAGTAATACATAATGGTGAATAAGAATGAGCAATGCGTACATATCCTGTAAAAGGGATGTTTCACTCATCTAAAGTTTCACTCATCTAAACCATTTCACTTCCCCATCATTAAGCAAGTCCAAAGATGCTGAAGAAAGGAGAGCAGGGATCTAGTGTAGCAAAGTACTTTATGGTGAGATTAAGGACCCATAAACTGTGCAGAATGTTGGACAGAGTTGCCATCTTATAGCTGAGAGATTCTATGTGCCTGTAGCCAGTAGTCAAGTTTCTCAGATGTGTTGCAAGGGCCTCTGGGCTACCCAATGGCTTGGATTCTTTAGCACACATTCTTCTTTGTTTCTTGGACTGTTTGTAGAAACATAGTATCCCTTTAAAAGTTGACTGTGTGTGTATGTTGTTCTTTTTGGATGATCCTTCTTCTGCTATCAATGGATAATGATGACAGCTGCTACTAACAACTGAATGCTCTTCAAAGGCAAGGGCTCGTCAAAGGCAAGAGCCTAGCTGTACGGTTTCCATTGTTTTTCTAAGAAATCAGATCCTTGAGTTCGTCATCTGCCACTACTTAGTCCATCATACCTTATCTAAAAAGCACAGGAATTGAGCTCTCAGAGAACCATAATGTTCATTCACTTCTATCAGGTTGAAAGTGTAAAAAAGAATGTCACAAGTGTTATTTTACTAGCTAGGACACTGAGTTATGAATCAGTAAGTCAGTAGTTGAAATTTTGCATCTGCTATGGATTCACTAGATGGCCTTAGACAAATCTCACTCACACAGTCTCTGCCCTGCATCCGCAATATAGGAGATACTGACACCAATTTATCTTATATGGCTGTTGTAAAGATTATGTGAAACATGCTGAACATGTGAAAGCGCTGTACAAGTGCTTATTATCATTACCACCACTGCACAAGTAGATGACTTAAGGATTCTGTGCAAGAAGATGCCAAAGACCCATTGAATCAGAGGTGGAAGGGACCTTGCAGGCCATGTGTTCCAATTCCCTGCTCAGTGCAGAATCTTCAATACAGGATGACAACTACCAATAGCTGCCTAGCATCTGCTTAAACGCTGCAGCAAATGAGAGTCTTCTACCCCGCTCCCCAAGCAGTCTGTCAACAGTAGTTTCTCATAAAGTTTAACTAAAATATGTTTTCCTGAAATTTACACCCATTGATTCTAGGCTGATGCTCTGGAGCAGCAAAGAACTTGTCACTCTGAGGGTTTTCCCAGTGGAAGTAGCAGGACAAACAGAAAATTGCTTGGACCCATGCCTAGAAAGCACAAGACAAGCGGGAAACTTCTCAGACCCATTCTTTCTAGGCATAAGACAAGTGGAAGGGTGGACAAGCCTTGGGTCTGTGCTGTTGACTGACCGACAGGACATTGTATATTTTAAGGCAGCTATTGTGTCCCTGCTTCATCTGCACTTCTCCTGGCAAACATGCCAACTTCTTTCAGCCACTCCCTGCAGGACATGGTTTCACTATCCTGATCATCTAGGATGTTCATGAATCAAAACAGTTGGTTGTTGCCCCTTTAATATGGTTTCTTTTGTTTCAAATAGTTTTTTATCTCTCTTTTTTTACCCTACTGTTCTCATTGGTTCAGACTGAGGAATAACTTCTGGCAAACCTGCCATGTGATACTATGCAAGCAATAAGGCATCATACCGGAAACATTGTAAGTTATGTTCTAATGCACATACACATTGCTATTTTGGGTGCTGAGCCTCATATTGAAAATTTTTCACACATAGGAATGAAGATGGAGATAGCGGAAATGAAAAGGTATTGAAAATGGAAATGGGGGTTGAATTTTAAAGCTGGAAAAAATTAACACAGAAAAATAGTAAGAAGTTTCAGCTTGTTCCTAGTGTTGGTACCATTCATGAAAAAGCCCCAATTTCCCTTTTCTCCAGAATCTTTAACTGTGGGCAATAGCTTCAAGTGGAAGAGGTCCTCCTTTTTTCTTAGCGTATCTATCACTCCTCCATTGTAAATGGCTGAATCATTTTAGCATCAGTACTGAAAATGCTTCCATAAGCACGGAAATTAGATTTTACTCTTAGCCATCTGTAGGCAACTAAATCCTCGTCTCCTTAAGGTATTCTGTAAAGTTTGTGCTTTAAGAATAACATCAAACACCCATTTGACAGGAATTACATGCTCCGTTGTTTTAAATGGATTCTTTTTAAATGTCCTGAGACTGAGAGCAACAAATTAGTCTGTTCCTTCAAATTTAACCTCTAGATTTAAAACTTCATCTTTTACATTGTTCTAATAATCTAAGTATTCATCAAGCAGTTATGTTTAAAGCCAGCTGAAAAACAACTCATTTTCTATCAAGATTAAATTACAGAACCTTAAAATATCATTTTCCACTCTTACACATAATAGAAAATACTTAGATCTTTCTTTCTGTTTTATTCATCTGCACAGCTGAGTAGTCTCCGTGTAAAATTGATTGCCTGGTCAATGATGCATCTCCTAATCTTTGACATATTCTTTAGAGATACCATCCCCTGCAGGTATAACATATCCTCATGTCTGAGAGTTGTCTCTAGAATGCTGGGAGGGTATTAAAAACCATTTTATTGATGTCCTAGATGCTTCAAAAACTGTACTCTCTGTCCAAAACTAAAATACAAGTTAGCCCATAAACCCTGTTACCTGAAGACATATATCGGCCAAAGTGACAGCATTGTTTTACATTTAGAAGAATACCAAGGCACTGATAAAGCAATGGAAGTGACTGATATCCATGTGCTTTTCTCTCCTTCTTTTTACCCCTGCCCTCCCCAAAATATATAGAAATAGTAACAGAACTCTGGTTCTTATTACAGACATGCACACAAACTATTTCCGGTGCTCCTTCCAACCCAGAAGTGGGTCCCCGCACCTCACCGGTAAGAGCGGGCAGCGGCAAGGGTTGCCACCGGCCAGATAAACAAGTCGCTTGGGCCTTATCCGGCCCCTGGGCCATAGGTTAGTGACCCCTGATTTAACAACTTTCATTTGACTTTCTCAACAGAAGTCAGAACTGCAATACAGACACACTACTTCAAACTAAGTTTCACGATGGACTTATCCCATGCAGGACACTGGGAATAGTGCTCCTTCCTGGCAACAGAGTGACAACTCACTTCATAATTAGGGCATGTCACGCTACATGCCATGCATATGCAGAAGAACAGATGCTAGACAGAAATTGTTTCCAGAGGCCGTTTTTAATGAAATGTTATTGCGTGCTTTTTCCTTTTTGTCACTGAGGGAAATTGTCCTGTGCCAATAGAGAATTTGGCTAATTAATTTGGGGTGCAGGAATGGTTAATGACCACCTGTTGCCCTTTGAGAGATAGAGACCCTTCCTTGATGAAATGTAGTTGTTCCATGAGCTGAATTTGTAAGCTATTAAATTTGGATAACTACCTCTTTGAATGAGATAACTTCAGAAGCTTCAGATTTTTTGAACTGCTATTCATGGGATGTATTTCTAGTCCTGAATCATTAATCTTTAATGTGATAATAAATACTGATTATGTATATGCTTTGCTTCCTCTTAGGTGTTACATTATGCTTTCGAAAGCAAAACATGAATACCTCAGGATTAAAAAACGAGTGTCTGAATTGGTTAATTTCTCTATAAACATAAATCAGCAGTATTAAGTTTAGCGAAACTTGCATGGTGTGACTGTATACTGTGTACATCTAGGTCAAACTTTTTACAAAATATTCTTGTGCTGGCCAAGGCCTTATTTATCCTCTGCTCACCATTTTTAGCTTAAACACCATTATTATTTCACTTTCACTTGCTTATCGAAAAATAACACTCAACATCTGTTGGCTTGCAGGGACTGCCTAAGTTTGTACACTACTTTAAAGAACTGATAATTTTCTGTTTTGATTATGATGAAGATGAGAACATTTATGATGTAGTATTCCATAATATGAACTATAGAAAGCCTCATAACTAATCAATGCCAATAGTCTGGGCTGGGTTTTTTGGGGGTAGGTGGGTATTAAATTGCACAAGAACTGTGAATGCAGGTTAAATATTTTCTAGAATCCTTCCATGTTTTACATTATTATGTAATTGTCTACCTTTTTCCACCATTGTATGTAATCCATTTGTTGTGGTCATCAGGTAACTACTGTAGAACTTCCCTCTGTTTTTTAGCCATAGCTATTAGAAACATCTATTATAAATGAAGCAGAGCTATTTTGCAGTAATTTTGAAAAATACAACTTTAATAACATATTGTACAGATCTGGTCAGAAAATCAATGGGAGGATTAACCTTTCTCTCTAGTCTTATTTAGGCTGCAGTCCCACACTTACATGGGAGTAAATTGCATCGAACTCCTAGACACACATAGGATTGCAGTGGTAGTCTACCTCTCCCTCATTTTGGCATTCATTTGTTGAACACTAGGCTATTTTCATCCTCCCCCTTGTTTTCAAGAAATGTAATAGCCTCTCATTAAGCCAAGCTGGAAGTACACGCCTCCCTTTGCACCTTCTGCACAGAGAGTAATTGTTCAAATATTAACATGCCCTTCCTATACCTTCTCTTATCCCTGTGTGAATAAGGCCTGCTTATTCAACCTTAAGACAGGGTAAGTTTCCAGAGTGTAAAAAATGGTTCTATAGCTTTAGGTGAGACATTAAATCACCCAGTAATTTAAGCATGAAGAAAGATCTTCAGGGCAAAGTGCTCATTAGAAGCAGCTTTCCTCCTCAGCAGATCAGCACATCGTGTTCTAGTTGATGGAAACTACTCTTCTCCTTTCCAAACTAACCAGTGTTTCTACATTATAGTCATTATTAATGACATTTTGACTTCTTCCACCTTGGACAATACAAAAGATAAGCGACTTGGCTTTTAAGAATGCCAAGCCTTTCAAATGCCTACTGACAGAAATGGGAGCTGCAGGTACACAGAAAACCAAGTCGTGCATGGCTTGGCGTTTTTCTGCATCAGTTTAACTTTTTGAAACAGTATTTATGCCCCAGTCTTTTGTCTCTTTCTTGTGGGTTCAGACCAAAGCAACAGATGAACAAAGAAGATAAAAGAAATCGCAGATGATTCTGAAGCAAGCAGCCATGCTTCCAAAAAGAGAAGAGACAAGGGGACAACAACTCAGAGGACAGCCAGGCTATTGGCTGGTTTAAATAAAGTTGTCAGGTGCAATATGTCAGGATGGGAGCCAAATGGATCTTCCAGGTCAGTTAGGTCTGCAATCTGAACTGTTCAAGACCAAAGTCAGGTTCAAGTGCACTCCCAAAGTGGATGCCTAGTTTTTAAGGAAAGTTGAACTCCTATCCCTGTATCAGCAGTGCTACTGGCTAGTGACACTTCTGCCTTGTATAGACGGAGGCTAAGTACACACAACATGTGTTGCTATGTTGTACTGTACTAGTAACATCAAGACTGAATTACTGCAATATGCTCTTATGTGGAGCTACCCTTGGGCCTGATCTGGAGGTTCCAGCTGGTGCAAAACACAGTGACTAGATTATTGATGAGCACAGCAATGTGTGGGTGTACCCGCTCCCACCCAGTTACTTTGCTGGTGGGCAGATACCAAGATCACAATTATCACTTCATTCGTCATTCACCCATGGCTTGTGTAGGGAGTATAATCAACAGACCATCCATAAATGAGATCAAGCAATCTGGAGTATGACAGAAAGAAAAGTAGTAACATACCTCAAAAATGCTGCAAAATCTGCCCCCAACGATGTTTTTATCACTATTGGAGGACAAAGTGGGACTACATGGACACAACAAATCAATGGGAAAGGTATGAGAAAGAATTACCCCAGTACTTGTCTCTATACAGATTACAGTATTGATTGATTTAATTCAGATATTGGAAGAGCAGTTCAAGTGGGAAAAACAGTGCAGAAAGCTTTTTATTCTGCTTCAGCAGTTATGAGCAATTGAGATTTCCATCTCTTGGTTATTGGCAGCTAATAATGCCTGTGGGAGGGACAGGTCTCACCACAGCTGTTGTGACTGTCAGGAGCCATTTGGAATATGTCAAAAGAATGGAAGTAGTATTGCCTGAAAATGGCAATTCATAAGACATGTTACCAGGAAGAGAGTACAGAAATGGAGAGAGAAAAGAGAGAAGCAATGTGGAGGTTGGCTGTTATTTTTGTGGGGTCCTCGTCCTGAGATAGCAACACTTTCTTGTGGTAAGCCTCCTGGCTCTTCATCAAGCTCAGCAGGTTTCCCTAACATGAACAACGGAAAGCATCATCAATCATCAAAGCAGAAGCTGTTTTTCTGGAATCACATTCCAATTAAATTAGACAAGAACCGTGAATACAGGTGAAATGTTTTCTTGAATTCTCCCATGTTTTACATTCTTGTTATCAACCCCATAGATATCTATGAACATCAGATGTTGAGTATTAGGGGCGCAGAATTTGGATTTCATTAGCACAGAATTTGAAACAGATAATTTGGAGAACAAAGTATGGACAGTCTTACAATTTCTTAACACATCTTTTCTTTCATAAAAGACTTTAACCAATGCAAAACAAACAAACACCTGCAGCTATGAACTCCCATGCTTCTTCTCAGCAAGCCAACAATTTCCTTAATGTGTCAGTTTTTGTTAACACCCTCAGTTCAAGTGTCCTTCCATTTCTAATATTTGAAAAATAATTATGTGAGTTGTGGAGCAAGTGTAGGATATAAGGTTTTTCTCCCTTTCTCAGAATACTAGTGGTGCTGTGATTTAAGGGCAGACAGGGACATAAGAAGTTCACATTCATCTGAACAGGGCTAAGGGAACTCTGAGATGTTATGGGTGGATGCACTGGGTCAAGTGGATGTGATCCATCTGTGCCTGCTTGGCTACTCAGTGAAGCACCAACATAGACTGAATGGACTGGGTGTGCATTGCTCTGGTCCTTAAATCCGCATTTCCTTCACTAAGAGATTCTCTGCCCTAGGACAGGTTTGATACCACCTTCTACCTTCATTTTGCAGTTTCAGGTTACTTGCCACACCAGAACAAAATTTGCATTCACACCTGCCTGTCTCCCAATTAAAGAAGGGGCAACTACATGATGCCCTATCCATCCCAGTATTGTCCAGATATTTCCCCATTTAAATACAGCCCCCCCAATCCTTAGAAAGCCCCTGGCAGGATCAAAGCCTCCTACACTTAAAACTGGGTAGAGATATGAAACAACACTGGAATGGGAAGGATATAAGGTATTACAGTGGTGCCCCGCAAGACGAATGGCTCGCAAGACGGAAAACCCGTTAGACGAAAGGGTTTTCCGTTTTGGAGGTGCTTCGCAAAACGAATTTGCTATGGGCTTGCTTCGCAAGACGAAAATGTCTTGCGAGTTCCTGCGGGTTTTTTTCTCCCTCCCCCCCCCCTTTTCCCAAGCCGCTAAGCCGCTTAACAGCTGATCGCTAAGCTGCTTAACAGCTGATCGCTAAGCCGCTTAACAGCTGATCGCTAAGCCGCTTAACAGCTGATCGCTAAGCCGCTTAACAGCTGATCGCTAAGCCGCTTATCAGCTGATCCACTAAGCCCGCTAAGCCGCTAATAGCCTTTTAGCAGCTAATCCGCTAATCCCTTAAGCCTTTAATAGCCGCTAATAGCCGCTAATAGCCGCTAAACCGCTAATAGCGCTAATCCGCTAAGCCGCTAATGGGCTTGCTTCGCAAGACGGAAAAAACCGCAAGACGAAGAGACTCGCGGAACGGATTCTTTTCGTCTTGCGAGGCACCACTGTAATTGGGAAGACAGGCAAGTGCAAATCCACATATCATTCTAGTGTAGACAGGTTCACTGATGCACAGAGCTAGAGGTTCTTGATTCAAGTAGTGGCTGAACCTAATGCTTGTTGGTGAAGAAGATTATTAATGGAACAAACACCAAAGAGCTGCTGGAATGCCCCTCTGATCAATTGCTGAATTCCCCAAACTTTGCAGTATGCAAAAAAGAAAAATTCAGAGGAAATTGAACCAACTCAATATTTATCTTTCTTAAATTCTGACTTCCAGTTTATGCCAGCATATGATTTTACTAGGCAGGTACTCCTGTTGCATAATTCACTATGAGTGCCAAAGGGAGAGCTGATTTGCAACTTGATATTCATGTAGCTCCATTTCCATTGAAGTATCAGTTGTTGAAGGAGCTTCAGGCTGCAGTTCCACACAGTTAATAGAAGCAGATTTAGTTAACTTAGGTGACACAATCTAGACTGAGCCACCAAGAGTTGCTCTGCTTCTAAACACAAGTGAGGTTCTGAACTGAAACACTGTCTTGCAGAGCCTTCCAACGTAAAATAAAATAAATGCTTTTTTCCTCCTTTTAAAAAATAAATCAATACCAATTTATTTCAGTGTTTTTTCTTGACTTTTATTATCTGAGTTGCAGTGTAGATAATAGACTGTTTGTGCTATTTTTGTTGTACTCCGGAAGCTTTATCAATTAATAAAGGTCCATAAACAGTGCTACGCTGTAATTGCACCTTTGGCTATGCCTTAACATTTGACCACACAACAACTATACTACCTACATACAAAAACATGTCTTACTTAGAATGGCTCTGGGCACAGGAAATTTTTATCAGCTGTGCTGAAAGTATTTATTCCTTTAATCCTTCCATCTTTTTAGTTTCAAGGCAAAGAAGAAACTATTTTTTATTTTATCCAGGAAACTATATATCCTCCTTTCTAGATTAAAACTGATGCTTGGGAAGTAGTTTACTCAAGAAGAATAAAATACTCCTGGAGTAATGGCATATACTTTACTAAGGGGGCTTCCAAATGGGTATTAATTGTGGGATCAGGATTTCCCATGGATGCAATTTCTTTGCCGTGTTCACAGGATGCTAAAATGCCAACCCCTATTTCCCCTACCTTCAATTTAATCCAGATTTCCCTTTTCTGGGGAAAAATCCAGTAAGTTAAAATAAAACCAAGCAAAAAAACCCTGTTGCAGTATCTAGAAACTCTCAAACATTTCACCTTATGACTGCAAAGAGAGAAATGTCACAGCTTCTCACTAACTCAACACCTCAGCTTTGAGATTAACTCTCATACTTTGTGTGTATAGGATGGCAAGGGGGGGGGGGGAGAGACTAATAACAAGGAGAAATACAAAGCAAAGGAATCAAGGCAAGCATTAAGTGATGGAAGAAGAAGAAATATGAATGCTCAAGGCTACAATCCTACACATAAGGAGGGACATCCTTTTGTGATGTGTTTTGAATACTGCTTTTGAAAACTGCCTTGCATGTCTAACAAGGTAGGTAGGTAGGTATTCAGCCCTTCATTTAAACACGTTTACATGGCAACAAACAAACAACTTTTGTGTGAGCATACGATGTTGGGATGCCCCCCTGTGCTATTCTGTACTTGCTGGCATTTTGCATTATTTTAGATAGGCCTAATCAGCCAGCAAACAAGGGCTTTCCAGTGAAATCAAATCTGCTCTTAAAGTAATTATTTGGTTCCCAAAGTAAGTGCTTATGTTATGGCCTTCAGTTGCTTTCCTTCCAGTGTGGTGTAGTGGTTAAGAGCGGTAGTCACGTAATCTGGGTAACCGGGTTCGCGTCTCCACATGCAGCTGCTGGGTGACCTTGGGCCAGTCACAGTCTCTCAGCCCCACTCACCTCACAGAGTGTTTGTTGTGGGGGAGGAAGGGAAAGGAGAATGTTAGCCGCTTTGAGACTCCTTAAAGGGAGTGAAAGGCGGGATATCAAATCCAAACTCTTCTTCTTCTTCTTCTCACTTAAAAGTGGGTTTGAGTGTAAAAGAACATCCCATACCTATGCCAGGAAGAGAAGCAGCATACTAAATAAGACTGTTAATGGAATAACCATGTCTATTAATAATGATTAGGCACCTATTTAAAATAATAGTCATAAGTACAGTAGTACCTCGGGTTATAGACGCTTCAGGTTACAGACTCCACTAACTCAGAAATAGTACCTCGGTTAAGAACTTTGTTTCAGGATGAGAACAGAACACTCGCATGGCAGCATCGGGAGGCCCCATTAGCTAAAGTAGTACCTCAGGTTAGGAACAGTTTCAGGTTAAGAACAGACCTCCAGAACGAATTAAGTTCTTAACCCAAGGTCCCACTGTAAATTCCCTTGTGCTAACTGAAGTAATGGGCTCGTTTTGAGTTTCTTTCATTTATAGATGTAAATCCTGAAAAAAATTCAGTGCTACTTCTGTGGCAGTTGTCCCAGATCAGGTCCCCATTTGCCAATAACTGGTTTTGGATTTTACCATTACCAGGTCCACAAGCAAATAGAAGCTCTCACTAAGTGATTCAAAGAACCTATGGGGTTTCCTCTCCTGATCCCTGTGCAATAAGCATGAGGGTCTGCAAAGAGTCTATTCTCATCCAGCTGAATGGGGTTACAATCTCTGCTTTGATCAAGAACCCTGACCCAGGGCTTTCTACAATGTCTGACACCGCTGAAGAACCAGGACATCATGCTCCAAGCCAGTGCAGTGAAGTGCTTAGAATGCTGGACCACAACCTCAGAGACCAGGGTTCAAATCTCCACTTAGCCACAGAGCTTACTGGATGGCCTTAGGCCAGTCACAAACTCTCAACTAACCCTACCTCACAGGGTTATTGTGAGGAGGTAATGAGGAAGGGAGAAACATATGAACATCTTGGAGGAAAAGCTGGGTGCTAATGTAATAAATCCTCTTTTTTTACCTCTGACTTCATGGTCGGGGAGGGGGTATAGAGCCATTTGTAGTCAAGTTTAGGAATAGCAGCTTATTTTGTGGTCTTAATCCCTTAAAGACTCTCCTCCTGAAAGAGAGGGGAGTGGTTGTGGGCGGGAGCCCGAGCCCCGCCCCTAGCAGGGGGCCTCCGCCCCCTGCTCACCTGGCTCACCTGGCTGGCGCCCGCCCACCAGCCGGCACCCAATCAGGTGCCGCTGTGGGCGTAACCTGCGGACTTTAAATTCAGGCGCCAGCCCTCTCCCGGCCTCTTTCCTGCTTCGTCCTGCCTCCTCGTCTCGTCGCGATGTCAAAAACCGATCAGGCGGGTAGGGGGACTTTCATCAAATTAGTAGCCTCAAAGGAGGCTGGGCCATGCCCGGTAAAGGACACCGGACGGTTCCTTTACCTCCGGCCTACCGGCCCGGGCCCACTTCTGGTTCATAAAGACGGGTCTCCCTTGCTAAGACATCAATTTACCAGGGTGCTCCGGAAGGCCATTGACGCGTGTGGGTTGCCCTCCCGGGATTATGCCGCGCACTCCTTCCGGATTGGCGCCGCCACAACAGCTGCTCATTTGGGCCTGCCGGTTGACAGGATTAAGGAAATGGGTCGTTGGAAATCAGATGCATATAAAGCTTATATCCGTTAGATGGCGTTGCCCTTACGACCCCGACTTACCCTGGCCTCTCCTTCTTTTCATCCTCAGCCGCTACCAGGAAGATCGTGTGGATTTGTGGACATAGTATCGTCCACTGGGCCCGTGCAAGGGCGTGCAGTTCCGGCCTCACCTCCAACCTTGGCTTGCACCCGGGAGTCCGTTGTTTCTGGTTCTCCAGAAGAGGCATGCGCTGGCAGGAACTTATGCCTTTATTACGCGACAAAGTGGCCTTATTTGGCCCCCCAGACGTCCTTGTTATCCAGCTCGGGGAAAATGACCTCGTTACCAGGGGAACAGCGGACTTGTCATGGAACATAAGGACTGACTTGGGCGAGATTGCGCTTTTGTGCCCCGGAACCACTGTGTTTTGGTCTTCCCTCCTTAAAAGAATTGTTTGGCGTGGGGCACAGAGTTGTATGGCTGTTGAGAGAACCAGGAAGATATTGAACCGGGCCGTGTCCCGTCGGGTGCGATATTTGAATGGCCAGGTTATCTCGCATGATCGTATCCGGATTGGCAACGAGGCCTTGTACCGGAATGATGGGGTCCATTTATCTGACCAGGGAAATGATTTGTGGCTTGACAGTGTTATCAGTAGTGTTAGGGATTGGTTGCAGCTGTGAGGGTATTGGCGGCGAGCCTTTGGCTCGGGTGGCGGTTAGGCATTGGATTATTGCGGTATGGTGTGTTGGAAGGCTAGGTATGGCCATCGCCTAAGCCTTCAATTTTGGGTATTCCGTTAAAGGAATCCGGCGGTCGTGTATTCCGTCCGATGCCTGCTTGGCGGGAGGCCATGGCTCGACCCCCGGTGACGTCAGTGGGGAGCCTATAGTTGTATTATCATCAACAGGCTCCGCCCACTGGTGATTCAACCCCTGTGGTGGACATCCAATGCTTAAGCCAATACCTTTTCACTGCTGTAACCAATAAAGTTGTGGCCTTTTCCATGCCCATAAACCATAATCACGTGTCCCTGTGTGTTCATTTCCACCGCGCGGGGGTCGGGTCCTCGAACCACAAAGACTCTCCTCCTGAAAGAGAGGGGAGTGGTTGTGGGCGGGAGCCCGAGCCCCGCCCCTAGCAGGGGGCCTCCGCCCCCTGCTCACCTGGCTCACCTGGCTGGCGCCCGCCCACCAGCCGGCACCCAATCAGGTGCCGCTGTGGGCGTAACCTGCGGACTTTAAATTCAGGCGCCAGCCCTCTCCCGGCCTCTTTCCTGCTTCGTCCTGCCTCCTCGTCTCGTCGCGATCACCCACCCGCCACTCCCTTTAGCTTAGGTTCTTGGCCTTGCTATGGACCTTAGGTTGGTCGCCCTGGTTAGGCGGGGGGCCTGGTAGGAGTTTTTCCACATGGCATTAGGCCATGGGGGTTTTTTCGCCTACCTCGTAGCAATCGTCACAACTTTCGTGGTATTGGTGGGTAGGTTAGGCATTGGATTATTGCGGTATGGTGTGTTGGAAGGCTAGGTATGGCCATCGCCTAAGCCTTCAATTTTGGGTATTCCGTTAAAGGAATCCGGCGGTCGTGTATTCCGTCCGATGCCTGCTTGGCGGGAGGCCATGGCTCAACCCCCGGTGACGTCAGTGGGGAGCCTATAGTTGTATTATCATCAACAGGCTCCGCCCACTGGTGATTCAACCCCTGTGGTGGACATCCAATGCCTAAGCCAATACCTTTTCACTGCTGTAACCAATAAAGTTGTGGCCTTTTCCATGCCCATAAACCATAATCACGTGTCCCTGTGTGTTCATTTCCACCGCGCGGGGGTCGGGTCCTCGAACCACAATCCATTAACTATACATGCTAGTTATATAGACTGCTATTTATCCCTCAGTTTGATGGTTCCTTTTCTTTTTAGCAGTGTAGTACAGGCTACATTGCCCTTCCTTAAAAGCAAAAAATCTTTCTGTCTCTGTGATGTGCCAAACAGCATTCCAAACTGCGATTTCCACCATTTAAAACTGAAGCTGAATACAAGTAACTAGGTCCAGTTCACTGAACTCACTTGAGCTTTCTTTTGTAGCAGCTGTCATCAAATTAGAGTATAGCTATTACCACACTCCTTTCTTACATAAAAGGAACTTCACATAGAACGTTTGGGAAGGGGGCTGTGTCTTTCTTTTAATGAAAAGTAGCAAAAGTGTTAATTGCATGCTGGCAATAATACTGTATATTTCTTGGCAATAATGAACTGGTATTTTTATAGACAGGATCTAGAATTTGTCTTTATCTAAATAGCAGATATATATTTGAAAAGCTCTCCCCAAAAAATAAAATGAGGTGTTTGAAAAAGGTGATAGACTGACAGCTTTATAAATATGCCACCTAATGCTCAAATCTATATATGTTTTTTAGCTTTGCTCTGAAGAATGAGCGTGATGCCATTGTACTGAACCAGCTCTGTGCAAGGTAATAAATTTACTATGAGTAAAGATGCATGCTTAAGTCATGTTAGTTTTTATTTTATTTTATTATGTTATTTTTTTATATGAGCTTTGATAATCAACCAGCCCTATCTTTACCTTGGCTAGATCAGAACTGCCTCCTCTCTACATCTTCCTGCTTCTCAGTCATGTTTGGCATTTTCTCTGATTAATCAGGATCCTTGTGGGAAGCACAAACCAGTGTTATCCCAAAGTACGCCTTTTCTCTTTTTAAGCTTTATTGGAATGGTTGTGGAAGGTGTTAAGCAGAATTACCTCAAGGGTGGCCTACAAAGGCTAGTCCACCTTTAGTCACCCTGTTATTATCACAATAAAAAAAGGAAGCACTCCTCTCTACTCCTCGCCTTTCCTTATGGCAGGAAATTGTTATCTTTCTCTGCCCCCTCCTTCCTTCTTTTCCTAATCTTGGTTTATCTGAACTGCCATGTTAATCCAAACCCCAATAATTTGCATACTACCTTTCCCACATGGTGCATTTATGCTTCCATGCCTATTTTGCCTGGTTTCTTGGCATCTGCCTTCTCTCCATACAAAGCACATTCTCTCTACTTATCCCCACTTTTGCAGCAGGCACTACTTAAGATGACAATGTCCAGTTGGAAATAGTGGTCCAGACAATGTCGGTGGCCTGTGCAATTTGCAACAACTAAGTGTCTTGTTCTTCTGTAGTTCTGTATTGGCACTTCAAGCCTCAAAAGCTGTTTCCTCATTGCCCACCATTTTGTGCAAAATACTTTAATTATAATGATCATGTGGTTCTTGCTAAATTTCATTGAATAGGCAAGGCAATAGTGGAGTTTTCCAGAGTGATCATGTTCACTGTACAGTGGTACCTCGGATTACAGACGCTTCAGGTTACAGATTCCACTAACCCAGAAATAGTACCTCAGGTTAAAAACTTTGCTTCAGGATGCGAACAGAAATCGTGCAGCAACAGCGGGAGGCCCCATTAGCTAAAGCGGTACCTCAGGTTAAGAACAGTTTCAGGTTAAGACTGGACCTCCAGAACGAATTAAGGTTTTAACACAAGGTACCACTGTAATAACCTTTGCAGTGTGCAGATGGTGCAAGTAAAGACCCCCAAGTGGAAGTGATAGTTCCATGAACATGTGCATAGGGCATGGGTTCATGTATATGGATTCCAAGCAGACCTAGTAACATACCTGCCTCATGATCTCAAAATAGGCTACTGATATATATCCTTATATTGCTGAAGCTACTACTTGAGTTAAATTACTTCTGGGGTTTGCTGCTTTCAGAAGAGTATGGAACTTTCTATTCAGCATTGAGTAAGTGCAGTTTAGCATTAAGTCTGAATGCTAAACTGTGATTAATCTTAACTATTGAAACAAGTCAGCTTCATAAACCACAGTTTGAAATGGGCTTTCCTTCCTATAAATCATACTTAATACTAACCACAGTTTGCCTGTACTTGGACCCATTGTTAGCTGCAGTTAGTAAAATGCAAACACAAAAGCTTCTGAAGTCTCTGAATCCCCCAACCAGAAACTCTTTCTCATGGAAGGAAAAGGGGTGTCTGATTCCAAAGCTTCACCAACTAGGCCTCTGCCCCTTTTTCCAATTGATTTGAAGTTTGTGTTTTTATATTTATTAGAACCAACCCATGTCAGCTTGAGTCAGGCATGCCAACTATAGGGGCCAATTCTTGCCCCCCCAACATTTGTTTTAAGGGGGTTGGGTCCCCTCAGTCAAGTGGCCAATTGCTCCAGAGTGCTTGGTCTCCATCGTGTGCATTGTTGCATATGCACAATGTGTGAAGTGTGTGATGTGTAACACGCAATGTGCAGCACATGACAGGCCCCTTCAATCTTTGGGGCAACACGACACCTCTGGCTTGAGCATAGCTGCAATGATTCTGCTTTCAAACATTTCCCTCAAATTTTTCTGAAAATGCTGATGGGTGAACATACTTTTGATGTGCAAATAAACATCAAATATTTGATATTCAGTATCAGCATTCAATATATTTTTGCAGGATATTTTTGCAGGATCAACTTTGGATAGTAGCTGACAGCAAGCATTCAGAAGTGGTCAGTATCTGATAACTGACATTAAGTAGCAGTGGTCTCTGACAGCATCTGAAATGTAGCAGTTAACATTTGACAATATATGAAACTGACACAAAGTAGAATTAGGTATTGTTAGATAGGAACATTAGTCATGACGACTTAGTGAAGCACCAACTCCACAGTATTCTGCCAAACCCTAATAACTTACTGGGTTTTTTCTAAAGTGAAACCTCTGAGCCGTTAGCCCGTGTTATTTCACAGAGATTTCACAATGTCTAGTAGTAATAGCAGTTAGCAGCTGGAGGGCAGAAGGAAGAACAGTGGACAAACATCTACATTGCTCTCTTCATCTCTAAACTGACTGCTCCAGGTTTTCTGTACTCTGTCAGGCCCAATGGAAGCTGAAGTGTCTGGTGAAAGTTCTTTCAACATGTAGAAAAATAGGGCAGCCTATCTCTCTGCAGAAGACTAATTTGATATTTTATGAAGGTTCTGCAATTGGCTTTAATTTAAAATGCAGAGAAGGCATAAACCAGGGGTCAGCAAACTTTTTCAGCAGGGGGCCGGTCCACTGTCCCTCAGACCTTGTGGAGGGCTGGACTACATTTTGAAGAGGGAAAAAAATGATGCAAGAGAACCACGAGCCCCGGTGGCTGCTTACCTGTGTCTTGCGAGCGGGAGGGGCTGGCGGCAGCGGCGGCAGTGGAGGGACGATGAGCGATGCGCAAAAGGGCTCCGGAGAGAGGCTGCTTAAAATGGAGGCCGCTCGAGTGCTGTTGCTGCTGGCACCAACAAAGCCCAGATCCCTTCCTCCTCTAGGCAGGGCAGGGAGAAGTCAGGAGGAGGTGCTGGCGCCAGTGCCGTGTGAGGGAGAGGGAAAGAATGTGTGCGTTGGCAATCCACACGGCGATTCCCAGATAATCTGTGGGCCGGATCCTGATGGCAATTGGGCCTGATCCGGCCTGCGGGCATTAGTTTGCCTACCCATGGCATAAAGTAACCAAGCAGGGTAAGTAGCAACCCATGAAGCTAGACCGGCAAATTGCAACTATTCCTCCAAATTATATTACTGACTCACACACATACATCCATCACATGTACATCCCTACCACCTTAAATTATATCTGTGTGAGGGGTTGCACTTACAGTGAATGCATTGGGAAATAACCTTGGCTGAAAAGTGGGGTATACCTTTGAACAAGAAAGAAAGAACATTTGGCAGTATCTGACAGCTGATGTGCAGTAGAAGTCAATATTTGACAGCATTTGATGGATTATTTGCAACAAGAGAGAAGAATAGCAAGCAAAATAAACAAGTCATCAAATGATTAAGCATCATTAATTACAATGTTTGGGAATGAAAGCATAGAACTAGTAGTAAACTGGATTTTAAAATAGAATTTTGTCCCCTGCAGCAAATGTAAGCCATAAAAGGAAGCAGGTGAGGATTTATGAATGCAAAGGAGTCCCAGAACAAATGCTGGCTTCCGGAAAGATTTTCATTGCTGCATTATTTGTTTTACTGTACTCTAGATACAGGAACATGGCTGTGAATAATGATAATATATACGACATTAGCAAAACGACATTGTGCTTCCTTTTCGCCATATGTGAGGCTGAAAATGTTACAGATGCTTCAAAGTTATTTTCCTTTCCCCCCTTAATAGACTAGAAATTTAATTTATCAAACAAAATACTCTCCTCTACTTAGCTGCCTAATGTGCAAGTTCAATTCTCCTTGGAACTTTGAATCAATATAATTCTGATGATTTTAGAACACATTTCTGTAATGCAATTATTCGTTCTGAAATCTGACAGCACTTACTACTAGCATAGCTGCTGAAAAGTGTCGCTCTCCCTCTTAGAATGAAAAAATGTAATTAGTTTAAGAAAGAAATATTGATTAAATTCAGACAGAAGGTTGAGAAAGAATCTCTCTCTATAATCCTAGCAGTTCTTTCTTCATTAATGGAAAGAGAATAGTTATTTGTTTCACTTCTGGTGCAAATTCAGAAGTTTAAATGAGGACTTATTTGAGTTGCACAGGTAGGTTTTCTGTGCCAGAACTTTTAAAAGTTGATGCAATGATCAACATGCCAGACACATATGCAATGTTTCACCATTTATTTGGATACAAGTGTATACCTGTAGGGTCCACACAAATGGCAAACCTGATGATGTTGAAGGTTTAGAGTGGGATCAACTTCTATATATCAAGAAAGTTCCACATGTCCTCAAAAGAAAGAAGTGCTACTTCTGAAACTCTCCAAAACTCAGCTGTCATGGGGGAAACCAAAGAAAAAGGCTCAGCACATTTATTGCTTTTGCAAAGAAGGTATTCATGGCCAGTTGATGATGATGATGATATTGATATGTGATAAATGAATGTGATAAATAAAAGGGCAACACAATAAGGAAATAAGATTGATCCTGTTCAGGTTAGTCTGTTAGGAAATACTCTTAACGAGTAATTTTGTGTACACTTGAACCCCCCCACATTCTGCTAGATGTGTTCCAGACAAGTAGAACGTTTTGGGAATTAGAGGCCTATCACATAGCACTGACAACCCAGCTTTAGAAAATGTTTCTTTTATTGGATGAGTGTTATAATATCTTTATACCTTTGCTTCATCGTTTATTTCCTAGGAGAGTCTGACTGTTTGCTATTTTGTTCACCTTGCCCAGTTTGTAGTTGGAAGGACATTTTCTAGTGACAAATGACTAACTAGTTATCTTGTTTATTTCCTGCATCCCGAGTTTACTTTTAGGAGAAGCCAGAGATGCTTAGCCTTTTTGCATGCAAAGTATATGTTCTCCCACTGATACATATTTCCACTTTGGTGAACCTTTTAGTGTGCAAGTTATCAGAATCTGACAATATGATTGGAAGGACAAACTGCAGGTGATGGATCTTACCTGCCTCTTTAAATAGATGTTTACCTTAAAGTGCATTCTGGACCACCCCACAGCCCACATTTTACTTTATTTCAGTTAACACTAACTGCAGGAAATGACACTAACTGCAGGAAATGAATTTTAGTGGGACACTAACTGCAGGAAATGAATTTTTGCTGCTATTATTGATCCATTTTTACTCTGTCAACTGAACATATAACTTGAATATGCATACAGTTATACCTAACTAGGACAGAACCGGATTTTAAAAAATGGCTCAGCTGCAATCTGGTTTCAGCAAAAAAATGAGAATTTAGAATTTCAAAAATCAAAATTACTTGCTCTTTCAGACAGCAATAGGTTCTTACTGACCCCTCCACCCCTATCTAAAGCGACAAGTATGATTAATTAGGTGAACTTAAGTACTCTGCTTATTTGTTTCATAAAATTTATAATGCTTCATTGTAATAAAAACCTCAAAGTGGTTTACAAAAAGGTAAAACAAGAAAAACAAGAAAAATCCACAACCATACCATAATACAAACAAAAGATAAAATAATAAAGCTGATTACATTTATCTCAACATTCTTAGCATCTAAGTAGGCTTCTCTAAACAAAAATGATTTTAGTAGGCACTGAAAAGGTTACAGTGAAGGCGCTTGCTTAATCTCAATAGGCAGGGAGTTCCAAAGCTCAGGGGCTGCCACACAAATGACCGAGTTCTTACAAATGTGAATGGGTATTAATGCTTTTGGAAGGAAGTTTACACATTTGCCAAATTTTAGACTACTGCAAAAAAAAACCAAAAAAACAACAACCCATAAACACGAAGAAAAACTGTTTTTCTCCATGGTGGCTGATTTTTTATTTCTTGACATTTTAAATGACACCACTTTCGCTTCCAAGAGAACATGGTATTCTGAAAGTATGGCAGAATGCGAAAATATCAAATAGTTATAATTTTAATTTTTTTTTCCAGTTGAAAATCTTTGGAACTACTTAGCTTCCTTATGGCAAGATGAGGCTATTAGAATAATATATAACCGCTAAGCAAAAGTCACAGAGCGGGATATAAGGACAGTATATAACACATACCACCTAAGAGTTATTATTAAAGGATGGCACTGCCATCTTGTGTTTGTACATCTATGTGTTCCATTTTCTTTTGCAAGTTGTTTGTAGACAGCTTGGATTTCTATGTGAGGGGGGGAATGTGCTTATTGTTTCACATTACTCTCTACTGTGCAGACTAATATACATACCTAATTGATTAAATGAACTTATTTACATAATCATGCTTAAAGTCACTATGTTAGTAAAAATGCAGCTTATGTTAGTGAAAATGTTTTTCAGTGACTTGGTGTCTCATCTGTTTATTATTGTATTTTTATCCTGTGATTCCTCCAAGGGCAACAAGTATGGGGTTGTATCATTTTATAATCACTACAGCCCCGTGGGGTGTATGGAGTGTTAGGGGAGGGGTTGGACCTCTGGTGTGGGACACATCATGCCCCTTCTGGGTTAGTTTGTCGACCTTTGGTGCCCACCCTGCACTCAGCTCTCATCTGTGGCTCCTAGAAGCTGACAGCATGTGACAGCAGCCATATCCTGGGAAACAGCTTTGACTGCCTGGCTACACCAGGTGTGGGTAACAGATGTGTCTCAAATCTTTGGTGAATTAGGGGCTTCCCTTACATTCAAGACAGGCTGCAGCAGATTGAGTGGACCAGACTTAATATTAGGTCCAATGGTCAAGAGGGCAGTTTCTGCACATGCTGTAGAGGGAAGTGGGGGGTAGATGAGACTCATCAACCTAGGTAGCCCATCTAGGAGAAAGGAAACTCTGATCCTAAATCTTGTGGAACATTTTCAGGAGAAGAAAAGGCTAAATAGTAAACCTTACACAAATCCATGGGGTCACGAAGAGTTGGACACGACTAAACTGCTAAACTCATCTCTGGGGACACGGGTGGCGCTGTGGGTAAAAACCTCAGCGTCTAGGGCTTGCCGATCGAAAGGTCGGCGGTTCGAATCCCCGTGGCGGGGTGCGCTCCCGTTGTTCGGTCCCAGCGCCTGCCAACCTAGCAGTTCGAAAGCACTCTCGGGTGCAAGTAGATAAATAGGGACCGCTTACTAGCGGGAAGGTAAACGGCGTTTCCGTGTGCGGCTCTGGCTCGCCAGAGCAGAGATGTCACGCTGGCCACGTGACCCGGAAGTGTCTCCGGACAGCGCTGGCCCCCGGTCTCTTGAGTGAGATGGGCGCACAACCCTAGAGTCTGTCAAGACTGGCCCGTATGGGCAGGGGTACCTTTACCTTTACCTTTAAACGGCTAAACAACAACAACACAAATCCAGAGGAGTCCCTAAGACAGTTGGATTGCACCTTTTACACTTCCTTCTGGAAGCCAAGATGGTACCAAACATATTGATCTTCTAGGTAAGCGTGGTGGTGAGGAGGAGTTTTCCCCACCCAAACATTATGTGGAATATATTTTGTCACATCTGTATCCAATTTGAATAGTTTCATTCATGCACACCACCCTGCTATCTATTTGAATGGAGGGTGGTCTAGAAAGGTTTTAAAGAAAGAAATAGCCATTACTGCCTTCACTGGTTTGAAAGGTTACCTGCTCCAATATTTTCTCAACCTTGAGCTTTATAATAAAGTGTTTGAGCTGATCTTGATAATTGCCTGGCCCTAAATAGGGACTACTAATACCCAAGAACAAGTGCTGATTCTGATCTCTGTCCACCACCTTTTGCAAGTCATGTATTAGCAGCAATGAGGTGGTTTACCAAGCACAAGAGTACTGATGTGAACTAATGAACCATTACTTGGTACAGCACCTTCGAAACAGCCTTAATAAGGCTTAGCTAATTTGACGAATAAGGCATTTGAAAGCAACAGCGCAAGAAAGGCAATACCTTGAATGGGAATCACATCAAATAGTATTTGAGATATAACATTTACTTCATTATTCCTTCCTTCCAGTAGCGTTGGCTAACTTAAAATATGGTACATATAAAATGAATCAGCATCATATTCTAATAATACAAAAGTTAAAGAATTCAGCCAGTATTAACAAATATATGTTTGGGAGCCCAGTTATATTTTCCATGTGTGCAATACTTTTGATAGTGAAGCAGTTTATAATGCTGTATTCTTACTCAACCCTTTCCCCAAGACATAGGTGAATGTTGGTTACATGTGGTTGAAGACGGGGAAGCTCCCCATGGCTTGGGTCGGATTGGGATAGAAACCAACTGAGCCGATTTCTCTCTCCTATCCCCGCACCCCACAAAAAAGAAGATCACCAGAGAATATTTGTTGTTGTTGTTTTTAATTTCCAAATTCAGCTCTGCCCTTCACTCCACACCTAGCCTCAAAATTATGTTTGTATGCAAACTTGTCCTGCTCCAGGTCCCATGACTGTGAATGACAGTTCTGCTGAGAGATCTGGCCAGTAGGATTTCTTCTGGGAAGTGGAACTGTAGTATGCAGTTGAAAGTCATAGGCATCTTGAGTGTGCAAGGATCTTGAGTTGTAAGATGCAAACAGACAGCCTAGTGCAGGGGAGCATGTGCTGTCACTGCTTTGCACCTTAGGATCTGGGACTACAAGGTGGCTGCTTCCAGACAGGAAGGTATCAAGGCTGCAGAAGTGAAGGTGGTTTTGTTTTTGACTTCCCAGTAAGCATCTTTTAAACTCTCCCTATTTAGTTCAATGGAGCCTTGATAATTGAAGGGGTGTTAAAAGCTGTTGTAGCCTTGAAAATGCTTGATGGGGAAGAAACAAAAGCTTACCATTGAAGACCCATATGGACACTCATGGACTGTAAGGAGCTGGCTACTACTTTCCATTTTGATTTCAGAGAAGAATTTGGGGGCTTGCCTCTTCTTTCCTCATCACAAGCCCTGAAATGCATGCACTGTTGATTTTTTATTCATTTATGAAATTTCTACACCACTTTTCATTACACCACGTGACCACAGAGTGGTTCACAGCATTGTGCAACATAAAATACAATCAATAAAAACAATCACCTACAAAACAGTAAAACACAGCAGTGAAGAATAAATACTGAAGCCCTAGGCAACTAGTTAAGTTCCTCCAATGGCTCATCAAAAATTATTAGCGTCTCTAAGCGTTGGAAGATGGAACAGAATGAATGCCAGGGCAAATGGCATTCCTAAGCAGACTCCAGCCAGTAGCAGTCAATGGGGCAGCTCCCACCACTGTGCTACCCCAAGCTCCACTGCCTCCCGCTTCTCATCTTTCCCTTGGAAACTGAAAGTGATGCTTACCTCCTGCCTGCTGACCTCTGCTGACTGTGGCCTAGACTTGTACAATACTTTTAAATGTCCAAAGAAAATGTATAAATACATACATTAGTAGGCTCACAACAAACATGTGGAGGTCAGCAATGGAGTCTGACACCACAATTCCACCGCCCACCCCATGCTTCCACATTGATTTCGAACTGAGCATGTATTTTCTTCACCCATCTACAATGCACATGGGAGCATCTAAGGAATCACTGTGGAGAGGCTACCTGCGTGACTCAGTTTGATTTCAGGGCTGTTAGATGCTATGTACTACAACGCTTCCACTCCTATCTGTAGGGTCATTACCAGGAAATAGCACTAGGAGATTGTTGCCAATAGTAACAAATAATAAGCATCTCCAAAATTAAACCTTGACCCCAACAACAACAACATCAAAAACTAAACACTTCATCCTGATAGTGTCTTAATATCCTTTGTAGCAGGTCTTTCTGGGCTGGCAACAAGATGATCTGTGGCCCCTTCAGCAGCAACAGCCACAGCTTTTGCAGCTAGAGTCAGTTAGAACCCCTCTCTCCCAGTTGAGGTGGAAATAGGCCAGCAAAGCTGGAAGCAGGCTTCACAGGACTTACAGCAAAGATGGTTTTCTTGCTGTATATATGATACTATATCACTCTAGATGGTGGTGGGTGAATGAGTTGGTTGTAAATTATGATTATTATGCTGCCATGTGTTTTTGTAGACCAAACATTTTCTTGATAATAAACATGTATTTATTACATAGCTAGTGGACATGCATGAAAGTGAGACTTGTATATGGAAGAGTATTAAGAATAAATTTGATAGAAGTTACTCAGGATGGGGGGTGTAGCTTCTGTTTCAGTTATTTTGTATAGTTCCAAATGATGCTGTTTGGTGGAGCTTTATTGTATTATTGTATTTGATTTTTACCTGTAATGTTTTTAGGTTTAAGATATTTTGTTTTCCTATTAATTATGTTTATTTAAATGTGTATCTTGTATTTGACCTTCATCTGCAATGTTTTATTGTGACATTTTGTAATGCCTTCTATGATGTGCAAGATTGTAAACCGCTTTGAAATTTATTTGTGTGTGTGTGTGTCATTGAAATGATTTCAATACACCACCCATCACTAGATATATAAGGGCATCAGATGTCTCTACTGAGTTGCTGGCTATCCTGGAAGACTACACACCCCTGGTTAATCCTATGCTGTACATGCCAGAAACTCAGTTAACTTTCTAAGCAGAAGTAAAACTCTATGATGCAGATGAGCATTACAAGCTCAAGAAGTTTGTATGCCAAGCCAGGAGACAGACTTCAGTGGATTGCATTTCCTGTTACCTGTGCATCTTCGTGATGCCACTATTAATGACAAACTCACTGAACTTTCCATTAGTGTCCCTCAGCTCTTAAGAAGCACTTGCATGATTTGAAGTGCATTGTGTTACATGCCATTACTGAGAGAAAAGCAAAGGTGTGCTTTGTGTGTCTTAAGTAAGTCTCTAGCCTTATTAACATGGTGATAAATCACATATCCAATGCACTATGTGGTGCACTTAAAGAAAATAGTCTTCTACAGCCATACATTATGCAAGCTCTTTTTGATACATTGACTGGAGAGATCCAGTGGGTGGAAAGTAGCAACTGCTTGCTAAATTTACCTTTCTGACAATCAAACTCATTGCTTCTTGTCCTTTCAATAGTAGGCAAGATGATGATACACTCACCTTGGAAAGCTACTGAAGAACAAATCATGAAGATATCTTCGTTTTGTTCTCACTGTGGGACTGAACTGACCATATTACAAGTGTGTGAACCAACCTAATGGTGTTGACACAAGAGTCAATATCTCACTCCTCCCATTGGATGAGTCCTTGACATGCTCACTTGTTTATATTACCAATAAGAAAAACAAACTATTGTATTGACCTTCCTGGCTTGCCATACCAGGAACTGTTTGGTCAGCTCTCAAGGCAGTGTGCTTTTTAGTGTCAGTTCTGTATTACAAGCAGCAATATTCTGCATGGTTTGTACCCTCCATAAAGTTTTTCATTAAGAGCATTGTGTTGTTAAAGTAAATCACTGACAGGGTCTATCCCAAATCACAATGTGGTTGTAGAGCTCAGAAGTCAACAGTTGACATGAATTTTGTCACTGTGCCAGTGGCAGGAGAAATGCCAAAAGCAGAGACACATTGCCTTCATAGACCAAACAAATGCCTTTGACTTCATTAGCTGAAAATAACTCTACACGGCTCAAAAAGATAGGGTGCTCACCTACGTTTCACAATGATGGTTCCCTTCCACAAGAGCATGCATGGCACCGTCCTTGGATGCCTTCCTTATAAAGAGTTGTGTGAAGCAGGGCTGTATTCTCACCCCAACACCTTTGGCATATTCTTCTCCCTGTTGGTCTCATATACCTTCAGCACAACTAAAAACAAGACAGCCTAATATAGACCCTTCCCATACCCAATTCCTGTGTACCACTGAATCTCTGCCCTACCTGGCAGCAAGTCGGTAGGCCAAGTTCCCAGTCCAGGGTCAGTCCACATTTCCAAAGTCTGAAGTTCAGAGTCCAGACTGAAGCACAGTCCCACAGAGATCCTGGAACATCCAAGCTGAGGTCCTACAACTTGAGCAGTTCAGCAGACACAGCACCTCATCTCTGCATACTTTGCATGCTGATTGCAACATCTGAGCTTGATGAGGCATGTGACCTTCACCTGCTCCAAGCCTACTCTAGCTGAAGAATCACACACTCCTTCCCAGAGCTAGCCTGCCCCATCTGGCCAGCTAGTGGACCTCTTCGTCCAGGATCACCCTCCCCACTGATCCCTAGGCCTCAGAGCCCACCGTGTTCATGGAGACAGGGCCCCCTCTAGCCCTGGTGATGGGTCCTGCTGCTCTGGTTCCTGTACACTGACACCATCCCCTTGTAATCCTCTGTCACCCCTTAAGTACTTCCTGCACCCACCTCTCCTTCCCCATCCCCAACTTGCCCCAGTGTATCCCAGTCCCAGCTACACCCCTCATGGGGATCCTCTTCCTCCTCCCCGTAGTCCTGCCAGTTCATGACACACCACATGCAGCAGCCTCATAATCCATGGACATGTGCAGATACAATGCATTTTCAAATGTTTAAAAGGTAAGCTTTTGTGCAAAATGAAAGCAAAATTTGTGTAATTGCTGCTTTGCATTAAATGTAAATTTTACTGCCCAGATTTGGGGAACTGGAATATAGCAACTCTGCTTATTATTCTTGACACGAGCTTAAATATTAGGAGTATGTCACAATATTACCCAGCCTATGAAGCCACTAATCTGGCCTTGTGAGATTCATTGGAACAGCGGCGTAGCTAGCCACTCAGGTGCCGGGTGCAGCGCATGCGTCCTGCAGCTGGGGGTTAGGCAAGCCACCCATGGGGGCGGGGTTC
The DNA here is from genome assembly GCF_965153285.1 of Podarcis tiliguerta. Lineage (NCBI taxonomy): Eukaryota > Metazoa > Chordata > Lepidosauria > Squamata > Lacertidae > Podarcis > Podarcis tiliguerta. Next base: position 46,550,401 of record NC_139537.1, on the reverse strand, counting down.
GCTGCATGGAGCCTCTCCACCATCCCCCCCTCAGCTGTAGGGCGGCTGAGGGAGAGGCAGAGGGCAGGCGCAAGCTCCACACTGCTGTTTCAGGCAGCATGGAGCCTGCAGGTGCCCAAGCCACCATGTTCCAGGAGAGATGCGTGGCTCAGGCATGCTGCAGGCCCCATGGTAAGTGCCAACCCCCGCAGTGTGGCACCCAGTGCCAGCCACGTTTTGTTACATTTATTGACTGAACTAAAAAGTTTCATGAGACCAATTAAAAAACAAACAAACTCATATTTTTATCACCCCCCCCCCCCAGTGATGACGCACACACACCACACCCCCTTCCTCTGCCACTGCATTGGAATGCTTTAAGTGACTATTTTGAATTCTGGCCAGGTATGAAAAATAAGAATGCCCTGAAAGTATACTGATTGGTATACTGCCACAGAAGTGTGTTAGTCATTAAATACGACATTTCAGGAAACAGGAGCCAGCTCTGTATCAAAGCAGGATCTTCCTACACTCATGCAGGCAGTCCATCTGTCCACATTCATTTCCCTCTTTTCTAAAGTGCGTATTCTCAATTAAGCAACAAGTAACTTTTACCGAAGCTCTGAAAGACCTGCAAAACAGTTGGGCCTCAACAGAACCTGTGCACACTGAAGGAACTGTTTCTGATGCTGTATTAGAAGTGCCTAGATCCTCAAGGCAAAAGTAATGAAAGGGCAGCAAAACAATGCCGGAAGCTCATTACTAATGTCAAGCCATATTTGTCATTTATTCATCAATGACTGTCTTTTCTGATCGCTCATCGCGAAACAAAATGACAAAGTCATTTGAAAGGCAACAGTAGACAAATGATGCCTAGCAAGAGCCGGTGTGATAAAGCTCATTTTTAACATTGTTCCAGTTTTGAAAAACAAGGGCATAGAAAGACCGTGGTGGCTACATTTTCTGAAAGCAGTGCTTGCTTGATATCTTTTCATATTTATTGCAGACTCAGAGATAAACACGAGCCCCGAGGTCTACCTTATTTAAGGAACTGACATGATATTGATAGCAAAGTCCATTCAAGTGATGGGACAGTCATTGATTGGCTTCCTTTCAGGGTTCTGTAATATTAATAGTGAAATCCGAGAGAATATCCCTACAGCCTTCCCCCTTACCCCATCTAGACAATATATATTTTTCATCCTGAATGGTGGTAGACAGTTCTTATCATCAACCTAAATATCATTGTTATGAGCAATTTCGGTTAAGAACCACCTATGGTTTTATAAGACATTTTCCTGGCAGCAATTTAGAACTTTTCAGGCACAAAGTCTTTGCTAAGAAGACATGGCAAGGATTTTGCTTGCCATAGATCAGTTCCAGTTCAGAAGCCAGGCTGACACATGTTCCAGACTTCCACCATTACTTACTTCCTGTTCACACTTTGTGCCTCCTGACAATTATATTGAACTTTTATATGATTTTCTGTCAGTTGGGTGAAAGCATGTGTGAAGCATAAAAAAGCACAGGGTAGGATTCTGTAATGGGTGAGATCCACCAGTAGAGATGAATTTTCCTAGAGTAGGGACTGCACTCCAGTGCCGCCCGCAACACCTCCTATGCACACAGCTGTAACACTCATCTAGCAAAACCCTTGTAGGAATACAGTGGTACCTCAGGTTAAGAACTTAATTCGTTCTAGAGGTCCGTTCTTAATCTGAAATTGTTCTTAACCTGAGGTACCACTTTAGCTAATGGGGCCTCCTGCTGCCGCTGCGCTGCCACCGCGCGATTTCTGGTCTCATCCTGAAGCAAAGTTCTTAACCTAAGGTACTGTTTCTGGGTTAGCAGAGTCTGTAATCTGAAGCGCCTGTAACTTGAAGCATCTGTAACCCAAGGTACTACTGTATAAGTAGCTGTCTGAAACACAACCAATATGTTTTGTAAAACTCACCATCTTGCATCAGTTTCTAGAATACAATCATAGTTTGGAAAGCTTAAAAATTTCTTCATGGTACAGTTTTGTGGTATAAAGCTTTCTGAATAGTCAGAAGGGGAGGAATTTACTTGCAACATAGAGATATTATGGAAAGTGGGGAATTAAATTTAGTTTGTATTCCAAAGCAGATTTGTTTTTTTTTAGGCTTCAAAATTTACACCCACTCAAAACTAGATATCATACTCCAAGTTTCATATAAGCAAAAGATAATATTCAAAAAAATAGATGTGTACCTTTGTGAAAGTGGTGATGCTCTCATATTATAAACCAACAGATGAAACATCTCTACCTTATAACTAGTAAGATGGTAGAAATGTACTAGATATTTGAGTAAGCACAATGTTATCTCTTTTAATAATAATAATAATAATAATATCTTTATTGTCATTGCCCCCTTCGGGGACAACGAAATTACTTGGCTGCTCCATAAAAACACTAATTAAAAAAATATAGTAAAATACATAAAACACCAATTAAAAAAATATAGTAAAATACAGCAAAGGAGATTTGATGACTTTCAAAGTCCGGGCTTCCCATTCAGGGCCGAGATCGCTCTGGAGAAGAAGCTGTTCTTAAGACGGCTTGTTCTTGTCTTCATCGTCCTGTATCTCCGTCCCGACGGCAAGAGCTCGAAGAGACAGTGACCAGGATGCGATGGATCTTTTACTATGTCCAGTGCCTTCCTATGGCACCTTGTGGCGTAAATCCGCTCTAAGGTGGAGAGTGGGCAGCCAACAATGCTCTCTGCTGCCTTCACAACCCTGTGCAACCCCAACCTGTCCTGGGTAGTACAGCTTCCGTACCACACGCATAAGCCATAAGTAAGCACGCTCTCAATGGCACAGTGATAGAAGGCAAGCAGCAGTTTCTGTGGAAGATGGTTTTTCCTTAGTATTCTCAAAAAATACAGTCTCTGCTGCACCTTCTTCACAAGCCCCCTTGTGTTGACACTCCAGGACAGATCCTCTTGTAACTCAATGCCCAAAAATCTGAACGTTGTTACCCTCTCCACACAGACCCCATCAATCAAAAGTGGCTGGACATTGCTCTTCTGTCTCCTAAAGTCCACCACAAGTTCCTTTGTCTTCCTTGTATTTATGAGCAAGTTGTTAGCTCTGCACCACTCTGTCAGCCGCTCCACCTCATCTCTATAATCCATTTCACCCTCCCTTTCAGAGATGAGCCCAATCACGGTTGTGTCATCTGCAAATTTGACAACCCTATTACTAGGGTGAGTAGCGACACAATCGTACGTGTAAAGAATATAAAGGAGCGGACTGAGTACGCATCCCTGTGGTGTTCCTATGTTAGTCTTAAGCATATTAGAGGTATAAGGGCCCAACCGAACCCTCTGGGGGCGGTCTGACAAAAAGTCCAATATCCACCCACAAAGTGATAACGGAAGCCCCAGATCTTCCAGTTTAGACATCAGACGTTGTGGTAGAATGGTATTAAATGCCGAGCTAAAATCTAAAAAAAGCAGTCTGGCATAACCCCCCCGCTGCTCCAAATGTGCAAGGACAGCATGGAGGGCAATCGCCACAGCGTCCTCTGTCGATCTTTTCGTTTTATAAGCAAATTGGAATGTGTCCAGTCCCTCTGGTAGGCAGGCAATGACATAATTTCGTACCAGCTTTTCAAAGCACTTCATGATTATAGGTGTGAGTGCTACTGGACGAAAATCGTTCAGATCTTCCGGGTTAGGTTTTTTTGCTATTGGAACGATAATAGAGGACTTTAGGCAGGATGGAACAATAGCCTGGGCTAGGGATTGATTTAAAATCCCAGTGAAAACTCCTGCTAGTTGATCTGCACTGTCTCTCAATACCCTTCCAGCTACCCCATCTGGCCCTGTGGCCTTCCTTGGGTTGATTCCCTTCAACACCTTCCTCATCTCTTCTTTTTCCACAGAGACTACTACATTCCTTTGTACTGATGATGGTAATGGTGGTGATGATGGCAAAGCCTTCACAGGGAGTGGTGGTGGTGTTGGTAAAGCCTCAGCAGGTGCTGCTACAGATGTTACTGTATGCTTCAGCTGGCCATTATTTAATCCTTTAAAGAATGTATGTAGGCATGTACTTTCTTTTCACATCAAATATATATGTATTTTCTTTATAAGATGTCTAGAATGCCTTCAGCCAACGTTTTGATTATAAACTCAGTCTTAAATAAACTGTTGTTACATTTCTATAATATTGTTCTCAAATGTATATCCGTCTTTAACGTAATATGAATCAGTTGTGGCCTCTCCCACAGCTGTAATATGGGTGATAATTCTAATCGTTACTATTGTGCATCAAGTGAATCTCTGAGCAATGCAAGATTCCTGGGGTTCCAGGCATTTACCCAGGGTTTGGTTTCCTTGGACTGAGAGACAGCGGAGACTCTGGAAACTTAATGATATATGGATTATTTGCACACATATATAGTCTGAGCCTACAATGGATCGGGGTCACAGCATTATCACTCCAGAAGACCTTGCTTCTCCATAGACACAGCCTGAGGCTCCAGCAGAAATCAGGCATGACTCTCACTCTCTGGATTTACCCACTTCTAGATCAGCTCTCTCCCACACTGGTTTTTCTCACTACCAGCCAGGTGAAAGAGGGGGCCATTTGCCCAGCTTTCTTACACTAAGGACCATACTTGCCCCCATTACCAAGAAGCTGGCCTGGCTACTTCAACAATTGAATCGTCCATTAGATTCAATTAGATTCAATTAGTGGCTGGGGAAACCCAGCCAGATGGGTGGAGTAATAATAATAATAATAATAATAATTAATAATAATAACCATTGCTGGATCCAGGAATTAGAAGGGACTCAGGCATAATACAGGGATGCGGGTGGTGGGTTAAACCGCAGAGCCTAGGACTTGCCGATCAGAAGGTCAGCGGTTCAAATCCCCGCGACGGGGTGAGTGCCTGTTGTTTGGTCCCAGCTCCTGCCAACCTAGCAGTTCAAAAGCATGTCAAAGTACAAATAGATAAATAGGTACTGCTCTGGCGGGAAGGTAAACGGCATTTCTGTGCACTGCTCTGGTTCGCCAGAAGCAGCTTAGTCATGCTAGCCACATGACCTGGGACCTGTACGCTGGCTCCCTCAGCCAATAAAGCGAATTGAGTGCTGCAACCCCAGAGTCGGTCATGACTGGACATAATGGTCTGGGGTCCCTTTACCTTTACAGGTATCATACAGCCTACCTGCCCATCCCCACTGCTAAACTCACAACAAGATTATGTAGATCATATGTATGGACAGCACTTTGAATTATCACAAGCACTATAAACATGTTTATTATGAAGTTGTTCCTACATGGTGATAAATGTACAATGCACAATATGTAACTAGAAAGCATGTCAAATTAGAAATCCCATCTTTCATGTTTTCCAACTGGGAAGCATCTAGGAAAAGACAAGTTCATGAAGGTATTTGCAGGAGTCTGTTGTTCAGGAAAGTGATAGGGTATGCTAATTTGCAGACAGTTCATTTTTAATTGCACTGTGCCCTAGGCACAATATATATATGAAACTCATCAGAGGTACAATTAGTTGTAAAACTCAAGACAAATGTAATATTTACACTTTCATTGTCTGTCTAATTTCTTTAGGGCAATTAAAGCCAATTAAAAATACAGAAAGGCAGGAAGTTCACATCTGTTTAGACAGAAATCACTGCAAGTGCCTTGGGATGTTTTTATGTTCCTACAATGGAACCTTTGAGTTCAAAGCAGAAGATAGATGCTTCATCACAAAGCTCTGAAACCTTTGAAGAATAAATATAAGAGATCTCTTGTTATTTGATGATATGATAGAAAAGATGCAAAGAGACACAAAGGGTAGAACCAAGTGCTCAAGAGGGGACTTTCTGAAACAAGCATAAGGCATGTCTAACAACACATATCTAACTCTTTGTGGGGCTGCCCTTGAGGTTGGTCCAGAAGCCTCAGCTGCTTCAAAATGTGTTGACTCGACTGCTCACTGGAGCAAGATATTGCCAACACCTTAACCCTCTGTTAAAAGAATAGCACTGGCTGCCAATTAGCTCCTGGGCTAAGTTCAAGATGCTGGTTTTGGTGTCTAATGCCCTGTACAGCTCAGGACCAATATATATATATGAAAAATCACCCTTTCATACCCAATTGACCACTGCCCTCTGCAGGTGAGGGCCCCCCACAGATGTCATCTTATCAGGGGCTCCATTCCACATAATGTTGAAATTGGATCTTTGGTGTCCTTTGGACCTTTCAAATTCCTTCTCCTTGACTATTTATTTTATTTATATACCTCCCTATATCCGGAGGTCTCTATTAGACAGGCATTGTCTCTGTTGCTTTTTTATTCCTAAGGAAGACCTTCCTCCTTCACCAAGTCTTTTAAGTCAAGATGTGCCCAGTGTGCATCTGTATTGGAATTGTTCTTAAGATGTTTTTATTGATTTATTCCTTCTTGATTGCTGCTATGAGCTCCTTTGGCAGGGAGGTTGAGACAGAAATTTAATTCAAAAAATATGCTTATTATTTAATACTTTATTTAATATAAAAATATAGGAACATTCACAAATTCCATTTTACCTTTTTAGAGGTTGTGAACTTATTTTAATACAGTCGTACCTTGGATCTCAAACGCCTTGGTACTCAAACGTTTTGGCTCCTGAATGCCACGAACCCAGAAGTGAGTGTTCCAGTTTGCAAACGTTCTTTGGAACCCGGATGTCTAATGGGGCTTCTGCAGCTTCTGGTTGGCTGCAGCAGCTTCCTGCAGCCAATCAGAAGCAACACTTTGGCTTCCGAATGTTTTGGAAGTCAGACTTCCGGAAAGGATTCTGTTCAACTTCCAAGGTACAGTGGTACCTCAGGTTACATACACTTCAGGTTACATATGCTTCAGGTTACAGACTCCGCTAACCCAGAAATAGTGCTTCAGGTTAAGAACTTTGCTTCAGGATGAGAACAGAAATCGTGCTCTGGCGGCGCGGCGGCAGCAGGAGGCCCCATTAGCTAAAGTGGTGCTTCAGGTTAAGAACAGTTTCAGGTTAAGTACGCACCTCTGGAACGAATTAAGTACTTAACCTGAGGTACCACTGTACAACTGTATATCCATTTTTTGGAATTTTGCCTAAAATATAGCCATTTTATGCACAGTTTATTTAATTTGTAAAAGTATTTCTGTACCTCCATATCATAAAATTAAGAAGGCTTGCTTTTAAGACTGAATACATTATCTCCCGTATCTCTATGGTTGACTCTTTGAGCTGATCCATTTGTTCATTCTAGATTGGGTAAACTGGGGTGGAAAGAAACCGTACTGCAGGCTTTGCCAAATTGCTGTCATCTGGTTGCTTCATACACATTTCACGGTGGCTCTATGGATTTGTCTGCTGTCAAGCTCTTCTCCGAGAAAAATCCCTCAAATCAAGCAGTGACACAATCTGTGCCAAATTAGTAAGGGCAAGAGTGCTTTCTAAGCATCAGAAACACAAGTTGTTATGCTTTCAGAAATGGTAGATTTTGAGAATGGGATTAAAAGTAGGAGAGGCTTAACAAGTGAAGGTGGGCAGGTTGTTTCATGGTAATATTTCATTGTTCTTTCTGTGTAAGATCTTTCTTTGTGTGCTGGATTTTACTGTACATTCTCTCTCCTGTAAATTTTGGACTTAAAAGTGCTTCCAAACATTTCTCATAGACAGTAGTAATCTTAGGAATTTATGCTCCTTGGGGTAGTTCAAATAAATGTTGAAGGATAATAAGATATATATTCAGTAGCCTTTCTAATACTTTAAGCAGTTCCCTTGCCCTCAAAGTGAAGAAGAAGAAGAAAACTGTCATTTTGTATGTTTAAAACTTCACACTTGGATTCATTATCATTACAAAAGGAGCTGCATTAATATGGAGACTACTGTGTATTCGCTTTCATTTTATGACATGGATAGCAGCTGGGATTTGCTTCCCTAATTTTAACTTCTGGTTTGATTTCTCTTTTTAAAAAATTGATAAGATTTTGTATATGTGTATGTAGTTGATGAGCAATGTTTATCATGTCCTCTGAATGTTTGTCCTAGTCAACTCACTTTGAATGTTGAATGTCAAGTTTAGAAACAAATCTTGAAGCTCCTTTTCATTTATAAATCTTATTTCAAAAGCTGTGCATTTAAGCCTCAAAAAAGAAATCGCTTGGATACTTATACTATGTTTATCTCATTGCATAAGCAGCTAAAATGGACCTTTTGCGCAACCATATTTCTTCCTCTGAGCAGTACACATCACTCATACACACTCTGTGGACTTTAGGAATAGATTAGCAAATCTCTCCTGACGGCCACAATGCAAATAATATCGTTAGCTTCCACTTTAGTTGATTCTGAACTTAACCCAAGAGTACAACTTGGTCTTATAAACAAAATATACCACTCAATAAGATGCATTCAGAATATTTTTGGTTGGTATCATAAAATTGTAAGATGCAATGTGAGAAAAATTCTTAAAGAAAACTTGCTGGATTAGGAATTAAAACAGTTTAGTAGTTGAGGATCCATTTTAATAATTGTGGAAGTTTAAAAGTAAAGATTAATATCTTGCTATTATTCAGAAACATGTTTAGACGCACTTTTTTATTTATCATTTATTTTTAAAAAAACTTGGGATGTTACCTGAGTTTCAGTAGTGAGGGGAAACCCCTATTTTTGCACAATCAATGATTCAAGTACAGGGTTTTCAATGGAAGTTGAAGTAATATAATGTATGAACACAAGAAGATGCAAATAGGAATTCTTACCTGTATCTACAACCTTTTATGATTTAAATATTCCTGTGGTCTTGTAACTAAAGGTTAGCTCTTCCCAGATGCAGCACACCACCACATCCTTCAAGGACATTGTGTGAAAAATGAAATCACCCAGACTTTAGCCTGATTGTGTAGCACAACATGTTCATGTGATTTGGTCTGTGGTGCTTGCATACACATATCTTTATATGCTGTGTGTTGATCAGGATTTACTAGCTTTTTTCTGTGTGGAGGGGGATCTGTTTTATAACTGGGTGCACTAGTGTCTGGAAAGAGATATTTCATTTATTTTGCATTACATTTCCAGCTATATGATTAAGTGTGTGCAGCTAAGAAATTATTGGTATTCTTCCTGCTCTTGCGTGGGCATGGCTCACTGTTTGTGGGGGGGGGGGGGAGGGGTGCTCTTTAAGGCCTGACATGCATGTTTTGAGTGAACCATGGACCTGAGTGTTATGTTCATACCCAAGGCTCACCTAACAAGGAGGGCTTATTTTCCTCCCTATCCTTAGCTGGAGAACTACAACCTGTGGCTGCTTAAGAGTTAGTTAAAATCATCACCTGCCCAAGCTATTGGAATTTAGTTAATTTGCTTGGAGATCTTCCAAGTTGTTATATTTTAATAGCTCTCATCCCTTTTCTTTTTTCATGAGTATTCATTCCAAGTGTGGGAGCAATGATAGCCACATTAAATATTCCTATTGGTCACGTCTAATTATTTGATAGTAATAATCAGCATAGGTGTTGTTCTGTTACCATATATTTTTATATTGTTCCCTCTATTATAGATACCCCCCCCCCCCCATTTTTTAAAAAAGTTATTTCTTACTCTTGTATGACTGAAGATTCCAAAGAACAGCAAACATATACTGACCACGCTGGGACAGTATTGTGTAAATGGCACCTCACTGTCAATTGCATTGTGTGGCATCGTGTTGTGGCTCTGATCTGTTAAAGCCCAAACTAAAAATGTGGCATTGCATACATGAGCTGACCTATGGAGAGTAGCCACTGACCTGCACAGCAAAGAGGTATGTTATTCTTTTCTTACATTTTGTCTCTCTGTGTGTTCTTTTATTCTATTGGCATTGTCCTTCCCCTTATTAGAAAGTATAAGGCGTAGATACAGATAGCATGGTTGCTTGCTTTTTACTACAGAATACAAATGGAGTAAAATTTAACTTCCTTTATCCTGGCTAAGAATCTACTGAAGTTCCCAATTGGCTTTCCATCAGGATCTTTAATGCTTTTGGAAACCGGCTCTGGTTTCTCAAAGAACTCATTTGATTTGGCTATAACACTTAATGATCTGTGAATGTAAATGAAAAGGATGTAGTTTGTATTAATTAACATTACAATAATTTGCTGCTGCTAATGAACACTAGCTAGACTTCTAGTATTAAACTCCAAGCATATGCCTCGAAAATATTTACTGTACAGCCCACTTAACCTGTATGTCAAGGTCTGTGGGTCAAATGTGGCCTTTCAGAACACTATACCAGGCACCCCCAAACTCTAAGTTTTGGGACTACAATTCCCATCATCCCTGACCACTGGTCCTGTTAGCTAGGGATGATGGGAGTTGTAGTCCCAAAACATCTGGAGGGCAGAGTTTGGCCATGCCTGCTCTATACAGTGCTTGGCTGGGGCTGATGAGAGTTGTAGTTCAACAACATGTGAAGGACCAGAGGTTAGCCACCCCTATCCTAAAAGTTATGGACAGGTTTTCTGTTTTTGTTGAACTACGGACTATTTCATACATGCATATTCATCACTTGGTGACTTGCAGGTACAGGCTTATTTGTCTAAATGTATTGCACGGATGATTTATTAACAGGCTGTCTTCTGGAATTCCAGAAATGATCGTCTAATGTGTTCATATTCCTCTCTCGTGAGATTCCTTGTACTAAATCTCCTACATGAGCTTGAAGTAACACTGCTCATTGAAGAAAAGCCTGCATATTTGAACTAAATGTTAACATGATAACATTAAATAAATTTGTCTCTAAAAGTCACTGAAAATGGTGAAGCTTAATATAGCATTTTGATTAAGAACAGATGGCTTGTTAATTAGGATTACCCATCTGCCCTCAATCAATGGTAAAACCTGTGTGATAATGACTGATGTGACAGGCAATGCAATATATGTGGCCTCTTGTAGGAATACATTCACCCAACAGGATTAATTATGCCTGATTCATTTGCTCATTTTAAATGTTTTATACCAAAGTGAGGGATGAAAGATTGCTATATAGAAAGCATGCAAATTAAAAATGGATCTAAGAAACAATTACCTAGTTTAGTGGGACAGCACTAGGGTGATTAATCTGTAACATTAATTAGGTAAATTTTACCTCTGTGTATGAATAATCCATAAGCACTTTGAAGATTAAAAAAACAGAAAAAAACCACAAAGTACAACCTGAGTAATTTTCAGGTATGTTGATTCAGTATGTGCATGAACTACTTGATTTCTTTCAGAAGGCAAGTGAAGTACATCAAGGTTAAACCTTCAAGGCCAAGTTCCTTGTTGAATCATACAGATGGCTCTTCTCTGTCCAGAGGTTAATTCACCTGGGTCCATACATGTGGACCCTATCCCTTTGATTACTCCACCAATTCTTTCAGGATAGGGGCTGCTACCACCACGTTTAGTTCAGGTCTCCCACTTTCTTGAATTAAATCCTTGAGTCACTGGCATTCCGGAGCTAACAAAGGTTTGTGGTTCACAGCCTGGAAAAGGATCCCCACCTCTGCACTAGAAACTTTACAACTCCCCCCGCCCACTTGTCTGTGACTGAAAAAATAAGGTCAGCTGTGCCACAATGGATAGGAGGCCAATACAGTGGTGCCCCGCAAGACGAATTCCTCGGAAGATGAAAAACTCGCAAGACGAAAAAACTCGTAGAACGAAAAAACTCGCAGAACGAATTAATTTCGTCTTGCGAGGCACCACTGTACATATAATGGGTGAACTACTGGTGAGTCATGTGTGATGCAGGCCTATTTTACAGATGCAACACAAATAGCCTAAATATCCAGTTTAAGAGGGCTGTGTATCTTGACATGTGAAACTATTTCAGTCCAATAAAGAATGCAGGAAATCTATTCACTGCCATTTTTTTTAAAAAAAGAAATCACCAATGTTTGAATATTATGGAAATGTTTTGTTTGTAAAATGTTCACAGATCCCTATTGTTGGGTATGATTCTGCTTTGTTTTGGTTCCTTTCTCTCAGACCAGGCTGTTATTTGATCAAGAAGTACACAGAAAATGGAGAGTAGAATCCAGGGACCTACAAGAGCCAATTTAGTAGGTATACAGTATTCAGCTACAAGCACAGAAGGGATTAAGAAGTTAGTTCTGTTTAACTCAAATGCAGGCTAACACAAGCACCAGGTTGTACTAGATAACAGTTACTATGGCAACTTCTTTCTTTAGTGTCCCTGTGAAGAGAATATTCACTAGCAGAATAGGCCCAATAATTACAAAACATTTCAAAAGGAGATGTTATTATACTCCACTCCAGCAACGTACCTAAATTTCTAACTATATATTTAAAAGCTTCATTCAGAATTAAAGGGTGCAAAGTGAGAGATGTTGCATTGTAGTGTTATGAGTTTTGGGGTCCAGATCCCTCTAAATTCCTGGATTCAGTAAGTGTTTAGAACTTAATCAAGGCTTGAGGTGTTAAAGTGTGTGCCAGACACTTCTAATCCCTGGATCCAGCAAGTGTTAAAAGCTATTTAAGTCAGGCTAGCTTCCTGTGCTGACTGTGATCTCATGGGTGATGGGCCATTAAGAGAACAAAGGATCATGAGGGCTCAAAGAGACACAACAAGTAAGTGGGGGTAGGGAGGCTCCCTCAACAGATTAAGCCAGAGTTTAGAGTAGAAAGTTTAGGGACAGTGATGTAACAGAAAAGCAAAACATCAAGCGGAAAAGCTAGAGAGGGAGAGGGATGGTTGATTTCTGTTTGAATCCAGGACTGCAGCTATAGGAAAAGCAAGACCTTTTGGGGGAATGTTAATGCTGTGAACCTCTCCTTCACTCTGCCTCATTTCCAAAAGGAAACACAAACCACTGGTAAATGCCTGTAACCCCTGGAATTTCACACTGCTCAGAGATTGGGGTAGCTACAACAGTGTTAAAGGTAAAGGGACCCCTGACCATTAGGTCCAGTCATGGCCGACTCTGGGGTTGCAGCGCTCATCTTGCTTTATTGGCCGAGGAAGCCAGCGTACAGCTCCCAGGTCATGTGGCCAGCATGACTAAGCCACTTCTGGAGAACCAGAGCAGCTCACAGAAACGGTGTTTACCTTCCCGCCGAAGCGGTACCTATTTATCTACTTGCACTTTGACATGCTTTCAAACTGCTACGTTTGCAGGAGCAAGGACCAAGCAACTGGAGCTCACCCCGTCGCGGGGATTTGAACTGCCGACCTTCTGATCGGCAAGTCCTAGGCTCTGTGGTTTAACCCACAGCGCCACCTGCATCCCACGCAACAGTGTTAATTTGAAGTAAAAAAGGTAAAGTAAAGGGCCCCTGGATGGTGAAGTCCTGTCAAAGGCAACTATGGCGTTGCAGCGCTCATCTTGCTTTTTGGGCCAAGGGAGCCGGGGTTTGTTCACAGACAGGTTTCCAGGCCATGTGGCCAGCATAACTAAACCACTTTTAGTGCAACGGAACACCCTAACAGAAACCAGAGCTCACGGAAACACCATTTACCTTCCCGTTGCAGTGGTACCTATTCATCTACATGCACTGGAATGCTTTCGAACTGCTAGGTTGGCAGGAGCTGGGACAGAGCAACAGGAGCTCACCCCATTGAGTAGATTTGATTTGATTTTATGCTATCTGCCTTGATAAGGTATACACCATAAAAGGTGGGGTAAAAATACTGCTAATAATAGGCATTTAAGGTAAGGTTACCAGACGTCCCCGTTTCCTGGGGACAGTCCCCGGATTTACAAATCGGTCCCCTGACAAAATCCATCTATTTAGTAGGAAGTTGAAAAGTGTCCCCGGATTCATTGAAAATGATCTGGTAATCTTAATTTAAGGTTTAACCTAGAATCAAGGGTGCATTGGTAGAGTTTGCCAATGCTTCAAAGCCCAGTAACCAAGCTGGAGAACAGAGCAACTTTGTCTCCATCCTGCAAGATGAATTGTTATAGGAAGCAAGGCACAATGGCTACATTATATCTCCAGTGTCAGGGGCAGTAGAAGAAGAAGAAGAGTTTGGATTTGATATCCCACTTTATCACTACCCGAAGGAGTCTCAAAGCAGCTAACATTCTCCTTTCCCTTCCTCCCCCACAACAAACACTCTGTGAGGTGAGTGGGGCTGAGAGACTTCAAAGAAGTGTGACTGGCCCAAGGTCACCCAGCAGCTGCATGTGGAGGAGCGGAGACACGAACCTGGTTAACCAGATTACGAGACTACCGCTCTTAACCACTACACCACACTGGTATTCCACACTCTAAATGTCAGTTGCTGGAAATATATCTGATTCAGTAGTATACAACATTACATGTAACATTACATGTCTAATATTTATGTTTAGTCAGAGATGAATAGCCTGACATCTTAAGGTCTCCTCTCTAGTGATCTAATATATCCTCCTCTGTTCAGGAGATATATGTATAGAATCATTTGTCCTTAATTCCCATCCAGCTAGGACTGTCATGCTGAGCAGAAGTCTGCTATGGCATCATTGCCAAGGGCTAGCTCATTGAGACAAATAAATATCCTAAGGGTGCCTTGTGTCTGTAAGTTTATACATTGGAAGACGAGCCAAGTTCAGCTGCAATTTTATTACTCTGTTATTGGACAATATATGGAACCATAAAGATTGCTGGTAGCTTAAAATATAGTGCATCATTCCAAAATGAAACGTCAAGTTGCAGTCAACCAGGAAGAAGCTTTCCTTACTAATGGCGGAACTATGACCCACTACATTATGGATTTATCCCAAACTAGATAAACTTTACAGGTTAATTAAAATAATGCATTTCCACTTTTTTTGTACATTGAATCAGGGCAATAAGTATTCAAGGGCAATATTTCAGGAAAATCCCATAACGTGAGCATATTTTGTGGTTTCAATTAAATCATCAATTTTTTAAATTTCAACAGCTAATGGAAATCTTACATTTTGTTCTTAGCAACTGATTTTTTTTGTATATATTGAAATGCCTTCTTTTGAAATTCTTTCTCTTGGTTTCAGGAACTGCTAGTGTAGAATCAGAAACCCACTGCCCCATTCCTTTATGTGGGATATATCCAGCCCCATATAACCAACATGCTTAAATCTAATTAATGCATGAAGGAGTTAAGAGCATAGAGTAAGCTGTTCTGTCAGGCTTAGCCAAGTCATTCCCCCCTCAGCCAGGGAGGAAGGCTACCAAACTCTGTTCTCTCTCTTCCACAATGTGAACCCCACCAGTAAGGAGGTCTAAGCGGGATGCTCCAAGCTTAGATTGTGTGGGTTAAGCAAGCCATCTTTCTGGTTTTTGCGCAAACAATTTAGAAACATTTATCATTTGGGAACCAAAGTTATACTGCCTGTTTTTCTTTCTGCTGTATGGAAAAGCACGTGAATCTGACCTTTGAAGTAAACCATTTTTACCTTACCAAGTGTGTGGTCTCTTTCTATGCTAAGAGAAGTGGGAACTTTGAAAGCAACTTAGAAGGGGATATTTTAAACATCTAACTGTCTATATTTCCACTCTTTACTTCATTGCATGTTTTGTGATTTCAAATCTCTGCTGGGACTCTCTCACCAAAGAATATTTGCCCTAAACCTGAATCTCGGCATCTAAGAAATTATCCATTTGTTTTTACCATATCTATTTTCCCTTTTACCAAATTAAACCAACACTTTGAACTACCTGGGCAATTTAGCCAAGCAATAAATATTGCACAGGTATTGGTGTGAGATAATTGGCTGTCATGAATACAAAGGCTTCTTCTGTCGTTTTGACCTCTTGGCTTTGACCCTTGACCAAATACCCAGCACTGACTCCTGGCTTAATGCCCCCCCCCCCCCTCCCACTGCAACTCTTACCCTTAGCTTGATTCCTGACTCCTGTCCCTGATTAAGACCTGACCAATTTTGGTGCCAAGGGAATTTAAAAACAAAGTACACACAGAGCTGGAGCTTGGTCCTGATGGCGATGCAAATCATCCCCTTCCCAGTCATCAAATCAATCATTTGATGAGCAGGAAGGGAGCAACAGCCCCCATTCTTCAGCTGATTGGCATGGATCAGCTGAGAGGGTGGAGCTATTTGCCCGTGTTTGTTGTGTGCACACGTGAATGTCTATGTGTGAGAGAAAAGTCACACTCACCTTTAGCTACACACCCCATGGATATGCACCCCTAGAGGGTTGCCAAAACTGAATGTGGCTCTTTGGCCATAACAAGATTAGCCATCACTGATTTGTCTCATTTGTTAGATAAAATGGGATAGTGAATGTAAAATAGGTTTCAGGGCATATATTTATAAGTAATCCTTCAGCTGGGTAGTCTCATTGAAAGGGTGAGAGAAGTTAACAATGGTTTTGTTTTGTTTTTAAGGAAGCACATACCAATGTTTTTAAGTCTCCAAGAAAGAGAAATATAAATAATAATAATAATAATAATAATAATAATAATAATAATAATTTTTATCTATATCCCACCCTCCCCAGCCAAAGCCGGGCTCAGGGCGGCTAACAACAATAAAACAATACAACATAAAGTTGTGGGCCAGCCCTAAGAATTACACTTTATGTGTCATTGCTGTTCAGAAGATTATCACATAAATGAAGGTGCTCCTGTTTGATCTAAGGGATCAAGATGTGAAGAAATAATTTGAAGCAATGTAGCTGTTTGAACAATGCTGGCATTTGAGCAAGGTGAAGGGCAGACATGTGGAATGCCTAATGTTTATGAGGCCTGATAGTTGTGAGATGGATGGGGAGGAAGGTTAAAGGTGAGCAGGAGGGGCTGCTGTTGAGGCAATGGAACAGAGTCTACTTCAAAGATAGCCTGATAGACTAGGAATGTAGCTGTGACCAATTAGCTTAAAGTTCTTGGTTTGAGAAGATGTGTAGGAATTCATTGTACTATGCCAGGCATAGGCAAACTCGGCTCTCCAGATGTTTTGGGACTACAATTCCCATCATCCCTAGCTAACAGGACCAGTGGTCAGGGATGATGGGAATTGTAATCCCAAAACATCTGGAGGGCCAAGTTTTCCTATGCCTGTACTATGCCATGGGAATCTCTTGCCCCCACCTTACTGAGCATGTGAGAGATCCTGTTGCAGCAGTGAAATACACATCACTCTCCCAGGTGCTTTTGGTCTCTATTTGTATAGTCCCACCTGGAAAATGGACTTTGGTGGGGTGGAAGATTTCCCACAACAAAGAGGTCCCTGAGCTTAATAATATTAAAATACTGTAATATATCAAACATTAAAAGCTTCCCTAAACAGGGCTGCCTTCAGATGTCTTCTAAAAGTCTGGTAGTTGTTGCTCTCTTTGGCATCTGGTGGGAGGGCATTCCACAGGAAATGCGCCACTACCTAGAAATCCCTCTGCCTGGTTCCCAGGATAGCTCAGTTGGTTAAAGCATGGTGCTGATAGCACCAAGGTCAGAAGTTTGATTCCCATATGGGACAGCTTCATATTCCTGTATTGCAGGGGGTTGATCCTCAGGGTCCCTTCCACACTACAGTGCTACGATTCTGTGAGATACTGGTTAGTATTTCACTTACATATATGGATAGAATTTCAAACACCTGCAAGGGGTCAGCCTGAGACCATATTCTTTTATATTCCCTCTTGTGAAACTGATTAGTATTGCATGCACTAGTTCTGCACTTGCTTTAGAAAATAGGTAGCTGTGGCTTACCACTAAATACTGTGTTTTGTAGCCTAAAGCCACTGATTTAGAGATATTAATAGTTGCAGGAAACATTAGGATTTTGCTTCAAAGAATGCTAACTCCCTTTCGCAAGCAACAGTTTTCCTCAGGATTCACACTGAGTTGTCTAAAAACTGTAATTCTTTGAGTAAAAATCATAGCTATTTTTCAGCATTTAAATGGCTTGATTATATCTTATTAGAACAATACAGTCCATCATTGTGTTACAAAAAAATGATGGGCTGTTCTGCTGCTGAGAAGAGTTTAGTGACTTATACAGTCAATTACTTTACCTTGAGAAGGTTGATTGGAGAAAACAGCTATGCTGTGAATCCTGTTCTAAGAGCTATTATGGGTCCATAGTGTTAGCAGCGTTGGTCTATGAGGCTGCAGTTCCAAAAGCAATCAAAAAGTAATGAATTGGCTAGATAGTTCAAGATCTTCCATAGTCATATGACACTTGTCAACATGTGATCACTGTTCAGCTGGTATTACATTTTGCATAGGTTGAAAAAAGATGTAGCAGCACAACAGCTTTGTCCTTGAAGGGCATTTTGTGAATACTTTAAATTGTAAGTCTTTTTATTGTAAGTAGATATCAGCAGCTATTAGCTGTGACAAAGCAGAACTAGCAAAGTAACAGCAAGAAAACCTTCAGATGCCTGTCTGTCCATCTATCTCCCTATATTCTGAAGACTCTTAATTTAAGAGTTATCATAAGGAAATGTGAAGTCTTAGTCCCTGAAATTCTGTGAATATAGGTAGGGCAAAATGAACTTCAGTATCTGTAACTGTTCATAGTTCAGAACAGAGCATCCATGCAATGGAAAAAATCATCAAGATACTATTAGACATGTCAGGCCATAGCTGATAAGTATGAATGATTAAGTATATGCACAGTAATTTTGCACTAAAATGTTTAAGTGCCCTTGTGAAGCTGCCCTTGCAATGAATACAGAGAACAAGTCATTGTTATGTAGACAGGGGAAAATGGACCATCAAGTTATCTAATTAAAGTAAAATAAAAACTTCAGTGCACACAGACGTTTATTATTCAGTATGTCCTAAGTTTCAAGAACTTGTTATTCAATTTTGTTAAATGAAAAAGAGTGGTCATGTTATCTCACGTTGGTCTGTGTCCAGTATTGCAATCCTTTGTCAACTCAGAAATAAATGTCATGGGACTTGTTGCCAGGCAAGTGGTATAGAGCTGGAGACTCAGACTATTAACAATATTTTAAATTAGGTATTTAGAGTTTCAGTTTCGGGAGCATAGGGCCTACAGCCTAGTGGAATCTGCCAGTTTTGTTGGGTTATGCAATGCTTCCCAGTTGTGCTAGGCCTTGTTGCTCATATATTGCGACTTCCAGTGCATCACATGGGTTGCTGACGTGACTGACATGAAAAATGTACCACAACAGCCTCAGTGACATTAGCAGCTATTGTGGAGGTTCATTTGGAGCTCAGCATAGCCTTTCAGCAGTCTGAGAGATTGAAATAGCAAGGTTCAACAGGGCCCATCAGCTTTAGGGAAAGGGACCGCAGTTGGGGATGGAGGAGAATTTTTAGTCAACATTTTTAAGTGAAGCAACCTAATTCATACCTCCTAGGCAAATAGATGGATTGAAATATAATCCTTTGGATTTTGGACTTTCCTGAATTTTTATAATAGTTCTCAGCTCATTAAAAAATTACCAAAATGCAAATATGTATTTTTTAGGAAGGACTATGTTTAGAATTTTGTGCATTGATACATAAATGAGAGTGGGGAAAACATTCAAATTCAATTTTTGCAGCTTTTTTTTAATTAAAAAAACCCACATGTTCATTTGACAGTGGGATAGAATGGGTACATGGTAAATTGACATGGCCTAGAAATGGACTGTTCCTTTCATCTCTAGCCATAGTTCAGTGGCACAGCAAATGATCTGCAGGCAAAATCTCCCGCAGGATCTTCATTTAAAAGGATAAGGAAGCAAATGATTTGGAAGACTTCTGCTAAAATCCCAGAGAGTGCTGTCAGTTACTGTGGTCTCAGCATTATTTTTGGTCTCATTACAGACTTGTGACATGGGCCTTCTGTTGCTCGTCTACCACAATCCCAACCTATACATACAGACTCATGAGTCAAGGGAGAAACATTTATATTTTAATTCTTCACTGAAAATTAGTTGCAGTTGTTTTCTTTATAATTTTTCCGTCATGCTTCCCCCCCTCCTGCTAATGAGGTCACAGTGTGGGCTGCCACTCCCCCCGATCTTCTTTGTAAGGGGTCTTTGTAAATTGTACCCTCCTCACTCACAATATTGGTCCTGCTGGTCTAAGTAGACAGTGCTGTGCTAGATGGATCAACTGTTTGATCTGGTATAGCTTTTAAGAAAACTTTCCAAATGTTGGTGGAAGCATATGTAAGCTTTCAATCTCAATTCTCTTCCTATTGCAAATACAGGATCCACACTTCCTATTTTTGTCGTTCTGCAGCATCCTTATTCCTGAACAAATTTCTGTTTTGATCTTTGTATCTTCCCTCTCATTTCCCCTCTCATTTTGGCTAGCTCCGCATGACTGTACCCCCGACTTAAGCAGTAAAACTGAGGGAGTCAGGAAGGAGGAGGAGGAGAGTTTGTTGAATAAATTTTTTTTTAGTCATTTTGCAAAATGTTAATTTGTGTTATTTGAATCACAGCAGTTCTACAGGAAAATTGTACATTTCTAACAGAAGTTGAGAAAATCAGGTCCTCCGTGTACTTGGCAATACGGTGTATCCTTGATAATTCAAGATCCAAATGCCTTTAAAGCTAGAGAAAAGGAAATATTGATAATATATTAACTTCAAGAGGAGAAGAGACATTTTGTATGGCAACAGAATAGACAATTTCCCATACCAGTTGTAAATAATTTAACATTCAAAGGATGACTTAAAAGCTACTTTGTGGCAGGCAGAGATAAGTCTGGATCAAAAAGGAGAATTTCCCAAAGATATACTACATAAAGCTACTGTTGTTTCATTTGACAAGTGCTTGTTTACTCAAGATTCTAAAATGTTAATTACAATGCTTTCGCTGCTCACTGGAACACCCAGTTATGAAACAAGGGATGAATCAAACAGTTTTTCATAACCGGTCACCAAGGAATGGGGTCATGATAGTTATAAAAGATTTATGAGTGCATTGCAGGAAGACAGAATGGAACTATATGCTGATCATGAGATCCGAGATCGATAAACAAGGCTATATAACTACAGCTGTAGGAGGAATATTAAAGGCAAATCAAAAATATATTCTTGCACACAATCTGTTGATATTGGTATGAGAGAAAGAACATCCTTTTTTTGGAATGATCTAACATAGCCCATATCTGATTTATTATGTTCAGATATTATACTAGCATTTACATGTTGGAATTTCTGGACACCTTATCAAAGTTCTTTAAGAATAGTAACTATATGGCACCCATGTGCAGTTAGGAAGTTCTGGCTCTGCAGGGATATGATCTCACCCTTCCTTTGTTCCTGCTGCTTTACCAGACCTGCCATTGTATTTTACAACCAAGATGAGGTAGTATAACACAGCAAAGTTCACTCATGATCACAGAGGTCACATATTAAGGAGTAAGGTCATTTTCATAAAAAGACTACAGTGGTACCTCAGGTAACATATGCTTCAGGTTACATCCGCTAACCCAGAAATAGTGCTTCAGGTTAAGAACTTTGCTTCAGGATGAGAACAGAAATCGTGCTCTGGTGGCGCAGCAGCAGGCCCCATTAGCTAAAGTGGTGCTTCAGGTTAAGAAGAGTTTCAGGTTAAGAATGGACCTCCGGAACGAATTAAGTACTTAACCCGAGGTACCACTGTATAGGGTTACGTGGATATGCTACAGTAATATGTGATGCAAGTGAATCATTTAGAAGAAATCGTAAGTCACATGGCCCAAATCTTACCAATCTGGTGAATATATCCCCTCTATTTCCAGAATGCCTAGTTAACAAATAAGTATACTATAATTGGTGTCAATAAAAGCCAACAGCCTATCAAACTGTAAAGGACAAAATGGCATCACTGAACACTTCAAGTTCTGGTAATACATATCCAGCAGGATAACATAATCTCTAAAATATTATTTATAGAAATTAGAGAGGACAGTGGTATTTAACAGTGAGCTAAAGAGTTACTATTTTTATAGGGCTTGTTGCATATGTTCACAAACAAGTTCTCACTTGGTAATAACTGGTATTGTAGCAGTGTATAAAGCAGCTCTGAAGTGTTTCTGAATAGTTTTCAGTCTTCATTTCATAGGCGAGAATCCCCGGATGCCAAGATCCAGGTTTGGGGCAAGTGCAGAATTTTAAAGTTACAAAATATGCAGCAAAGCATGGACATATAGGACATTAGACCTTTAAAATGTGCCCTTTAAAGTGAGTTCCAATATGTCCCCTTAAAAAGTTTCTTTCCAAAGCTTCTCTCTTCCCCCAGCATATGAAAAGACTGCACGTTTGGTAAGTTTAAAAAATGATTGACTTACAAACTCTCCAAAGGTCAGATGCATGTGCTTCAGAATAGGTGCAGAGTCAGTAAAACTTGTTTTGTTACAAGAATGTCTTGTGATAGCAGTGCAACTAAGCTGGAGCAAACAGCTCAAGTTGCTTCATGCACTGAGTTCATCAGGTAGACTGCAGGGAGACACGGGGGGTGTGGTGGGTGTGGTCCGCCCCGGGTGTCACCCCTGAGGGTGCTTGCCCCGCCCCCACGGGTGGCTAGCCCTGCCCCCGGGTGCAGAGCAGTGCGTCGCTCTGAGTACCGGAACAGCTAGCTCTGCCTCTGCATGGAGAACAAAGTTTTATTACCTATTTCCTCCCAAGGTGAGGAAAAGTGACATGGCTAAGCCTAGCAAGACAGCTTACTCTTTATAGGTCAGCCAATGCAATCAGACCAGGCTCAGTGTTATATGCTCAAACCATCTTCAGAGGCAGCTCCACATATACAGTAATGCGTTGCAATACTCTTACTTACAGGTTTCCAGGCCATATATGGCAGAAGTTAGGCTATCCATGTTCAGATAGGGGCATAGCTGGACCACTAGCCATAGCTGATGGAAGGCACTCTACATCACCAAGACCTCTTGAGCCTCAAGTGACAGCAATGTATCCAGAATCACCCTCAAGCTGTATATCCACACCTTCAGAAGGAATGTAACCCAATTAAAAGCAGGCAATTAATTTAACTGGTTCTGTTTTTCCCTCCTTGTTTCATCCTTCAATGTCAAGCATGTGATTTAGATCCCATGCATGTATAAAGGTGTGCATGCACATATCACCGAGAGAGAGAGAGAGAGAGAGAGAGAGAGAGAGAGAGAGATGTCATTGAATTTTCTAATGGAGAGAGAATGGAGGTATGCAGCTCAGTCTTTGGAGAAGTCACAAAATATGGGGAGAAGAAGAAGTCATTCCACAATTGTTTGTGTGCCTGATATTGTACTAGGTAAACGGCATTTCCGTGGGCTGCTCTGGTTTGTCAGAAGCGGCTTAATCATGCTGGCCACATGACCTGTAAGCTGTCTGCACACAAATGCCAGCTCCCTCAGCCAGTAAAGCGAGATGAGTGCCACAACCCCAGAGTTGTTCACGACTGGACTTAACTGTCAGGGGTCCCTTTACCTTTTCACTATGCAAGTTGAGATGAATGCAAAACAGCCAACAATAAACATGCAATAGAGATTGGGAAGTTAAAGGAATAGCAAGAAAGGAAACGGTGCCCTAAGTGTAAATGAGAATTGCTGGTTGCTAGATTGCTTGTAGTCAGGAAGGAAGGCCAAAAGGAAAAGACAGATATTGAGTACGGATGTCCCACTAATTAACCAGGTTTGATTTCCGACACAGAGATTGTAGTTAGTGCTGGCAAGTATATTGGACACTCATTATGTCCATTTCTACTCAATTTAATTTCTAGGATGAAGGAAAATAATTAGTGACAGGCTGTGCAAACTTGTGCTGTTGTTCAGAGACAAGAAAGAAATGCACATGGTTAGATGCACAAAACACCTGGAAAAAGCTCCCAGCTTTGCAATCACATAGCGGTGAAAAAAACTGAGAAGAGTTTTAGATAAAATGTTGGTTTTGTCTATAACTTCTTAGTGTTGTGGCTTTTTTTTCTAGGACTGGCAGATGGATGTACAAACTGTCACTCAAGCGAGTCCAGAAGCCATGTGCAGAAGTAGTTTGACACTCCATGGCTAGCAGACATAGTACACAGACATAGAATTTCTATCAAATTCAGCAGGACTGTAGAAAATTCAACAGAAATAAAGAGAGATATCTAAGTTTAAGAAGTTTCCTGACACAGGAGAGAATAGCAGTATGATTTGGGATTATAGGAAAGAGGATGTAAGCAGAGGTTATTTTCCAAGTTCTGCTTTGTTGCCCCAGCTACTTTCCCCAAAATGCCTCAGACACTGCCATTCCTTGCTGCTACAAAGGCATCATATGCCAGGTGTCCAAATGGTGAAGAAAATCACTGTCCTCACTTCATGCCAAGTTTGGTGGTGATATTTCAGGTGGCAACTGAATGCATAGGGAACAAACACATGGACCAACCATTTCCCAGTATATATAGTAAATTATGGAGTCCCAGGCAGTGTATATGTGGTTCCCAAGCATTCATCTATCTGTAGCACACCCCAGACGTAGGCCTGCTTAGCTTCAAAAGGTAGTGGCCCCATGTACCTTTAAATTATATACCCTGAGTCATGCATGTGTATGTATTACTTCCCTGAAATTTTAATATAGATGATGTAGGATAATTGAGGAATGATCTGCAACAAATTCTCAGAATATAATCTTTGTCATTTGAAGTATATGGGACTTTTGCAACTAACATCAGTAAGATGTGGACTACCTAGAAACAAGGAAGCTAGAAACTACCTTAGACAAGAAAAGCCCATACGCTAGCAATATGCATTTAGTGAATTTGCTTTATTTAAACTTAAACTTTCCTTTTCTAATCTGTGGAGAATAGCTACTTTGTGTCTTCTTTGGTGATCACTCGTAGCCGAGTAAGATTGTCCTCCATAAACAAGGTTTTAAACAACAATTCTGGATCCACACGTCCTTCCACAGCGAGGACATTGGTTTCCGGGCAGGAGTTGATCACGGTGTGGATTTGCCAAGCGTGCCTTCCTCTTAGTACATTTCTCCCTTGCGTCCTGAGTTTGAGTGTCTTCAAAACCCATGACACCTTTGGTAAAGGCTGTTCACCAATTGGAGCGCTAGCTGGCAAGTGTTTCCCAATTGCTGGTGTTTATACTACATTTTTTTTAGATTTGCCTTGAGACAGTCTTTAAACCTCTTTTGTTGACCACCAGCATTACGCTTTCCATTTTTAAGTTCAGAATAGAGTAGTTGCTTTGGAAGACGATAATCAGGCATCCAAACATGATCAGTCCAACGAAGTTGATGTTGAAGAATCATTGCTTCAACACTGGTGATCTTTGATTCTTCCAGTACACTGGTATTAGTTCGCCTGTCTTCCCAAGTGATATGTAAAAATTTTTGGAGTCACCGTTGATGGAATCTTTCAAGGAGTTGGAGATGGCGTTTATAAGTGGTCCATGTTTCACAAGCATACAGTGAGGTTGGTAGTACAACAGCTTTGAAAAAAAGCATTTTGGTTTCCCTGCAAATGTCCCAGTCCTCAAACACTCTGCACTTCAATTGGGAGAAAGCTGCACTTGCAGAGCTCAGGCGATGCTGGATTTCGGCATCAGTTTTGGCCCTTGTGGAAAGATAACTGCCTAGGTAGGAGAAGTGATTGACATTTTCCAACATTACACCATTGAGTTGGATTTGTGGCACTGCAGAGGGGTTATTTTGTACTTGTTGGTGCAGCACTTTGGTTTTTTGGATGCTGAGTGAAGGCCAAGCTTTTCGTAAACTTCTGCAAAGATATTTAGGATGGTCATCCTCAGAGGTCATCCTCTGAGCGTGCACACACTACTTTGTCATCAGCATACTGAAGCTCTATGACAGAAGTTATGGTAACCTTACTCTTTGCTTTCAGCCTGCTCAAGAACTTGCCATCTGTTCGATATATGATTTCTACTCTGGTGGGGAATTTCCCTTCGACAAAGTGTAGGATCATGGAAATGAAAATAATGAATAGAGTTGGGGCAATAACACAACCCTGTTTAACACCTGATCCCACTGTGAATGGTTCACATTGAGAGCCATTGTTATCTGCTGTATTACTTTGTGTAATACTGCAGGAACAAAACAGTGTGCAGAAATGCAAGATCAAGGAAATTTGGGTTGAATGATGTAGCTAATAGAAAAATGAATGGAGCAGCAACAAATGTGAAGGAAAGCTGTGTGCTTTGGGATTTAATAGGACTGATGAAGGTCTCACTTTCTTGAGACTTATATTGCAAGGAAGACTGAAAAATCCCACAGAGCTGATTAAGAAAATATTTTGGAATAGAGCCTTCAGAGAAATCAATTTAGATTCATAAACGTGCTTAATTTTTCCACATTAACAACACCCTAAGCAATACATGGATATTCATGCTTCCCAATGCACTGGGCTGCTAACTATACAATGTCACCTTTTCTAACCTTAAAAAAGAAAAGCTAAACAATTCACTAAAGGGGAATTCATTGGCAGTATCAAATTGAAAAATGGTTCTGTTCTCTTTGCCAGGCTTTTCATTCAGTGCTAACTATTAAGGGCAGGTGTGTGTGTGTGTGTGATATAGGAATGGTTCTCTAAGATGTTAAAACTCATGACTTAAGTGTTCATTTG
This sequence comes from Podarcis tiliguerta, assembly GCF_965153285.1. Lineage (NCBI taxonomy): Eukaryota > Metazoa > Chordata > Lepidosauria > Squamata > Lacertidae > Podarcis > Podarcis tiliguerta. The sequence goes on along the minus strand of NC_139537.1, from coordinate 46,523,936 downwards.
AGGAGTGTAGCATATTACACATGAGTTGTAACAATACACCCCAAGGATAACCATAGCTTTTTTCCTCTCCTATCTCAGGGCCAATTCTGATGTGAATTCCAGTGTTGGAATATAGTGCAAGTTCAGTGTTCTTTTCTGTATTATTTGCTTTTTAAAAAAAAACAACAAAAAAAAACATTTTCAGATAATATGGACATCAAGGCTATACTTGTGCTATATGCCACCACAGTTCTGGAAATGGCTCTTACGTTGTGTGAAAGCTCAGATACATTGTGTGATTTAACACAGAAACATCATGAAAAAAAATAACCTGCAACATGAATGCAGTCTGTATTGACAGTATTAGCTGTGCAAAGCAAAAGCTGAGTTGGGGCTAAAGTATACATTAGTAGTGAGTACTAGACAGTAATCTAGATGATTTTCAAACAAAGCCATTGTTTTACATGAGGAGAAAACAACCCAAGAATGCCATGTGCCAGGACTTCATTTCATTATTTTTGCTTATGGAATTGCTTTCAAAAACAAGTCCCTTATTGTGATCATGGGCATATGACCTGTGTGAAAGAACTCTGAGTTGGCATGAAAGTAGAGAACTCAATATATCATTGTAATTTGAAAAATGATGTACTATTTTTGTATGCTTGTCTTATTCTATTTACTCATCACTCAAACCATTTAATCTACTTTCCATTATATTGCTCTGTCACAACCATAAATTTGAACCTGAAGATAATGGATACATACATATCTCATATGACAATCTTCAAAGCAGCCTCTGCTGATCTATTACGTTGCTGAGGCATTACAGCCTTCAAGTTTTGAAGAGTCAGTTTAAATGCTTCTTTAGAAAGTGGGTTTGCTAAGAATATATTTAAAGACAGTCATCCCAATTCATAAGAGATCCACATCACCACTACTAGATCAGGAACTATAATCATAAAGGCACATCTGAATAAAGATATCCACTGGCAGTGCATTTCCTTCAGTGAGATCTGCACTTGCCTGAACATTTGGAGCCATTTGGACACTTCCAACCAAAATCTGGTGCAACTAAGCATAGGGGCCACACACAGCTAGAGCTGCATTGAAGTGCATGGCTTTCTGCTGAAATGCTTACCTACCATGACTTTCTTTTAAAAAAGAAAAGATTTTAGAAGATGAGCACATGTAACATTGAAAATGTAGCCTCTTAAAAACAAGAAACACCACCACTAGCTGTCAATTAAACCAGTTTCCTTGAGGAAGAAATTCAATAGTAAAATGAAATTTTACAGTAAACATTGAGATGATAGATCACATGATGATTGCATAAAGGAAATCAACGAAGAGCATAGAAAGCTGTGCAAACTAGAGAGGCTAAATGATAGTATTTATATGTAGACCAAAGAAAACAGAAGCACCTCATGAATCCCATCTCTGAATACTGAGAAACTCCATGCAAATGAATGCAGTGTTATTTTCTAAAGCGTAGTTCCTCAAATTACAAGACTTGGTGAATTACATTTTGTTCTTGCCCTGGTCCATCAGTGACCTTCTAGGTGTGTCAGAAATCCAATCCATATTTTAATCCTGAAGTAATTTACATTGATTTGGATCTAGTCTTAGTTATGTTTAGAGCACATCCACTGAAATCAGTGGGACTTCAATTATTAAGTCTAAGCATGATTAAGGGTGCTGTCCTGGCTCCCATCCAAAACCAGACAGCAGAAGTGTTTATATTTAAATAAAGAAACAAACTTTTATTATAGCAGTCTAATAGAGATTTAGGGACGTGGGTAGCGCTGTGGGTTAAACCACAGAGCCTAGGACTTGCCGATCAGAAGGTCGGCGGTTCGAATCCCCGTGACGAGGTGAGCTCCTGTTGTTCAGTCCCTGCTCCTGCCAACCTAGCAGTTCAAAAGCACATCAAAATGCAAGTAGATAAATAGGTACCACTCCGGCGGGAAGGTAAACGGTGTATCCGTGTGCTGCTCTGGTTCGCCAGAAGCGGCTTAGTCATGATGGCCACATGATCCAGAAGCTGTACGCCGGCTCCCTCAGCCAATAAAGTGAGATGAGTGCTGCAACCCCAGAGTCGGTCACGACTGGACCTAATGGTCAGGGGTCCCTTTACATTTAATAGAGACTTAGTGGCTAGGAAATAGTATCTTCTGATTTGGGTCCTCTTACCAGTTCGCCAGCAAAGGGCAAATTTCAGAGGTCCAAGATTAGTATTAAGAGTTTTAAGAAGTTTCCCCGCCTACCTGTCAGGCTTTTAAGAGGGGGCAAAGAAGTCTCAGCTACTTGCAAGAAACCCTATTCCTACAACCATTGATTCCTGGTCTCAAAGAGGGTTTTTTCCCTGAGAAGAATGAAGTTTCTCCCTTCTCTTGGTGTGTCACCACTCACTGAGAGAGATCATTGGGTGCACATGGTCTTCACAGAAGGCTGAGCCTCTTAGCTGCATTCATACACTAGTAAGGACTTTGAGCCTCCGAATTTGTCAGGCAGAGTGGGTAGGTGGCCCTTTAGTGAGTGGGCTCAGCTGCTCCTCCCCTTTGCTTCTGGGTCCTCATCCTCTGATGCCCCCCCACTCCTGCTCTAAATACAAGGGCTCAAGGAGGATCATAACAAGTGCCACATCCTCAGTCCTGTCTCTCCCAGTGACCACATTATAAGGTACAGGGGCAGGAGAATCGAGCCCATATCAAGCTCAATGCTATCATACGATGGCAGTGATACTGGCTTGGGATCCAGCAGTTCCCAGGACAGCTCAGCCCAGGCACAATGAATATTTACACTAACCATAAGCACTATGGTCCAGTGGAAGGCTGGGTCTGGGGTAGTTTGCCTCCCACTCTGCTCTCTCTAAATTGAATACATTTGCGTAGACTGTCACGATATGTTTCCTGGGGAATATTCTTTACACCATTAGAAACCCTTTATAGAAACAAGAACAGTTCATGGGAGTGGAAGAACGAAAATCAAACCATGTGACCAGTTGTTACACACACATGGCCTGCTGTTATGAGGAAGCATAAAAATAATGAATAGAGTAGTAGTAAAGTTTCTGATTCTAAAATAAATCTCTAACATAAAAAGTCAAAATCAGAGAGTTCATCCTGTCTGCACACAGGCATTGTTCCCTTCCCTGTAAAAATCATTCTCTAAGCATTTTCAAAATCCAGCTTCAGTCATCCCAAATATTCAAAGGCATATGATGCCCCAAACTATATAAATGGAGCAAAGAATCAACGGAGAAGGATCAGATTGTAGTGCCAAAGTCGTCTTCTTCCCCTCTTCTTCCTTTAATTTATAACTGTATATAGATTTCTATTACACTGCTAGGTTCACACTGTGTGGGTCACCAGGAAATTGAGCTATAAATATTCCACTTTAGTTATATATATAAAGCAAGTAATCCATTTTACTTAAAACCTTAAAATAAAAATATTCAATTCTTTGAGTTCAAACCTTGCGGGAGTACGTTACTTAAAGGATTAGGAAGAAGGGGAGAGTGGACATTTAAAATTCAGTAAGTGAAGACTCACATTATACTTTCATAAGTGCAGCACCTGTACATTTACTTTGGGCATGATCCACAAAATGTTCTCCCCTGCAGACCTCATTGACATGAATAGCAGTTGCACCAGACCATGGTTAATGGAGCAATACCCATTAATTTCAATGAAACTTGTCAAGGACAAGTTCCAGTAGAGTGTGTCCATTCTAGCTTGTTGAGTTTTCAGTTCCCATTAAGTTACAATGGATAAAGGTCAGAGGATTGGAACTTTAGCTACTTCAAGTACAAATTGTATATTTCTTTCAGGCAGGGAATGTTTTTTAAAAAGGCTTGTAAACCAAGTTTGATATATTTGCAATCTAGTACCTTGGATGCTGAACTGTGAGACAGAAAGTTCTTTGTTCAAATTTTACTACTCCTATGAGCTCAAGTTGGACTAAACCTCAGACTCCTATTTGCAATATCAGCATAATAACCATTAGCTTCTATAAATGCTGATATAAACATTACAAAGATAATGGATGAAAAATGCTTTTAATAATCTAAATGCTATAGAGTATCTACGTATATTTTATCTGTTAGTGTTATTGGTCAATAAACGCCTGTGTTTGGGGTGGAAGCACATAATGCGAGTCTAACTAGCAAAGAATTAAAAAAAAAGAAAGAAAAAGTGTCAAGACTTGGTTACAAGTGAAGTATTTTTGAATACTTCCATTCATTTTATGTATCCAAATTCGGGAGCATGTATCCTCACCTTCAGCCTCAGGACATCCCAGGGGTAGGTCAGACTGAGAGATGATGACTGGGCCAAGATCATCCCAATGAACTTTATAGCTGGGTGGAGATTTTAATCTGGATCTGCCCAGTCCTAGTCCAACTCTCTAAACCAGGCATAGGCAAACTCTGGCTGTCCAGATGTTTGGGACTACAATTCCCATCATCCCTAGGTAACAGGACCAGTGGTCAGGGATGGTGGGAATTATAGTCCCAAACATCTGGACAGCCAGAGTTTGCCTACGCCTGCTCTAAACCCTCCACCACACATGCCTAAGTCACCTGCCTCAAAATCTATCACCACATGGCATATTTGAAGACATGGATCTTCCTTCCAGACTTTACATAGAGTAGTTCATAATAAGTTCAGTTATATACTTATGTTGTTGTTGTTGTTGTTTAGTCGTTTAGTCGTGTCCAACTCTTCATGACCCCATGGACCAGAACACGCCAGGCACTCCTGTCTTCCACTGCCTTCCGCAGTTTGGTCAAACCCATGTTTGTAGCTTCAAGAACACTGTCCAACCATCTCATCCTCTGTTGTCCCCTTCACCTTGTGCCCTCAATCTTTCCCAGCATCAGGGTCTTTTCCAGGGAGTCTTCTCTTCTCATGAGGTGGCCAAAGTATTGGAGCCTCAGCTTCAGGATCTGTCCTTCCAGTGAGCACTCAGGGCTGATTTCCTTAAGAATGAATAGGTTTGATCTTCTTGTAGTCCATGGGACTCTCAAGAGTCTCCTACGTAGTTATGACATATATAATTCCTATAGAAAGCTGCCATCATTCACCAAATACTAGAAAGCTTTTGATCCAATGGGGCACCACAAAGCAACTTTTCTTATTGAGATCTTCTAGATCAGTGATGACCAAACTCGGCCCTCCAGCTGTTTCAGGACTACAACTCCCATCATCCCTGACTGTTTCGGGACTACAACTCCCATCATCCCTGACCACTGGTCCTGTTAGCTAGGGATAATGGGAGTTCTAGTCCTGAAACAGCTGGAGGGCCAAGTTTGGCCATCACTGTTCTAGATGGATCTTCTAGATGGATTTTCATAAATTATGGGTTGTATCCAACACTGCACACAACAGTGTTTAATGCAGAAACCAAAATCTCCTCTTTCTTCCCGTCCCTCACACACCCTCAAAATCAGCTCTGGGGAGTTGTGGAACCCGAAAGCAGATTACATTGAAGCAGTGGGAGGAGAGAAAATAGAAGTCCCATTACATAAGCAAAACTCTGAAGGCACATGCTGGTGGGAATCCTCTGTAGTTACTTTTAAAACATTTGAACCAGGAGCATATTTTCAAGATGCAGCTGCAATTAACACTCCCTTATCCCATAAGTGTTTCATCCTAATAATTTAGTTAAATTGCATTTAGCTCTGCAAAAAAGAGAATGACTCCCCCTCCCAAAAGGTTGCATCCTTATAAGCAGCAGTTTGAGATGGACATGAAACCCTAATGTGGATATTCATTGATAATCCCTTTTTGTAATATGCTCCATATTTTTTCACAGTTCTTAACATTTTTATATGGCTGAACTGTAGTTGCTTTGTTCTGTAGTATAATAAAAATAATCATGTCATGTTCATAGAAATTGGCCTATTTTCTACATTGCTGGTCACCATTTAAATTTTATAGACTTTTTTGCAGCTGAAATGAAAGGTAAGTTTAGTTGGTAAAATGATGTGAAGTCTAACATGCAACTGGTCTGATCATCTTGGTACTCATTCTGCACATACCCATGAACACTCAAATATATATACACATCAGAAGCCTGCATTGCTTTAATTATTAGTTACATTCCTATCTGAACTTCCCTAAAAGGACTTCACCACAATGTTTTCACTCTTAAAAGTCAATGAGGGAGGTTAGGTTGACAGATAGAACCTGTGGTCCTCCAGCTATTGTAGGAATCCAACTCCTATCAGCCCCAGCCAGAATGGGTATGATGGGAGTTTTAGTATGACAACATCTAGAGGGTCACAGGTTAGCCATCCCTGGGCTGTGGTTTTTATTCTTAACCAGCCCTTTTCTCTCCCCCCCCCACCCCGATGCATGCAAGCAAAGATAATCTGGACATAGAAATCTGTTCTCCCCAATAAAACAGAGGTGGTAGTCCTCTAGGTGATCTGCAGTAGATCAGCTGGGCTTTCTGACTCCCAGTTGCTTATCAATTGTAACAGAGCAATGTTCAGCACATAAATTGGGCTGTAGAAATGCAGAAATATAAGCATGAATGGGATTTTATGGAATGACTGTGAACTCAGTTATGTTCTGGGTATTGAAAGCAAACCTTAAGCTCAGATGCACCCTGCACTTTCATTCTAATTGTCTGTCTTTTGTGCCTAGTTCTGATTGGTCAATCTAGAAATAAACAAATTTGGAGTGTGCCACAAGGGCCACTCCAAAGAGAGAGATATTTTCCATATGTGAAGTACATGTAACATTAACTTCATAGCTACTGGATGCTTGCTTTTTTGCCTTCAAAAATGGCTGTCATGGGGCCCCAGATCTAGGCTAGGATGCTAATGTGTAGGATTAATTTCTTCTTTTTTTTGTCCCCTGCTACAGTCCAAGGGATGCAGGTTACGCTGTGGGTTAAACCACAGAGCCTAGGGCTTGCCGATCAGAAGGTCGGCGGTTTGAATCCCGCGACTGGGTGAGCTCCCATTGCTTGGTCCCTGCTTCTGCCAACCTAACAGTTCAAAAGCACACCAAAAAGTGCAATAGATAAAAAGGTACCGCTCTGGCAGGAAGGTAAACAGAGTTTCCATGCGCTGCTCTGGTTTGCCAGAAGCAGCCTAGTCATGCTGGGCACATGACCCAGAAAAACTGTCAAACGCCAGCTCCCTCGGCCAGTAAAGTGAGATGAGCGCCACAACCCCAGAGTTGACCTCGAATGGACCTAATGGTTAGGGGTCCCTTTACAATCCAAACTGAAATTGCTTCCCATGTTCCTACAATTGTAGCTTTCACCCCGTACAGAAATTGTTGGTGTAGGGTGACCAGTCTGGGTCAAGAGCATAGTGGAAACTTCCTGCTCCACCTGATCAGAGTCATAAAAAGTGTGCTATTATAAAGTCCAGAATAGATTCAGGCAAAACAAAATGTCAAATTGTATCAATATAAGTGGGTTATTCATTTTGAAGCGCATGTTTGGAGTCAATTTGCATCATCTAGTGATCAGAGGGAAGTGAACTTGACCTCTCAAGATCAACGTCTCCTTTCTTGTAAGTCCCGCCTAAATAGGAAATATCTATCTGCAGGAGTTGTGGAGGCAGGCATGCTGTCCCCATCCTTAACTCACCGAGTCCCAGACCTTCCCATGAGCAGGGGTATCTGAAGGGGGCTCCTACCTCTGCATACTCTGGGAGGGTTTCTTCTTTGTATGTGCAAAGCTTTGTATTTTTATTTGTATATATTTTTTAAAAAAAATCTGCTCTGTTTCCCAGTTGCTTTAGTCTGTTACTTTGTTATCCTCAGGCATTCAGCTTCTAGATTTCACTTGTTTGTTCTTCTAAATAAACTAATATCCACATCCTGCTTGATCTCAAGTATATACTCTTTTTAAAGCCATCTGTCTTACAAAGAAGAAAAAAAACACAACCGTGTGATTATTCTTTTGGGGATCAATCTCTTACAGCAGCTTTAAGAATAAACGCTTGCCTAACATATTGCACTTGGAAGCTGACTTGTTTCCTAGCTTACCTCCTCACCCCACTGTAGAGCTGCCTGTCATGTGGATCCTCATCTAGATGCAAATCCGGCAATGACTATAATGATAAATCTCAGAGTGCTAATAATTAATAGTGGCAAACTTTGTTTGTAAGCAATCGACAGGCTTAAAAGCTCAACAGTTTCCAATTAGGTCATTTCAAAGCAACCTGTTTCAGAGACACGGGGCTCTTCTCAACATTCATGGACATGATCAGGCAAAGAGGTGAACTTACTTAATTCATAAAGTGTCTTTTGGGAAGTATGTCAGCTACCTCTGAAGAAACCCCCAAAGCCTGTGGCATGCAAAACTGTGATAAACATGACGTTTCTAGTCAGCCACTGATTTGCAACAATATGTAATTAGTGCATTGATCTGTGCACTTAATTAAGCTCTAGTGAGATGCCAAGTGGTTAATGAGTTTTTTGTTGCCTGCCATTGTTTTAAAATTAGGTGCAATTTTCGTAACCCGTCCTTGCCACTCGTTTTTCCCACACATTTAATAAGGCAAGAATAAAATGCCCCTATCTCTGATTTTACAAAAAGGTGGCAATCATGCTTACACCAGTGCAATCTCATGGAAACAGCTGTACTGATGCCAAGATGAATGAAAAATGCCATTGTTTTATAGATTGCTAGGGTAGAGATAATGGTCAAAAAGAAATCCTGAGCCAAACAAGATGTTCCCATTATTTTATCTTATCTTTAGTTGTGTGAAGTCAGAGATCAATGCACAGCCCTTGAACTCTGAGCTTCATGCAGCTTCAAGGTAGCTGGATGTGTGTAAATTTTCAGATACCCTACTGGAAAGCCTTTCTTTCAAAAGTAAATAGAAATCCAGGTCTATTGAACTGTTGTCATTTCAAAGTGTTGGACAAAAGTAAAGTCGCCTCTTCATACTTTCCCATCTTGCAAGCAATGACTTCTAAACAGCTCAATTTGACACTGGCAGAATGACATAAATTTAATAGTTCCAAGCAGATTAAATGAAGGCTAACAGTTTTCTGTGGATTTTTCTTACAGCTTTCAAGCTTCTTCACTTATTTATTTTTATTTTTGTAATTGGGAATGTAAAATTGCTTTATTCTGCCGAGTCATTGAAGCTGACTAACTGCTAAAATCTTAAGAGCTATTTTAAATTTCTATTGGTATAGTAATTGGTATAGTATTGGTATAGTAAGCAAAAGCAAAAGTAAATTGTATAATTGTTTGGGGAACGGATACAATCTTTTTCTTAAAAATGATACTAATTCTAAATAATAATAATAATAATAATAATAATAATAATAATAATAATAATAATAATATGGATAAGAGCTACAGATTAAGCAAAGTCTGGCAGAAACATCCTCATTTGAAGAATCTTGTCCTGAGATGATATGATGATGATGATAATGATGAATCATCACATTTCATGCTCCAGTGCATTAGTCTTTTCCCCTTCATAATTTTCTTAAATTCAACACCCCAACATTTTATGCACTTACAGAATAATCCTAACCATGTCTACTGAGATGTAAGTCACTATCATTTCAGCGTAGAAATCAGGGAGAAATGCCTTCAGTTCATATTTTTAAACCCACAGCTCTCCTTCAAAATCTATACTTCTCCAACTATTGTGATTTACTTCTCCAAGTAAAAAGTGTGTACAAAAAAAGTATGTGAGGGGGGAGGTGTGTGCAAAGAAAGCATACCTTGGTGAAAATAACATGAAAAATGCATTGTACTACAGAAAATTGTTTTCAAAAATGTGCATTTTAGGAGGAATACACACAAAACTAAATTTTACTTCAAGCTCACGGAACATTACTTCAGGCTCAAGGAACAACCAAGGGAGAGGGGTGGAATGGAAAACATCAGCATAGTGTACAACAACATGCTTTTTTAAAAATACATTTTTATGTTCACCATGCAGTTCATTAATGAGAGAAGCAGGGGCAAGGTTGAAGTGATCAGCATGGTGTAAACCACAGGCAGGCCTGCTAGATTGGCACTCCTGGTGCACTTGCGGGTGTTTGCAGTCATGGGATTGTTGTCTATCACATGACGGTATATGTTTTGACTCCACAAAGTGGGAAGTGACGGAGACAGGATGTTTGTGTTACCGTGTTCTGTGAAGTGGGACTATTGTTCTTTGTCCTTTTTCTCTTTGCTGTCTGATGATAGAGAGAGAGGGAGCCATGTTGCAGTGCTCCATGTGTGTTTATATGTAAAAAAAGTAGATTAGCCAAAATGCTGAGTTGCTGAGGTCTGTTACGCAAGGTGCGCAAACTCTGCGGATCCCTAAGTGTGCCGGTGTCTGTTGACATTGGTCACTGTGATATTCGGGCTGAGGTAAGCTACTGAAGCTCCCGAACGATTGACCAGGAGGGAGGGAATATGCCGGTAGGGCATGTGTCTCTGCCAGGGTCCTACTCGAGTGTAGGATGAGCTTCTGACAGTGGGATTTCTCTACTCATTCAGAAGTATGCCAAGAAGTATGCCAAGAGTCTTAGAGAGCACCATCTGGATGTGATTCAGATAGTTCCTCTTGCTGTGCTCTTACGCTTCTCCATACATGCAGTCCCATGGATGCAGCAACACGTAAAATCATGTCTAACACCATATATCAATAGTTACAGACATCAGTTCCTAGAGTCAAAACATAGCACCATATTCACTGATGATACACCACCATACTCAAACAAATCACTGCTTGGAAATGCCACCTATAGCCATAGGCATATTCAATCAGATAAACATCCTCCACACACAGATGGCTGTGACATGGAGACATTCCATTGGCTTATGGAACAGTTTAGATGTTCCAGTTGATCTAAAGTTGATGGATGAACTTTCTACAAAACATTATGGATTTCCTTCTTTCCTTCACACAGAAACTAATGTTACTTCTTCTAGGGGACCAAATTCTGGGAAGGTTCAAAACTTCTGACCATTTCCTGCTTGTTACGAACATCAGTAATTACCTCATGATTACCTACATTTTGTAGCTATTACGGAACATACCTCTAATTCTGTATACACTGACATGAAAATAGCAGTTAAAGAGGTAATAGGTACAAATTATGGATATTAGTTCCTTGATTTGTGGATGGTGGATTCAAAGATAACTGTGGAAGGCTGTGATATTGTAATTTTACTTTTGCAGAGAAGTCCTTTAATGGATTCCTATTTTCAATTTTGCAATCACCTCTTTCAAAAGAATGGATACAGGTTGTTCCATTTTTTGGTGAACTTTCTGAAAGCTGTTCGCAGAGAATAGCAAACCAGAATTACAACTTTACAGACACAGTGGTGTTCTTTGCTAATTTAGGGACACGTTATGTCTCACATTCACAGAGGAACACAGAAGGGTGGAGTAATGTGGGAGTGAGAAAACTTTTATCCTTTCTTCCTCTTCCAGTTCGCAGCAGGATTCATGATGGGATTACAATTCTTGTCACAATTTAGTTTTGTAAGCCTCCGAAACTGAAAGATGATAAATGAAAGTGTGAACTTTCTTTGACACTTTCCTTTACTGATTACTTGCTCATTTCTTTTGGTGCTGTTTAATAAACATCTTGCTATTGCAAATGCAAAAGAGAGGAACACAATCCAGAGATAAAGTCATAACATTTATTTGGGAAACTAATTAGTCATAGAAGATAATGGTGATAGTTTGTTCAAATAAATGTCTTGAGGCAGGACAGTTTTGTCCTAATAACCTGTTGATCCATGCTGAAAATCAGTTTATTTATCTTTCTTCAATATTTCATATAGTAGAAAACTATTGTATCATGTATCAACAGCTGTATTACAAATCCTTAAAATAACCCACCAATAGGAAAACAAAAAACTGGCTGCATCTATCCTCTATCAGCAGTAGAGGGAGGAAAAAACCTGGTAGTAATAACAATAAAACAATAACAATAACAATAATAATATTATTATTATTTATACCCTGCCCATCTGGCTGGGTTTCCCCAGCCAAACTATTAAGCACAATAGTATTTGCAAGCTAATAATAGCAATAATAGTGATTCCAATTAAACAATATAGTTGCAAATATATCATTGGAGTCAAAGATAGGTGACACTGTAGTTTTAAACCTTTTTGAGTCCACGGCTCACTTTACCAACCACATTCTTTCTGCGGCTTCCTTGTGGAAGCCACTCAAACTAGAACAAAGAAGCGCTGGATGCCAGGGAATGGCATGAGCTGTTTTAAACCCCCCGGGAGTGGACCTGAGGGAAGCCTGATTGTTCCCTCAGACTCATCCCCCAGAGGGCCCAGATGTTCACGTCAGCCTGCCACTGGCCAATTTGGTAGGCTGACACAGAATAGGATTTCAAGCCTGAAGCTCGTGCTCCAGCAAGAATTGAACCCCCAACACTCAGCCCTGCATCGTTGATGGGGTGCGCTGGCCATCCCACAATGCAACCACACCCCTAAAGGGGGGTTAGCTGACTTACAGGCCACACATAACTGGGGATTTTACTGTTCCACCCTTGCCCCAGTCAGCTCTGCACCATTTCCAGCACAATTTTGGCACACATGTAAGTGAGGACACACATTCCACATGGCAGCCCCAGCCTGCCTTTCCCCAAAATTTGGGTGCATGTGGTGTGTGCGTGCAGAGAGGACAAACCAAGATACAGATCAGAAGCAGAACTATTTTGTCATTGCAGGGAAGGAAAGTGAGATACACACAGTACCGGGCACACATGCAGACATGGGTCTTTCCTGCAACATTCTCTCTGTCCCCATAAAGCTGAGTGACTGTTAAGGACGAGGGGGATTGCATGTGGGAAAAGGTAGAGCGGGGAGAGATGTTGGGGGTACAAGGAGAGAGAAAAACAGAAGATACTCCTCACTTTCAGGGTTATTTTTAAATCCTTCCTTATAGAGCACACACTTATAGAGCAGCATACATCCAGGCACACACACCATTAAGCTGCTTTGCTATTTTCTTGCATTTCACATGCCCTCTGTGTAAAACTAAGGAACTGTTTCTGGAGCTGGGGAGATTTTTTAATGAGGAGATGTTAAGAAGATAAACAGTCAAAATGATTCCCCACTTTTTTGCCACTGTTTCATTTCATGAAGATAACGTTGAAGTTGAAGGTGCTGGCTCCCCTTAATGTTCCTCAGAGAAACAATGCTAGGCCACAATGAAAGTTCTAACTGGGGGAAAATGGTTTAAACATTCAGGTTTTTGTAAACCTGTGGATGTACCTTTTTATTTTTAACTATTTCTATCAGCAAAGCACACCACTCAGGGTGGCATACGCCATTCAAATTATAATTTCATATTGTTATTGTGGGGGGGGGAGTGGGCTGTATGTGAGACCCCTCTAATTCATGGATCCAGCAAGGGTTAAAATTTAATCACGGCTTCTAATTTTTAGAATAGCCAAGCTAGCCTCCTGGAGAGGAAGGGGCCCTGTGGGAGATGGCACATGGGTGAGGTCCCTCCCTCAACAGACAAAGCCAGAGTTGAGAGCAGAGAGTTTGCAGTGATGTGAGCTAGAATCAAAGCAAAGAGAGACATGCCAGATATTTAATCCAAGGCTATGGAAGAAACAAGACTCTCTTGGTGTGCTAATGTTGTGAACCCCTCCATCGTAGGCTCTGGTTATATAGATGTGTCAAGAAACCATATATCATAAAGACACCACAGTCTGCACTGTTCCTCATTTCCAAAAGGAAACACAAACCCTAGGTAAGTGCCTGGAACTCCTAAAATCTCACACCACTTGGAGATTAGGCTGGTGTGCAACAATAGAGACATCAATGCAGAGCCGTAGCTAGGTGACCTTGCGCCCCTGGCAGAACCGTCCAGATTGTGCCCCCTAGCCACGGATAAATGAGCTCTTCTTTCTGCCTCTCCTCCAACCCCTCCCCCTCATAGAATCATAGAATCATAGAGTTGGAAGAGACCACAAGGGCCATCGAGTCCAACCCCCTGCCAAGCAGGAAACACCATTAGAGCACTCCTGACATATGGTTGTCAAGCCTCTGCTTAAAGACCTCCAAAGAAGAAGACTCAACCACACTCCTTGGCAGCAAATTCCACTGTCGAACAGCTCTTACTGTCAGGAAGTTATTCCTAATGTTTAGATGGAATCTTCTTTCTTGTAGTTTGGATCCATTGCTCTGTGTCCGCTTCTCTGGAGCAGCAGAAAACAACCTTTCTCCCTCCTCTATGTGACATCCTTTTATATATTTGAACATGGCTATCATATCACCCCTTGACCTCCTCTTCTCCAGGCTAAACATGCCCAGCTCCCTTAGCCGTTCCTCATAAGGCATCGTTTCCAGGCCTTTGACCATTTTGGTTGCCCTCCTCTGGACACGTTCCAGTTTGTCAGTGTCCTTCTTGAACTGTGGTGCCCAGAACTGGACACAGTACTCCAGGTGAGGTCTGACCAGAGCAGAATACAGTGGCACTATTACTTCCCTTGATCTAGATGCTATACTCCTATTGATGCAGCCCAGAATTGCATTGGCTTTCTTTAGCTGCCGCATCACACTGTTGGCTCATGTCAAGTTTGTGGTCAACCAAGACTCCTAGATCCTTTTCACATGTACTGCTCTCAAGCCAGGTGTCACCCATCTTGTATTTGTGCCTCTCATTTTTTTTGCCCAAGTGCAATACTTTACATTTCTCCCTGTTAAAATTCATCTTGTTTGCTTTGGCCCAGTTCTCTAATCTGTCAAGGTCGTTTTGAAGTGTGATCCTGTCCTCTGGGGTGTTAGCCACCCCTCCCAGTTTGGTGTCATCTGCAAATTTGATCAGGATGCCCTTGAGTCCATCATCCAAGTCGTTGATAAAGATGTTGAATAAGACCAGGCCCAAGACAGAACCCTGTGGCACCCCACTAGTCACTCTTCTCCAGGATGAAGAGGAACCATTGATGAGCACCCTCCATCCATTCAATTCAGCCTCCATTTATAAACCTTTCCTTATGAGGCAATAATTGATATTTTTATTTATAGACATATTTGCGGACATATTTTAAGCCAATTTTGCGCACACCCCTCACCTGCACCCCTGGCAGGGGCCCACCTCGCCACCCCCCAGCTACGGCCCTGCATCAATGTAGAACAGTTCATCCCTAGTACTATTTGCCGAGATGTTAAGGGAAGTGAGCAAGGAAATAGACCAAACAGTGTCTTCCGATGCTCAGCCACTCCACATTGAGCTCCTCATGTCTCTGCCTTTCTGCAAGTGGCAGTGATGCTCAGCATTGGGAAGCCAGATCTGCAACCCTGCCCTACCTGCTAAGCTCTACTGACCGCTGCTGAGGCCAAGTACTGTTCCTTCATGTTCTAGATTCCTTTCTCAGGAGCCATGGAAAGGACAGGCACTGCTAACCTGACAAGGAACTAATAAATTGAATGGCACTTAGAATGGTCTCTTTGGTCCTGATACCTTATGTTTTGGCTGACGCCCCAAACTTTTGTGACTCCCCCCACCCCCAGTGCTGTCAGAGTATATGTTTGACACCATCTGTAAACACAAGGTTATACAAGGCATGCCTGAAAGTCCTAAACTTATTCATTTTATCAACTTGCAAAAATAAATAGACTTCCAACATGAGAAATTCTATTTTAAAATCTGAAAAAAAAATACTAGCTGTTCATTAGAAGCTTTAAACTGACATTAAAATACTGTTTCGATTCAGGGCTTAATCTGAGGCAAGGTTCAGCCCAAGAATCTGGCCTGATAATCTGTCCTTATTTTAAGTAGTTGCTTCTCAGGCAAGAAGTATTACAGAAGTCAGAATGGCTGACAGTCATATTTCCCCCTAAAAATAAGAAAAGCTGTTTAAGAATTTGAGCTGAAATACTTACAGTGCAAACAGATAACACAGACAAAGATGGTTTAATACACTTCTCTATGCAGAGGGGAAAATGAAGTTCAGGACATCATTTTTAAAACCCAAAGAGACTAGCTTTGCTCTTAAGTTTGCACTACATCCACAGAAAGAAAGTTGCACTTAGAATCATAGAACTAGGGAGTTGGAAGGGATCCAAATGGTCATCTAGTCCAGGGGTCAGCAAACTTTTTCAGCAGGGGGCTAGTCCACTATCCCTCAGACCTTGTGGGGGTTTGGACTATATTTTTGGGGGGAATGAACAAATTCCTTAGCCCCACAAATAACCCAGAGATGCTTTTTAAATAAAAGGACAAATTCTACTCATGTAAAAACACACTGATTCCTGGAACGTCCACGGGCCAGATGTAGAAGGTGATTGGGCCGAATCCGACCCCCGGGCCTTAGTTTGCCTACCCATGATCTAGTCCCACTTCTGGCAATGCCTGAATCGCGGCTAAATAATCTCTGACTGATGGCCAACCAATTTATGGGAGAATGCAAATTATGACTAGCCCAAGATAGTTTGTTGCTTGAGATGAAAGTGAAAGGGGGGTCCCTGACCATTTCACATACTGCTCCTGAGGGCAGCAGGCTAGCCAGAGGGCAAGCCACATCATCATATATTGAAACCTGTTGCCCAACAGCTTTCTGCAATTCTTTGACTTCCAGCACCTGCCATTTGAAGTGGCTCCCTCACTCTCCCAATGGGAGGGCCTGATCTTGTGCAACTCTCCTTCCAGTCTCTCCTTCCACTCTCATTCCAGAGCCAGTATGGTGTAGTGGTTAAGAGCGGTAGTCACGTAATCTGGGGAACCGAGTTTGCGTCTCCGCTCCTCCACATGCAGCTGCTGGGTGACCTTGGGCCAGTCACACTTCTCTGAAGTCTCTCAGCCCCGCTCACCTCACAGAGTGTTTGTTGTGGGGGAGGAAGGGAAAGGAGATTGTTAGCCGCTTTGAGACTCCTTAAAGGGAGTGAAAGGCGGGATATCAAATCCAAACTCTTCTTCTTCTTCTTCTTCCTTGAATGGAAACGTCTTCTGAGAACAGAACAAAATTTTAGATTCTAAGCCATTAATTATTCAATGCATTGCTCAAGCATAATTTCAAAGGGCATTTATAGGAACTCAGCTACAAATGGTTCACTAATTTGGTTTTGGCATATTTGTGGGTCTCCCCCCCCCCCCCAGAAATGCTTGATAAAGAAGGTTCCAAGTTATATGATAGTGTGAGTGTTTGAGCAATGCCTTTTTCTCTTTGTATCTGTTATGTCAGATACGCAATATAATACAGGGTGAGTTAAACCCTTTTAAAAACCCATTTAAAATCATTGGGAAGGGTAAGCAAATACTTAAATGCCTCTCCTTGAAATTAATGGGCTATTAGAATTCTTAACTGGTCATTCATCCCATCCCTTCAGAACTTCTGTTCAGAATGTGATTTTGAATAGGAAAAGAAAGAGTACACAATTAGCACTTACTTATCTACAAATAAACTGCATGTTTTTCTTCTTGAAGGAATTAGCGCAATTTGCTAAGTGCTTTTGCTATCACTATTTGGGATTTTCTTGCTTGCCTAGGAAGACTCATTTTCTTGCATCTCACAGTGTCACAGCTTCCACAGTATTTTATCCCTGTTGAAACAAAATTGCAGTATCAGACATCAAAATAATATTCCTTTTGCAATTAGAGATGTGCTGAGCATTTCAGTCTATAGCCGATTTCTATATTTTAGTGCTTTGTGCCAAGACAATTTGAAAACAATCTCCCTTCTTAAAAGGAGAAGTTGGAATTCATCAATTGCAGAAATGCAAACAATTACCTTTTAAAAGTCCAGAGAGATTTGTGTTGGATGTTTATTCTGAAATATCTGGAAGTTAATGAGTCACATCAATTTGGATCAGTCAGATTGCTTTGACTTATCCAGAACAATGAATGTAGCCAAACTAAGGCAAGATGGACATGTAATCAAATGTATTTTATTGAAACTGTATGTAAATCTCAAAAAACTTAACAGTTATGATTAAATGTTTGCATGTATCTGTGAATAAGTGTAAATGCCTCCCCTCTCTTTCTTGTAGAATGCCAGCATTTTACAATACTGCATAGAAAACAAAAATTATAGATTTTCAGCTATAAATTCTGTTGCTCTGACAACAAAGGAGCCTGTGGTCATAGAATAAACATTTTGTGTCACCCATAAAATTCATTCTTTACTGTGTCTATTGACATGTATTGGATATATCACAAGAATGTAGAAGGAACAAATAAGCACGGAAGACACGGAACATTTTTCTGTCCTTTTTATATTTAGCTCTAGCATAGCTATAGGCTGTGGGTCAGATGTGGTAAGATGAATTGTCACTGAGGGTTTGGTGACAATCTGTTAAATTTAATAAATTTAGAGCCTCTTTATAAGAGAACAACATTCCTGTTCTCTGTGGGGGCAAATTTGCCTAACCCACCCCCCACCAAATGGGGAAAAGACACAAATTGGTCTCTCCAAAGGTGAGGGGTTGAGAGTCATGAGATCCTGAATGCCCCACCCACTCTTCTACCTGCTTTTGCCTTGCCCTCTCCTGTCATGTAAGGTCAGTGAAGGGAGACGACTTATCTAAAGGGAACATCTCCTCCTCATCAGTGTTGGTGGACTGGAGAACCAAAGCTTCTACAAGTGGAGGGAACACCCCAGGGAGCATCCCTGTGGCTAAGTGGAGACTCCCTTTCCTCTCCAGGGGTTGGTCTGAGGGGGTTGGTTTTTCAGCTCTGCATTTAGACTGCAGTGATTCCCAGTAGCCCCTTTACTCCATGTGGGCCAGTCCCCACCTTTCTTTACTGGGCAGCTGCCATTTGGTGGTGGCCCACCGTTTAGCTTAGGTGACATTTTTCCCTGGAAGAGTGGCAGGACTTCAGGGCCTGTTTCTTTCTGAAGTGGGAGGTGTTTTTGAACAGGTTTTATGTGGCCTTCTTTTGTATGTCTATTTATTTGCTTGGGCATTCATCACTTGTTTAGTATCCTTCATGCATGAGTTCTTCTTTTGTTACTTGTCCACTGGCATCTTGCCCCACAGTTGTCTACTTACTTAAACAACAGCAGCAGCAGCAGCAGCAACAACAACAACTGTCTAGAGGTTCTGTTGCAGTCAGACTGCATGTAAGTCTTGGTTCCTTGCTTCTGCTTGCCTTTTTAATTTTATGCCACTCAAGGTGGGGATAGAAGTATTTTGACTTCTAGCCACCTTCAGTTGCTTTATGTATAGTTGTCTACTGTCTAATGTATCTTTTAATCTCACTTTGTGATTGGTTTTCAAGTTGAAGCAGTTGGTGGAGTCTCCCCAGAGAAGCCCAATCTTTAATTTTGGCTCCTACTGTGATTCCGTTTACTCCTGCTTTTGGGATGCTTTTATGTTTCCATGGGTCCTAAAAAAACACACCCATTAAAATATCGAGGAGACGTTGTTCTTAGGCAAACAAAGCACGTGCAAGAAGACCACCAGTCTTCTGATGAGGAGCTGAATCTTTGGGATGGGGGTTGAGCACTCACATTCTAAGGCATCCCGATGCAGTCTCTAATAAAATACCCGCCCGCCCCCCCAGCATCAGAAGGCTTCTATGTCTAGTCTGGTCCATATTTTACTTGTCAGGATAGCCAAGAAGGGTTGACAAAACTAGCCAATTTAATCCTGGTATTGTCTGAGTATGCAGAAATCTGCTTCCATGTGCTTATCTTCCTTGCTGATTGGGGAAATAGAACATAAATAAAGAGCCCTTGGGGAATGGGGTGGGGAACCATTAACATATTGGTTGTATTGAAGTGTTAACCTCTAGCAAATTCCATCAGTTCAATATCTGCAAGCATAAAAACAGAGTACAGTGGTACCTCGGGTTACAGACGCTTCAGGTTCAGACGCTTCAGGTTACAGACTCCGCTAACCCAGAAATAGTACCTCAGGTTAAGAACTTTGCTTCAGGATGAGAACAGAGGCGGAGCCGTGGCAGAGGCACGGAGGCAGCAGGAGGCCCCATTGGCTAAAGTGGTACCTCAGGTTAAGAACAGTTTCAGGTTAAGAACGGACCTCCAGAACGAATTAAGTTCTTAACCCGAGGTACCACTGTACAGTAAACTTACGAATACGTTTGGGAACAAAAGAAGAGCTAATTTTGAATGACAGAAAACTACTTTTCCATAAGCTGAATGTCAGCTTTTGTCTACAGTATCCAAACAAAAGGTGCAGAAAAACAAACTGAAGGAATGTACTTGAATTGTGCAAATGCTAACAGTGGCTGCATAGTTTATTGTCTGTGTCAAGAGAGAGAGGTTTTCTGCATTGAAGCAAGGAGGATTATATTGCATTGCTTCTATTCTCTGGGGATTTTCATAGTTACAAACAAGTTTTTAGGTGAGTGTTTAAGGCAGCTCTTACTAAATCCACACAAAGTAGTATTGCATATGTGGATTCACTTTGTCCTGGGTACAAAATCATCATCTCAAATCATCAGGATAGAAAGAAGGAAATGTCTCCTTTGAACTTTCAGAAGTTAAGCACACCTGTTTCTCTTCCATAGTTGCTTCCACTTCTGATTAACATGACCAAAATTGTATGTAGAGAAGGGCCTGAAAATGATCCATATGTGAATCTCTCATATGTGAAGCTGAGCCAAGCATCTTAAAACACTTCTAGAACCTGGGCAATAATAGGGATGCTTAAATAATTCGAGTATGCACCGCCCTTATGATCCAAACTTTCCAGGCTATGTGTGCATTGGAATGTAATATAAGGCACTTTTGTATGCTATTACTGCTAATAAAGCATTTTATGCACATTTCCCCCTAATATAGACTTCTTCTTCTTTTACATTTTGTACTTTAGTACAAAAGCATTGTAGGATAAGCTGTAAATCTTCATCTAGAATAATCAGTTTCCCTATCCACAGTATCTCCATCTTGTATGGAAATAATATCAATTTATTAGTCTATTCCAAAACTGGCTCCAGACTCTGGTCCAATAATTATTAGGCCTCCATGAGATTAATAGATTAGAATAAGAGGTAGAGCTGAATATCGAGCACCTGGAGAGAATGACCAAGCATCTTGTTGTTGTTGTTTAGTCGTTTAGTCGTGTCCGACTCTTCGTGACCCCATGGACCAGAGCACGCCAGGTACTCCTGTCTTCCACTGCCTCCTGCAATTTGGTCAAACTCATGCTGGTAGCTTCGAGAACACTGTCCAACCATCTCGTCCTCTGTCGTCCCCTTCTCCTTGTGCCCTCCATCTTTCCCAACATCAAGGTCTTTTCCAGGGAGTCTTCTCTTCTCATGAGGTGGCCAAAGTATTGGAGTCTCAGCTTCAGGATCTGTCCTTCCAGTGAGCGACCAAGCATCTAGATGACCTTATAGCACAATCTCATACTGGTCTACTTGGAAGTAATTTCCACTGAGTTCAATGGAACTTACTCCCAGGTAACCATGTATAGAATTGTAGCCTTCAATTTCTATTGTAATAGCAGTGTTCACTCAACACAGTCTTTTGCATCACTTGTAATGAATCCACTATGAAAAGCTGCCTATTGTTAACACTAGACCTCTCAACAATAGACTGCTTCAGCAGTTTCTGTTCATGTGATCTTATTTTACATTCTTTGAAATCTTTACCAGCAGGGTCTCCATTCTATTGAAACATCTTGAAGCTCATTATGAGTTAAACAGCAGATGAACACAATAACCCTAGCAAGAGCAGTTCCTCCCCCCCCCCCCGTTTTATATGCCAATTGTTTAGTGTCTTTTTTTTTTAATGATACCTTTCTTGGTTGAGAGGGAAGGCTAGGATCAGTGGGAGGAGAGAGAAGTGCATTTTGTTTCTTATAAATGTTCGAACATTTAATTGGCTGGTATATAGAGAAAGGAGAAGAGATTGAGATAGATGAGATGTTAGCAACATGTGACAATATTTTTTTCAACATAGTGAGAGAGAAAAAGGATATCCTAAATATTTTTTTTCTTATGGTGGATCAGTCAGCCTTCGTGTTTGGAATCTGCTTGGATTCTGCCAGTTCTTATTGGTTTTCTGCCAATTTCATAGCCCCGGCCTTTTAGAATACAAACCTACATTTCAACAAAATGACAGAAGAGAGTGATCTAATGTAGAACATTAAAAAAACCAAAACCTTTCTGGTTACATTTCTCAAGTCAGAATGCTTTTAAATTTCCATCTCTCTGCACAGGATTTATTGATATACCTCCAGTTCTGATGTACCTCATCCCTGTTTGTGAAGTTGCATGCATGCTTTCTCCATCTTTCTATTTCCCTGTGTCACCTCTAACTTTGTTCTGTACTGCCTGCTTGGGAGTTCTACCATGTAGTAATGAAGCCTCTGCTTTAGAGGACAACCAGAGATTTCTTATAAAATCCAACTACAACTAACCACAACTGCTTTGGGACTTGTGATTCACACGGGTTAAGGGTTTGGGTCTAGATGTGTTTTTAGCTACAGAAAAGTTATTTGAGCTGGGGTGGGGGGACTCAGGGTCTAAAGATTACAATGTGTTTGTTATATTTGGGTGAAAAGAGGGCTTAAGATGGAAGAGGCTGCATTTTGACAAAGTCCAAAATCAGCATCAGGAGGTTTAATTACAGATTCTAGAAAACTAGCTATATAAATTAGTCACAGCTTAAGAGAAAATGGGAAAATAAGAGATGTAGGTTATTAATTTAGAAGACATTTAGGTCCTATTTAATGTGACCGATCTTTAATATTTATAATATATTAAATATATCATACACATCACACAGTCTATTCACAACATGTGTGCAGCAACAGCTGCTGCATATTTTGGCATTCTTGCTGTGCTGACTTCCCTCTTTCAGAGATAAGCAGTGCATGATCCTTATATTGTTCCTGCTCTGCATTTTCATTTTCTGCACTGCTAGCCACTGATCCCACAGCACCTTTAGCAATCATTAGATTTATAGCCAAGGCAACATGACAACAGAATCAAGAACCCACAATTTGCTTTAAAGTTTGTGTGTGTGATTACTCTGGTGTGAAATCTTTAAAGCCACAAATCAGCTTATTTTCCTTTATTTGATGCACCCTGAAGTGAATGTCCACATACACATGCATCCTTATATGACCCAGAGACACAAAGCATGGCAATGCAACAGTCAGAAAGGATGTTCCACATTTTACAGAGCCTAATGCTTCATGCCACACACAGATTCCAGGTGTAATTCAGTGGATTTCAGTGGTGTGCATTGTTAAAAGTTTTGGGTGCCAGAGTTTGTGGGTGCAAGTTGTTAAGTTGTGGGTGAACATAACACACAACACAGCGATTCTTCAGACAGCTCTTGTTTCTTCACAGGCCAGAACAGAACAGGGCTGAAGGGTTCAGCCAACCTGCTTATATAGAGCTCAACTACATGGCAACAGTAACAACTTTCTGTAACTATCCAATTGCTGAAAGTCACTTTCAATTCCTTATTTGCATATGTGGACCTGAGTGAAAACTATCTACAGTATCCTCCTGCTGGCCCAGGGTGAGAACTTCAGTACATAACACAAGTCACCAACAATTTTTGTTTTCAGCGAATATTAGAATCAATTAAGGTGTGACTAACCTTGTGCCAAACATGAAAACCCCTGGATTCAGTTTATGCTAACACGCTAGGCCAGCTTGGCAGAGGGAGCTGAGTGTGGAGGAACAAAGTCTGGTGATGGCTGGTCATTAACTCATCAAGGAAGTCATTAAGAGAAGGAAGATGTACAACAGCAACAGCCCTTAAGCAAACCAAGACAACTAAAATCAGGTAAAAGAGACAGGTAAAAAGTCACTTTTGGGAGAACTAATTATTATTTTTCAGAATGTTTTGTTGTTTGGTGGTTGTGAAACCTGGATGGAATCTTCAGACCCAATGTCTGTGACAATTTATGCTATCCTATTCTGATGTAATATATTTTAAAGACTTACTGGCATGTATAGGAGCAAGTTCACCATTTCTGTGTTCAAATAATGGCATGAAGTTCTATTCCCTTCACTGGAATTTGAAAACTTCTGCTACTTTCCAATGTTATCATTTTAAAAAGCATTCTTTAAAATATCATAATAACATTGTGTTTTAATACTAATGTTGTGTTTTAATTGTTGTAACCTGCTTTTGGACCTTTGGATGAAGAGGGAGTAATGAATTATAGTAACAATAGTGATGACAGTATTTCATACAATACTGCTATATCTGTTTTCTATAGCCTAAAACAGAGCAAAATGCCAAGAACTCTCAAAATGACTTTCACTGTACTTTATAAACACAGTCAGCAGAATATAACTTCCCTTCACTGGCTTTTGACTGTTATTTGCAGAAGAGGTTTCACATATACAAAATCAGAGTATATCCAGTTTCTTAACTAACATTAATCGACCTGCAGATATATAGACTTTAGAATAAACTCCAGCCTTCCAAAGCTGATACCTTCAGTTTGGAGAGGGATTAAAAAAAAAAAATCACACAAAATGAATGTCAATAGATATTTTCTCCCCTTTTCCAGGCTTTCTGACTGCTGCTTCTCCAGGGTTTAACTTGGATTTCTAAATGACAGCATCTCAGAGGTAGAACATAATTTCCCCAAAGAGTTGGCTAATTTATAGCTTTCAACACACCAATGACCCCTGCAATTTGGTGGTTGCTTCATTAATTTCTGTACACCTGCTCCATCCAGCTAGGGGAGGGGGGAACCAGATCAAAGGAGCAATTCACTTACACTGCATTCACTTCTGAAGCCATTGTGCACAATGCTGCCTTACAACTCCCCCCCCCCCCTACAGTTAAGTATACCCAAGGCTGAAGAGAGTAAAAACTAAAAATAGAATGTCAGGTTGAGGTTGCAAATCTGACGCTGTTAAAAAGCATAGAAGAAGAAAAAAAGATCTCTGATGCATCACCACTGAAATCAATACTTCACATGCTTCTCATAGAAGAGCCAAAAGTCTCCATGCTCAGAGTGCTGCTATTTGCACTACAGGCTGCAGTAGCTGTTCCTTATGCTACATATTCCTATAATTCCCCAATTCCATTTTAGAGGAAGGACCACAGCTCAGAGGTGAAGAATCTACTCTGGATATAGAAGGTCACAGTTTAACTGCCAGCATCACTATGTGGGGTTGAAAATAACCACTGTCTAAAACCCTGGAGAGTACAGCCACTCAATGTTGATAAGTCCCCAGATGTTGTTGGAGTACAATTCCCATCATCCTTGACCATTGGCTAAGCTAGCTAGGGATGACAAAAGTTGTACTCCAAAATCATCTGGATGCCCAAAGTTTAAAAACACTCTACCACAGTGTAAAAGCAACATGCAAGTGGAAAGAGCAGCTATTATCACACTAAGCCCTCTCAACCAACCTACTCTATTGCTGTGCCCTGTTCAAGTCATAGAGGGCAAATATTTGAAGCAGGGACACACTATGATCACAGGAGGCTCTGTGCTTCAGAAGCACACCATCCAACTCATGAAGGCTGGGGGCAACTGTGTGTGTAGCTTAGTGGGATTGTCTTCACTCACCTGCTAATTTTTCATGTAAACACAACACCTCGAAGAGGGCTATGCATTCCATTCAGACTGAGAGTGCATGGCAACTAATGCACAGCGTATATGTTTACAACTTGTGGATCACGGTCTGATTTCCGGCCAGTAAATGAGACCCACAGAATAATCTGAACCCAATGAGAATGGTGCTCCTCTTAGAGAATGGTGAGGACACGATTAAGTTCATAGAGAAAGTAAAGGGTGTGATGTGGAGCCATGTGCAAATCACCTGCACTACATAAAGATCCATGCATTTAGTTTACAATCAAATTAATGTGAAGTTTCAAGCTCACTACTATTTGAGTATAAACAGAACATAAAAAGAGTTTTGATGGATCAAACCAAGGGTTCATCTAGTCCAGAGCTTTCCAAACTGTGTGTCATGATACGTTAGTGTGTCGACTGGAGTGTGTAGGTGTATCGCATGAACGCTCCCTATGCTCTTCTAGGGGCTGGAAAGTGTTGGTTTAACCTCTGATTTGCTAATAAAACTGAATTACTGTGTCGTGAAATAATACAAAAATGAATTACTGTATCACAAAATGATGCATGCCAAAAAAGTGTGTCACCAACTTGAAAAGTTTGGGAAGCTCTGATCTAGTCCATCTAGCCCACCAAATACTTGGCTAACCAAATACTTTCAAGATTTTTGTCTCCCTGCTCACTTTTTTTACAGCACACATAAATAGCATGCCACAAACCACTTTGAAAGTTCTCTCCCAATGTCTTGCTAGGTTTTTATGGTTCTAGAAATTCACATTCAAAAGTCTTTCAGACCAATATGCAGCTCTTAGTATCCTACTAAATGCAATCTGTTGCCCAGATGTATCTTTCTATCATTAGGAAGTCCCCAGCTCGCAAGCACAATTTAGAATAATAATAATAATAATAATAATAATAATAATAATAATAGAGCCACAACTTAAGGTTATGGTTGTTTTATTCAAACCAATGGATTTTAAACATAATGGGATTTTCAGTGGATAGTGTCTCAACTAGAAAAAGATCCTAGAAAGAAAGAAAAATTACTACCTGGGGAATAATTGTTAGTTTAAGAATATTTTAATGGACCCATTTTTCAACAGGGTAATTAATTAATTAAGAGTAATATCACTTCAGAATCTGAATTATGGGGAATTGAGACTATTGCAATTAATTTGCAATGCTATGAGGTATGGATGTGCGATTACACCTGGGCACAAGCCCACAGAAAATGACCTCTAATTCCAATATATACTTTTGATGATACAGGGCAATTACCTTGTAGCTGTTAATAATTGCCTTTCATAAATTAGTGATAAATTATTGATTTGTTTTGGGACTTGATTGGTGAACTATTCCCTCCTTGCCAAGATCACTGACTAAGCTGTGATCTACCAGTTTGGCTAAGGATGATTCCCCAAGGGCAACTAATTAATTTGCTTATGGAGATAATTAACGTGGCCCATTTAACCTTCCTATAATTTATTGTTAATTCATTCTGTTGGTTTTATGGAAGGTATATTTTCTCCAGAGTGATTACTATTAATTTCATTTTGAGGGCTTGATAATGGGGAGTCTGGACTCTGGACAAGGTAGTGAACTTTTTATATAGCATTTGGCCATTTTGTACAGTACTATTTCTCCTTTGAGAGATATGTAGGTCACTTTCATGACTAAAACACATCTCATGAGACGTACAAAGGTACAATAAGGTACAGGGGGTGGGCATCTGGGGGGAAAGGTCTTTGGCAATCCCACCCGCCATTGAACCCGATATAGTCAAATGCAATTTCGGTTAGGCGTGATCCCCAGAACATAACCCCCATGTAAGTTGCAGGCTTACTGTGCTGCATTTATATATTGTGGACCGAATCTCATCACATGAAAAGCAAAATGATAGGTTAGCTGCTGCCAATGGTTCGTAAGGAAAGAGGCTGACAAGCCAAATGGGGCTTCTAATTGGAAAATAGCTAAATGCAGAAGCACCTTTGCGATGAGACAGGTTTCCTGATTATGCAGTGATTTCTAACAGCACTCAGCAGAATATCACTTTTAGAAGTCCCCTTCTAAAAATGCAAAAGTTGGGGAAGGAGGAGGCATACACCCAGAAGGCAAGGGGCATTTGGAGCAGAGGAAACATGCAATAGCTCAGCCCCCTACAAACATTTAACCCCCCCCCCCACACACACAACTAGGCTGAACACTTAACTAAAGTTCCTGTCATTTAGATTTGTGGCCTACCCCAGCCGATCAGTCTGGCTGAGTATTCTCAGGAGCAGAGGTTCTCAAAGTGCGGTCCACTGACCACTCTTTATGCCAGTGGTCTGTGGCGTGACCCTGGGGAACAATGGAAGCAACAGCCACTCTGTCATGATTTTAACCATTTTTGTGGGATTTAACAACTCACCCTCACCAGTAGCCTGTTTCCTCCTGCACAGTATATGATGCAGAAATGGGATCCTCCTAAATCAAGGGTCCTGGTTGCACTCAGGACCCTTAAGCCACCCCCCACAGGGTGTTGCTAGGCATAGCCCAAGCCTTGTCTGTTGGGCCCCGGGATCGCCCTTGGCTGTTTGGGCCAATTGGGGCGAGTGGGTGTGATCCTGGGGACCTATAAATGCTGTAGCACGACAGGGGTGGGGGCACTTGCTTCACGCTGCCTAACAACCGCCCTCCCTCCCTATTTTAGATGCTGCTGCTTTGGCCTTGCTTTGGATTCGGTCATCTGCTTTGGAGCAGGGGCTGGGTAGGAATTTTTTCCATTTGGCAGATTGGCTTTAGCCGCTTGTTTTTTGCCTGCTGCCTTAGCAATCATCACAACTTTGTAAGGTTTGGGGTTAGGCATTGGTTTATAGAAATGTGCGGGAGGGGAAGTGTGGCCATCACCCGCCCCTCCAGAAATAGGGTATTCCGGTAAAGGAATCTGGGGGTCCTGGATCTTGTCTGAAGTCTGCTTGAGGGGCTAGGGCCATGCCACCACAGGAACCCCGGGGTGAGCTTCAATGGATCTTCACCGATGTTGCTCCCGCGTTTGGTGTTTACCCTTTTAGACTGCCAGCCAGAGAGGCGGGGATCAGTTATAGTTCCTGACTAATGCCTAGGCCAATACCACTCAATTTGTTTTGTAATCAATAATGTTGTAGCCTAAATTTTGCCCAAAAACTTAAACTAAAATTATGTGTCCGTTTGAAGTTATTCACAGGGAAAGGGCTTGGGGGCCTTGGGGCGCAAATAGAAGAAATCTAAGCATGACTCAAGGCCATTACATAAATGGGTTTACATTTGCATCAACTAACTCTAGATTTATTTCATTGTATTAGCTGAAAGATACCTCTCAGCAGGGCATCCAGCTAAATGATCTAAATACTTGTGTGTGTGTGCACGCATGCACGCAATAATTTATTGTTTGTTAAGGGGAAAAGGAGGGGAGGCAAACGAGGGAGTATTTTCTGAATGCAAAGTCCCAAACCATGCCCAACTCTAGCATTTCCATTCATTTGGGTTTATCTATATATAGAATGGAATAATTAATCTGTATGCAGTAAATTGTTACATCGTCCCCATCACATTACAAAGAGAATGCAGTTCATAATGTGCCTATGCAAAAGCCCAGATGTTGACTGAATCTGTGCCTAGTGAGTCATTGATTTGCATTGTTTGTTACTTTTCCTAACAAAACAGAGATGTTTAGCTGTGGTCTTTTTTTCGGGGGTTTTTTAATGCACTAAAACAAGAGTCCTTTGATATATTCCAGACAGCTATAGGTGTGTCACAATAAAAGGAAACTTTAAAGTATCTTTCGAAAGAACTTTTGTCTTCTGTTACTTATATCTCTTGGTTTTGTTTACATTTTGGCTCAATTGTAGAAAACTAGTTGCATGTCCAGGCACAGTGAAGCTGCGGGTGGTGGTGCCAGTGCAAGGTTTAAGTTGCAGTAAACACAGGACAGCCCTGTGGGATTTAAACAGGTCACAGCTTTATTGATTACAGATGTCAGCAGGTTTTGGCCCAGGCACTGGATGTGTATCTTGACTCAAACAACCCGTCTGGTGGCTGATTCTTTGGCAGGGTTAACCAAGGTTAAGGATCACCCTATGACATACATCAAATTGGTAAAACCCTCCTCCAGCTCACCATTTTGGGGTGTGCTATGGCCTATCAGCTGCTCCTGTCTGGGTGTCAGGACAGAAGCACATCCCTTTAATAGGATATTCTGATTCTTTGGACCAGGCTTGGGGGGAATCCTGATATCCTATCCACCTAGACTAAGGATCCAACCCCATGCCTTATCCACCATCAAGCTGTGACCATTTCTATGAGGTAGGCAAAACCCCTACACTGGCCCAATTTGTCTGCAGGCAAATTCCTCCCTGGCCCCAAATATGACAACTGAAGGCCTGGACACGGTCGGCTTTTATAACCAGGGAGCAAACCAGAGGGAAGAGGTTTTCAGTGTGGTCCATTCCCACCTTTTTCTCCAAGG
This sequence comes from Podarcis tiliguerta, assembly GCF_965153285.1. Taxonomy (NCBI): domain Eukaryota; kingdom Metazoa; phylum Chordata; class Lepidosauria; order Squamata; family Lacertidae; genus Podarcis; species Podarcis tiliguerta. The sequence continues at coordinate 46,494,040 of NC_139537.1, read as the reverse complement.
ATGTCAAGGCGGTGTACATTGATGGAGGTTAGGGTCCACTCTCTTGACATTCATTGCACAAATGCAATGAACATGTATCATTTTTGTTATGTAAATATTAGCAACAGGGAAGCTTGAGCTTGTAAGGGGACCACAACTACAGTTCAGTAGGACAGAGGGACAAACTAGATGTTATGCTCAATGTGTTATTCTGTTCTTATTTTTGTAATGTAAATAGTGGTTATGAGTAGTATTCCTGAGCAGCCTCAGTAACAGAGGAAGGGCAATTTTAACTCTTTCCTTGCTAAGGTTTTGACATAAATTAACTCTTCAAAGCTGCCATTTATATTTCAAAGGAAGCACCCACAGCTGTCAATGGAGACTTTCCTTGAAACTGAAACAGCTATTTATGTGAGATGATTTTTGTTACAACTGTAGCAGGAGATAGAGTTAAACATCTGTTTCTCAGATTCCCCCCCCCCCAGAAGCATCTCTCATTTTGTAAGTCCCAAAGTAACCGCTAACTTCTTTCACCTTTAAGTACACTGCTTGCAATTTAATTCTGAATACATCCAATAAACAGCTTTTGAGGTGAATTTCTCCTTCTCAGTTCTGAAACCCGAAAAGGCATCTCTGTATAAAAGAAAGCAATAATTTTGAAAGTACTATATATGTATGTTGGTGGGATTATTTTTGGCAGTCCTGTTGTCTAACAGAAGTTTTTTTTCCATCGAGATAAATATTGTGAAGTTTCAGGATATAAGTTGAAGTTGAAGGAGCTTGTAAAACACACAATTAATTAATACAAGGAGCACTGAAGATACTGACTGATCAACTTCACAGTTTTGGGAAACAAACCTTGGAACTAATTTGAGAGACTTGGGAGTTTTTTTGGCCACTAAAAGTAAGCTTTGAGTAAAAACAATCCTGGCCCATGGTAACAAAATCTCAAGCTCCACATGATCATGGACAGATAAGACTGCAATTATAAAAATGAATTTATTTTCTAAATGTTTAAATCGTTTTTTGCTTACCTATCTTTTCCAATTTCTTTGTTATTGTATAATCTGGGAAAAGTCAGTTATTAGACTCACATGAACCAAATGCTGGATGAAATCCAGCCAAACATAACCTCTTTTAAGGGTCGTTTATGTCACATATGTTATTGTCTCACACGGGAATCAATTTAACATAAAAGTACTTATGCTGGTTGGATCACATCCAGCCTTCATGAAAAAGCATGTGTAAAAGAGGGTTATAGCACTACCATTTACTAAAAAGATTTATAATAATGACATATTTTTACAATGTAGATTAATAAAGGAATCATTCAAGTATTTAACAAGACGGAGGTAAAATACTAGTAGGTTATCTACTCTAACAAGACCAGTCTTTGTTAATAATCTTTGCATTACAGCAGCTCTGGATGCCTAGGGAAAATTAATGATAACTACAATATCACCTTTGATATAACATATTTTGTCAAAAATATTTATTTAAATGGATGTTCCTCTTTAAGCTTAGTTCCAAAATGTCCATCTGTGAGAAGATGACATTTGCCACTCTTTGGCTTGAGCAAGCTCTGAGGTACACTTTCCTCAGGTATTCTTGCCTTCATCCTTCATAGCACAAGTTCCTCCTGCTCTTAAACACTGCAAAATATTTCAGGGATCCCTCTATAATTAGCCATTTCCTATGAGCTAGGGCTAAGGGCATTACCACAACACCCCAGGACTCCTTAAGGGAATCCCCTCATAATCTGTGGATCCTGACCAGTTCTCCCCCCTGTCAAGTTGTGACAGGTGTATGCAGGCCAAACTGGAAGAAGACCACAAGCTTGCTTTGAAGAAAGCGAAAACTCTAGGTCTATTTAGTTGTGGGCAAAATTCTTTCCCAGCCCTGTCAGCCAATAGTCCACTTATCTTATTTCTATGCTAGTGGCTACTGCAAATAAAGTTTAGATCGTCTATCATCTATCTATCTATCTATCATCATCCACAAGAAGATTCTATTAACTGAAGGAGGGAGGGTCAGTTGGCAGTGAAGTAGAGACTTCTGTGTGCTCACTCCAGTCCCAGCCCTGGGAATCTGCCAAATTCTCTGGATGGTTGCCAGCAACAGTCAAAGCTGCACCACCCACAACTCCACCTGCTCCCCACCACCTGGCATGCTGGGAGCACAATGTCACCCACCACAGAGGAATAGCCAAGTTGTATTTATTTTAAGAGGCATCTCACAAATCAATAAATAAGCAATCAAGCGCTCATACAGTGGTGCCCCACAAGACGAATGCCTCGCAAGATGGAAAACCCGCAAGACGAAAGGGTTTTCCGTCTGCAGAGGCTCTTCGCAAGACAAATTTCCCTATGGGCTTGCTTCGCAAGACGAAAAATGACGAAAAAAAATGAATTTTTTTTTTGCTCCAAAACCCCTTATTCTGAATCTCTAAGCTGCTAAAAGCATTTTAGCAGCAAAACCGCTAAGCCCCCACCCCTAAAAAAGCCGTTTTTAGTCCTTAAAGTGCCAATAGCGCTAATAGCGCTACTCCGTCAATGGGCTTGCTTCGCAAGACGAAAAAACCGCAAGACGAAAAGACTCCCGGAACGGATTCTTTTCGTCTTGCGAGGCACCACTGTATATTAGTGCTTACCATAACATGGGGAATGGCCAAAGCTGACTGATACAGGACATGCTTTACATACACAATGTCCCAGTATCACTTGCTAGCATCTTGAAATAGAGCTTAGAAATATTCCCGTGGTAAGCCACTGCCAGTCAAGGGTTTTCCATTAAAGGAACCCAGGGGCTTGCCATGCTTTTGTCCGAACTCCCTGGCAAGGGGCTAGGGCCACACAAGAGCCCCTGGGAGCATTCTGGGGAGAGGTGAGGCATGGTTCCCAGTCTCGTCTCTCTCCCCAGGTGACTTACCCTTGCTGACTTCGCGGGGGGTGCGAATGTCAGAGCTGTCCCCGGGTGGGGTCAGTTAGTCGCTAACAATGCCTAAGCAACCACTCACATAGCTGTATTTTTAATAAAGTTGTGGCCAAAATTATGCCAAAAACCTTAAACAAAAATCAAGTGTCATTGTGTTCTTATTTGGGGTGTCTTGGGGACCTCGATGTGCAATACACTTACAAACACCAAAAACTATTTCCAGAGCAAAAATTAGGTGTTAATGGTAATAGAGGGATTTTTCTCTGAACAAATCTATCAAATGGATGAAATGCAGCCCTGGAGAGGACTGGGACACTCAATCCATGTATCAGGAGATTCATATGGTCTTTTCTTTGAATGTATGGTACAACCCAAATAGAAAAGAAATCAATTTGGCATACAAGTGATCAAATAGAAAACAGTCTAAATGCAATAACTGTTATCAATTCATGTAAACCAAGGAGGCTTTCTTATCTGAATCAGATAGTATTTTTTATAGTAATATCTGTTTTAAGATAGGGAAGCCTCATCAGATTGTTATAATCTCATTCATGAAGGTTCTTCTAATGCTGAGATTAGATGTGGGGGTAAAATGCATTTTTTAAAAAAGAAAAACTTAGCATATCCGATGAAGATTCATTGCTTACATTTTTATCCATCTGAAGCAAAATCTCACCGTCTGAGTACCTTATCTGCCTTTCTGTCATTTACATTGTTCTCCTAAGCACTTCTCATACATAGGATTACAAGCAACAAGGCCACAACACAAAGGTAAGCATGTCTCAGACAACTCAACTCATTTTCAAAACAAATTGCTCACAGCTACCAATGCCCTCTTCAGCACCCGCTAAGTTTTCATTGCACATAAGTCTCAGCTTGAGCTCTTGATCTATTACCTTATTTCGTTTAGGGCAAATCTTACTCATTTTACTTATGTCTATGTTCCCCTGAAGTCATCACTATTATTTGCATGGGTAAGCCAGGAAAGGCCTGGCCTTGTACATGTCCGTCATCCTCTGATGTACAAACAATGAGCCATAGCAGCTCATTGCTTCCAAAGCAGAAATTTCCACAGAACTCAATAAACAGTTCTGCCTACTGACAGAGGGATACAGCTCACTGGGCTTGAATGTGTTTGCATCCTGAAGTTTATACCCAGAATTCTGAAGCTATGCTTCGTTAGTATATTTTGAACCATATGGTGTTTTGAGAACCATTTTCCTTTCCTATCATTTTCACACTTTGATTCAAATGCAACAGTTATATGGAACTTCAATATAGGAAATGGTATCTAAGCATTGCAATCCAGTTTAATTGACAGGTTCTATATTTCAATTGAGTTTGATAGCTGGCTTTTTTAGGAATTGATTTCCTAAGCAGGGAAGTTTAATATAGTAATTGGCAGAATAAACTTTTTAAAAACAATATCAGCAACAACCTGATATTAGCCTTAATTGCACAGGATTCTCACATTATCTAGGAGACAAAGGGCATAGGAAACTGCCTTATAGTGAATCAAACCATTGATCCATCTAGCTCAGCATTGTCTACACTGGCTGGCAGTGGCTTTCCAGAGTTTCAAGCAAAGGTCGCTCCCAGTCCTGTGTGGAAATGCTGTGGAATGAATTTAGAACTTTCTGCATGCAAAGCATTGCTTGCTTTCATAGTTAAATATGAATTGCCATGGAAGTTAGAAAACGGAAGAATGATGCATCAGTGGAATAGTGGGCAAGAGTGTGACCACAAAGCAAGACGCCCCAGTTCAATTATTACCTCAGGTCTTACTTGCTAAAACCCTGCACAGGTGTGCAGTAAATGCGTTCAGGCAGAATTCTGATTACAACTTTATATCTGATCAACTTTATATCTGATGAAATTGTTTTGCTGTTTTTAGAGTTTGTATGGATGGGTTTCTTCCTTTGAGAGTTTGTTGAGTTGATTTTATTGTGTTTAAAGCTTCTGTTCATGTGTTTTATTTTGTTTTTATCATGTGCACCAATTCAATAGGACTGCATTTTTAATTTTTTTATTATTAATAATAACTCTTGCCTCACCACTCCTGATACAATGTCAATAAATTTAGCTGCAGTTCTAAACAGAAAATTTAAGTGTATTGGCTGCACGAAAGCGGCAGGGCACTTTAATTGTACAAGCCTACATTTCTGGCATGCTGTTGAATCTCTCCCACAAAATACTGATAGTCTGGAGGTGACATAATAATTTACAAATATTCAATTCTTCAAACACCCCGAGCTGGTAATGGAGGAGGCAGTGGGTACAATTCCGATACCCCAATTAAACATCTGCTTTGTGGTGAATAGCTTTAGAAAATAGAACTGTTCTTGGTTTTGCAGGACCTGGACAGTTACTACTTTGAAATTAGATGTGTCTGGGTATTTGCTGTTATGTTTGTTGTACTGTTATAAATGAATGGATTATTACAAAGATACTACAACTTTAGACTCTTGTCTCCCCTCCAAGGGAATTCTGCCCTCAACTTTCCTTCAAGGATGTCAGAATAACAGTAGATCTTGGATAGACACACTCAAAGAAGAAAATCTTTGCTTCCTCTTTAGATACTTCCACAGTTCTTTCCCTTTGGAGTTAATCTTCCTGATATACCACAGGTTGAAAAATAATGCTTAGTTCTTACTCTACAAAGTGAGGCATCTTGTATCCTTACATCTCTAGTTCCCCAACCTCACACTGTCAAACAGAATCTAGCCAAGTTCATTCACAGACTTCTGAATAGATTCCTGTTTTCTGACAGATTTGACCTGCCTCAAATATGGCTAGTTTCTGAGTCCAGAGATCAGCCCTGAAGGAGCAGAATATTCAATAAATGTGTCCTAACAGCCATTTTTTCCAACTGGGAACTTGTTTCCTGTAGTTAAAAAACAGGTCAGGTGGACATGTTCTTCTGCCGTGGTGCTTTGTGTTATGATTGCTTCAATCCACCCTGCTTGTGATCTCAGCTGCTCTTAGCCCATGCTGTTTTTAATTAATCATCTGTCATTGATGGGCATGTTTTTACAAGCATATCAGCAGTCAGATAAAAAATTAGGCCTATATGAATTAAAGCTTGAGGCACGTTGTAATAGCATCATATTTTTTTTAAAAAAATATTATTATTAGATTATTTCTGTCTATCAAAACTGGAACTGCAAGACTGCAAGGAAGGCTATTTATGTATATACTCTCCATATATTGAGATATTTTCCTCCTGTTGCCATGGAATTAAGCAAAAATTTCCCCTCATTTTGCAATGTGATTCAAACAAAGTTAAATAGGGAAACAATTTGGCAATACATATATGTTGCTGTTGTTTTTTGGGGGGAATAACAGTGAATTTCAGGAGTGGGGGCCTGAGCATGGTTGATTCTCTCATTGACCATGAACTGAAAGTCACACACACCACACAATGCCCTAGTGAATGATTACATAGTTTCACACAGAGGAACATTAGGGAAGGGAAGCATCTTGAGCTATTAAGCAAAACCCTGCTGTCACCACATCAGTGTTAGGGTGAAAGGATAATAAAGCAGGTAGATTTCATTCCCAAGCACTCCTAAAATGACCCAAAGGTTCAAACCTTTGGCTCACTTTATGCTAGAACTTGGTTGAAACGGATTGGCGGTAGATTCAGGTCAAACAAAAGAAAGTACTGTTTTAGTACAATCATTATTTTATGGCCATCAGTGCCACACTATGTAGTGATGGTCACCAATTTTTATGGTTTTAAAGGGGGATTATAAAAATTCATGGAGGATTTGGCTGTCAATGGATGTTAGCTGGGGTGTTAGCTAAAATGAACCATCATGTTCAGGGGCAGCATAGCCCTAAACAATATCTGCCAGGTGGGAGGGGCAAAAGGCTCCGGAAAGCTATTGTCTTCATGTCCTGCTTATGACCTTCCCAGAAATATCTGGTTGACCATTGTAGGGAACAGGATGCTAGAGTTAGGAAGATCTTTGCTTTGCTACTAGTCCAGAATGCTAGAATAAGTGGACATTTGTGAATATTTGTTCATTACTGGCAAAGATAGAACATCAGCACAACATATTAGGCAGGGTGTTGAATAATAATTAATAATAATAATAATAATAATAATAATTTTTATTTATACCCTGCCCTCCCCAGCCAAGGCCGGGCTCAGAGCGGCTTACAAGCAATAATAAAAACAAGTTAAATGATTACAACTTAAAAACAACATTAAAAAATACAACATTAAAATATTGAAACATTAAAATATTAAAATGTAGCCTCATCGCAGAAGGAGAAGGAAAAGAAAAAAGAAAGAGAGGGAGGGAGGGAGGGAATCAAATTGGCTCCAAGCCAAAGGCCAGGCGGAACAACTCTGTCTTACAGGCCCTGCGGAAAGAAATCAGATCCTGCAGGGCCCTGGTCTCGTGAGGCAGAGCGTTCTACCAGACCGGAGCCAAAGTTGGCTGTTGCTGTAACTTGCACCTCCATGGAAAGGGAGGCGTCAAGGATTACACCCAAACTTTTAACGGAAGGCAATGGCACTAATTGGGCCCCCACAAGAGAAGGGAGTTGGTCCCTCATCCCCATGCCATCCCGACCCAGCCATAGGACCTCTGTCTTCGAAGGATTTAGTTTCAATCGGCTCCCACAAAACCATCCAGCCACAGCTTCCAAGCATCTGGTCAGTGTGTTCGGGGCCGAGTCGTGGTGGCCATCCATCAGCAGATAGAGCTGAGTGTCATCAGCATATTGCTGACAGCCCAGCCCAAAGCTCCGGATAATCTGGGCAAGGGGGCGCATAAAGATGTTAAAAATCATTGGGGAGAGGATTGCGCCCTGCGGCACTCCACACACCAAGGAGTGGCGCAACAACGTTTCCCTCCCTAGTGCCACCCTCTGTCCCCAACCAGAGATAAAAGAGCACAGCCAGTTACGGGCTATGCCCTGTATCCCCAAGTCTGTGAGGCGGTGGTCCAGAAGATCATGATCAACCATGTCAAAGGCTGCTGACAAATCTAAAAGGATCACCAGTCCTGACCCGCCTCGATCCAGCTGTCTACGGAGATCGTCTGTTAGGGCAACCAGAGCCGTCTCGGTCCCAAAACCAGGACGGAAACCGGACTGAAATGGATCTAAAGCCGATGTTTCCTCCAGAAACCTACCAAGCTGTTCAGCAACCGCTCTCTCAATTACCTTACCCAGATATGGAAGTTTTGAAACTGGGCGGTAATTGGATAGGTCTAAGGGATCTAATGAAGTTTTCTTTAAGAGTGGACATATCACTGCTTCCTTCAGTTCCCCTGGGAATGTCCCCGTGTCAAGGGACAAATTGATAATTTCAACCAGGGGGGTCTGCGCAACATCTGGACACTCTCTAATCAGCCAAGACGGGCACGGATCAAGGAGGCAGGTGGTTGGCCTACTAACTTGGAGGAATCTATCCACATCAGCAGGGAATATTCGATTGAAATGGTCCAACACTGGACCTGAAGTCAGTTGAGGGGCCTCCAGTTCAGTCACTGTATCTAAATTGGCAGGGAGGTCACGGCGGAGCAACAGGACTTTCTCCGCAAAAAAGCTTACGAATGCCTCGCAGCTGTGGGTCGAATTTGTGCTTAAATTTGGTTGTCCTCCTAAGGACGTTATTGATCTAATTATTCTAAAAAGTTGTGCCGGGCGAGAGCTAGCGGATGCAATGGAAGCTGCAAAGTAAGATTTCTTAGCAGCTTTCATAGCCATCTCATAGGCTTTCATAAGCGCCGTATAAGATGTTCTTGAGGCTCCGTCACGAGTCCGTCGCCATACTCTCTCTAGCCGTCTGAGATCCCGTTTCATTTTCCAGAGCTCCCCAAGGGGCCCGGTTTCGACAGGGTCGCAGAGGGCGCTTAGGCACGATCTCATCAATGACTGCCAAAAGCCAGCTATTCCAGTCCTCAACAAGGTCATCTAATGAGTCACCAGGAGGAGCAGGGTCCCGCAAGGCTTGTCGGAATCTATCAGGATCCATCAGTTTTCGCAGACGAGCCCAAATAGGTTCGCCACGCAAGCAGGGGAGGAGTGGGAAGTCAATCTTGGCTTTCAGAGCATAGTGATCAGACCATGGCACTTCCACAGCGGGGAGCATGATCACATCTATTGCAGCCCCAAAGATCAGATACAGCGTGTGGCCTGCTTGATGAGTGGGGCCCAAAACAAACTGGGAGAGCCCTAGTGTTGCCATGGAAGTCACTAGGTCCAGAGCCTGTGAGGAGGGAGCGGCATCGGCATGGACGTTGAATGAAGAACATGGGGTACAGTTCACTGGGTGACATTGTGTAAGCCATTGATACAACTGACTCCCAGTTTAGTAAAGTTGCTCTATCCAATGCATGGTTCTCCATCAATCTATCCTGAGTATATTAGTAGTACATCCTACATGTGGAATGGAAATAATGTCCCTGTGTTCTTCTTGCCTTTAGGAAATGGAAAATGGGAGAAAAACTTTATGATGTATTTCCTATCTAAAAAATGAGGGATACTGTTGACCGGGTCAACACATCTTTGAAAAGGTGTTTGCATTGGGAAACCCCCAAGAGTGCAATCATAAACACCTTCTATCACATCAATTTCCCATATAGATTGCCTGGCTCTGAAATTCAGCAATGTCAGCTGATGACTAACCAAAGCACAACATGCTGCAAATTGCACAGAATCTTGGAAATTGGCCTAAAGCATCACTACAGGCAAAGCATTATTGGCAGTTACAAAGAGGTCCTTTATCAATTAAGACAGTATGTTGAGAGCTTCAAGTAATAATATTAATTTTGCTTCCTTTATTGTTTTATTAAACATAAGATTGACACAAACACACACAAATCCCTTTCGTTACTCCTAAAAGCAGGGAATATATCAATATGCATTACTAGATTCTCAGTGAGGCTTTTTGAAGACCAGCTAGCATGGTTTGTTTTGCTTGGCTTCAATTCACTTTAGCCAAATCTGCTGCCTAATCCTCATTAAAACCTTTTTGGCTGGCTTAAAACTCTGAGGCAGGCAGGTATTCCAAGCTGGGTCTCATTGGAAAATTCTTAAAGATGGGAAAATTCTTTGTCTGCATAATTTTGCTAGTGGACTCTTAAAAAAATGTTTGCAGGTAATCTACTTTTTATTCTCCTCCACTATGCACAAATCCCATAGCTGGGGGCTTTAAGGTTCCACTGGGTAGAAGAATGAGGGGGGAATCAGCTGTGGGTGGATGTTGGACGTCCTCCCAGCTTCTAACAATTCATCCGTTTGAAGTATGCAGTAATTATGAAGTATGCAGTAACTATATGGTTAATATTGTTTTGGGCTTTGCAAAAATGTTAACAAAAAGATAAATATTTTGTTTCAACCGCATCCTTCATTATTATTGTAATTCATGGCAGGTATTAGCTGTTTCTCTGGGCAAGTATGAGTCAATAAAATCCAGATCAATATATTCTATGGGCCATGGAATATTAACATTATAAGCTTCATTATGGTAGCATAAAGGAAACTATGAGTCATCTCATATCATCCGTATTACAAGGAGAATGAAATATATTTTGGCTGCAGTGCTGAGGACAGATCTACTTCTTATGCTGCCGGTAGCTGCATTCTGGGAGAGACCAAACCAGGCAAAAGATTCATTCTTAAAAGCAGTTGATCAGAAAGAACACCTTTGAAGTCAGTACAGCTCTGTTTGAGCAACTGCTTTTAGGATCACAACATTCAGTAGGAACATGTTATTCTGGAGGAAATAAGCTCCAAACAACCAGGGAGAAGTATGAATTTTGTCTGATCCATATGCAAAATAAAGATACTTACACCAAATTTGTGAACAAATCTAAAATGCCAACTCAATTCATCTTTTATATTGCCATACACAGTTTCTTGACCTTTCCCTGACTATTTTTCTACAGAAATATGATAAGGTATTTTAGTACCCCAATTCACTAACATAGGCTGGAGTAATAAACACATCTCAATGGCAAAATCCAATGCATTTCTGGGTGTGTGTGCTTTTAATCCCCCACGTCTTTTTGTTGTCCCCAAAAGGAAAACAGTAAGTGTTAACTGGCTGAAATTTGGGGGTGTCATGCAGGTGACAATTTATGACAACATCCTTGAAGGACTACCCTGTAGTCTACTATTGTTTGAACTGCACAATGAAAAGTTCACCTGGGATAATTTTTTCATGACAGAAAACTAAATGGAGGTTATTTGTACTTAGTTCTGACCTAACCATTGGATCACCCTCCACACAATGTTTGACACTCTGACACAGACATTATACAGTATAAGTTTAAACTTGAACAGGTTCTGCAGGCATGATCTGCACCCTGCAAAAATTCAGAGTATATATACATAGATCACAGTGAAATCTGTGTAATCTGCTTTACTTAAGCCCCCTTTTACTAACCTAGTGAAGCCACCATCCTTTAAAATATGAGGTATTATGCTTTTGCTTCACTATCTTATCAGTATTTCATGGGTATTTTGACATGTTTGTAGTCTAGTAAAAGTGCCTTTATTTCCTAAGAGCAGTTCTGTTATACACAATGACTGGAGGTCAACTTCCCTAGCCTACAGTAAACTATCCATTTAATGAACACATAATATCTTGGGAAGGCCACAAAGTCATGTTGAGATAACTAAGCAACTTAAAAGCCACTTAGGCATTCAGCATTTCTGTTTCCAAATAAATATGTTTGACTTTGAAAAGACTTTCCCATTAGCACTTTGTTGGAAACATACTGACTTTGAACGTAAATCAGCATTGGACCAGATAAAAAGACCAAACTTTGCTTAGTTTATTCAACATTTAGTGTTTCTGAAACATTATTCTAAACAAGAATATTAACAACATGTATCTCCGTAATTTAAATTGTCATTTGATCCATCTTAATTTACATTGTCTGTTAATCCAGCTACATTTTTGTTATAATGAAATGTGATCCTTGTCAGAAAGTAGAAGCCCACTCAGCTTCCATTCAACTTTTCCATTATCTTGTATTCTGTTGTCAACCTTAGCCCATGTTATAACAGTAGTGTGTGTGCCATTATTTACAATGCTCCAGATGAAACTAATCTACCCTGCACCATCTCTCACAAAAATATAGCATTGACCTGCTCTAGAGAGACATCCCCCTCCTCAAGGGAAGAGGAAGGCAATTGAATAGCAATTCCAGTGGGCAGTGATGGGCCTTGCTTTCCTAGTAGGTAAAATTAATGTCCTCAGCCATAGGTCATGCATTCTCCAAGCCAGAGCCTGCATACAGCATCCTGACCATGGCTTTTTTTCTTGTGTCCCCTCTTCCATCACCTAAAAAGTCAGCCAGTTTGGAAAATGACATTTGATTGGTTGGCAAATCGAACCTGTGATTTGATCATGTACAAAATGCTGTTGTCACAGTCTTCTGCAAAGGGAAGTTACAAATAAATCATAATTTGAAGGCCTGCAGACATCTCTAGTTTGGCAAGAAAAAATAACTTTCAGAAAGCTGCTGCACTCATTATAACTTCTAGCTTGAAGTGATAGATAATGAAACATTGGGAGTCTAGCTTTTCCCCTTGTGGTTCTGATTTGTTATGGCAATAAGATCTCTGCTTTCCAATAAAAGCAAACTAAACTTGTGGTTTACAGATAACTAGAGATATGTGATCATCATAGTAGCAATTTATTCTTCGCACAGGAAATGTTTTGTGAAATGTATAGTTTGTCTGAATATAAGAGAGTTAGCATTTAAACAAATAAAACATTCTGCACACAATATGCCTTCTTGGGAGAACATAATGACAACATAATGTTATGCTGTGTGTTTACTGGGCATAATTTTGCTTTCAAAGTGCTCTTCCTCCTGTTTCTAAAGGTAACTTGGTTTGCATGATTGGATGTCTAGTTCCCACCCACCTTACAATGTAAGGATGGGTAGGAGTTTCTCTGGAGCGTAAAAAAAGAAGTGAAAAAAGAAGTAGTCTTCCAACACAACAATGCCTACTCACATCATAAAGAGCTCATAACCCACCTACTCTCAGCAGCCAGAAACATCATAGCCAGACACTGGAGAGACCTGTCAGGAGTAATCATGGACTAATGGTACCAAATAGTATGGGAAACAGCCTTATTAGAAAAACTAACCAATAAACTAAAAGGGATGCGGGTGGCGCTGTGGGTTAAAGCCTCAGCGCCTAGGGCTTGTCGATCGAAAGGTCGGCGGTTCGAATCCCCGCAGCGGGGTGCGCTCCCGCTGTTCTGTCCCAGTGCCTGCCAACCTAGCAGTTCGAAAGCACCCCTGGGTACAAGTAGATAAATGGGGACCGCTTACTAGCGGGAAGGTAAACAGCGTTTCCGTGTGCGGCTCTGGCTCGCCAGAGCAGCGATGTCACGCTGGCCACGTGACCCGGAAATGTCTTCGGACAGCGCTGGCCCTTGGCCTCTTTGAGTGAGATGGGCGCACAACCCTAGAGTCTGTCAAGACTGGCCCGTATGGGCAGAGGTACCTTTACCTTTACCTTAACCAATAAACTGAAGCTGACACGGGGACAAATGGAAGAAGACGCCTTCACCCTGGTCCTGAATGGGGTAACTGTGCGCCTGAAGGACCAGGTGCATAGCCCGGGAGTCATTTTGGACTCACAGTTGTCCATGGAGGCGCAGGTCAATTCTGTATCCCGGGCAGCTGTCTACCAGCTCCATCTGGTACGCAGGCTGAGACCCTACCTGCCCATGGACTGTCTCGCCAGAGTGGTGCATGCTCTAGTTATCTCCTGTTTGGACTACTGAGGTCCAGCGCCGAGGGCCTTCTGGCAGTTCCCTCACTGTGAGAAGCAAAGCTACAGGGAACCAGGCAGAGGGCCTTCTCGGTAGTGGCACCCGCCCTGTGGAATGCCCTCCCATCAGATGTCAAAGAGAGAAACAACTACCTGACATTTAGAACACATCTGAAGGCAGCCCTGCTTAGGGAAGTTTTTAATGTGTGACATTTTAATGTATTTTGAGTGGGTGGGAAAACCCTCACATAATAGATTATTATTATTAATATTATTGCTCCCCTTTATCACATACACAGCCCAACAAGACAACGACAAGAATCCACCAACAGCATATGAATCAGTATGGCTAACCTGATTCAGAAATACCCACCCTATCACACATGAAAACAAAGTTCACCATAGCCAACCACAAACAAAAAACTACACCCTAGGCCAACCCCAACCTCTCTCACCACCAAAGGAACACAAGTGAATAGTAAAGAGAACCCGCAAAAGCAACGCTGATGCAAAACCCCACACATACATTAAGTAGAATAGAAACATCGCCACCTGACTCCACCCCCACTCACCATGGCCTCCTCCATCTCTTTCCCCCCTTTTCTTCCTAATGTAACACTAATGTCTCAACAAATGAAACTGATCTGTAAAAAATGCAACTTGAAAAAAGAGACATTGCACATACTTTTGTAAACCAAGAAATCTTTAATAAAAAATATGTTTTAAAAAAGTAGATCAATGTATTTCCCCTAAAACACTTTTTATCATTTTTTAAGTCCCTTTACAGAAGGAGATAGCAGCTACCCACACTTCTGTACATAACCTCCATCCTCTCTTTCATATTTTGGCAAGCTGAAGCCTTCCGTTGTCAATATAAATATGCCTATTTAACGGAAAGCATATAACAGTTACAAGAGTGATTTGAGGACAATTTGTGAGGGATCCACACAGGGCAAAAATACATTTTGTTCTACTGTGACAAAAGAGCTGCAGTTCTCAATCTTTTAATTAATTGTCACCCCCTGAAATATGGGTGGGGAACCTGTAGCCCTCCAGATGTTGTTGGATTCCAACTTCCATCAGGCCCCACCCTGCATGATCCATGGAGCATTAATCATCCACTGGTGAAGGAAAAGGTGGCTCCATGGCCATTAAGTGGTAAAGGAAAAAAGGGTAGCTACCAAAACTGAAGAGAGGCATGAGGCAAAATTTCAAAATAGTGCTAAAAATCAATCTGATCAAATCAAGTTAGTGTAAAATACTGCCAGGTCCAGTCCACTTCAGTTAAAACAGCCTTCTTCAGAGGCATCTACTGATAATCAGGTTCTATGACAGGTGTAGGATGCTTCCGCACTCCAGATATTGGTGAACTACAATTCCCATCTTCCCTGGTCATTGGCCATGCTTGTTGAGGATGTAGTTCACCAACATCTGGAGGGCCAAGAATTCCCCACACATGCAAGTCAACATCTGACAAGATGCCTTACTGATACATTTGAATTGTTAGTACAAAGTAACTTTAAAACTAGTTTACTGAAATTCATGGATATCAAGAGCCCAGGAAGATATAAATAAGAATATACTGGTGCTATAAAATTGTGTTAATTTAGAAAATTGTCATTTAATTGTTGAAAACCAAAGGAAGAGGAGGGGCCTGAAAATGGTGTCCCTCAAAAAAAAAATGTTTATCAAATCAAGGTCTGGGCAACTACTACACCAATACATTTGGGTGGAGGACAACCTTTATCAAAAATAACGTTCTTCTATATCGCCTATTTGGTGCCAACTATTCAACTGTGGCACTAAGACATTTTGTGAAGAGTTCTAAAGGCCGCTGAAAGAGCCTTGCTTGTTTGCAGTAGGACTATTTCTTCAGAGGCATTTTTGGAATGAAAATTGATTAGCTAACTTTAGTCAGGAAAGAATCCACATGTGAGAAAAAGAAAAGGTCAGATCATTTGACAAAAGTTAGGATCTTTCTTCTGAAATCCCTAGAGAGTGGCAAATTAGCTTGGTACCTGACACAAACATGTCTGTCAGGATACGAGTTGTGTGGAGGAGGGTAAAATAAAAATAGAAACACATAAGTGACCTTTAACTTTAATGCCAAGTAAAGGAAAGTTATGAAGTGCAGTAATCGCAAACAAAAAGCCAGCTGCATTATCTATTCATTATTATTAACTGGAGTCATAAGGATGTTCTGTAAACTCCCTTTTTTCATGGGAGAATCAAAAAGGTAACACCATATTACTATTTTCATCAACAAAACAAAAGAAAGGACCTTGTGGCACCTTAAAGCCTAGCAGCTGTATTGTGTAGCCTCTGTTTTGTGGCTTACAGTGCTGCCAGTGCATCTAAGATGGCTGCCATTCTAGAGGGTTTTCATTCAAAACTCCTTATTATTCACAGGAAGCTGTCTTATCAATCACATCAGTTTGTTTAGCCACCATCAATAACTCTCTAGAATCTCAAGCAGAGGTCTTTCAGAGCACCTACTACATGATCCTTTTTAAACCTGCCAATGCCAGAGAACATTTGCATGCAGAACAGATATTATACCACTGAGCTACTATCTCTTCCCTTCCAACTACACACTTACACACTTGTCATGAACTATCAAAACAACAGGGAGGAGCAAGAGGATCCAGGTGAGGGGTGTGGCTGGGACTGGGACACACCAGGGCAAGCAAGGGATGGGGAAGATGGATGGAAGATGGATAGAGGATGGGAGGTGATGCACAGGAACCAGAGCAACAGGACCCATTACCAGAGCCAGAGCAGTCTCTGTCTCCACAAACAAGGCAGGGTCTGAGGCAAAGTAAGCAGCAGGAGGGGCACTTTAGGAAGCTGAGGCAGGCAAGGTCCCACAGCCTACCTAGGGAGCTAACCAGGTGGGGCTCGCTAGCTCTGGGTGGATGCTGTGATTCCTCAGTTGGAGTAAGCTTGGAACAGGTGAGGGTCACACGTCTCATCAAGTCCAGATGCTGCAATCAAGGGGGCCACTAGGGGCGCATTGGAAGATGGCCAACAATAACATCTCTCCGACCCACACGAGGTAATTAAGAGGCTGTGATGGGAGTAAACAGCCTCCCTGCCCCCCAAGGGAATGGGGGGGACAGCCCTTGCCTGCTGTGCCCTATACCACCCCCAAATTTGAGGGGGTGGGGGCACTAGGCAGAAAGCCCTTGTGTGGACTTCGGCTCTCCTGGACGCTGTCTCTGATTCGCGCCTCTAGCTGCAGCAACTTCAAAAGAAACAATTAGGAAGAAGCAAATGCACATATTTCAAGGAAGAATGGGGAGTAAAAACTGCTAATTGAAGAGATCTCTGAGAAAGAAGACAGGTCGGATAAACAGGAATATATCATGAGAAGACACACCAAGGCTCGGTATGTCGGCAATGGGACTGGATGGGGGGGGGGACTTTCCTTTCTTTTTTCTATGTGATTAACCAAGAATCCCCCCCCCCCACACACGCAAGTCAGAAATTCCACTTAAGTAACCTAAGCTGGATGATTTATGACTGTGTGGAGATAATTTCTAACCAAAAGCATGTTTTAAGGAGATCGTGGAAAGTACAAGAGCTTTGGGATGACGCAGTAAAAAACAGCGTCGCCATTTTGGCAAGTTCTGTCGATAGATTTATGTCTGGGAGGAGGAATGGATCTGTTTTCATATTGCGGGTGAGCGTCCTCAGAGGACTAAGGAAGGCGACAAATTTGTGAAGATTAATGATGGAAAGAGTGCTTTTATTTATGGAAGTGACGATATATGGAAACCATCTCGATATGGTGATTGGACGAACGGAAAAATTCACACAGGATTACAACTGGTGTTTACCTGCTTAAGGAGATTATCAGAAGAGATCACAAAGAAAAAAGAAAAATATATGAATAATATGAGATGTGGGAACAGCAAGAGAGGACTGGATAGAATTATGAACATTATTTGGACTGATTTGTGGATATTAATGCAGCAGCAAGAAGATGATTGGAATCCCCTTCAGAACTTGAAATATGGGTACCCCCAACAAAAATTTAAAATTCGGCTTTGTAATTCGGAATTTATGTGATGTGATTTGATTTGATTGGTCGGTTAATAAAAATTATTTTTTTAAAAAAAAGTCCAGATGCTGCAATCAACATGCAAAGTATAAAAGGGAAGCAGAGCTGAGGTGTTGTGTCTGTCAACGTTGATGGGCCTAGACTTGGCTGCTCCTGAACCTCTATGGGACTTTGCTTCAGGTTAGACTCTGGACTGTATCCTGGCTACTGGATTTCAGGCTTGGCCTACTTGGATTGACCCTGGACTGTGTTTCCTGACCTTTGGTCCTTAGACTTTGCTTGTGTGGATTGATCCTCAGACTTTGAACATTGGACTTAGCATACTGACTTACTGCCAGGTAGGCCAGGAGTTCAGGACAACACTTATGAAATGAGATGGTTGGTATTCATAAGCTACACTATGCATGCTTCCGTGTGCTCAGTGAGATTTTGTTTTGGCTGATCTGTCCTTGTGACATGAATATAAGAAGAGCCTGTTGGATTAAGCCAATGGCTCAAAGAAATATGCATTGGATCCATGTTTTTATGTCATGTGTTGGTAGCCACCACATCTATGAATTTTACTGTGCAGCCTGTAGACATAAGTATAATCCTTAATTTGATGGTGCTTTGAGGAGCATTCCATGCAAAAATCCTTGATGATGATTTATTATTATTTACTAGATTTGACTTTTACCTTTATGCCATTTTATAGCTAGCTGTGCCCTCACAGCATCCAATGTGATGTCCACAGCACTTCCTTAAAATTCAAAAAGTGCTATTAGGGTTGAGTCCTGCCCAGACTTGAAGCTGTATTAAATGCATGTAGGCCAGCAGATCCCAGCTAGGACAATGGGATTGCCCTCTTTCCCCAGATCTGCTCCAGAGGGTCAAGAGAACCCTCTGAAGAGCACGGGGAGCATATCCTTAGAACTATGTTGAATAAAGTATACAGTGGTACCTCGGGTTAAGAACGTAATTTGTTCTGGAGGTCTGTTCTTAACCTGAAACTCTTCTTAACCTGAGGTACCACTTTAGCTAATGGGGCCTCCTGCTGCCACCGCGCCACTGCTGCACAATTTCTGTTCTCATCCTGAAGCAAAGTTCTTAACCTGAGGTACTATTTCTGGGTTAGCGGAGTCTGTAACCTGAAACGTCTGTAACCCGGGGGACCACTGTATTTTGAAAAATGTTTGGGACTGCTTTCCTATCTCTCCTGAATGTCATATTGTGTCAAAATGGGGCCAAGGGAGCACTTTGTTCATACCTGGTAGTAGTTCACTGAAGTCTGGTCATTTGTTTATCCGCCTGGACTGAGAGCTTATGAGAGCTCATCATAAACACTTAAAGGTAAAGAGAGCCAGAAAGTGGGGGAAATATAAAACATTGCTGCTTGAAATCAGATTGGGTCACCATGATCTTTTCTGGAATGTCTTTAGCTGCACCAAGGCAATTTCTCTCTGCCAGGGACTAGGCAGCAATTTTGAGCAGTTTTATGTCTTGCAAGCCTAAATGGAAGCATTTAGGGAACAACAAAGGCCTTGATCTCCAAGTACACTGAATGTCTTCAATGCCCTCTGAAATAATTGAAAACTGACAATGCTCAGGAGGGTCTTGCAGGAGGTCTTCTGCACTTAGTGAGCCCAGGAGTACTAAAAATGGAACCTTTAGGCTGGGAATGAGAGGGTGTCTTCTGTAATAACACAGCCATTTCAATAAAACGATTCTTGGCTGTGCTTTGCAAGATACTTAAGCAACTATAAAATGAAAAGTGTAAATTTTGCCCTTCAGTAAAATTTTGCCCTTCAATCAAACTTTAAGCTTGCTCGGTTGGAACTTTGCACATGCACAAAACGCTTAGTGCTGGGATTGTAGAATGATCTGTAGCAACAAAATGATCTGAACTTAGTTTACTTAATGTAGTTTAGGATTTAACTGCCCAAATTCTAGGTCAGATCTGTCAAACTCAAGATTTCCAGAGCTGTTATGTCATTCTGCAGCATGAAGTGCCAAGCCACTTCCTGTCAAAGCTGTCAGCAAGAAACAATGAGAGATCAAACACAGACCAAGTATTGCTGTTGCAGAAATCAGAGAGAGCTTTATTGCAGTTACAAGTTGGGGGCACTTGAATCCTGAGCGATGAATAAAGAGACTGACACCAAAAGCTGGGTTTAACCGTTGGCCACTTTATTAATTACAAATGTATCTGCAGGGGGAAATGATTTGTGTGTGGCAGGGGAGGGGAAGTAGCTTTGAAGCTCTCAAGCAGAGCCTGGAATAGGGTAGAGCTGTCTTGCCTTCCCTCTTCTGCAGTCTTCCCATCATCACCACCGCTGGGGCCCCACAGCTCCAGGTAGATGAGGCAGGGTGATTCCTGTTCCATCTCCAAAATGTAATGTTCCTTTTTATGCATATGGATTTAAGGCAGGTGTCTATATCCTCTATCCTGGTTTCTGCCTGCCTTCTGATATGAAGCAGCCCCCAGCCGGGACATCTTCCAGGGCTGTACTCCTGTGTGAGTCACTGGCCCATGCAAGTTTGCAGCCTGCCCCAAAGCACTTTTTTCAAGACCAGTGCACCAGCTGATTTGAAACATCACTGCCCCCCCCAAGTGCTTTTTTCAGGGCAGATCTGGTCTACACTGACATTACCACATCATGGAAGCTCTCCAGGGTTTCAGACATGAATTTCTTCCAACTATTTCTGGAGATACCAACTTCTGACAATAGCATTTTCTGCAGGCAACGTATCTGCATTGTCTCTGTACTATAGCCATTCCTGGCTTTCTACCTCAAGCACTATGGATTTGTACATGAAGCAAGACTGCTTCTAGTTTCATTGTTAATCTTAAAATGCTTAAATTCTATATTAAAGCTGGGTGAAGCCTCTGGAAACCCCAGCTAAAATGGCCTCAGAAATTCTGAGTAGTAGAATAGCATTTTTTTTCCAAGTAGAAAAACACGAGAAGAGAAAATAACCACATATTTTCAAACAGGGCTTGCTCACAAGTATATGTTAGGTTTATGAGGATAATTGGAGGGTGTCACTGTCATGTCACACATGATTACATTGCAGTCAAAGTGGAGATGTCTGTGTAGACTGTCCAGAGATCCCAGCTATTGTTGAAGGCAGCAGCCAGTCTCTGAACTTAGAGGCCAAACAATGACACTAAGAGCACAGTCTCTCTGCCCTTCTTTATTACAGCCTTTCTTGAAGAAGAGGGCTGGGTCTGAGCTACATAATCTTAAATGGCTAGAATCTGACACACACTGTGTTGCACATAGGGATGGTCAAATCTCTCATTTCCTCAGTCTTTAATTTAGCTTTCCACATCAATTTGTGATTTTTTGTTTTGTTTAAAAAGTCTGCATGAAAATTTACCAGCATTTTACTGTGGATTTCTGCTAATATAAACATTTCTGAAAAGCATTTTCCTCAAAATAATGCATTTTCCATGTTATATCCTCTATCAGAAGCCCCTAAGCATAATTTTAAAGAATCGTTTCTAGAGCCACTTGTTTAGCATCTACCCTGTTCACTTTCAGATGTCAGGTTAAAGCAATGTTATTCTTCCTAGTTTTTAATGGCTGGTATATTTCACTGCTGTCTTGACTTCCACCCTCACCCCTGCCACTGTTTTGTTACCGTTTTAGTGTTGTTTTGTGGTCTTGTTTAGTTTTGTTGCATTATTGTTTCATTTCATTTTTGCAGGTAGCCACCTTGGACATGAAAAGGTAGGACATTATTTTTAAAAATAAATAAATAAGCAAACAACTATTAAATAATGATGGTAGTTAAGGGGAATTACCACACTTGGTTGGGGGAAAAAGAACTTGCACATCTCTAGATTCTGTTAGAAAAATCCATTAAAAAAGAGAGCCAGCAGCACCTTAATATTAACGGTCTTATTTTCAAACTGGGCAGGGGGAGTCAAGGACGCTGGAGTGAAAAACCAATCAACAGTTCACCTAGAAGAAATCTTGTACAGTTATGAGAAACAGTTTGTGTTTTTGGGAATATGCAGCTGGCAAGCTGCTTTTCCCTTGGGTTGGTATGAGTTGGCTACAATCTCAAAGCAAATATGGTTCTGAGAATTTATAAAAACATAGAAATCTATTTCTGAATGAGGCTTTTGTAAAGCCATATGGTTGAAGTCCTTGTTGAAGCAAAACTTGACCCATTTTTTGTGTGGTGTAGTGGTTAGAGTGTCAGGCTAGGACCTTAGAGACTGGAGTTCAAATCCCCACTCGGCCACAAAGTTCACTGGGTGACCTCCGGAACGAATTAAGTACTTATCCCGAGGTACCACTGTAGAAACAAATGGGGCAAAAAACATTTCCCTGTTTCTAAATGGGAGGTGCTGGGACTCAGTTCTATGCTATGCGTCACCCTCAGAAATGTGACATAATAACCTCTGACAAATGTGCAAGGTGATCTTTTATTAATGAACAATCATGACCAGTCTTCATATGTCTGGGATTAGCATTCAAAATTACAAGAAAAGAGTCAGGGTAGTATGCATATTAGAAACCCCAGATTTCATTATAGACAGTATCTGGCAAATTGTCCCTGTAAAGTTGGCTTATAGAAAAAGGTTTCTTGTTTTCACAACTGAGAAAAGCCTATTGTCTGCTGGGAAGTTATAGTTGCATCTTACAAACTCGGAGTTCTTTTGAATGTCATCCCCTTTCCCCCAAAACACCTCTTATTCACTGAGAGCCAGTGTGGTGAAGTGGTTAAGAGCGGTAGTCTCTTAATCTGGGGAACCGGGTTCGCGTCTCCGCTCCTCCACTTGCAGCTGCTGGGTGACCCTGGGCCAGTCACACTTCCTTGAAGTCTCTCAGCCCCACTCACCTCACAGAGTGTTTGTTGTGGGGGAGGAAGGGAAAGGAGAATGTTAACCGCTTTGAGACTCCTTAAAGGGAGTGAAAGGCGGGATATCAAATCCAAACTCTTCTTCTTCTTCTTCTTCTTCTTCTTCTTCTTCTTCTTCTTCTTCTTCTTCTTCTTCTTACAAAGAGTAATGACCTGAAACATAGGAACAAGCAAAATGAGGTGAGTCTGGTCTTGTAGACACAGGGGAGGAGAGACCAAAAACTGAAACAAGTCCTGAAATGTTGTTCAAAAACTCAAGTAATGAGGAGAGGTAACTGAATCAAGCTGCCTCATGCATTTTCCAGCTTCAGTTGGCAGCAAGTGTCTCTCCCATACAGTCTGCTCCAATGAGCAGGTGATGTGGATTGTCTTCTTTTCCACACCATGGGGGAGCTATGCTTGGAGGGAAAGCGAATATGAAGCCAATGCAAGGCAGCCAAGATTATAAATGCAAAGCATGGGTTGGGTTAAAACTGCAATGCTACATGGCGCAAACTGGTGTGCATCCGTGCCAAACAGAGGAAACGGGTTCAATAATTATGTAGCCCACTGCTGGTTTTACTTTGAAATGAAAATCAGTCTGAAGATTCACAACAAGTAAACAAGGTGATGCAGTTGTCTTTGATTGTATATTTCCAGCTTCCCGCTTTGATTTGTGCAGAAGGTCTGAAACAAAAAAATTGTAGACACCAATTATAAACTGAAGCAAGTCGATGCCTGCTCTGAACTGAAAGAGCAAAAGCAAGAAGGCCCTGAAGTGGTTGTGAGCTGTTGGCATGAAGGGAGTGGAAGGGCAGCAGAACTCTGATCTGCGGAGCAAAGGTTTGCCTAGTTGAAGCATCAAACAACTACTATACTACAGCATCATTCATATTCTATGGCAGCCACAGCTACAGTTCTCATGTTTCTAGTTGTGCATTAAAGCACCCAGTCAAGACTGTGAGAAACTGCTGCCTGGATCTGCTGAAAAATCAGTAATATCACACACACAAACACACACACACTCTAACACAAACACAAACACAAACAATGTATGTATGTATGTATGTTTGTATGTATGTATGTATTCATTCATTCATTCTTGTATGGAGAGTTACTGTGCATTTTCAATGAGACATTTGTTAGAACTGCTCTGTCCCTGATAAACATAGAAAATTGGTGACGGTCTTGGGTGAATTAGATGGCATCTAGAAGTTTGGCTTGTAAAGGAATAAAAAAGTGGTTAAATGCCAGTGCCATGAGAGAACATCTATCAATTGATGTGTAGCATATCCTCCCCTGAGCCCGTTAGGACAAGGCTGAATCCCACCAACAGACTGAAACTGCTGGCTTCATTCATCACAATGTTAACATCAGGCATGCTACACACAGATGTGCTCTGGGTGTGTCAGTTTGTTACTTTCCTTTGGTAGCTTTTAAGGGCACTGCATTGTGAGCAAAGAGCCCAGAAAATGGAGAAGGCAAGGCTTAACAAGAGGGGGCTAGGATGCCTCTTGGAGGACTCGAGGATCACTTTGTGGAAGCATCCCAATCCTCAAGGAATGGTATAAGTGAGGGCACAAGAAACAACTAGGGGGCAACTTGTCACCATGAGGTTATATCTGGATTACTTAAGTAGGGACACTGAGGACATCCTCTTTTGTCACTTTACTGTTAGATACTTCTTACTGATCTTACCCAAAAGATGTGAAAAATATATTTTTAGACAAAGTGAAAAAGCTAAGTAATTGTTAGCTTGTGTTCAGTAAATGCCACAAAGCTTTTGCTGTTGCTAATGTACAACAAAAATTCCTGGCCTTAGGCAAAACAAACCTTTGGGGTAGGATTTCAACTCACACTGTGTGCATATGCATACATTGTTCTCAACTCTTGCCTGCTTTGACTGTTTTATCTAAATCCTCCCATCTTCTGTCACACAAGTACAGATCCGGTTGATGATGTGCACAGAAGAAACAGGCTATGCAAAGCAATTCTTCTGAATCCGCCTTTTAGGGCTACAAAGAGCATCCAAAATGAGTGCAAAGTGATGTTGTTCCCTTGAAGCTAGATACCATCGTCCAGATTTTTTCCAGTGCTTGAGTTTCCTCATCTATATTTTAAAAACTCTGCTGTTGGATACTTAAAGGTTTATCTGTTATTTTCATCTTGGAGAGAGGATGTCACATCTTCAGTGTGCCTGTAATATTTCTTTGCAGAGCCCATAATAAAGTCGAAGAAAGCATGTGCCGCACCTGTGTAAAAAAAAATCCACCTGAAAATGGCAGTGAAAGGCTCCTGATACCTCATTATATGGAGCCAATGGAGAAAGCCAGGTATTTTTCTCCCTCAGGGCTATATGACCTGTTAAATCTACTAAAACAGCAAACTCGTTCAGTAAGTCAGCCTGCTTTGTTGATCTCTGAAGGAGGGGGCAGAAACACCCTCATTTTTTGACAAGTGATCTTCATATGTCTCTTGTCCTGGATAAATCTTAGTCCCACTAATATTTACATGTCTTTTGTAGTGTACATGCATCTTTAAGTTGCCATGGTGTGCTTTTGTTTTCAGCGTCTGACTTTGGAGCTAAATACATGCTTCTGAAGTAACCCGCAGCATCTCTCTTTGCACTCAGACTTTCTCATTATCCCCCAAGAAAGAGCAGCAACAGGATTCAAAGGCAGTCATGGGACCAATTTAATTCAGAGGAGCTATGCACATATCCCTTTTGTGAGCAATGGGGGAAGTGTGTGTTTTTGCCTCCCCAAATTTAATCAACAGTGCCACCAGGTGGCTGGATCTGACCCAACGGAACAGAATGTTATGATTAGATTCATATTTGAAGGGATCTCATTCTACCAGAGGAAATGTACAGCTAATTTTCACTCACTGAGGTGGGGACATGATTCCTGTGATGTGCTCACAAGTGCCTAAGGGCTAGAGCTTGGATGAAATAGTTTTTTTTGTTTACATGTTGCTTTTGTGAACTGCAGCTTCTGCTCTTCCTTGTTCCACTGCTCCTCTCCACTGCAAAATGCTGTCTTCCAAGAGACAGAAGGGCAGGATGTGTTGTATGTATTCTTATGGCCATAGAGGCATTTCCCCCAAAGTGGGGGCATAAACCATTCTCCCAGGAAGCTTCTGTGCTCTTTAATCTTTATAGAAGCTTTCCAAAATTGCAGTACTTGTTCCCAAGAGACTGTGTCCTCTTTCTGGTTGTGTGTGACATCCCAGGATGTTTGCCTATTGTCAGATATTGGTGCTTTCTTTGCAACAACTTTGAAGGGTCACTGCAAAGTGACATTGAGACTAGTAAGTGTGGCACTTTCCAAGTGTGGCACTTTTCATGAATCAGAAATTCACCACTGATTGCAACTACATTATGGTTACCAGATTTTTTTTCAATTAATCCGGGGACACTTTTTTAAAAAAAACAACATGTTTTATTATCCCTAATTACATCTATACATCAGCAGTTTTGCTGTCTTGAGAAGTCCGGAGGAGGAGAGAAACCTGGGGGGTGGAGTTGGAAGCAGAGTTTGAGAATACGACTGTGGGATGATCACAGAATCACAGATTTGGAAAGGACCTCTGAGGGGCATCTAGGCCAACCCACTGCAATGGAGGTACCTCAATTCAAGCAGCCTCCACTTAAAAGAACATAAGCCTTTCTTGCCCCAATTTGACTTCTGCAGTTCCCTGCCATCGGGGACATGCTCTCGTTCACGCTCTCTCACTCTCAGCTGCCTGGC
The DNA here is from genome assembly GCF_965153285.1 of Podarcis tiliguerta. NCBI lineage: Eukaryota > Metazoa > Chordata > Lepidosauria > Squamata > Lacertidae > Podarcis > Podarcis tiliguerta. Next base: position 46,467,724 of record NC_139537.1, on the reverse strand, counting down.
TCTGCGCCAGCTCCACCACTGCTCCAGTTGGCCAAGGGAATCAAAGTCATCTCACCCCTCCGCACCTTGCCCAGTAGAGAAACCGCACCCCTCCTGGGCAACTGCGTGCCACCCACCCATGAATCCCGAGCCTCTCCCCAATCTCCTGCCCCCTTTCCCCTTTGTTTTGACAGATTGGGGGAGGCAGCAAACCCTATGTTTCAGTAGAGTGCATTGTGGGAAGATAGTTTTTGCATAGGCAGAGTTGGGGGGGGGTCAAAGAGTGTGAAAGAAGGGCTTTGCACCTTGCCTGGCAGAGAAACCGCACGCCTTGCACCCCTCCTGGACAACAGGGCACCACTCGCCCGTGACTCCCGAGCCTCCCCCAGTCTCCTGCTCCCTGCCCCCTTCCTTTTGACAGATAGGGGGAGGCTTGGGAGTTGCAGGCCGCTTCCCAGAAGTGGCGCAAGAAGTGCAGTTTCTCTGCTGGGCAAGATGAAAAGCTCTTCTTTCACACCCTGTGAAACTCTCAAAATGAAGAGGGAGGGGGCAGGATATCGGGGGAGGCTTGGGAGTCACGGGCGGGCGGTGCGCCATTGCTCAGGAGGGGTACAAGTCACGTAGTTTTCTGCCAGGCAAGGTGCCCATGATTCCTGAGCCTCCCCTGATCTCGTTCCCCCTTCCCCCTTCCCCCTTGGTTTTGAGAGTTTCACAGGGTGCGAAAGAAGAGCTTTGCACCTTGCCCAGCAGAGAAACCACATGCCTTGCTCCCCTCCTGAGCAATAGCCTCCCACCCATGATCTCTCAAAACAAAGGGGAAAGGTGGCAGGAGATCGGGGAAGGCTTAGCAGTCACAATCGGGCAGCGCACCATTGCCCAGCAGGGGCGCCAGGCACGTGGTTTCTCTGTGGGGCAAGGAGCAAAGCCCTTCTTTCACACTCTTCGATCCCTCCCTCGCACCTCTGCCTCTGCCTGCACAAAAACTATCTTCCCAGCCCTCCAGCTGCACATTACTCCAGGAGAGCAGGGTGTCAGGTTCCCCGTGGACATTTAATGAAATCTGGGGACGGAATTCATCCGGGGACGGATTTGGAATTCCAGGGACTGTCCCCGGGAAATGGGGACGTCTGGTAACCCTAAACTACATTACTCTGATTCGTAATTGTGCCTGGAATAGTGGCCTAAGACACTTTGTTGCCTGAGCTGAAGGAAAAGAGTGCCAGCTACCACATAAACCCCATTTATGAAAGCAAACCCGACAGCAGAATCTTACTTCAACACTGGAGATGATGGAACATCATTTTCTATCACATTTAGGTGCTGTAGGCTAGCACGTTGTGTGCTGCACACAGCTCTTTCCTCCAAGATCTTACCCCGACTTCTCGCCCCCAGCATCTGCCACCTGAAGTAGCTGCTTCACTCTGCCTAATGTAAGGACTGGCACCAAGGCTCCTAGAACCACAGACCAACTGGCTGTCATGAAGTAGAGTGGCCAATGTATTCCTGCTAAAATGAAATTTCAAGGCAAGCTTCAAAAAATTTTGCTAAGAAGAAATATCTGAGAAATTTCAAGGGTATATGTGGGGAGGAAGAGTTTCTCAGGAAGGCCCAGCACTTCCCAAATGTAACATGCCAAGTGACAACTGGAATATCTGACAGGAACTGAGCTGTAGAATTTGTTCGGAGGTGACAACTGTGCAAGCTGAAGCCATCCAAACTTTCAAAGAAAGACAGTGCCTTTAAAAACAATACGCAACCTGACAGATAAAATGAGCACACAGCAGGGCAACAGATGTCTGCATTAATACAGTTAGACCTCTTTGGCCTTGAGCTAACAAAGTGGCGTAATGATACAGTAATTCAGAAAAGGGTATATGCTAGAACAAACAAGCACTAGCCTGTGCTTTAATGTACAGGCCATGATTTTGGCATGTGGAAGTCAGATGCTTTCTCCCTGATCTAAACATCAAATGTTCTTATTTAAGACTGCAGTCCTAAACAGACTCACTTTGAACACTGTGGGACTTACTTCATAGGAAATTAGTCTAGGATTGTACCGTACATTTACTATTTGTCCCTGTAAAGTTTTTGTTTGTTATTTATATGGCTTGCATCCAACGTTATTCCTATTTAGACTACACCCCATTAGAAGTAATGTACATTACGTCCTTAGGTTAGTTTATTCTACTCCCAGGACAACCCAAATTTGCATCTCACTGTTCAGACAAGTATTGTCTCCTAAAGTGCCTCATATAAGTAAGAAAGCACACTGTGCTATTTACATGTGTGCTTATCTAAATGAATGTATGCCCTCTGACTGTTTGATAAATAAAAGGCTGAATGAGCATCTCATTACTTCTAGAGATTGCATATTATCTACTTAGCAACTTTGCAATTTCAGGCTGAAGCTAAATAGAATTAACTGCAGCAAAAATAAATAAATAAATAAATAAATGCATATGAGTTACCGGGGCATCTGTAGAGGAGATCACATATTTATTATTTTTCCTTGATGGCTGCAATATCCAGTAATAGCTGAGTTGTGTGTAACTATCATTATAGTACAAACATCATATGCATATCTTTCATATCACTTAAAACAATATTGTCAACAGAGGTGCTTCACATAGTGAACTGAAAGCCACTGAAAGCTAAGACAACATTCCTGATTGTATTCCAGATGTTTTGTTTTTGCTGTTCACCTTTTAACACTGCATTACACAAATCCTTATACTAATTTATTCAGTCCTAATTCCAAAGAAGTTCTATAGTCCCAATAAATGTGGATTAGATTACAGCCTTAGGTTACAAAGTGATTTATCCTTATTTTTCTTCATCTTCCAAGCAACCCTGGACATGTACTACATATTCCTTCCAGACCTTTTTTTCCTATTCAGCTCACAGGATACAAAATGCCCAGGGAACAAGACAGCTGTTCAATACTTTTTTTTACTCTTTATCATTCATTTTAGCTGGTCGCTATCCTTTGGGGAATGAGTCCTAAAACAAGAGAGTGTTTATGTACAGAGTGCAGGCTGAGCAATTTCACCTATGTTGACATATGAGATGGATTAAGATTAGTGGTAGATACCTGGATAAAGGAAAGGCACTCCCCACAACACACACACACATCATAGAATCCAGTTGCATAATCAGTTGCATGCTGGTTGGTTTTTCCTTCATAACTTACCCAAGGTTTCCTGAGCCAGGCTCAAATATGAGCTTTTGGGAACTTCATAAAACCCAGTGCTTTTTTCCAAGAAACACAAGTGAGCAAACTCACCATGAAATTGTTACAGTAAGTCAATGGGCAACTCGGGGAAGCCCTGAACAGCTGCCCTTATAAATGCAAATATACTCGCCTTCCCTTTTGCTTACCAGTCAAGATGTACCACTGGCAGTGCACTGACCATCTCCCTTTCCTCTCTCTACCTCCATCAACCTGGTTTGCTGGCACACTGGTTGCAAAATCTAGGGCACTGTGGAAAGTGTGGTTTTCCCAAAGTTAGTACAATTATAGTCACTGCCTTAACATGACAATAAAACAACTCTGCACAGGAACAGTTGTCCTGTTCCCTGGATCAAATAATAACATAACAACTAAACTCTTATTGGATTTTATTACTTATTAAATTTGTATGCCACCCTTTCATTCATAGATCTTTCAACATAACAGATTCCTTGTTCCCTAGGTGCAAGGAATGACAATCAATGCATATTCTGTATGGTTTATCCATATTTCATGCACTGTTCTAAAGTAAGTTCTAATACAAATAAGTTCATATTATGAAGAGGACAACTGCTTATTCCATAGTGGGCATGTAGTGGCATGTCACATTATTTTTACTAATTTGGCAATTTTCACCCTTATAAAGCATCAAAACACAAATTAAACAAATCACAAATTGAAATAGCAGACTAAAATCTAGGAAACCTAAAAACCCTAGGAAATAGGCAGATAGTTGTCTGAAATCTAAAATATCAGAAAGTAGGCTTTTAGTGGGGCTATCACAAACAGGGCACCACAGCTGAAAGCATCTTCTCATTGGTTTCCATACCATTGGCCAGGGAATCTGAAGAAGACCATCAGCAACCTTAACACCCAGGCAAGAACTCGACAGAGGATGTTTTTGGAATCTGTCTGTTTCAGAAGACAATTGAGGAGTGCCCCTTTGGGGATGAAGTCCATTTGTTGGAAAGTTGTTGTGCCTGATGTAGCTGTAGAGACCGATACAGTAGAAACATGTTTTGTTGTAGCTGGGGCAGATGAAGGTATATGGTTGTGCTGCTGCAGATGTTTCTTTTCTCTGTACTCCTCCCAGCGGTCATTCCTCCTCTGGTCACTGCTATGGATACATGACCTATGTCTGTCTGTCTGTCTGTCTGTCTGTCTGTCTGTCTGTCTGTCTCCAGGCACTGCATTCATCCAGGGTGGCGTTGATGTTGTCAGTCTTCATGTCACATTAGATACAAGGAACCCAAGCTGTTTATGACTTTGAAAGTCTGTACAGTTTTCAGAAACATCGTGACAACCAATGAAGTTCTAGATCAGACTTCTCCAACCTGACAGACTCCAGATGTCTTGAACTCCCATCAACCCCAGTCAGTTTATTAGAGCACGGAAAACCTGGCTAGGATTTGGTTATCAAGTAGATGAAACCACTCAGATATGGAAATAATATTAACTACTGCTACTACTACAACTTATACCCCGCCCATCTGGCCAGGTCTCCCCAGTCACTCTGGGTGGCTCCCAACAGAATATTAAAAACACGGTAAAACATCAAACATTTAAAACTTTCCTAAACAGGGCTGCCTTCAGATGTTTTCTAAAAGTCAGGTAATTGTTTATGTCCTTGACATCTGATGGTACGGTCTCAGCCTGCGTACAAAATGGAGTTAGTAGACTGTTCTAATAACTGTTCCAATCAAGCACATGAGTCCCTCATGCTTATCACACATTTTGTGGACAGATATCACCCAATAACACAACATTAACATTGTTTCCATAAAAGTTGCGCAAATGTTCAGCTTCAAGTCCTCAAGAAATTTACATGTGTGTCTGAATCAACCTTCTAAATAGTTTCAGGGACTGACAATGGCGGCTTTCAGTTCTGAATTAAGTTCTGAATGAAACTGGCTCTGGTGTCTTGGCTATGACAGCAAGCTGTCAAGATAAGTATAGCTGGAGAATACAGTGTTGACCTGTAGTCAGAATCTATTTCATACTTCTCTATATTCCTGCAGGATAAAAATAAGCAGTGTTTAAGAAAGGTGCTGGCAGTTTTAGGTGATCACTTTCCTTAGCAGGAGATAGCCATGTAATGCAATTAATATCCCACTTCACCTTTATCCAGGGATAAACACTAGGATTTGAAAACTGGTTCAGGGATAGAATCCTCACAGGCCCAGACTCATTAAGCTTTAGATACCAGCCTTGTTTTATAAACTGATCATTGAGATCAGTTCTACTAGGAACCTCATCTAAGAAATTACCTCTAAATCCTTCCCTAATAAGCCGTTAGCTATCAGCTATTTCATCTAGTGTAAGGCTTTACTTTAATGAAGTAGCTGGACCAAATTATTAGAAAAGTCACTGTACAGAAAGCATCAAGGACAAATTTGCTCTTAAATTGCATAATGGGGCCTTGTTTATTTCTTTCATACATAAAATATCCATTTCTAGCTGAGAGTACTGTTTTATTTCCTTGAATTGCTCTTAGAGGGTGGGATCTAGAAGGTTCCTTCTGGGAATGGATGGCTCCTTCTATTTATTCTGGTGGATTCTTTTGATATGTTCCTTTTCTGTTGACCTCTAAGTTATGTTTCTTAAGTTCTTAGCTCTGACAGTGCAATGTTGCATGAATGTCTACTAAGATATAACCACAATGAGTTCAATGGGTCTTACTCCAATACAAATATGGTACATATAGGGTAGCAGTTTAAAGATTCAATCCTAACCCCACTTATCTGGGAGGAAGACCCACCAGATTTTGAGAAGACATGGCTAGGATTGTGTTGTAAGTTCCCTCTAAGTTGTGCTGTTGACAAAAGGCTCCTCAGAAGCCCAGAAACAGCCAACACATTTTTCTGCCTGAGGCAAGGGGCAATGATATTCCTGTCCCATTTTCCATGTAAAGTAGCCAGCATGGAGGATGCTGTCCTGCAGCCAATGCTGCTTCTAATATTGGCTACAGGTTAGCACCCTCCACCAAAACTTAGTGCAGTGAGGTTAGGGGGCACAGGGCAGGCCATGTGGCCCACTGAGCTCTGTCCTTGTAGTCATCCCTTGCAGAGTGCTGTCCTTGCAGTCATCTGTCAGCTGAGGTAGCTATGCTTCATTTTTCCTAATGGAAGAGTCAGTCCTATACATTATAGCTATGAGACCTGAGGCCTTACCTAATCTGAGATTTTCAGTAGCGGAAGGAGTATAGGGGGCAAGGGTGGTTTTCAAGGGGCGAGCATGGTTTGAGTTTTGGGTTGCACTCCTCACCATAAACCTAATGGGATTAAATGGGTTGGGACTACTAGGAAATATCTACCTGCCAAAGTCCTGTATTTATAAAGGAACTGGTGGTGCTGTGGGTTAAACCACAGAGGACTTGCCGATCAGAAGGTCAGCAGTTCGAATCCCCATGATGGGGTGAGCTCCTGTTGCTCGATCCCAGCTCCTGCCAACCTAGCAGTTCGAAAGCACCTCAAAGTGCAAGTAGATAAATAGGTACCGCTCTGGCAGGAAGGTAAACGGCGTTTCCATGCGCTGCTCTGGTTCGCCAGAAGCGGCTTAGTCATGCTGGCCACATGACCCGGAAGCTGTACAGTGGCTCTCTCGGCCAATAAAGCGAGATGAGCGCCACAACCCCAGAGTCGGTCGCGACTGGATCTAATGGTCAGGGGTTTCTTTACCTTTACCTATTGAATCAAAATCTTATTCTATTAAATTACATTGAAGCACTACAAAGTGATTCACATATGTTGAAAACAGATCCCAGCATCACAAAAGCCAACAATAGGATGAGCATTTTAGATTACCTATGTAATGGAAAGCTATTAACCTGGACAGTAAGAGAAATAAGGTTATTAATTAAACAATATTTTTGAGGGCAGCATGGGGAGTGCCACTAAGAAAACTGGCCTTGTGGGAGAGCTAAACTCGTTTAGAATCAACAAGGGTATAATGCTTAGAAGCATCATGCAAACGCTAAAAGCATTTTCATAATGTTGCACGAACCTTTGCTTAAATATGTGATAGCTAAAATGCTTTGCTCTCATTAGGCTTAGCTCATTTCTTCCTATTAGCTGTTTTTAAGAAGTCATTTTGCATTCATGCACTTACATTTCGACCTTTGGCCACAAGGTTTTACGATATCCTTTAGAAAGTAGGAAGAGGCTTTTAAAACCTGGGTGGCAGAGAAATCCATTAACAAATTGTGGGGGCAGAACACAAAATTATGCTAAAGTGATTTCAACCGTTAAAAGAAATCTCAAAAACCAATCCTGCAACGTAGATTTATGATGGACCCATGCTACAATTTACCTTCCATCCCTTTCCTCAGTGCTGGACTAAGACCCTTGCTTTTAGGGACAGGTGAATCTGTAAGAACCTAAGAAGAGATTGCCAGATCAGGTCAATGCCAATCCAGTCCAGCATCATCTTCTTACAGTGGCCAATCAAATGTTTTCAATCAGAAGCCTGCAATCTGGACATGAGCTGAATAGCACCATGCCCACCTGTGATCATGTGTGATGTCACACAGTGGGAAGAGGCCCAACAAGACCTGCTGCAGCCTCTGGAGGACCTGTTGTGATCCGCCAGGGCCTCCAGAAGGCCCACTGGGCCGCCACGAGGCCTGCCCTGATTGCGGGTAGACCTGCCCGCTGCAGCCTTCAGAGGGCCTTGAGGGGCCTGCCACAGTTTCCAGAAGGTCCAGCGAGGTCTGCCACAGCTGTGGGTAGACCCTGCAAGGCCACCCTATTTCGTTAGGGCCAAACTACATGTAACAGTAATTGCAGTAATTGCAAGGAGTGCACAATTTTTAATTCTAGAAATAGACAGCATGGGGACATGATCAAATAGGCAGATCAGACTCCTGCACTAGCTATTTCTGAAAGAAAAATGGTGCACTCAGGGTCAAACCATGTGATTTCTGCCTTATGCAGGTTTATAAGTCCCCAGAGATCTTTTAAGGTTGCCATATGTCCTCTTTTTCCAGGACATATCCACTTTTTCATGGGTAGAGTCATCATAGTGATCCATAGTTAAAAGGAGAAGCCGGCAAAAGTGTCCTCTTTCTTGTTCTTCAAAATATAGCAACCCTACTTCTGTGCTAGGCTGAGGCGGCTTTTTGGTTCAAAGGCCTTATCTCTTGACTTACATCAAAGAAACTCCTTAGTTATGACTCAGGGTGTGTGCAAATGCCTTGTGTGTGTAAACACACAAACATATGCCTGTATTTATTTATTTTTTATAAAAGCCCAGCATGGTGTACATAAAACATATGAATGAAATATAAATAGTGCTAGCTAAAAATTCTAGGTTAGCGGTTTCCCCATTTTAATCAGTTAATTCCTGATTAAGAACTGGCATGTTATATCTTCTTACTGTTACATAGTGTTCTTCTGTAAGAGAATTTATAGTCTCCTGACTTCGGCTTCCTATTGGTTTTGATTTCACTTACAATCTATGAACTATTGATAGTCTGGTGAGCCACAGTGACAGGGAAACAAGACCATCCATAACATTACACCAAAGGTCAATGGGCACGTCACCTCCTGCTCCTCATGTAAGCCAAAAGATGCCCTTAACACTACCAGAATCATCTGTGCAAATGTATGGGCTAACCTTAAAGTGCAAGTTGGCTGTAAAAGCAATGGAACATAGAAAAACAGCATCTTTGGTATATTAGGACAGCAAACTCTGTGGCTCATCTGACTAAGACACAGCTGCTGAAACTTCGTATCAGGATTCCTGTAATTACAATAATATAACCATGCTGTCAGAAAGATCCAATTAACACTACCTGGAAATGAAGCCTCTTGAGGGGCTTAGAAAGAGCTTTAGGGGAAGAGTAGAGAAGAACACACAGAAAAGTTGTAATTGGATTTATGTCACTTTGCTGTTCTGCATAATCAATAAAGCAAAAGTCTTCAAAAGATAGTGTGTTGGCATTCAGCTTCACCAATGATGTCTCTAATCACAAAGTCCCATAGAAATAAACAAGGTGGGAGTTTTATTTTGTGAAATTAGCACAATCAGGGCAACACAAAAACCTCTCCATTTAGTATCTAGCTATATTGTATCCAACTGCCCTCTCTTGGGTATACAGTAGTACCTCAGGTTAAGTACTTAATTCATTCCGGAGGTCTATACTTAACCTGAAACTGTTCTTAACCTGAAGCACCACTTTAGCTAATGGGGCCTCCTGCTGCTGCCACGCTGCCGGAAGACGATTTATGTTCTTATTCTGAAGCAAAGTTCTTAACCTGAAGCACTATTTCTGGGTTAGTGGAGTGTGTAACCTGAAGCGTATGTAACCCAAGGTACCACTGTAAAAAAGAGGCACCTTGGAGAGTCTGATAAATTCTCTGTAAATCTGAGTCTTCTTTTACTGAACTAGAGATGAGTTTTATGAAAAGCCTACATAAACCCTGTCTTGACGACAACAACAATCTTCATACAATTTCTTATAATGGATACAGAATCTAGTTTGATCCACCAGCACTCCTCCTATGTACAAGCAGAATGCACTCACTTATCCATAATGTCAGGAATATTTTCTTAATAACTGAAAATAGTAGGGGGATTGGCCTGAAACAATGCATGAAGGTATAGCAGACTAGCCCTGAGCCACATCTCCAGAGCACCTTGTGGCTGCAGTCTCCTGCCTGCTTTTGAAGCCAACTGGAAGGGTTCTAGCAGATGTATGTCACTTGACATACTGCTTCTGAATTAAAATGCCCATCAGAGTTGGGAAGGTGAAATGCCCTGTATTCTAAGGGGACAAATCAGAATTTTGCCATATTAATAGGGAAGTAGCCAGTACAGAGAGAGCAGAGAGTATATTACCTAGTCTCCGAACATTCAGGTTTCATTTATTAGCATCCATAGCTAGTGACCATGTATTGTCCTGCCTTTCATAAATTTTTTCAACACCTTTTAAATCTATCTCAGCTAGTGACCATCACCACAAAATGAGTTCTGTAACTTAATTTCATCTTGTGTGAAGAAGTACTTAGTTTTTTTCCAGTCCTGAGTCTACTGGCAATCGCTTTCATGTGGTGACCCTCGCCTTCTTGAAGCATTGTCCCACTGAGAGGTAACATGGATTCATCTGAGCTGTAGCAATCACAAGGGACGAGAATTCACTCAGGCCCTATTTGTGGGCTTAACATGGACATTTGATTGACCACTGTGGAACAGGATGCGGGACTAGATGGGCTTTCAGTCTGATTCAGAAGGATACTTAGGTTCTTAAGGATGTATACTTAGCCACACCTCCAAGTCACATGACTCCTCCCAGCCCTTCACACAATGAAATGACAGCTAGAAAAGGGCCATTACAATGGTTTGTCAGGATCCTGATAGCTAGTCATCCAGTACTGGAAATCTCACACCTCACCAAACATCAATGAATCTCCTGATCTCCTGACTCTGGCGGCCCATGAAAAAAGACTTTATAGTAAATGACAGGAAGGTAAGTTTCAGATGCCTTGGCATGATTTCTTGGAATTATATGCAAAATAATTTGAGTTAGGACTGAAAGCAGTAGAGGTGCATTTCATGATTTTCCCTTTTGGCCTATTTCCCCCCTTTTCTGTCCCCTCCCCCTTTCATTATACCTTTATATGTTGTGGGGGGTAAGGGTTTAAGACATGATTTGGATGAGGGGACAGGAAGGGGTTTTTACTGTGGGAAATGGAGGAATTGTTGGCAGAACTTTGTGTAACATAAAACATGAACATCATAAGAATATACTTCTAAGCATGAAGATGGTTTCTTTGCATAGTCGCACACTTCAAATGAATTACACACTGGATTTTAACCCTGTCAATCTATGACAATAGTAGCAGTAGCAACAAATGTGTTTTCAAATATATGCATATGAAATCTTAATATTCTATCTGTCTTTTTAATTTGTGCTAGATACTGAATAATAAAGCACTGCTTACTGAATTGCAGTGTTCACTGATTGAAATGGAGGGGGGGAATAAGGGCTTACTATAAGCAACAACACTGGTTTTGCTATTACTTAAGGACTGTAATCCACAATACTCTACTGATGTTTTCATGGTGTATTATTACTTGGTTAGTGGATCTTCTCAATGCAGAAAGATCAGTTTGCATTATACAACAACACAAGGATATTTTTTTTAACTGGGGCTGAGGAAAAGGGCCTCACGAAATTCTCAAAGGTGTCAAAATTGGGGGAGGGATACTTTGTTTAGTATTCTGGGTGAGTGTGTGTTTTCCCAACAGTTTTTTCTCAGAAGATTCTCTTCCAGATGGGCGGGGTATAAATAGTAAATTTATTATTATTATTAGCCACTTGAGAGTGAATGAAACATTAAGAACATTTTAGTTAATATTTGCAGATGAAGGAAGCAATGAAATGAGGGCTGCATCTAAGATTGTGCAAGCAGCATTCCACTTAGGCAACAGGACCTCCCCTTCTGTTCTTCTCCCTCAGGTGAAGGGGGAAGAGCCAGTCTTAACCATAATTTATTCTTCCAATGGAAGCCCACTCCATTTCCTCTCATGCTGCCCTGTAAGGTCCCCCAGAATCAGTTCATGGCTGAGAATCAGCAGCTCTCAGCCCATGAACTTAAGCCAGTATGCCGCAAAAGTTCTTGTTTTGTCTAGAAAGTGATAGCACCATATATTGTCCTAGTAATTTCTATGCATGTTTCTGTTGGGATACTGCCACGGAGACAAAGTCCATCTCGACTCCACGTAGTCTCCGGAAGTCCATTGATCTCCCGTAGACACGCAGTATCAGCAATTAGCGACACGAGCTCCAGAAATAGCTTCCCACATTCCAGAGCCGATGCACGCTCTTATCAGCAGATAATGTACAGCGAAAGATGCACCCAGGAGAGCATGATTTACAAGTTTATTCAGCGTTGGTCAGAACAAAGAAAAACATGACTGCCTGCTTGAGAGTTTCCGTCAGAGAGAGAGAGACGAAAGCAAAGACACAACATAAACATCCTGTGAAACAGGAAATACGCAGACTCTGTGACTCAAAGCCTGCTCCCTTTTAAGGTGGAACGGAAATATCCTAACAGTTTCAGCATGTCTTTGAATTAATTTGAGAGCTGAGGGCAGCCTGCTTCTGAATAACATTTGTAACCACAGAAGAAGAGAGTGCTGCTGTGCTCAGATCCTGCTCATCTGCTTCCCATGGGCATCTGGTTGGCCGCTGTGAGAACAGGATGCTGAAATAGATGGGTCCCAGGCCTGATGCAGCAGGTTTTCCTTATGTTCTTAATTTAATTTCCCTGTTCATAAGATGCTTAGACTATAAATAACTAGGACATTCATTACTAACAGTTGATATGCAAAATAAAAATTAAAAAATACCAAAATGAGGGAAAGGAAGCAGCAACCTTATCTATATGGGTATCAGTTTGGCTTGATATTTATGTGTGAGAGAAAGTAGGTGATTGTGTACACATCTCTATGTTGTGTGAAGTAGAATCAACAGCTAACCATGCTTAATGCATTATCTAATGCTTCAAATGTCAATGGTACATGACATGCTTTCCTGTTGTTTGCACATTTGGCCAGCATGAGAAAGAATTATATGCACATACAGTGGTACCTCGGGTTAAGTACTTAATTCGTTCCGGAGGTCCATTCTTAACCTGAAACTGTTCTTAACTTGAAGCACCACTTTAGCTAATGGGGCCTCCCGCTGCCGCTGCGCTGCCAGAGCACGATTTCTGTTCTTATCTTGAAGCACTATTTCTGGGTTAGCGGAGTCTGTAACCTGAAGTGTATGTAACCTGAAGCGTATGTAACCTGAGGTACCACTCTATATCAATATGTGCATAAGTCTCCATGTGAGGAAGACTTCCCCTCACATACTCTTCCCCTCACATAGAGCTGCATGTGTACTCATCAGCACACATCAGCATAGGGTGAACATGCAGATAGCATGGCGGCTGTGAGAAGGGCATGGCTGTGGTGCTTCCTAACTTGGGGTGAGAGCAGAGCTAACCTGCAAGGACTAATAGTCCCTTATTGCATTCTGGTAACATGTGGACCTTTACAGTGTCCATTTAAGAGACAAACATATATTCTATGCACTGTGTCAAAATCCACATCGTAGTCATTACATACTACAGAATGATGATCTGATTGTACCCAGTAAGTTGTTCAGGCTGCCTGTGTTGAAATAAAGTTCCCTGCTGATTTTATACCTTTGGAACATTATTCCAGAATGGGGATGTGTCCTCTTCCTGTTCTGATAAATACATCATAGTAGGGGTGGGGAAAATATTGCCTGAAGGATGTATTTCATGCAGATAGGAGACTCTAAGGGGAGAGGGAGAGGAGGGAGAAGGAAAAATGAGAACAGGGGGCCAAAAAGGATGTGGTTGGGAAAGGAAGAGAGGAAAAAGCTCCCTGCAGGTGATCATTTTAAACCTTTAGCCAGAGTGATATGACACTCAGCCAGCTGAGTGCTAAGAAAGAGGCAGTGGAAAGAGAGAAAGAGGAATCAGAGAGGGATGGGGGAGAGAAAGAGAAAGAGAAAGAGAGAGAGAGAGAGAGAGAGAGAGAGAGAGAGAGAGAAGGTTGTCAGAAAGGGAGAGAGAAAAGTTGCTGTTTCTTTGCTCTGCTGTTCCATCAGCTTTGGCCCCAGATGTCACTGGCATATAGCCCCTAACAGTGTACCACAAGGGAATGTGGCCACAGCAGAATGTCCAACCCCTCCACTATGTATTCAGATTGACTATAACCTCTTACCTAGGATGAAGTATGACACAGTCAGACAACAGGAACTGAAAGTAAATAATGAAACAAATGGGAGAAAGGCTGAAAAGGAGAAGACAGAGGCTTCTTTTTCTACCAATAATAATGATGGTAAGTTGTAACATGGTAAGTTTCAAAGCAGAGAATCAATAAACAGAACTCTGTACCAACATACAATTCTTGCTACACATCCTTGGAGTTAATTGAACACATAAGGACTTGGACTAAACATTTTTTAGGATAGGACTGGTAGACTCCGAAACTAATTGGGAAGGTGATGATGTCCCTGAGGGCAAATGGAGACAATGTAAAGAATTTGACATGTTTCTTAAATCAGCTTTGCTTGCAGTCTGTGACAGCACCACATAGCCAAAACAACAACAACAATGAATTTTATTATACAGTCACAAATTGACAAGGAGGGACTCCTCAAATGAGCATAGTGCCCTGGGCCTGTCAGAGTCTTCAAAAGAGCCTGAAGGTTGGGAGGACATTTACCAAAGTCAGTCAGTGGGTCAGTCAGTCTCTCTCTCTCTCTCTCTCTCTCTCTCTCTGTGTATGTGTAAACACTTCTGCCCACCTTTGAGCACCCGTTGATCAAAGAAGGGAGGGCACTCCACAGGGGATGAAGTTGTTTGTGAAATGCGCCCTTTCCCTAGTTTGGCTCAGTCCTAGTACTTTTTTGAGATTTGTGTTTAACCTTTACCAAAGCTCTACACTTTGAATAACATAGGAACATAGGTCTGTCTAGCTCAGTATTGTCCGTAGCATCTCTCTAGGGATTCAGGCAAGAGTGTCTCTCTCAATCCTACCTGGAGTTACCAGAGATTGAATCCTGGACCTTCTGCTTGCACGGCAGATGTTCTACTACTGAGCTATGGCCCATCCGCAAATGAGCAGACAAGCAGTCCAACTAACCTAGACTCCACCTTCAAGCAATGGCCAATTAGATGTCCCCAGGAAGCACACATACTCCCCAGAATTAAATCCCTTCTGTTATCCATGCATCTAGTTTTTTTGGCAGTGCACTGTCTTTAAAACACAGACATTCTGTTAGCTATTATGGATTATAGCAATGGACAGAACAACAGCAGAGGATAGAACAATATTCTGTTTTGACTCATACACTCAATCTGTTACTCCTTGTTTTATGACTTGCCAAGCTATTCTTCAGATAGAAATAAAAACAAATTTTGTTTGTGGCAAATTTGTGCCTTTTATAGCTAAGACTTAAGAAAAAAATAATGCAAGCTATTTGCTTTTTTGGAAATTCCACAGGTATCATGGTGAAAGGATTTTATTTTTATTCCCTCGGAGCAGAGAAATGGCAATAATGTGAGATTATATATATATATATATATATATATATATATATCATTTGTTGTCTGTATGCTTCAGACTATTGATTTTAAAAATGTATTTTAAGTGAGATACAGTCAGAAATAGAAGACAATGCCCCATATGGGCGCACTGACATCTGTTCCAAGTTGGATATTCTAGGACCATTTGCTTCATAGCTTTATCAGAATGAGTACAAGATGAGTAGCTATAAGGCCAACAATTTGTACTTTGTAAAATGATATATCTGTGATTCCCTGTGTTCTCTCTGTATCCATTTAATTTCTTCTATACTCTTATTCGTTTAGAGCCAAAAGTTTCATTTTCTGCCATACTGACAGTAATCATAAATTTAAGCAACAAACCCATCCTCTCTTTCAAATCCTGCACTGTTGTCTAATTCCTGGTTTGGCCTCTTTCCAAGTAAACCTGCTGATATGATTTCCAATCTGTTCAGTTTTGTACTTTGAGATTTGAAATGGCAGAAATAGAATTAAAAATACATTGCTTGACATAGAGTTGATTTCATCTCCACCCCCCTCCCTCACCAACACAACTCATCAAGACAAACGTAACTTTTCTAATGTAATTCCCCACCCCCACTCCTGTTCTTGGACTACAGTCTGTGTACACTTACTATGTATACTTTAAAGTCCTTCTGAAGACACAAATGTATTTATATAGGTATAAATATTTGTTCAGGATCACTGGGTTCCAATCCTACACATGTTTATTTAGACACCAATGGGGCTTGGTCTTTAATATATGTTTTTAGGATTGCACTCTTGCTATTTGAAACCTTTTGTTAAGCTAAATTGCCTTGTGGGGGCATTTTAAGGACACATCCCCAATATAATTCAACTGCTGGGTTCCAATTAGAAGCATTTTTAAAAAAGGAAAGAAAAAACACGGATTAACTTGCACTGAATGTGACTGTGCTGGGGTCATAGCTCAGTGGCAGAGAATATGTTTTATGTGCAGAAAATACCAACTTCAATTCCTTGCATTTCCAGGTAGGAGTAGATAAGAGTCTCTCTCTGAAACTCCAGAAGGCCACTTCCAGTTAGGGTGAACCTCTGGCCCTTCAAATGTAAGACCACAACACCCACCATCACTGACCATTGGCCATGTTTTTTGGAGGTGATGCAAGTTGGTCCAATATCCGGAGAATAGCAGGCTCCATATCCCATGTATATTGAGCTAGATAGACCTATGGCCTGACTCATTCTAAGGCAATTTTGTCTGTTAAGAGAGTGGAGCCTGGGCTGCATCTCTGTCTGAAAACCACCAGATTGTTTGCTTTCGAAGTCCTGCTGCTACTGAATAGGAAAGTATCCAGGCAGCATTAGCTGAAAGACCAGTTGGAACTATTAATTTCGCTCAGCTTGAATTTCCTTCTGAGCAGGGCTGTGTTGTTTCTTAGAGATTAAGAGATGCTTTGTGTGAGGCACCATGTGTTCTTATTAAAACCTGTGAAATTTTAAATTCCAAAAAAACAGAGCAGTGGTGCTCTTAAAGGGCTAGAACCCCTTGTGTAAGCAGTCCCAGGGCAGGGAAATGATCGTGTGATTATGAAATAACACAGTGTCATTCCACTGGTGCTAAGTTTACCACTGGCAGTGAACTTCAATTTTGTGCTGGATAATAAACTAGTTTCATTCCTACACAACCCTCTTTTCACTGCATTGTGAGTGCTGAGGTTTGATATGTGGACTGAGAGAAGCTTACTCTTCTCCTCTAAGCTACTCTTTGCCTGTGAGGTCTTTTCTTCATTCTGAAGAAACTGACCTACTTTGCAGGGGCCTTGTTAAGTACTTTGAAAACTGCATAGCACTAATAATAACAACCAATTTGTCTTCTGCGTAGGTTCTGGAATTTGTCAGGCCAAAGGTTCAATCTTACCTGCTTTGGCACAGATTCTTTCAGTCCTTGCAGCTCTTGGTTATAGCTTGTTTTAAGACTGAATCCCTCATTTCAGATCACCAGTGTTCACATTAGTGTTCCTTATGGCACTCGTTCCATACTACAGCCTTAGAGTATATCTTAAATCTATAGACTTTCTACTTCAGAGACAATGTTAACAGTACCAACACAATTAACTGGTGAAAAGTGCTTTTTCCAATCTCAGGGGTTCTATGCAGCTGAAAAAATGGCAGGGACAGAGAAACATTAGCCTTCCAGATGTTGTTTGACTCAACTTTCATCAGCCACAGACAGCAAAGCCAATAGTCAGAAATGGAGGGTGTTGTTTGATCTGCAATCCACCTTAAGTCATATCTGGGGAAAGGCAGGAGATACATATATTCACAGTTTACCCATCCTTGGTGTATATGATGGGCTTACCCCATGGATCTGTGCTATCATCTGCAAAATATCATTTGTGATATTGCCGCCCCTTTCTCTCTGGAAACTCTGTTGCTATGGAGATGTTCAATAGGTTAGCTGTCAGCCCATACCATATGTAACATAGCCTCTACCACAGGGAAGCAGTTTCCAATAGCAACCATACTTCAGTTGTAACATGTGAATTGGTTCTTGCTCCTTCTCCAGAATACTAGCCTTTGCTTCTATTACTGCTGACATATGCAACCAGGCAATTGGTTGTCCACATGGGGGCGAGAACAGAGTAATGTCTGGTACTAGTAGAACTGTGGCTTCTATGTTCTCTTGAAGGGCTTGGGGACTTACACCCAATCTTAGTCCTCTTTGTGTGTCCATCCCCTGTTCCCTGCAATTACTATCCACATGTTAGGGACTGAACTACCACAGCAAGAATCCTGCTCTACACATATAGGTTCCTTTTGTGATTTAGAGCCTGGGAAGATGATCAGAGTTCTAAATTGTGCTGAGAACCAAGTTGAAAGATGGCACAGAAGCCATCTTTCCAACTCATAAAAGGGTGAAGAGGGTGGAAATGGAAGGGCATATCTAGCATGCTTCTGCCCTCTCTCCCTCACCATGTAAGGAATTCATATGTCTAAACAGGGCTTAGAAATAAACCAGCATGCTCTATGACATAGCTAGGGAACCTCAGGGCCACTGGCCAAATGTAGTCCTGCAGAGTTCTCCAACTTTCACCCTCACCAGCCCCTGTTTAGTAGTTTCCTCTTTTTAGCCTGACTGTAATGTGTCCTTGAGCTATGATAATGCTTTATATTCATCTGGATGGACACGAGGAGAGATGTGTGACTATGTAGAAACCTCTGACTTTTGTTCACCTGCAATGTAGTCTAGTGTACAAAGGTGAGAATTGCATGCATTACTCCACTTACCTTTGCTCCGGCCATGGTCACCACTGGCCCCTGGCCCCTAGAAGGTTGCCCACATGGGAATGGGGCCCTTCCACCCCTGTTATGTAAGAATAAAGGGCACCTTGAACATTTTTCTTAAGCACTTCCTGCCCCCTGTAGCGTTCTGTTGAGCTGGGGGTCTTACATCAAACATGGAACTTTTAAGATCATGTTTTAATGCAACAAAAAACAGGTCTAGGAGAGCAAAGAAAACAAAGATGCATGCAGTATAATTAATGCTGAAGGAGAAAAACTCCTTGGAAGAATAATTGGAGCTTATCAGTTGGCAGAGAGAAAAGGGAAATAACAGCACAGGGGGAGAACAAAACAGACCTGCAGAATGTCCTGCCTGCTGTGCAGGAGCAGGCCAATCTGCCCACCGAGGGGAATGATAAATGATGCTGTGCCGAGAGATGGTGAGAATGGTGGTAGGTCTACACATTTGAAAAGGCTTGATGAGTGATCTTAAAGGGGGGATAAGCAGAAGATTGATGGCGTGATCAGACAGTTCTTAATTTTGAAGGGATTTTGAATCTTAGTTAACTCTTGGGCATGGAAGGAGCATAAACAGGATTTGAGTAGGAAATAATGCAGATTTTGGCTATGAAACAGCACACGTATGAAAGAGATGTAGTGAAGAATGTAAGCCTAGTGAATCTTTGCCAGGTGCATTACAGAGGTAGTTGTGTTACTTGTGTGCTTATGTACATACTTACTAACATGCGGTATTTTAGGACATAGCCACCACGAAAATTGCATCTTTTAAATGGCTCCATCGCTTTCTCTGGTGTTACGTTGTTCATATGTTTTAAAGCAGCCATGAAAAGAATCAGAGGGAGAGTTTGTCACTCACACCCGAATGTCTGCTCTGACCCTGTTCCATCCACACCTCTCTCCTATGCCATAGAACCCCACTAATCTTTCAAAACCTCCTAAGCAATCAAGGGATCCACAAGGAAGGGGCAACTTCCAATCAAGCTAGCTCATTTATTTAATGCACACAGATAATGGTGGATTGATTCCCCCCCCCCCGACATAAGAGCTAATGCATTAATTCTAGAAAGGAATCAAGGCAAACTGGATATGTGGGTATCTTCCACAGAACAGGCTTCCATCCTCTCTCTGGAGGTGAGTGAGGAGAGGAGAGGAAGAGAAAAATAGAATGTAGGGCACCCACCTTGCCCATGTCCTTTTTCTGTCCCCTTTGCTATAGCACAAGGATAGCCAACATCATGTCCTACATAAACTGTTGGACTACAAATCCCATCAGCCCCATCCAGCACGGACAATGGTCAGGGATGGGGGGGGATTTGTGGTCCAAACAAACAACAGGATAGTAGCACATGTGCTACCCCTGCACTAGCAGGAGGACAGGAATGCTCCTCTGCCTTGCTTGGTAAATGCGGTTGAGTTGGTCAGAGGACCATTTCCCTTTTTGTTCCTCTTTCTCCGACAGAAGGAAAAGTTCAGTCAAGCAGTGCATTTTTAGAACAGAAATCTGTTTAACTTCATGTATGTGGAACTATTTCCTCTCCCATTTCTGGCCTAGGGATGCTGGAGTAAGACTGAAAGTTCAATAAATAGTCTACAGTATCTTGAAATTTCACTATAGCTTTCTTAAATTCCTGTAAGTTTGCATGAAGTTGCATGAAGTATTTAATATTCATTCAGTTGCATGAAGTATTTAATATTCATTCTGATGCCAATTTGTCTAAACCTTTTCCTACAGCTGAAGTACTCATAGCCATGGCTGTATGCATGTACATCTTGCATTTAAAAGGGAAATCTGGGTCAAGGAAGTTTGAGTTATACACACAGAAGTTTGAGAGATAAAGTGGGAAATATGAGAGAGAGAGAGAGAGAGAGAGAGAGAGCGAGCAGTTGTAGAGAGTGAGAAAAGGGGGTTTTCCACCCATGTTTGCCCCACCTACCACCTGTATGTGGTTCATGAACAACTTTACCCGAAGGGAATGCAGCCCTTCACTTCAAATAGGTTGCCCAAACTTGCCTAAGTTGATGCCAGATCTTACAGGACCAATTTTGGCAGCAACTGTAGACATTCTGCTTCCATATCTTGGCCAAGTCTCCTGCTGCCACACTGAGATACCGACCACATGTCTATTGAATCAGGAATTTGTGACTGTCTTCCTGCCATATGTGCTTGTTTTACTATGATGGTGGGTTCTGGTTTTGAGACTGATGAAAATATATGCAAGTCTCTAGAGGTGCATTTACTGCATAGTATCATATTCATTGACTGAATATATGCATGAACTCTGGTGGTTAATTGATTTTTGGCTGAGCTGCTGTGTCAGATATGACAGAAAGCAAAATCTCTTTTTTGGTCATGGCCATGAAATTATCTCCTATTAGTAAATGTCTCTTGAGAGGTCACTTGACATTCCATCAATGTACTGAAGGGATAAGAGCCAGAGTTGAAAAGAGTCTATTAGGAGAAAAACACATGAACTTCATTAATAATGCAGAAAATTAGATATATTCTTTGCTTATATCAGTATGTTCAGTTCAGCACAGCGGGAATGTGATAGACTTTGATAAAGCTGTAATGCACTAAATTGACATTAATGAAATCTTAGTTTCCAAAGCGTAATATTAATCATCCTAATTTTATCCTCAGATATTTGAGGTATATAATTATTCAAGGTGAAAAAGTATTATTTTAAATGTGAACATCCATGCACATATTGTTGCACATGATAAAATCATGTGGGAAACTACACACTTTTTTTTTAAAAGGTACCAAATATTGATTCAATATGGATTGGATTCAATATGGATATGATTGCTTGTAGCACTAAGTGCTCCTTTATGTCCTTCTTTTTTAGCTGAAAAGGAATCTTCCTGAATGCTCACATACACTTTTATTTATTTTATTTCCCACCTTTCTCCCCAAGGAGCTTAAGGTGGTGTACATAATTTTCCTACTCCTCATTTAATCCCCACAACAACCTGTGAGGTAGGTTGGGCTGAGAGATAGTGAGTGGTCCAAGGTCACCCAGCTGGTTTCATGGCTGAGTGCAGATTCAAACCCTGATTTCTCATGTGTATCTGTGTGAACTACGGATGAAGTTCATTTGGCTGACATTTTAAAGTGAAAATATCTAAGCCGCATAGGTGGCCAAATTCATTTGGTAAGTATCTATCTAGCATCAAATTCAAGATTACTAAGTGGTAACTGCAGCTTCTCTGATATTCTAAGTGTGCACTCTAACTGCTTTTTGGATGCATAGCAGGAGATCTCTGTGCTGTATATTATTTGAGTCTGCTTCACTTTGTGACTCCTCTAATGTTAGTAAAAAAATTAAATACTGTGCTTTTAAGTTTTGCATTGCAATAATCCTGGTTTTTTGTTTGTTTGTTTTTATTTGTTTTTGCTTATTCTTATGAAATGTCAGAAACATTTAAATAAAGAAGCATCAAAATGAACACATTAAAAGGGAGCTTGTGATTAATGTTTATTTCCCACAATCTTCTACAGTGTAACATAGGAAGTGGGGCTGGTATCAATGACTGCCTTGGTTGGGAACCTTTCAAGGGCCCCTACCTCTTAGACCTGTTCATCTTTACCACTTGTATGGACTCTCCTGATCTGGGTGGATTGTGACATGGTCCATTTCAGAATCCACAGTCTGGAAGCTTTCATTATGAGCCAGGGTTGGTTGCATGCTGCCTTTGTCCCCCCTTCCATTTTCCCCCTGTAAGACTTCTGAGAGGCTACTGTGTGGGCCTCCTTGCAGCCCTGACTTTGGTATACATACAGCAAGTTTCCCAAGAAGATGTTAGAATTCCTGCTTCATGATTGCAGTCATGGGATTTTTGTCTGTTACATGACTGTGTATGTTTTGACTCCACAGAGTGGGAAGAGACGGAGACAGGATGTTTGTGTCACTGTGTTCCATGAAGTGGGACTGTTGTCCTTTGCCTTTTCTCTTTGCTGTCTGATGCTAGAGAGAGAGAGAACCATGTTGCAGTGCTCTGTGTGTGTTTATATGTAAATAAAGTAGATTAGCCAAAATGCTGAGTTGCTGAGGTCTGTTACGCAAACTGTGAAGACTGTGTGTATCCATCCCTAAGTGTGCTGATGTCTGTTGGCATTGGTCGCTGTCATGTTTGGGCAGAGTTTAAATTTAAATGCTCTGTCTGACAAGAGCAAACCGATAGTTGCAATGATGAGACAGAAGAGAAACAATAGCTGACAACAGTGACAGTGAGCGGGTAGAAAGAAGAGCCCATTGCTCCCCCACCAAAAATACAAAAATAACCCTGGATCCAGCAATGAAAGGAAAGGATAAATCTCTACCTACCTCTGCAGAAAATACTACTACTGAGAGACACTGGCAAAAGCTTAGTGATGTCTGTATCTTCCCTAAAGGAGGGAATTTATCTAAATTCTCTGATTTACAGGATCTTCTACATAGCAGGGACATGTGAGAGCACTCAGTGTCACTTATGGATAATGCAGAATGCAGTTCCTAAACCAGAAAGACCAAAAGGCAAGACTTGCTCTTCCTAATAACATAGAACAAGACAAGCTGTGCTATTTTGCTGGCTATGCTAAAGTAATCTATATGCTGGGACGCAGCTTTTCTGTCTGCTATCAACATATTCAACTTGCTAACAAGTTTCTAAACTTTCTCCTGGGGTTATAAACATTTAAGCTTGGTTGGCTTTTTTATTTCATTACTGGTCAGGTTGGCAATCTGAGATGAATCTTGCAATTTAAGGTTTGGAGGCACCTTATAGCTTTGTCCAAGACAAATGTTAAATATAATTTGAAGGTCAGTGAAAGTGATACAATTGTTTCTGGAAAGCATTAATATCACTTTACCCTTAAACAGTTTGTCTCCAAGCGAAACAGAAAGCAATTTAGGAAATTGATTGCTGAGATAAAGAAAAATAAAACAGAAGAGAAGGCATAGCATTAAAAGTATTGCCAGTCCCCATAACTGAGGTGTTGCTGTTGCTGGGGGTGGGGGTGGGGGTGAAGGTAGGCTGGCAGCAATAGTAATGAGTCTTTCATGAACCCTGACAGGTCCTAAAATAGCATCAAATTGTTTGGTCTGCTGCTGTTTGTATTTTTATCTTTTCATTTTTAATTACTGTAGGGTTTCAAGTGAAAATGTAATAAAACCCATTGAAACACAGGCCTATTAATTATATACATGAACTTGTTACCCACATCCCATCAGCTAACATTGGCTGATATTTAAAGCTGTCATCCTTCCTCTTTTCAGATACTACCCTATTTTATTTTAAAAACAAACAAAAAAGACCTTTTCAGCCCTTCATTGGTTACATGGTTGCTGTTTTCTCTGTTCTAATTAAACCTATTATCAATTGTATATAAGAACATTTATTTCATTTATTTCTTTTCCTCTAATTTGAAGAGCTAGAAGCCCATCTAGTCCTGTATCATGTTCTCACAGTGACCAACCAGGAACCAATGGGAAGACCACCAGCAGGATCTGAGGGCAGCAGCATCCTTCTCTTTTGTGGTTATGAGCAAGAGGTATTCAGAAACATCCTGCCTCCTACTGCAGAGGTAGAATATATCCAACAGGGTTAGTAGTCACTGATAAGCCTTATCCTCTGTGAATTTGTCTAATCCTCTTTCAAAGCCATCTAGGTTGGTGGCCATCCTGGCCTCTTGTGGCGGATAATTCCAATAAATCCCAGATTGACTCAATTTGACCCAGGATTTGTCCAGACTGAATTCACCTCGCTCAACTGCTAGTCAGTACAATCTCATTTTGCAGATGCAATAACTTTATGTTCCCTATCTCTGTTACTTATGATAAACTATGCCAGCCATGTTTGTCCTCAGATCATTGTATAGAACAAATGCTCTAAAAATGCCACTGCAATTTACAATTACGATCAGTGAATCTGTGTTTAAATCCAACGACTGGTAGTCTATGTCAGTACCTGAAGTAAATAACACTCTTTGTGATGTACTTGTCTGTCCCAATAAATGTGTTCATTTGAAACTGTCATTGGTAGATGTCATGATTTATTACAGCTTGTGCTTCTTAAAAATAGCATTGCTACAACTACAACAGCAGAACACTTAGACAAAAGCAATGACTTCTTTCTCTGGCACACAGTTCCTTATTTGTCAGAGGATTTTTCACAATAGGCCGTCACTTAGTGGTAATAGGGAAGTATTTGTAAATCACGCCATGCTTAATTCCCTAATCCCCTTCTGTGTTTTACTTGATGGAGCCAACATGATTGCACAACGAACTGCCTGAAACAGAAGGAAAAATTGGAAAGTTCAAGCTGAAATTGTGAATCATATTCAAAAGGCGGAAAAGCCTACACTTGGTTTATCTTTCCAATCCTTCAGTGCTTTGTTAACCCTTGCGCTCTTAGCCACTTCAGCGTTCAGAAATACTTTTAATTTATTCAACAATGAAACAAACAGTCAGAACTTGATAAAGCTCTGCAATTGTTCCATCAGATATCTGTCAATCGCATTACCGTAGCTGTCAACCCAGAATATCTTTCCACGACTGGCTGGTAGTTTCTGTTGTGTTCTTTCTCTGCTAACATTCATCATAAAGGGATATCATATTTCAAAAAGAGCACATCTCTGTCTCTGATGGGCTGGTGTCATTGTTTTCTGTTTCTCAGTGAGTTCAGTGTCCATAATTGCTAGCACTACCTGTCTAGGCAAAGCTCCTTTGTAATTTACCACTTCCAATCTTTCTGCCAACAGCATAAAGGTGGAGAGTTCTTTAGGTGGCAAGTCCCTCTTGCATACATAGCTGAGTAGCAAGACTAGCAGTGAATCTATACGTACAGTTTGGACTATAATTACTGACATTTCCATTAATACTCTCCCCCTTTAAACCTTCCTGAATAACCACCTTATGTGGTAGAAATATCCTGTCCACCCACACCCTTTCCATTATAATGGGCTTACCTCCTGATTAATATGATTTAGTATAAATTGGACATGAAACCTTCCATATGGAACAGTCAAATAGTTGCAGCATTTGGGACTTTTTAGTTTAGAGAAAAGGCAAGTGAGAGCTGAAATGGTAGAAGTTTATAAAATTATGCGTGGCATGGAAAACTAGAATGAGGGGGGGGGGAATTCTCCCTCTTTCATAACATTAGCACTCATGGACACAAAAGCTTATTCACACAGCACATAAACTATGGAACTTGCTCCCACACGAAGTAGTGATGGCTACCAAATTAGATTGCTTTAGAATGGGATTATACAAATTCATGGAGGATAAGGCTATCAATGGTTTTTTGCCATGGTGGCTTTTGCTCTCTCTCCAAAGTTGGAGGTAGCAATGCTTCTGAATGACAGCAGCTGGAGGCCATGGGAGGGGAGGGCTCTTGTTGTCAGGTCCTGCTTGCATGGGTTGGCTACTGTGAGAACAGAATGCTGGATGCACCATTGGCCTGTTCAAGATGCCTTCTCAACCCCTTGAGTTGGATGGCACTTCCCATCCCATCACCATTCATTGAGGAAAGCATTCCAAAATTAATTATGAGAGTTGCACCCACCATCTCTATACAGCTGCAGGACATTGCATCTGATGATGGAAGGTGGGAGATAAGCCTCTCCATCTTGTGAAATCAGCCTCTTGACACGACTGTTAGCTCTGCATTTATCCTGTTAGGATGGAAAGCTACCTTTGAGACACTCCTCTACAATACTTCTTCTCGGGGGGAGGGAATACTCTATATACAGAGAGAGAGATTTCCTCACAGGTTTTGAACCTACTCTCAGATAGTTAGATTAAGGAACAAGGGGGGGGGGGGATAAAACTGCTGAATAAGCAGGAATGTATAGCATGATGCATTCACAGCAGAAGTGAGGAAAATAGAAGCATGAGCTACTCATGCATGTTTTTCAATTTATCTCATTGTATCATATTAACGAACTTAAGAAAGTAACTAAAAAAGCAGTCAGACACTTTCACATTAGAATATAAGAGGGTGAGAACAACAACTATAAACAGTGAAGAGCACATTGACTGGTGTAAATGAGATCTTCCACTGAATGTACTGAGGCATTTAAAGCTGCCCAATTTCTGAGTGGAATTTGCTGATTGTAGGGATTTGCTGTTTGGCAGCTTCTGCAATGCAACCTGTCAGAATCCATGATCCATGTCACTTGAAATTTGGTGTGTGTGTGTGAAATATGCATGGGATTCTATTTGTCATTACCAATATTGGGACCTTATCTAATAATAACTAACAATAATATGCTCTCTAGCCGCACTCTAATACTGCCATGCCCATGTGCCATGCTCCCCTTCAGTCAAAGATTTGTCATCCATGAGAAGAGGGTCTGATATTTGTACATAAATGTAAAGCAGAGTTCCTCCACACAAGAAGAATTCTGGCTGATCAAGATTTCTGTTTGATGGATGAGCTCTACACACTTACATTGGGATGTGCATACAGTCTTATCACTGTGACTGAATGCATGGCTGGTGAGGAATGTGGTGGGTGAGCACATTGTTGATGAGGGAGGTTAGATTGTGATGCTCCACAACTCCCTCACACATGGGGGTGAATTATATGAACCCTTAATTTTAAACAACAGTAGAAACCATGAACTATTTGGGCATCACTACCAAACTGAAGTCTAAGACAAGCATGTCATCAATGCAGTTATTGATGTTGTATATGCAATGTCACACAACAACCCTCGTTGCTTTAAACCTGATAAGACCCATGTTCCTAGCTCATGGTAAGCCTTATTGTGGCATTGTTACCACATAGAGAATCAGACCATGTGCACACTACTCTTCACACTAATTCTGTGCATAATGCCTGCTTCATGAGAAATCGCTGGCTAGAAGCTGCTTCAAAACTGTAAATCACGAGCATCCTGAAAAATAAGGGTAGCTGATATTTTATGAACCCTGTGCTGCAGTAGAGGGAAGAAAACAGTGAATTGCAAAACAACCTTCTTTTTCAGAAGAGCGAATAAACATGAAGTTGGGCATGGTATCTAGAAGAGTTTACAGGTGTGCTAACATAATTGACAAATGTTAAGTGAAGGCCGTTTTCCTTCATTCCAGTGACTTTATTGTGGATAACAAGATTTATTTCTTCTCTTCTAGCCTGGAGATAATAATGGCTGAGCAGTTCTCTCTGTGTGTGTATGATATCACATGAAAGGCTGCTAGTCCCGTGGAATACAATGTTGTGATTTATTTGTACTGAATTTTGTAATACTCAG
Organism: Podarcis tiliguerta; assembly: GCF_965153285.1. Lineage (NCBI taxonomy): Eukaryota > Metazoa > Chordata > Lepidosauria > Squamata > Lacertidae > Podarcis > Podarcis tiliguerta. Next base: position 46,439,907 of record NC_139537.1, on the reverse strand, counting down.
TACTTGCAACAATAAATGAATACAGGTGCTGCTTAGAGATAGCAGCCTGGTGAGGACATTTTGCATTGGCTACTGTAGTCCAGGAGACCACTGTTATGTATCTTTGGCAATTGTAACACCTTTTTGTTGTTGTTTCTAAAAGGAAGGACTGCGGAAAACCACCTGTCTAATCCCTTCACTGGTTTAGTAATTAATGGCCCCAATTGCTTTGGACGAGTAAGAATTTTCTTTTTAAGGAAGTTTTATTTAGTTATCTTTTCTTGACTTCCCAGGGGATTCTTTGGTATGGAGCCACATAAACAGAAGTCCTGCTATTTCCGTCTTCATTTTAAGTCAGCTACTTGGAATGGCAGAAAGAAAAATAACATAACATGATTTTATTTTATTGCCTGGTCTGGAGAAGACACTGCAAAGTATATCTCACTCATGTTTAGGCATGTCAGGTTGTCACTTGGAGATAGTGCTTAGAACTTGGCAACCTCAAAATTACCCAATGGAATAATGTTTCTAACTATAACTGCTTTTCAAATGCTTTTAACTGTAGCTACTTATTTTTTTTATATAAAGGATAATTGTTTTTAGGAAGCTTTAACTGTTTTAGAATGTGTTTGTTTTGAAGTAGTAGTTCTGTATGCTTCCTGGAGTTTTCAGGAGGAACTAGAAAGATATAAACTCAGCAATTAAATAAAACTTGTTGTGAAGAAATCTGCAGAGAAACCAGTTTTATGACTGGGATTGTGGCCCTATCTGTCCTGTCACTATGTACTCAGGAAGGCCCATAAGTTGTCCTTGCCATATATATGGTAACCTGTCAGCCAGATATGTTCAGAAGCAGATACCATTCTCCAAATCTCTGGCATAACACTGGCTTTCAGATAGCTTCCCACAAGAAGGCTGTCTGTCACAAGTCACTTCATAAGATAGTAGGAGTGTGAATTAGCTTGCAGAAAGACAGGTGACAAGGGGACAAAAGAACTGCCAACTGTAGAAAGGTGGATATTTGAATTTAAGGAATGATTGCTCAGCGTGAAATTCTAAGAATCCTCTGTCTCCCAATAAAGGGTGCTGAAAGAAAATGTGGAAATGGGTTACTTCAGTTATTCTCACATTGACTATGAAGATCTATATGCAGAACATGACAAAGAGACAAAGGTTTCCAGGTAAATGAATGTGCCTTAGAAAAGACAAGTGATGCCCAGATTATGATTATGTCAGGGACTGGGCAGAGGAGGAATGGTGGAAACCGCCTCCCCACCCTGACCTTCCCAGGGAGGAGGAAGAGAAAGATAGTATAGATTTACAACAGTGGTTTGTGGGAAGTCACAGCTAAGAGGCAAATAATCGGGGAGGAAGAGCAAGCAGAACCGGGGCAGCTGGCTGACATGTTGTCATTAGAAAGAATTCCAGACCCTCCATCTCCCAGAACATGGTGAGCCTTAAAAGTAGAAGAACAAAGAGCTCAAAGACAGAGGGCACGTAGCAGCACCCATAAAAGTGACAAATGAGGAAGACTGGGTGTGTGTGGAGATTCACTTGGAACAATGTTGTTATCCAATAGGCTGGGTTCTATAGCATCTCTGTAAAGACTGAAATAAAAAAAAGGACAGTAAGAAACTTTCCCTTGTCTTTATACTTTCCTGGGTAACCAACCAGGAGCCACTGACAGCATCCTGACAGATTGCAATTTAATATTGATTAGAACTGGTTAAAGGTATAATTCTTTCCCAAACATTTTTCAACAGCAAACACAACACTATCAAATTTAATATAAACGTAAGTGGGAAATTATCCAGAAAGCCCAATATAATATCACTGAATTTCAGAAGATTGAATTCCTCAAAAATAATGTCAAGTTTCAAGTAGATTTTATATTATTTTTCTCCTCCTCCTCTTCTTCTTCCTCCTCCTCTTCCAAAAGTGTAACAACCACACATCAAATATTTTCAGAGAGTAAAAACCAACACATTCCAATGGGGATAGAATGTTCTGTATATACAAAAGTGTGTCAAAAAGAGGCAATATCTGACAAAGAAATCAGCAGTTTAATCACAACGATGCATACTGAAGACTAAATGATGTTCATTTGCACAAATGAAAAACTTAGTGACCTGCCTTTGTTGAGGCCATTATTTTTGCTTTTTAACAATGTACAAAGATAGCAATACAAATGCTCAGGAAAGAGTGAGATGGACTGTAATAATTATATACAGTACAAATATCCCATAGTATTCATAGTGGAAGGAGGTGTCATATATGGAATTAAATCATATGTGAAGTGAGCGGTACATTTTATGGTGCATCCTATAAAACTGAGCATTGTCAGTGTGATAATTTCCACACCAATAAAAAAAAAGTTTCCTGAGTCACCTTACTCTTGACTCTAAACCATTACAAATGGAATGGGTACAACAAATCAATCATGCACTCACATTCCCAGCCATCTGGGATCTCAGTCCTCCCTTCCTCCACACAAGATGTTACATTTATGAGTGATTTAGCACTTTCCTACGCTGCTCTTGGAGCTTCTCCATACAAGGTTTAAATGCTAAACTTTACATATTTTTCACATTAAAATTTTATAAATCAAATATGGGAAGCATCAGCATGAATGTTAGTGGTAACCCTTGAAATACACTGTAATTTATTACTGCGCTCACTATTAAGGTGGAACAATCCTTGCAAGCATTTTTGCTCAGTCTCATGCCGTATGCTGCATTTTATATTGACAGTTTTAATTAGTTTAATTAATCATTTTTTGCTTTCTTACGGAACTTTTATACAACCCTTGGTGAATGCAAGCCCAGGTAATGTGTTTCCTTCCCTTTAACAGAAAGAGGAACTTTGCTAAGTATTGGAAAGGTATACATTCCTGTCCATTACTATTATCAAATGAGTCATATAGTATACATGACTTTTCTTAATCATCATTAAATCATTATGCTGGAAACCATGCACTGAATATCCTTTTCCTTCTTCTTTCAGTGCCTATTTTCCTTTAACCCACATATTGTACATTTAAAAGCATTGCAGTGCTGCAAATGAAAAAGTGTTTTAAAGTTTCAAAGAGAAGAAAGTCATCGGAAGAAATCAATATATCTTAATGCTGTTAGCAGCCTTCGTATTCATGTTAGGAACAGTTAGCAAAGATTTGCTCCCGAGCCCTCCAAAAACAATGACACAAATGAAAGGTTGATTAAAGCTTTCAACAGCCTCGAAATAGGGAGGGAGAACTTACAAGGATGCCAGCCTGTCCACTAAAGATTGCAGGGGATTGGACTAGATGACACTCAAGGTCCCTTCCAACTCTACAGTACTATGATTGTATGACATTCATAGTATACTGTATCTTTCTTACTGCAGGGCAAGCTGAGCAGCATTAAATGACCGTGCTCTGGGCAGATATAAAAGATTGGTGTGATGAGCAGTTCTCAGTTTTGTTGTACGAGGACCCAAATGAGTTACGCTTGTGATTAGGATGTCAGAAAGATAAGTGGGCAATGGATTAGAAAATGTATGTGATGCAGAACTAGAATGCTTCCATTTTATTATGATACATTAAAATGCCACTCTCTTCCCTTTCCCATATGCTGAAGAGAAAACCATCCTTATCAAAACTGGCTTCTGATCTGTGTACACAGGCTCTTCTGTGTGTACAATGGAGGGAAGTTTTAAAAGACCTTCATAGTTTCACAGTCGAATCAGTTTCCACAGCCCTTACCCATTTGTGCCTGTCTGTGAGGTCTTAGAACAGGGTTGGGCAACCAGAGCTGGACAGTGGACCAGATCTGTATCTCCCTGTTGTTGTTTAAATTGATCTTATACTCTTAACCTTTTATCCTCTTAATCTGTGCAGATGTTCTCCTGTTGGTAATACAGAAAGTCACTTTATACAAAGTCAGGCCATGGGACTATTGAGCTTGTTATTGTCTACACTGACTGGCAGCAGCTGCCCAGGGTTGCAGAGAGGAGCATTTGTTCTTCTGACTTGAAGAGTGAGCCCAGGATTGCCCACATGCAAAGCAAAATGCTCAGCCACTTATGTGTGGCTCTTCTTCCTGTGTTCCCAAGAGACTGCTTGAAATGAAAACAATGATTTCTGCTTCAATGTCAGTGTGTGTTCAATTTCCCTTTTAATAAGGTCCTATGTAGAGTGCTTAAACTGCTTTGTGCACTGAATGCCACACAATGCTCAAATGTTACAGTGTGAAGGAGTCTCTCATGCAAACACACACACACACACACACGAAGAAAATAAATGCACAACAGTCCTTCTTCCGCCACTTTAAGAGATGAAAGTAGCTCCATGCATACAGTTGACAAATTACATCAAAGTACTTTGGCAGGCCATTGCCATTTTCTCATTTACTTCTTAGCACTTTTCTCTCATTAGATTTAACTTACTGCTGCGAAAGTAATGATACTGCAGCGGCATATGGCAAGCAATAGATGTCGATTCTCCTCTGTTTCCCTGTGTCTGTGGGAATGGCATGTGCAGTGCAATTCATTTGACTAGATTCCAGTCCCTCTTCGCCTTAATGTTAGGGCTTGCGACCCGTTTTGTGACAATTCATTGCCACCTCGGCTTCTTCCAAGTTGCAGCGATTGCTGCTCTAATTTAAACAACAACAACAACATAGACAGCTTTATAGTAAGGGCTCTTACAAGCGAGCTGTGTCGCTGATAAGCACAAAGTGTCAGGAAATCTATCTGCACTCATACACTGCAGGGAATTAAGCTGCACTGAGATTTAAAAGCGAATAAGGAATCCAATAAAACAGAAACTGCTTACTAGGGTAAGTTACAAACTCTGGGTTCTTTGGACATAAATAACCTAAAATGCTCTAAAGAGGAAAGGAGAGTAATTTCTGTGTTGTTCACAGATCTGCCTTTAAAAACCATTTTCCCAATCCAGATCTGAACATTATGCTGTGCCGTTTGACATTGTGGCGGCTGGGGACTAAGGCAACCTTGAGATTGGAGCCATCACAATCACTTCCCACATATATTACTCGAGTGTCATGGGAAGCAGCTACAAAGGAACAGCTCCCACTCCAAGTGTTGGACTAGGACATCAGAGACCAGGATTCAAATCTCCGCTCAGCCATCAAGCTCACTGGGTTACCACAGTCCAATCACTGCCTCTCAGTCTAGCCTACTTCATAGGTGAGCAGAAAATGAGGAGGAAGAGAATGATGGATGCCACCTTGAGCTGCTTGGAGGAAAGGTGGCTTGTAAATGCAATACAGTACATACACACATACATACATACATACATACATGCATACATGCATACAAAAATAAAAACACAACGAGCAGCAACAGAATCAAATCTTTGTTTGAAAAGATTTTTTTTTCAATTG